>NW_020954546.1:22283609-22358261 GCF_900497805.2 Vombatus ursinus | reverse complement strand
CACACACACACACACACACACACACACACACACACACACACACCCCTACCACCACCACCATCATCACCACTACTTAAAAAGATAGGGTTCTACTTCAGGAAGCAGCCTGGGATTGTTTAAAGTGCCGTTCAACTTCCCAAAAGTAATCTTGCCTGCCAGAAATCCTCTGATTCAAATCTGAGCCCAGCTCATTATGCAACTATAATATATATCCACTAAGATTTCCACATATACACCCCAAAGAAGTGCTGTCTCCTTCCTGAAACTACTCTGCAGAATTTATACTTACTGATACAGATACATGTTACACCCATTCCTCTTGCAGAACACAAACTCAATGCGGGCAGGGGCTGTTTTTCATCTTTGTCACTGTTTCTCTAGCACCAAGTACAATGCCTTGCACACAGCAGGCACTTAATGCTTGCTGGAAATAAAATGCCAGATTTTTTTAGTGGAGTAGTGTGAGACAGAAGACAAAGAGGAGGAAGTCAGGGAGGCAAATCAGAAGGCTACCATGACACTTCAGGCAAAAGGTCAAGAAGGCCTGGACTATGGTCACAGCAATGGAAAGAGAAAGAGAGGACAGATGTCAAGCCGCTGTGGAGAGAAAAATGACAGGTTCTGGCAAATGACTGCAATATGGCGAAGGGGAAAATTCTTCTGGCACTAACTGGTACTCCCAAAGGGCTCCCGGAGACATTGAGATGCGGAGGGAACCAAAAGCACAATGCAGTGAGGGCCAGGAAGGGGGGGCAGGAAAACTGGGAAAGGGCGCACCTGGAGGGAGATATGCACCAGGAGGATCTACAGACGCCTTCTGACTGAAGCTCTGGGATGGGGCCCTGTCTTTCCTGAACAAAGGCACTCCCGGAGGTCAGCAATGCTTGAGGAAGACCTTGCCTGAGGAGGCCTGGGAAGTCTGAAGTGGCTCTCCCTGTGGAAGCCATTAGATATTCAACACTTCATTTGTTTCCAGTCCTTGTGTGAGTGCAGCTCTGGGCTGCAGGGTGACAGGCTCTTCTCTGACGTAATCAGGAAGCAGCTGCAAAATTAAGGAATCCCTCATGACATCATAAAAAGGGTCGATGGTTTACTGGGGAAAGTATAAAAATTAATTACGTATTCCCAAACGATTCCTTTCCCCTAAACCTGCACAGACCCCTCCTAACCCCCCAAAAACATCCAGGAACCACCCCACCACAGATTCACTCCATAAGGGAAACGTGGCCAGAGAAGACCGAGTCTTTGCATCTACTTGCTGCCAGCTCTGTTCATTTGACACCTAACATGCTAACTTACACATAAAAAAAGATAACTAACAAGTCCACATGCCACCTCTTCAATAAGATTGAAAGCTTTTGGAGGCCAGGGACCAAGCCATGCCCCTCAGCATCTGTAACATACTTGATTAGCATGATTCAGTGCAATGTGCAGGAAGTGCCCATGTATGAACAGAACACTGTGCTAAGTGCTACAGAACAGAGGAAGATAAAATAAAATAGATCTTGGCCTTCAAGGAGATTACAGCCTAACAGAGATGTGACGCCTGCCAACAAACCCCAACTACATAAAGGAAGTATGGACCAAGGGCTATGCAAAGGAGGACGCACCCACAAACTTTCCCTGAGCTCCCTTCCTCTAGTGAGTAAAACTTTCCCATTTCTACCTCCCAGAGCACTTTTTGTGGATACCTCTCTAAAACACTTAGCCAACACTCTTTACTACAGCAACACATCTTGGGCTCTTCTCCCCATCAGACTGAAGAGCTTGTGGAGGGCAGGAGCCAAAGTCTCGCGCTTTTCTCTTCCTCAATGTGGTGCCCTTACTCATGGTATATGCTCACACATACCCACACCAAAAGAATACTTTAAAGGAATATAGAGTTGTAACTTTAAAGCTAATCCAAATGTATTAAGACGGCCCTAGAAGCCTCTCTCTACTAGGGCTAGGTTTATCACACCTACCTTTCATATAGTACAATAAGGAGAACTGTACCATGCCTTCAGGGCAGAGAGAGAAAGAGGCAGGGAGTTACTAACTCCACTTGGGCAGGATGGATGGTAACACAGAACCTGAAGGACAAGCATTTTTCCACACTTAGTGGGGAAAAGCAAAAACATTTCTAACTGATCACTTCAGTTTTTTTCAGGAAATATCTGTAGAGGGAATGGCAATATTTGGAAAATGTAATTTCCATAAATTTCCTGAAAACATGCATCAGTCAAAACACAGACGCCAGCCACTTCCACCTTGACTTTCTCTGAGCTGGGCCTCTGGATTCCCTCTGCTTGATGTTCTTGTCAAAGCATCTCCTGTCTGATCCCCTGCTGTCTAACACATCACCCCATCCTGGGCAGAGATACTGCCAGAGCCACTGTCAGACAGGGCCTGAGCTATGACCTAAAGAAGAGGGCCAACAACAGAGATCTCTCTCTCTCTCTCTCACTCTCTCTGTCTCTCTCCATCATCTCATTATGGAAGGACTAAAGTGAGCATCTTGGGTTTGTGAGATTGAATTTGACCTGAAGATTATGCTGCCAAGCTGTGGGACTTAGCTCCAAAGCTGCTTCCTAGAGTTCTTGAGAAACCTGGCTTCCTCCCAAAACTGGAATGTAGGAGAAGGTGGCTATCAGGAGACCACTACAGACTGTCAGGTCCTCAATCACAGCAAGCAGGGCAAGTTCCTGGTCAAATTCCATGCTGAAACCAGACTTTGAAACTTCACATTAGATGCTCTTTACAGTGGGAGAGTTGATATGAACCCAGCAGCCACCAATCAGTAAAGTTTTTACTGTGATAATACAGCTAAATAAAACGTAGTTATGTCCCTTTTCACAGAGACAGGCAAAGATCAGGTAGCCAATGCAAATGCTTATAACCTGCTAGTGCAAAAATTCAGGACTACTTCAGTCCTGCAGTAAAAGTAAAGGAGAGAGAATGCCTAGAGCCAGAGAGATTCAGAGAAAGACTCTTTGATATGGCAGGTACTGCTGAGCAAAGAAGCACTGGGCTTCCAATTCAACAGATTAATTTTCTCTTCTTTTTATGGCTTCCTGAAAAATCATGAAGCAAGTCTACCAGAGTTTTGCAAACTAAATGCAAAGAATAAAATAAATCCCAAGTAGCTGAGCATAAACTATAGCCAGGTCAAAAGGGAGGCAGAGACCTCCTAGACTCAAGTTATAAGGATCCATATTCAGGAAGCTTCCAGCATATAAAGGAAATGACTGGTGCTGGAGAACAAGTCTGATTCAGAATGAAAAATCATGCTGATGCAAAACCTGAGTTTATGTCAAGTATCTAGATCTAATCAATCAACGTATTGTTTTGAAGCTCTTCCAGCAACTTATCCCAAAGTCATTCTTAAATGTTTTATGAATGAAATCAATGCCAAAACTAGATTGAGTGATCATTTCATCCCTCCTCTACCTACACCAATCCTGGTATATGGTGCTGTCTGGAAAGGAAAAGGAAGAATATGGTGCCTAAAACTAGTTACCTGAGTTTTGGAGGAGCTGGTTGAGATTTTAAAAAGGATATTCTACTTTTCCTTTAATCTATGTCCCCCAACATTTATAAATATCATCACTCTGCTTAGTTGCATCATCAGACTGATGGCCTATTTGCAAGTCTTATATTAGGTGATCCTGAAAGATAACAAAGAGGCAACTTCCAGATTAGATGGCAATGTTAACTATGATCCTAATACCTAAACCAGGGAGGGATAAATCAGATAAAGAAAACTGCATTTTAATATTCCTAACAAATATCGATATAAAAATAATGAATAAAATATCAGTAAAGTGGTCATAGGAACATATTAAAAAGATAATATATTACGACTAGGGTAGACTTACTACAGAAATACAGAGTTGATTCAACATTAGGCCAGCTGCCAACATAATAAACCATGCAAATAGCAAAAAAAAAAAAAAAATTTAAATCAAATGATTATATCAAGAGGTGCAAAAAATATAACACCTTTGTGTTAAAAAAATTAAAAAGCACAGAACTTAATGGATCTTTTATTAACATGGACATTTTCAATATAAAGTTTTTATTTCCTTAAAACTAAGAATTATCATTATCTGTAATGGAGAAACACTAGAGAGATTTCCAAAACGATGAGGGATAAAGCAAGAATGTCCAGTCACTAGTGTTTTCATGTGGTTATAGATATGTCACCTATATAATAAGACAAGAAAAAGAAACTGAGAGAATAAGCATAGGCCAAGAGGAAATAAAACTATTAACAGATAACATGATGTTTTACTTAGAGTACCAAAGAGTCAAATAAAAAATTAATAACTTCAGTAGAGTAGCAGGATGTGAAGCAAATTCACAAAAATCATCAACCTTTGCCTACGTTACCAAGAATACCTAGCAAGATGAGATTTAAAAAAAAAAGAATTATATTTAAAATAACTACATAATGTATGAAATATCTGGGAACCCAGTTACCAAGACACATAGGAATTATAAGAATACAATTACAAAACACTACAGAAACCAACAGACCCTAAAAATTGGAGAGATATAAACTACTTTGGGTTTGGGCTTTGCCAACATAACAAATACAGCAATACTACCTAAATTAATTTACAAATTCTGTGCCATATGAATCAGCATGCCAAAAAATTACATTATAGAAACAGAAAAAATAATAACAAAATTAATCTGGAGGAACCAAAAGTCAAGAATATCACAGAGAAATAATGAAAAAGTGAAGAGGAAGGCATCCAGCAGTACTCAAAACTATATTACTGCAAAGCAGTAATCATCAAAATTATTTTATGTTAGTTTAAAAAAATAGAAAAATTTATCAGTAGAATAAATTGGGCACACAACATTCAGAAGCAACCCAATATAGAAGTACAATATTCTATAAACCTAAGAATACAAACAAGTAAAGTAAGGACTTACTGTTCAACAAAAACTGCTGAAAGGGCTGGAAAGCCCTCTGGTTCAAATTGTGGTTAGACCAATATCTCACACCATACACCATTGTAAGTTCCAAAAGGATACCGGAACTAGACATAAAAGCTCATATCAGAAGCAAATTTGAAGAAAAGATACCTTTTTCAACTAGGATGGAGGAAGAATTCTTAATGAAATAAGAGACAGAGAAGCTCACAGGAGATAAAATTTTAAAGTTTCTGCACAAACAAAATCAGTGCAGTTAGAATTACAAGGGCAACAGTTAACAGGGAAAAAAATTTTTTTGCCACAAATTTTCTCTGACAAAGAACTAGTATCAAGAATTTATAAGGAATACATACAAACATATAAAAATGAGAGCCATTCCTAAATGGACACATGATCAAAGGATGAAAGGGCAGTTCTCAAAAGAAGGCAATCAAATAATAACAACCATATAAAAATGTTCCAAATCACTAATAATAAGAGAAATGAAGACTAGACCATTCTGAAACTCTACCTCACATCTAACACATCGGTAAAGATGCCCCCAAAAGGAAACGACGAATGTTAAAGTGACTGTGGGGGGAGAGGCACACTAATGCACTGTTGGAAGAGCTCTGAAGTAGTCCAACCATTCTAAAAACCAATTTGGAACCACATTCTAAAAGTCACACTAACCTGTGCATACTCTTTAAATAAAGGACAGTACCACTAGGCTTATGCCACAAAGAAATCAATGAGGGAAAGGACACCACTTCTCTCCCCTCCGCCAACAAAATATTTATAGTATCACTTTTTCTGGTAGCAAAGAAATGGAAATTCAAGGAGGGGTGACATCAATTGGGGAATGGCTGAATAAATTATGGTATATGAATGTAATGGATATTATTGTGCCATAAAAAGAACAAAATGGACAGATTCGGATAAACCTGGAAGGGCTTGTATGAACTAAAGGAGAGAGAAGAGATCAGGACAAGAAGAACAATGTGAACGATGTCAACATTACAAAGGAAGATAATTGTGAATCACCTGTGATCAATATGACCAATTATAATTCCAGAAGACTGATGAAACCTCATGCTTTCTATCTCCTGACACAGAAGTGGATGGATGAGAGGTACAGAATGTGACATATGTAGACACAGCCAATGTGTGAATTTATTTTTCATGATTATATATATTGACTATAATGGAAGGTTTTTCTTTTCCTTTTTTGGGGGGGGGCGGGGGGTGGAGTAAGGAGAGTTGTCTATATACAAAACAAGCTACATGTATTGGGGAGAAAAACCAAACTGCACATAATAAAAGTTTACAGTTACACAAATAACTCCCCTCCCCTCTTTTGTGTATATTGAAATGGTCAGTTTTGTTAACATTTATTAAGTTAATAATAAAAAAGAAATTTTTTAAGAGATAGAAAAGAACCAGAAAGCATGTTATTTGTAGAATAAGTATTCAATTCAACAAAAACCAACCATTTCCAAATATATCTTTTCCCTCAAGAGCCATCTCTTGTAATGAAAAAAATAAAGAGAAAAAAAGCAGTTCAGTCATCAACTAAGTCTGGCAGTGTATGAAATAGTCCATACCCCAAACCCCCACTTCCGTGGAAAAGGGAGGGAGCTGACTTTTCTCCTCTCTGCTATGGGGTCCAATCTGATCATTATAATGACAGCACTGAGTTTTGTCAACAAACCTTCATTAAGCTATGCATCAGGGACCAGGCTAGGCACTGGAGAGAGACAGAAAATGAACATGCCACCAAAGAGCTGACATTCTCTTTTACAAAATGAGCACTGCCCTGGCTATTTACAAATAACTGATGGCTTGACAGAAAGGTCAGGGAGCAGAAGCTATCAGGGAACAAAGTTAAGGGGGTACCAGTCACAAAGCAATATTGAGTAAATGCTTATGGAAATGAATCGAATACCTCCGAAATTATAAGTAAATATAAGCCAATAGGACAAAGAAATTTGATGTGCACACATTTCCAAACAAGTATCTAGTGAGATTTCATTTAAGAAAAACTCATCTCTCAAAATCTGATTGGGAAGTGACATTAAAACGACACCGAATCTGAACCTTACCCATCACCAATCTACCCTATCACCATGAAGTGAGGGGCCAGGGAGTAGGCATCCAGCTTCCACTTAAAGATCTCAAGTAATAGGGCGCTTGCTAGCGCATAAAGTATCCCATTCCACTTTTCAAACAGTTCTAATTATCAAGAACTTTTTCTTTATAATGAACGGAAATCAGATTCCATGAGCAAATATTCACCTACAAAGAACAGTGCCAGAAGTGGGCACAGGGTACACAATAAAAAGGATACTAGTGTAAGATTATGAGGGTTGCTCCCTCATGTAATATTGGCTAGGGTGCCAGAGGGCCTACAGAGGACCTGCTTCAGTTATAGGCTGCAAGAACTAGAGCTAAGCATGTAATGCTGACAGCCTTCCATACGTGCTACTTTGCAGGAATCCTTAATTTTATATTATTGCTCATTGTTCAAAGACTAGAAGAAATGTTACCCTCTTTTGGCTAATGTCCCCTTCCTCCCTCTTCTCACTGCTGTCCTCAATACTGCTCATAGGGATTATCACAACAGCCTCTTAGCAGGTCTTCCTACCTCTATTCACTCTACCTCCTCTAATATCTCCTCCGGACCACTACCAAACTGATCTTCCTTACAGATAAATCTGGTGGTGCCACCCTTTTCAAAAACTGCTAGTGGTCCACCAAAATACGAAGTCCTCTGCCTGTCACTTAAGGCCTATGAAATCCTGGATCACCCTCCAAGATCAAAGAATCCATGTAGAAAGGAAAACCAAAAGGCCATCTAGTCCAATTTATACCAGATCAAGAATGGCCTCTCCCAGACCCCTAGCCTCTACTGGCTCCAATGCATCAGACTCTCAGTAACTCCTGCCACTGCCCCTGGTTCAGTCCTCTGGGGCCAGAAGAGCAAGGCTCATTTCTTTGTCATATGATGGCCCCTGTTAACACTCTCATGGGCCCATGCCAAATTTTCTTGCTGAGCAAATTCCACTCTGGACCTAACACCCCTTCCCCCAGAAGAATATAAATTTCTTGGGAGCAGAGACACTTTCTTGGTTATACTTGTATACTTAGCAAATAGCACAATAAGGTATCTATTGTAGGTCCTCATAAATAACAATAAACGTGTACTAAACATTTCAGTGACATCCTGGGGAAATGGGATAAAGCTACAGAGCTCCAGTGACTCCCAACTGCCTCAAAATCAAATGGCATTTTAGCCCTTCACAACTTGATTCGGGCCTCTTTTTCCAGAATCCCCTTTACTTGGCCCACCTGCTATCCTGTCTCCCACTGTAGTTCATCTCCAATCGATCTCTGGGGCTTTGAACTGGTTGTACCCCTTCCCAGTAATGAGCGTTCAACTTACCTCTGCCCCTTAAAGAGTTCCTAGTTTCCTCTAAAGCTCAGCTCAAATGCCTTTTCTGATACCTGCCTCACGAAACTGTCTTATTTTTTCAATAGATTTTGCATGCACTTTTATGTGCACATGTTGTTTCCTTCAACTGACTGTCAGCTTAAGGTGGGCAGGGAGCCACAGTCCAACACTGAGTCTGGCATGGTGGAGAGAATCAATAAAGACTTGCTGATTCATTATTCATTGCACATTTAACAAATATTCCACCTATACCTTCATCCAAGTGTTTTAGAAAGATGTGGAATAAAATAGGGCAAGGGAAGAACTCTTCATCCCCCCTAGGTCACCAACAGTCCAGTAACCAACACTCAAATGGATTTAGTCAGCCAGGTTGGAATCTACCTCAGTGGATGCACCTCTCCATATTGTCTGATGCAAAACGGACAAATTGTAGAGTGCTCTACAAAAAAGTTGTTTTTTGTTCTCTGTAAAATCAATCAACCAGAATTTGATAAATCCAAAGATCCAAGCTTTTGGGACAAGAACTATTTGGCAAAAAATACTAGGAAAACTAGAAAACAGTTTGGCGGAAACTAGGTATAGACCAATATCTCACACCATACACCAAGATAAGGTCAAAATGGGTACTTTGGGATTTAAATATAAAGGATGATATCTTAAGCAAACTACGGGAGCACAGACAATTTTACCTGTCGGTTCTATGGAAAAGGGAAGAATTTATGACCAAATAAACAGATAGAGAAGAACACAGGATGTAAATTGGATAATTTCGATTACATTAAATTAAAGAAGTTTTTTGTACAAACAAAACCAATGCAGCCAAGATTAGAAGGAAAACAAGAAACTGGGGGGAAATTTTTATAGCAATCTCTCTGATAAAGGTCTCATTTATTAAATACACAGAGAACTGAGTCAAATATAAAAGAACACAAGCCATTCTCCAACTGATAAAATGGTCAAAGGATATGAACAGAAGAAGAAAAAATCAAAACTATCTATAGTCCTATGAAAAAATGTTCAATCACTGTTGATTAGAGAAGTGAAAATTAAAACAACTCTGAGATACCACCTCACGCCTATCAGATCATGATGATAGAAATATGATAGAAAATATGATAGAAAAGGAAAATGATAAATGTTGGAGGGGATGTGGAAAAATTGGGACACTAATTCACTGTTGGTGAAGTTGTGAACTGATTCAATCATTCTAAAGGGTGATTTGGAACTATGTCTGAAGGGCTATAAAACTGAGCATACCCTTTGACCCAGCAACACCACTACTAGCTCTGTATCCTAAAATAAAAAAAAAAAAATAGAAAAAGACCTACATATACAAAAATATTTATAGCAGCTCTTTTTTTGTGGTGGAAAAGAATTGGAAACTGAGGCGATGCCCATCAACTGGAGAACAGCTGAACAAGTTGTAGTGTATGATTGTGATGGTATACTGTTGTGCTATAAGAAATGATGAGCAGGAAGGTTTCAGAAAAACCTGGGAAGACTTGTATGAAGTCATGCAACAGGAGAACACTGCACACAATAACAGCAACATTGTACGATGACTAACTGTGAATGACTTAGTGATTCTGATCAATACAGTGATGTAAGACACTTCTGAAGAACTTATAATGAAAAATGCTATCTACCTCCAGAGAGAGAACTGATGAAGATCAAGTGCAGATTGAAGCATAATTTTTTCACTTTCTTTTTCTTTTCCTTTTGCAACATGGCTAATACAGAAACATGTTTTGCATGATTTCACATGTATAATTGATTTCACCTTCCTGCCTTCGCAATGGATGAGAGGGAGGGAGAGTATTTGAAACTGAAATTTTCAAAAAAGAATGTTAAAAATAAATGATAAAATTTTAAAAATAACAATCAACCAGGGATTTCCTTTAGCACTAAGAAGACTAGACACATCAACTAATGCAAAAATATCATAATTTAATTCTGAAACAACTATTTTCATCCCACTATTTCTATTTCCTTTGCCTTATGGGTAAAAAGAAAAATGAAATGCATCAATTGATGTAGCTCAGTTCTTTGAGATAATTTTCAATTCTGGCCCTTCAAGCATTAAATAGGCAAATACTTTAGATGTGACCTGACAACAAAATTCAATTTGGAGGAGCAACATGATTCAAATTCAACTTAATTCATTGAATTCAGTAGCATTCTCACTTGCAACACACTACACTAGGCACTGGGGATATAGAGACTAAAGCAAGAATAATCCCTGACTTCAAGAAGCTCAAACTCACTGGGGGTAAAGATGAGCCAACACGGTCACCGGAGGGGAATGAACACCAACAACCTGAAGAAACAGTAAAGGCCTCTGGTAGGAAGAAGGACCACGGTGGCGCCCTGAAGGGAGCTCAGGGTGAAAGAAGGTGAGGTGGCGAAGGAAAGCATTCCAAGTGGGGAGACAGCCTATGCAAAAGCAAGCAGGGGAGAGATGCAATACTATGTACCAAAAGCTGCAATTGGGTGGTCTGGCTGGAATGCAGACAGTGTGGGGGGTAGCAACGTGTGATCAGCCTGGACAGATATGCCCGAGATTCAGGCTCCGGCTAAGGTGAAGCTCAATGGATACTGGAAGATGGCCACAAGGGTGGGTGGGAACAAGAGTTAGTCCACGCTCCAGCATGGCAAAGTTCTCAGGAAGCACCCGCATTAACAAGGGCCAAGCCTCCGTGTAACATGTGCTCACCCACTTTGTTCAGTTTCCTGGCATGGCAGCGAGTGAGCTAAATGCCTGAAGTCTCAGCAGCATCCACAGGCCCAGGTTTGTCCCCTACCTCTACCTCCACTTTAGAACTTCTCCATGGCAAGACAGTAACCATACTTTACTTTGTGAAAGTCACATCAATCATC
This sequence comes from Vombatus ursinus, assembly GCF_900497805.2. Classification (NCBI taxonomy): domain Eukaryota; kingdom Metazoa; phylum Chordata; class Mammalia; order Diprotodontia; family Vombatidae; genus Vombatus; species Vombatus ursinus. Next base: position 22,347,028 of record NW_020954546.1, on the reverse strand, counting down.
AACCTTCTCCCATCCAGTTACGAGGGTGGGTAAAGAAAACTTGGACCAACACTCAAGCGCTGTGCTCCGTAGCAGCCACGAGGATTGTCACTTTCTCTAGATATGGATCAGAAAATTATATGGGACCTAAAATTCTTTCTTTTACTTGTATGAAACAATGAAAAGTATGCTCATCTTTTCTATTACTCTCCCAGTGATGAGGATGGCTTATTTAAATAATTCATTCCTTAAATTTTTTTTTTTTAAAACACAGTTGGAAGCCCAGTTGTAAAAGTCTTTAAATGACAAAGGCGTGTGTACTTTAACCTAGCAACAATAAGAAGCTGATGAGGCTTCACAAAAAATGTCAGACTGTTGGAGCCCCTGGCAAACTGGCAAAAAATGTTAATGTTGCGGGGGGGGTAGCAAGGTGGCGCAGTGGATACAGCACCGGCCCCAGAGTCAGGAGGACCTGAGTTCAAATACAGCCTCAGATACTTATTAGCTGTGTGACCCTGGGCAAGTCACTTCACTCTGATTGCTTCCTCCCCTCCACCAAAAAAAAAAAGTCAATGTTGGATCTGCATGAAAATGAAGGCACACTAAAACATGGTTGTTGAAATTGTCAATTGGTACAATCACTCTGGAAATCAATGTAAACTGAGACTTAAAACATTATTAAAATGTCTATCCCATATGACCCAGAGACACCCTCCCCTTCACCCCAATAAGGCACATACCCCAAAGAGATCAAAGAGAAGGGTCTTAAATACACCAAAAATATGTACAGCAGCTCTTTTGGTGACAGTGAAGGCCTGAAAGCCAAGCAGATGCTGTCTATAAGAACATATCAGAACATTACTGGGCTATAAGAAATGATGAATGTGGAAAATTCAGAGAAACACGAGATCTGTAATGCTTCGTTTTAATTTTAGTTTTAAGTTTTATGGAGGCCTTTGGTGTTTCATACTCTTGTAGTTTCTTGATAGACCACCTCTCGCCATTGAAACTTTCTCATGTACCCGGAGAAAATTAAGCCAAATAGTCCAATCACGTGACACACCACTGGGCTGCACACTCAACCCTCTGTTTTCCTGGTCTCCAACCTTTCCTCTTAATTTTCTAGATCCAGCTGATCACTGCAGTCAATTGGAACGTGATTGACTTTTAGAGTTTTCAGCTAGTATGCGCCACTATTCACCGGGCTGTTTACTTTACTCCTGCATCAGGTCACACGAGTCTTCCCATGTATTTCACAGTGCAACTGAACTATTTTATTCAAGTTGGCAAATGATATTAGTCAAAAGGAATCACAAGGGCAACATGGTACTTCCATTTCCATGCCTTTGTCCACCCCATGGCCGAGGATCCTGTGATCCTAGGATCACAAGCCTGAATGGCCCTTAGGGACCATCTAGTCCAAGCATCTCATTTTACAGATAAGGAAACTAAGGCCCAAAGAGAGACAGTGGCTTCTCCAAGGTCACACAAACAGTGACAGAGGCATGGTTGAACGCGGTTCCTCTGACTCCAAATGTTCTCTTTCACTGTATCGGGATGCCTCCTCTTCGGATTCCTCTTCATTTATCTACCTAAAACCTGCTCTTCTTTCAGAGTTCAGCTCAAGTCTCACCTCCACAAAGCCTTCCCTAATCACCCAGCCTTCAGTCACTGCTTCATCATCTGAACTTAGGGAATGCTTGCTTAAATACAATACATTTCATCTAGCAGTCACTATGTACCTGACAATGTGCTAAGTGCTAGGAATATAAAGAAAGGCAAAAACAGTCCTTGCTCTTAAGGAGCTCACAGTCTCATGAGGGAGACAATATGCAAATAAAACCTAAATGATAAACTGGAAATAATCAGCAGAGAAAAGGCACTAGAACTGTTGGGAATTGGGAAAGCCAGGAAACCAAGAGGCAGGGATGAGGAAGGAGAGAATTCCAGGCATGGAAGACAGCCAGTGAAAATGCACAGTCAGGACACCAGAGTATGTTGAGGGGAATGAGGTGTAAGAAGACTGGTAAGTAGGAAGGGGCCATATTATAAGGGGCTTTGAATGCCAGAGGATTTTATATTTAATCCTGGAGGTAAGAGAGCCATGAGGGTTTACTGAATAGTGGGGGTAACATGGACAGACCTGTACTTTAGGAAGACCATTTCAATGGCTGAGTAGAGGATGGTTTAAAGAGGGGAGGGACTTGAGGTAAGGAGACCCCCCAGCAGGCTATTGCAATCGTCTAGGCATGAGGTGACAAGCTGGCATCAGGGTGGAGGCAGCATCAGAGAAGAGAAGAAGGCATATGAGAGATGTTACAAAGGTGAGATCGATAGGCCTTGGGAACAGACTGGATATGGGGGGATGAGAAGCAAGGGGGACCCATGGGATGCAAGCCTGTACCTTTGGCACCTTAGCACACATTTCTTGGTATGGCCATTGATCCTTTCAAGTCTCAATTATAAGCCCATGAAGGATAGCAGACCTTCTCTAACTTTTTGCTTCCCCAGCATGACATCCAGGAAACAACTCAGTAAATGGTTGTTGATAATCAGTTGTGAGCAGTGCCCAGAACAGCGGTGGGCACACAACCACCTTCCTGGTACTCGGCAAGTTCTGGCTGTTGGTGGTGGCAGGATAGCCTGGAGATTGTCTTTGCACCCTAAGAAGACGCTAAAATGATACCATCACATAAACCAAAGTCAATACACAGTTCGGCTGCTCCAGAAATGTGAAAGAAACCTACTGGTAAATAGCATCCTTCAAAAAAGTTCCCAGGATTCTATGGGGGCAAAGGGGGGGAGGAGAGAGGTAACTTCTGGATCAAATGGAAACCCCAATCAAATTCCCAGATCATTAAACAGACCTAATTCCAATACACTTTTCCATCAGACCACAAAGCATGCTGGGTGCACATTCTTAATGAAAGCAGATATACGGCTATGAATAGAATCCTTCTTGCCAGAGCACCCCCAGATAAGTCACAAACCACACAGAAACAGGAATCATTTGACTCTATCCCTTTGAGAGAACAAGAAGGAATTTACCTGCCTCTCCATGTGTCTAACAGAAGACATCATGATGACTCATGGGAAGTCCTCTTTTTCCCTTGGGTGCAGCTGGGATATTCCCAGAGCTCCTATTACAATTCCTCCTGTCCCATCTGGAGAGAAAGGCCAAGGTAGATGGTGTCACAGGCTCTCCAAGAGCCAGTGCTGCTAAATTTCCCGCCGCAATTAAAAAACCTGTTGTAATTCCAAAATCGAGCACAGGTTTCAACTCTGACCATCATCTCTGAGTCTCAGTTACTATACAGGCGAATAAAATATTTTTTCATAAATTTAACGCCAGCATGTCTGCGTTTGGAAACTTTGAAAATACATGTTGTACGGTTTACTGCCCTGGAAAAGGTGCCAACAGAGTTTCAAAGGAAGGGAAGTGTCTAACTGTTTCCTTTCAAAAGTGTTTTCCAATGGGATCCATTCAAGGAAAAGGCTGGAACTAACTAAAACATTATTAAAAAACTGTTACGAAAAGAGACAGAGAGATGGAAAAAGATTGAACAAAAAAGGGGGCCAATACCCAGTACAGAGTGAGACAGACAAGCAGAGAGAAAGAGGATGTAAGCAGAAAGCCAGGGTGAGTCGAACGACGGACAAGATGGCGCTTCATCTGGCAGCTGCCATTCGTGGTTTCTTTCTACTGCTGATCAATTGATCAGGACTGCAGTGCTGCTGGGCCAGTGGCACAAGGCAAACCACAGAGCTGGCTGCAAGCTGAGCTCTTTTGAACTGCTGACCTTAAGTTTTCAAACCAAAAATATTCTTTGGGAAACAGTTATACCAGGATCCAGCCCAGCCAGCCAAGCACAAACAAGGACTATTAACCTGGAATAACACTCTGGTTAGTTCTACCAAGCACCAATCCACTGCAGGGATCAATTGGGACTATTAACCTGAAATCACATTCTCCAACTACTCCGGATTCTGACTAAACCAACAGTCACCAATAGCAGTGATCAGGGACAGGAACTAGAGTAGAAGGGGGTGGGGGTGGAGGAGGTAGGTGTTACTGAGACCTTCTGGTTTCAGCTGCTCTTTCCTCCACTAGATTCAATACTGTGCAGGCCAGTGGACTGAGCGCTGGGCTTGGAATCAGGAAGACTCCTCTTCATGAGTTCAAATCTGGCCTCAAACTCTTACTGGCTGTGTGATCCTGGGCAAGTCACTCTACCCTGTTTGCCTCAGTTTCCTCATCTGTCAAATGAGCTGGAAAAGGAAATGGCAAACCGCTCCAGTATCTTTGCCAAGAAAACCCCAAATGGGGTCATGAAAAGTCAGACATAACCAAAATGACACATCGACAACAAAAAAAAGGGCAATGTTGCTAGGAATTGCCCACGAAACATTTCAGGGTGACCTGAATGCCCACAGCATTCAGGGGCAGTTTGATTGCTAGATAAAGAATTATCAAGGTGCAGAGAGGATTTGTGAATGCTGTTTCTAGTACATGGCAATTTCACATACATTTCTGGAACTTTCCACCTCCCTGATTCTGCCTGGAGAGCCGACATTGTCAGAGAGATGTGTCCTTTCCTGGCTAGAAACAAAGCACATCAAGGCATGGCCAATGCACCTTTCTTTTGGAGGTCCTCCAAAATCAAATGAAGTCGCAGGAAAAACAAAACAACCAAACAGGACTGAGCCCAAAGTCAGGCTGCTGGAGAAGGGGGGGCAGCTTGACCTGAGAGACCAGCAGCAAAGGGGGAGAGGGCTGATGCCCTGGGGAGGCAGAGTTGATGGCGGCAGTTGCAGAAGGCTCCCAACAGCCATGTGGAGGGCATGCAGCGCTTGGTGAGAGTGTGCTGAGTTCCAGGCCATCATTCTTAAGGGCGTAAGAACCAGGGCTGGAGCACACATGTTGAGGGATGAGGGGAAAAAATAAACAGAGAGACAAAAGAATGAAGATGCACTGCCAATTTCAATTGTGCAGCTTTTATTTTTAAATGCTTATCGAGCAGAGAGAGAGAGCAGAGTTCTTGGAAAACAAGGTTTCCTTTCTTCCCGTGCCAGGGTAGAGCACCCTCAAGGACGGGCACCACACAGGCTGTAACAACAATGAGGAACGAGGTCCTGTGTCCGCCCACGAGGGTAGCCAGCCGCTGGTCCCATGCTGTTCTGATTTCGGCCCAGCCAAGGCCTAGAAATAACAGCCCCACTGCCTCTGGTAAAAACTGTTCTTTTTAAAAATTTTATTAATCTCCAAACTGGCCGTGTTAGAATTATAGCCAATTACCCACCAACACTCTTCGCTAATAAAATAAATTTTTACAAGACCTAATTACTGCTTTCGCTGAACTACCCTACTTGGGGCTTAGATACAGGAAGCCGAGGGCTCAGAGTAGGGGTGGAGATGGCTCTAGAGCACCCTCCGGGGAAGGGTCCAGAAACAAGACCCAAGGGCCAGGCTGCGGAGCGGGTGCCTCTGCCTAGATACATGACAAAGGGCACCTACACTGATCCTGGGCTCACCAATGGCACCTGGCTAGACTGAGCAGCACCGTGACCACTCTTGACCGCATGGAACTTGGGAAGCTTATCACGAGTTACTTGGGCCTGGGCTGCCCACACCCTGGCCTAGCAATAAAAGGGAACTGCTATCCAAGACAGATGGATCCTGCCTGGCCTCTCAGCAGAGAGCCTGGAGACTCCAAGAGGCAAGGAAACAAACAGCCCCCTTCTCTCCCTCTGCTGAAGGGGGGAAAGGGGGGGCGGGGGGAGGAGAAATAGCAACCAGTTGCGCAAGAGCGAAGCATCAATAACGTGAGGCAGACAGCAGGGACCTCTGGGCTGTGCCCTCTACCTCATCCCAGAACGTTGACTGTGGAGCTGGGAATGTTCCTCACTACTCTGGGCGGCCCCTGCTTGGGGTGGTGCCGCTCATCGCCCCTGGGCACGCACTCGCAGTCAACTCTGGCCTGCTCCTTTAAAAGGGAAGGCATCACTGAAGGAAGGCCACAGATGGAAAACCACAAGCAAGGATAAAGCTCGGTCAACAGCAGCAGCTTCCCCCTTAGCAAATCCTAAGTTTTGATTCCCCAATACACAAAAAAAACACCAGCTCCAAAGGATTTTCCTTATAGAGAAACCTGATAAGAAAGCCATGTGCTGTAGGAGGTGATCTAACCCCGTGGCCAGACTCTTCCCGTGGGGAGAGAACCCTGGAGCCTGGCACTCCCCAGAGGTGAGGAAGGGGGCTGAGAAGCGGTGGTTGTTATCTGCACACCACATGTTTAACCCTAAGTAAAGAGCTGGGGAACGCCCTGAGCAGCAAAAACATGGCAGCGGATGCCGTGGTACCAAAGCCACAGCCTCGTGGGTCTCTGGAGCCTCTTGATTCTAAGCTGCCAGCCAGGGAGCTAACACGAGCTTTGAATAAAATGCAGTTCTGGTAGAGTAATTAATTTTTTTCTTAACTAGGATTACATTAATTTTCAAGGACTAATGGAGGCCAGCTGTGAGGGGAAGATCGGCTGCCGATGCACAAAGGCACTTGTGCAGGCTTGTACAACATTATCAACACACACACACACACACACGGACCTATAAAAAGGATTCACTACAACGGGATATTTTTAGTCTCCACAGTGTTATGTGGCACTAAAAATACAGCCCAGCCCGGCTGATCCAGCATGGTAGGACTATTCTCTCTGTCCCTTCAAAACAGTTTAAAACATTTATTTTTGTTTCCTTTTGCAATGGTCAGAGTGGAGGGAGAAAATAGCAACTCATTGATAAGAGGAAACGAGAGAGACATGAAAAATTGAAAACTACCTAAAAACTCATGGAGAGGTTTATTTTATTAGTTCTTAATAAATATCTTGCAGATTTCCTCAGGAAATACACCAGATCACATGTAAAATAGTTTGATACTGATGTCAACTGCGTCAACATATGAAGTCTATTAGGGTGAAGCCGCAGCAGGGTGATCGGCGTGCTGAAAAACTCCCCAGTGCTGGGGGGGACGGGGGGAATCTCACGGCCTTCCAAATTCTTCGAGAGGTAAAAAAGTCAGCCAAGACGCAGAGAGAGAGAGAAAGAGAGAAAAAAAAGATCCCACATCCTGCTTTGGGCTGCCAGCAATGTGAAGTGCCCAGAGATTAATTCTCTGTCTGGCCTGGAAATGTGACTTTAGAGCCCGGGGAGGGGGCGCGGAGGAGAGAGGAAAGAGCAGGGCAGGCTCGAGGGGCTGGCGGTGGGCCACCAGCCCCCTCCCAGGCCATGTTTCAATGCAGACAGAAGTAAACCCCAACAGACAGCCGCTCCACAGCCTGCCAGGGCCTCGCACCAGCTGCAGCGCGTCTTCTGCTCCCCTCTGCTTAGCCCCCACTGCAGATGTTCCCCACGGCATCACTTCCGCTTTGCTCTCTTTTAAAGAAATAGCACACACATGTGGAGGCAGTTTCCAACCCCCCCCCCAACAGGACCCTCTCCGCCTTATGGGGCCCCCAGTGGGGTCATAGCTCCTGCATTCTGTGCCACGGTGGCCATGTGAGATGTCCCAGGCTTCCCTGGAAGGAAGCTCCCATACCAGGGATATTAGTTAACAAATAGGAGTGTCTATAAAAACTTGGCTTTCTGTTCTCCTCAGAGAGAAACCCCAAAAGTTTGGAACTAAGAATCACACAGGAAGTGTCCAAGGGAAAATTATGTTGGAGATTTCAAATGCCTTCTAAAAAGCATTTTGATACAGCACTGGTATTTCAACAGAATTCTACTGACTTTAATCAAAACATAACCTTAGTTAATAGTAATAGTAATAACATTTTTTTATTCGGAAAAATCTCCCAACCTATGAAAATGTTTACCAATCTGAAAAATTTACCAAAATTACCAAGATGTTTACCAAGCTGAAAAAACAGCTAAGGGAAATAAAAGGAACCCTAAAAATATATTGCTAAGAGTAGAAGAAGTTTTACATTTTAATTAATATTCTTAATTTTCAACTTTTTTTTGCCCCAGCCTCATTTTCTTCAACCCTGGTCAGGCTGTAAGGGATCAAAAAATATATGTATTTACTGAAACCACTTCTGTGCCCAGCACTGTTCTGCTGAAGACTCTGTAAAGGAGAAGACATAACTCCCTATACAGAGCACTGATAGTCTAGTTGAGGTGATTAATATACACATGACATTTCCTTTTCCAGACAAACTGAATCTGGCCTGTATTGCTGAACTATCAGACAGGCAGTTTTCTTGGGAACAGGCTGGGAAAGTCAGCTCCCTACACAAGAAATAAGTAGGGTGTCCCTTCAGCCATAAAGAGCACCCTGCTCAAATGTGAGGTCATAATGTGAGGGAATAAGTAACCTCTTCCTAGAAGGAAGCCAGTCCTTGCGGTAAAGTAAGTTGCCCAGGAAGAAAGATCTTGTCCCAAGAGACAATTTCCAATGGGTTAGGGAGGTTATGATCTGATTTTTCATGCTGGGCAGGATAAAGCTCATCCTATTCCCTCCTAACACTTGGGCTCATTTGCCTAAAACTATTAGGTAAAAAGACAACTGCTGCTATCTGCACTCTAGAGTGTAACTCTGAGTCTAGGAAGGTCCAATGTACAACTTCACCATATACTCAACAGAAATGCTACTGAGGCCACACCCTCCACACGTACCCTTGAGAGACACATTCTCACTAGTAAAAGGGACCACAGTGGATAAGTAGGAGACCTCTACCTCCAAGCACCCAAGACTAGGCACAGCCTCAAACGTCTCATGGACTTCCTCTGGAAGTTCATGAGTTCTCTCTGCTGCCATGATCAATGCAGTAGGTCCAAGACAAGCACTCTGGCTTCAAAGAAATCTATCAGTTAACAATGACATCCAATTATGACAACATAAAATTCGTGGCAGTAAAGATGACAGCCAAAGAAGACCTCCGCTTAAGAGTCTTCCTGGAGACATCAGTCAGAATCTTAGCTCACATGTGCACTCATGTTAATACCCCTTGCTTATGGTAGCCTGAAATGGGAGGGTTTTGATCCTGGGTAAGACAAACACTTTTGTCCTGACCAACAATGACTTGCAGCCACTATTAGAGGCAAAGGAGAGCCTGACATCGCTCACGGTCAAATACAAAAACAGACTGGTTTGGGCGCATTTCACATTGATGCAAAATAAGATGTACCCTACAGCATGATAATGAAGATACCCAGAGTGGACCCTACACTCACCAAATGACACAGTTGAATGTTTTTTCAAAGAATGTGAAGATGACAAGGTTACCTTAACATAGGAACAAAGGAGTAGAGAAGGTGGAAAAAGGGGCTAATTTGAGGAATGAAGAAAGGATACTGAAGACAAAAGAAATAAAGATTTAGGAGAACAGAAGAGATCAAGTCTTCTCTTCGTCCCAGGCAACTAACTCTAACACAATGAGGTGAAGAGTAGACAATCTGCCTAGAAGAGAGTTGCTTCACCAAGAGCTCCTAACACCAAAGAAATAACAGTTCAGGAACTCCACCCCCCATGTTTCTCCAAAAAAGTTGAAATGGTTCACTGTATAGACTATTACATAAAACTTTCAAGTACTTTTTTTTTTGCATAACAAGGTAACAAAGCTAACTGAATTCCATTATTACAACTAAATACCATGATGCAACTATATTTGAATTGACTTTTTTTTAACAAACTAATTTTAACGAAATTTTCATTTTTAAAACTATAATTTAGAACAGATAAAAGCAGAAATATTTCTAGAGCAATTTTATCCATAAATGTTCCCAAGGAACATGTAATTGATGGATGCTCCCAATTTTTCCTTTCACTATTTGTTACCCAAACTTCCCCAAAGCCACAGAGCCAGCATTCACCCTGGAGTCCACCTGCCTCGAGGTGTTCCGATTCTCTCCATAGTGCACAGAGAGAATTCCAGCCCCGCTTTACCCCCCCCACCCGAAGAATATTTTGGCAACTGTGCATGAAGAAGGATTTCTCTTTCAACACGGAACCTTGGAGAATGTATTATAAACCTTGCTGAACTAGTCCGAACTTGGGTCCTCGGGGCTGTGTAGGCTAGAATGGAAATTACATCTTAAAACACAGTGATTATCAAACATTTCCCTCCCATTCATTCCCTGAAATGAGGTCCGGGCATCACTTTCTCTCTGGAAGGAGCTAGCAACAGAAAGGCTATATAAAATGGGCAGGATGATGTGACTGATGTGCCTCCCAGAAGCCCCCACTAGGTTTGGCCCATCACCATTCCACACTGACGTAACCTGCCCTGGTGACGCCAGCTGGAGTCTTAAGCCCTAGGCATGCACTGCAGACCTCCTTCTCCCCTTTGCCTGCTGATCCCTGCTTCAGAAGCCAAAGTGTGAACAGCACGTGTCTGGATTTCAGAAACCTGCCCACCAGTTGGAAATTCCCTATAGCATGTCAAATGAGGCATCTGCTGCTGGCACTTAGGGTGAGGGATAATCACATGGGCATCTTCTGGCTACAAGTAATGACATGAGAGTAAGAAACCAAGAAAGTAACTCCGTTTACAGTAAATAAATCCCAGATATGTGACAATCTGCCTTCTAAACAGGAAACTGAGGAAGATAAACAAATCAAATGGCACTCTAAACATTGTTAACATCAGGGACAAGAGCACAGAGCAGCACCCTAATGGACAAAGGTAATTTACCTGCTTTATTACAGCCACATCCTAAACAGACTCCTCATGATTCCTTTCCTTTATTTAGGCCACACAACTGACTCCTATCACCTTCAACCCTTCTCCTCTTCCCTACCTGATTACTTTTTCTTAGCAAGCACTTGGCCAGTGGAGTACCAATTTAGGAAATCTACAAATAGAAAATCAACAACATCAATGATCGCTGCCCAAAGCTGAAATGAGAGACTTTCCAAACTCAAAAACTGAGGTGGCATCTGCACCCTTTTCCCATTCCCAAGTCAAGAGCAGTATGTCATTTTAGGAAGCAAGACTTGGCTGTTTCTACCAGTACAAACCCTGAGGCTGTGGATTCACCCAAAGAATGCCCTTCTGCTAGCTTTTCACACAGGGCTCCAACCAGAGTAGAAAGAATCCTGATTACCTTCACATCAATCTCTCTAGTTTCCTTCTTCTCCAGGCCCCAACTCAGACTCAGAGATGAGCCAGTCTAATAGCAAATAGTTAAAGATTTAAAAATCCAAATCCCTTCTGTTTCCAGCGGCCCAAATTATTGAACCCAAAGAAATGTTTCTGGCCTTCAGTATGGATAGAGATGGGAGGGTCTCAAACCTCTAAAGCCTGCAAGACTTTCAGCAGCCTCTCAATATTTCATGTCCAAAGTGAAGCTTTGAATGCTATTAGTGAACACAGGAAGGCACGTGCTAGACAAATAGTTAAGACATCTGAAGGAGCGGGAGGGAAGGAGTGTAAACAACGGTGGGTATATTGGGGGCTGGGGATGGGAGTGGGGGTAGAAAGTATCTTCTAATTAATCTTGGAATTTTCCTAGAATAATAATTTCATAAGTATATAGACCGAGGTGGCAGCATTTCCAGTTATTATTTGTTTCTACAAGACTGTATCTATTTCCCTTTTGTGCAATACTTGACAGAAGCCTAATCTGAACTCTCTGCTTGCTCTGTCCTGCACAGAGAAGATGGGGCAGGGGGCAAAGAACCCTGCTATCATCTTCACTTCCCAGAAACTGTTGCCCAGGCCAGAAAATCCTGCTGAAAAGTAGCAGGAAAATCAGAGAGTTTCCTTATCGACATTGACCAGGGCAAACTGAGGAGACATTTGGAGAACCTCCACTCTGACTGAAGGGCAGCTGTGTACACCCTCATTGCCTTGGGGTACAGGGTTAGAAATCACTCCCTTCAGCTAACATGACAACAGGCTGAATTTTGTGAGGCAAACAGAATCTCTTTACCAGGAGAACATTGCACACCATAACAGCCACACTGCGATGACTAACTTTGATAGACTTAGCTCTTCTCAGCAATGCAAGGATCTAAGACGTCTCTAAAAGACTCATGATGGAAAATGCTGTCCACATCCAGAGAAGGAACCATGGAATCTGAATGCAGATGGAAGCAGACTATTTGCTCTCCTTTTCTTTTGTTGTTTTGTTTTTATTCTTCTTTCTCGTGATTCCTCCCATTGGTTCTAATTCTTCTTTATATCATGACTAATGTGAAAATATGCTTAATATGAATGTATAGGCAGAGCCTCTATCAGATTGTACGCCATCTTGGGGAGGGAGGGAAAGAAAATTTAAAACTCAAAAACTAATGAAAGTGAATGCTGAAAACTAAAAATAAATTGTTTAAAAAACAACCCAGAATCTCTTGGTGTTTCGCCTGTGCACAGCGACCACTCTTCTTTACCTCCCCACCCCAGCCCCTCAAGACGAATTCTTTCATCCCCACAGGTAAAGACCCCAGGAACTCTGAGCCCTGGGGGATCAGGAGACCCCCTGATAGACTTACTTTGCCACAGTCAAGCCGCCAGACTGCCATGGTGAGATGTAGTCATTGGACAGTCTGTTAATCATTATGGCTTACCCTTAGGACAAAGGACAAAGCTTAAAGAAGAAACCTCTTCAGGTCTGCCTTCAAAAGCCTAGTGGATGCTACGTTAATCTCTAAACCCATTTTTCACCTAAGCTTTCTGGATCAGACTGGCTCTTCAGCAAGACACTACAGCCACAGAGAGAGCTGGCAGAATGAGACTATTTGTTGGACTCTAGCTGGGGATCCTTGAGACCAGCGGGTTGCTATGGGAAGGGGGGCAGCAGGGGAAGGCAGGGCACTGGAGTTTTCATGAGTTCAACCCTAACCCCAGGCTAACCCTTGTGAAAGGTGGATTTCCTGTACAAGTGGTCTGATATGCTCAGGATTAGGAACCTCATACATTATGTTGCAGGAGGAGAAAGAAAACGCACTTGACTTGAACTCCAAAGCAACAGTGCTTCCTCTGCGGATCTCCAAGAGGGCACCAGGCCTTAGTCTGATGACTGCATTGACCTAGAGTTTGCTCTCTCATGTTAGTGGCATGAGGCATCAAGTTGAAGTTTCTTCTTGCTCACAAGTCAAGACTGCACCCTAAGCAACCATACCTCTAGCTCTATTCATCTCGTATGGGCAACCAGGGTCCTCCCCTGCCACTGAAGAAATGAATGTAGCATTCCTCTTCTACCCCCTACCAAGAGCGAGCTTCTGACACACCTGGGAAAAAAGCCCAACTGGGTAAGTGTCCCTAGGGGTCCAGGTGTGGCCCTAGCCCCAATCCCAAAATGCTTCAGCAGACAGCACCCCCCGCCTCTCGGATGCCATCTACTGTCACTCAGGATCTTCGGGCAAGGGCTAGAATTCAGGGCTGCTCTGGCTGTTAGCTGGTGGGGAAGGAGAGACATGGGGAAGGGGCCAGAACCCAAGGAAGGGAAGTTATTCCGGTGGTGGCCTATGAATAACATCCAGTGATTTATAGGAAGTATAATCCAATAATACAGTAAAATAAAACAGTGTGCGCCTGAGATGGTTTTGATTCCAGGAATTATAAAACAAATTATTTTTTTTAAGGCGAAAGAAAAAAATACCCCAGCAAGGCCAGATTGGAGTAAATTGGGCACAGATGGAAATGCAGGGGGGTTTCAGAGATGCCCTCCCACAAATGCTACTTCAATTACTTCTCTTCAAGAAACCAGTTTTATTTCCTTAAATTACAGAATTTTTAAAAAATTAAAATTCTTTGAGCGCTTGTGGTTCAGATCAGCAGCTCTGACTCCACAATGAGATGGCCACTGAAGGGTTAATTGGGACTATGTGGGGAAGGACCGTTTTCTTCCCTCTGGGCTGCCTCAAGCTCTGAGGTCTCCAATCATGACGTCACTTTGGAAACCACCCTCCCCATGAAGCCACCACTGGCAACTGCAGAGCCCAGAACACCAGTAGCAGTAAGAAGCATCTCCCTTTGCCAGAATGTGCTATCCTTTGCCTTCCTTCTCTTTGGGGGTTCCCCCATCCCAGTCCTAAACTCCTATCTCTGAAGCACCTCCCTGCCAGTTCCAAGTAGAAGATCAGGATTCTACTTCCAGAAGGCCCCAACCTAACCTGGGATTTTCAGATGAATCCACAAGAAAATGGGAAGGAAATCACCAAAAACCTGGAAATGATTGGTTCATTGTAGGAAAGAAATTGTGAAAATCCACCTTGCTAAATGCAGACCAATAATCTCAATTTATTCCCACCAGATAGGAAGTCCACATTAACACTGCCCAGAACGAGTCACATCCCTGAGGAGGACTGGTTCTGGGCAAAACGAGGAAGGAGGTAGAAGGGAGGGCTGCCTTCCCGGCCGGTGCTTTCTTCACCCTCTGTCCCCACTTTCAGCAGCATCTCCCCTCATGCTGCCCTGGCTCTAATCGGGAGGAAAGCGTCTGAGAGATTTACACACACAAAGATGTCAGTGATTTAATATGTTTTCCACCCCCCAAATAATATGAATTTCAAAAGAATAGATGGTAGTAAAAAGAAAAATTCTTAAGACAACAAAACGCATTCCTAAAGTTAGAATTTCAGACATTAGTTAATATGCTATCTCTACACGGGAACCTCTCATTCCCCATCCCCCCAAACAAAATGATTTCAGCAGTTGTCTACACTTTCCTATCAATGAGGCCATGCCTCTGAATGGACCTGAGCTGCTTCTGGGGCCACACAAGGCTCCTCATTTCTCTAGGGAACAGCCTCCTTTTTCAGAGCTAAGAATGGAATTTTCCCTACCCCAAAGAAACAAGAAGCTAATCCATATAAACATTCACGCAGAAGGACAACTCAAAAAGGAACAGAGAGAGAACGGATGGCACAGATGTTCTGCAGCTTGGAATGGAGGCCAAATAAACATGGATCGTGAACACCTGGGAGACAAGCCACTGCCATCCTGGGCGCTTCCTGGCTGGTGTGACAGCACTGTGACAGGCTGGGTAGTAAGGATGACTTGAGAAGGGCGATTCATCACTTCCTTACTCATAAAAATGTGATTCAGACTGCTGCTGATTAATGATGGAGATCAGCCCTCTTCTTTCCCCAAATCCCCTCCTCTCCACACCCACCACACAGATGCTACTCAGCCACAACACCCCCTCTTGCCACTGTCCGTGCAAGCACAACACAGGGGCTCAGAGAAGATGACTCATGGGCTGGGAAATGGAAAAGTGCATCTTCCCACCGACTGACCCTGCCGCGTCCTCCCCTCGGCCCTCTGCTGATGGCAGCCCACACAGCAGGGCCTGGACCTGCCTCAGCTGCACGCCGGGGAGCTGGCAGTGGCCCGTCCACCACTGCGGATGTGCAGATTCCATCCTTCGGCCTGTGCTACACTTCCCTCCATCATGTGGATGCCTGTCCGGGCTCCCCTTTGCTGCAGCTGGCAAAACCAGGCTGACAGGGCCAAATGTGGCCTTTTCTATTTGCTTCCTGGCAGGACCCTATGGCCATGGCTGACGCCTGACCCTAAACAGAGGAGCCACGTTCTCCTCCCACTCCCCCTTACTTTCCTTTGGTTTCCTTCTTATTTAACTGTGGTTGTAAGAAAGTAGTCCACTGATGCCCTGTCCTGAGTCTGAAGGATTCTCTCTCTCAAAGCACAAGTTGGCCCAGCTTCATAGGCAAGGACTTAAGTTTCCTTCATACCTACATTTGCAAAGGCCTGAAGTCATGTGGCCTTGGCACTGACCAGACGCAAGCAGAGGCAACGTCGCTAGGAAAGTGGCAGCAGCTCCCTGAACGCCGGCTATTGTGTAGCTGAAGAATGGCAAAAGAGCTACACAGAACATCAGAAATAGCGGCTCCTACTTTCCTCAATCCGATCACTTTGCCACTTTGAAACAAAACGAGCCAATTCACTGCGAAGGAATCAGTCTTCACCCCAGCCTTCCCCCCAGTGCCGGTCCCTTCCTCCTTAGACTGCAACATCTCCAAGGCAATACTTTGCAAACTTCATTTCCTCTTTCCTGGAAACCACTGTAACCCTCCAGCCCTCCATGTTTCCTCAGCACTGCTTAAAACAAACAGCCAACTCAGGAATAATTAGCCAGGTTCAAGAAGTCACCAAAGCCAATGGTTCCAGCCTTCTGCTGGGAATTCTAAGTGCTCTAGCAGGCAGAAATGAGATGGGGAAATCACCCCAAGGACTCCGCTATGATCGAAAACCCAGGCAGCCTGGCTGAGGACATTGCTGAGCCCCCTGAGGATGCCAGTTTCAGTGGAAAGTATGGCACGTGCACTGATCAAAGAGGAAAGGCCCCCACCACAGACAAATGGAGACAGAAAGCCCTGATATCCAACAGAAATAGAAATGACTCCTGCAGGGAGGCAGAAAGCACTGCAGAAAGGTGCACCAAGAGTCCCAGTGACACCCTGTCCAGAAGTGCCAGCCATGCTGGACACCCGAGTTTCTGTGGGGCAATTCTTCCTTCTTGGTATGTCAGACAATCACCTACCCAACCCTTGGCCCAAACACACAACAAGCTCCGGGGCAGCTGGGACGCGATTTCCTTTTCAGGCACACAAGGTAACAACCTCCCCACACTGCACATTTCCACCAAAATCAAGCACACCATCTGCACCTATGGGCGGGGGGGGGGGGGGGAATTCTGGAAGCATGCTCTGGTGATGACAGTGCTCAGAGCACAAGCAACCCTGTCTGCCAGGGCTAGGCTGACGGAAGGCCCCTGAAGCTCACAGAGTGCTCCAAACCAGCATCCTCCAATAACCTACAGGCCTGATGGTTTTTTTTACTTCCAGGTTTTGAATCACCAATGATCATCAATCGTGTCTCCCCACCCCCTGGCAGATTCCCATAGGGGATATCCCATAGGGAGCTGGACTTTTCCATACTGAACAAACAAGGTACATGAGGCCAGAAAACAGCTAGTCCCAATCACTGCCAAGTATATGGTCTCTGCAGTGAAGCATCTCAGCAATGACCTCTCCCAGGGGAGGGGTTCTGGGACTAAAGCCGACAAGAGTCCTTGCTGCTGCCTTCAGCAAAGCCAGATGTGCAACAGCATTTGGGGCTTGCAAAGGAGGCTCTGTGCCCATGGCTGCTTCCACTCATCCCACCCAAGGAAGCCCTGGAAAATCTTAAGCAAAGTGCTGTATAATAAAAGTGGGGAGTGTGTGTGTGTGTGTGTGTGTGTGTGTGAGCACGCGCAACATGGGAATCTGTGCATGTGTGTGACACGGATGGCGTGTGAGAGACATGAAGGGGTATCTACGTGTGTGTGCATGCATGTGACCAGGGGTGAGGACGGGCAGGGCTCGGCGACACCTGAGGTTAAGCACCATCTGTCTGGGTGTAGAAATAAGAGGCTCCTTACCTTTCAGCTGGGAGTTGTGCACAGCAAACATGTTGATGGTCATGAGCTGCAGCATGCGGGTGCTTCCAATGGGAGAGGGGCTGTGCTGCAGTAACACTTGGAACTCCTTCAGGACCTTTTCCGCCACCGCAGGGAACGTCTCCATCCTGCACACACAGAAAGCCGGTGAGGGAAGGTACCCCCAGGACATGATGGGAGCCACAGGCTCTCTCAGCAGTAAGAGACGACTCAGCTGGGGGAAGCTGCCTTCTTTGCTCTGCAAATCTATTCCTACTCTGTGGTTACGGGTAAGAGTTTCCCTGCTCTGTAAACCCATTCTTCACCAGAGCACTGTGTGGGAAACTATATAGGGAAAGCTTCTGAGGAGAATGTGAATGGCATTAACACATCACTTCATTGAGAGCGGTGCGGAAGGCAGCTGAATTTGCCACCCAACCCCATGCCCCAGAGATCATTCAGTGAGAGGGTTCTGGGTCTCCAGCATCTCAAGTTAAGGGGAAAAGCATAAACTGTCCAAGGATCCCCTATGGGAATAACTCCATTCCTGGTCAAAGTGTTAATAGACCAAAGTTTAATAATTAATTTAGTTTCCAGTCTATGGCAGTAACTGGATATAAGCTGGTGTCAAAGTAGCAGTTTATCCCTGGGGCACACAAACCATTTTAATAAGCGGGGAACAAACTTGGAGCAAATTCCTGGGTTGCACTTGCAACCTCATCCTCTCTAGGATGGACAGTTCTGCCTACAAAAAGATTCCTGAAATCTGCAGAAGCAACTTCAGGGAACCTGGTGCAGTTGGGCTGGTTTTCCTAAGAAGAACATGCCTGCTCCACCTAAGAGCCCCCAATGACATCAGCTTCTGAAAGGACCACGACAGCCAAAGACCCCTGGCTTATTTCTCTCTTCCCTGTGATGCTGCCCTCCCCACCAACACCCATTTCTGCTCCAGCCAGGGCTCCATGTTTTCAGCCCAGTGGAAATACAATGCCCTGGCCAAGTGCCACTCCCAACATAGGCAGGGCCAGTAATGGAAGGAGGCAGATATCCAGCCAGTGACCCAGGGCTCCTAAACAGAGGTCATTCAACCCACTGCCTGCCAAGTGCGGCCACTAGATTCCAAACAGTGGTGGATGCCTGAAGCTCCTGTGGCAAAGGGAACAAACCACAGATGAAGCCCTCAGCATACGAGGCATGTTCAGCCTCAGCGCCCGAGAGAGAAACCAGGCACAGGGGCCTCAGGGCCACGATGAATGGTCGGGGTCAGCAAATGTACCCTTTATCTCCCTCCCCCTCCCCCAACTAAACAAACAAGCTGCTTGTGGTACATGGGGGATGCTGACTGGATTAGTGAAGAGCTTCTGGGAAGCCACAAGGAAGGGTATCTTTCTCAAAAAATACACAACAGTTTCAGGGCCTGAAGTAAGGCAACCGGTTTCACCAGCAGCTCAGGCCTTGTGCTGTGCGTCGTCAGGCCTCCCAGAACCATAACACAACATGAACATTTTAAAAATCCTTGGCTCCCTGGCCATCCAACCGACTTTGTTTCTCTCTCTTAAAAAGAATGCAGAGGACGCCACTGCTGACCCTCTGGTGCCTGATGGTCATGCCACAGCTATGGGTAAGTTACAGTTTACATTCCATCTCCTCAGCTGGACTGTATTCATTTACATTGGCATGAAACATGCCGTACAGGTATTTTTTTTTTCCCACATGCCATTTCATGTGCCCAATTTAGAAAAAAAAAAGTTTGCTCTAAGAGTTAAACTCTATGTAGGTTTGGAATGGCCAAGAGTGATATGTTTGGACCTGGCTTGGATCCATTTTCCCCCAAGGGCTATAACAAAGGTTTCATTTTAAATTCTGACACTGTGCAGCACTCTCCCTGGTCAGAAGTGGGGAGGGGATCAGCACTTCTCATTACAAGAACAGCAGAGTTAACTCTTCTTGAAAAGCAGCCACATTGGGTGAGTTTCAGAGCCATGTGTCTCCGTGTTGAAAGCCAGCAGAGAGCCAGCAGAGAACGACATGACAGAAGTGTCACGTGGGATGGTTTGACTTCGAAGCTGTGTCTGAGGAAGGCTCTTCTTTGGAGTGGGAATTGTAATCGATCCATCAACGTTCCCCAAGTCAGGCTGAAGTTCCAAACAAGCACCAGGCCAAAGGGCCACATTTTCTTTTAATGTTCAAAAAAATCCTCCCCCTTCACTAACCCATGTCACTTGTCAACTGAACACCATTAGAACAAAAGAAAAGTAAATATGCACATTTGAGATCTGAGGGGAAAAGGAGATTTATCTTTGCTCAGTCAATCTGCTTGTGTGGGGTCACTGCAAACTGGGGTATCGATAAATCAATGGGTTAGGCGGTGGAGACCTGGACTTGTTACTGACTTAGTGCCCAAGCTTGGATAAATCCCAGCCAGTAATTGCCCCATTATAACCCAATAATCCCTGACCCACCCCATCTCATGAGACATGTCAGTTCTGACACTACAACAAGATAATGTGCATGAGGAGGGGGGGAAGCCTTTGGAAACCAAAGCATAACATCTTCGGGCATCAATTTCTGGGTCCAAACAGACCTGAGGCGGTCACCCTAAGGTAAAGAAGTAAAGTCTAACATGGCCACCTCATCACAGCAGCCACAGGAGAGAGACAACGCTAGTTACCACAATTCAACCAGTCCTTGGGTCATCCATCAGCTACGGCATTGCCCAGAGCTAAGCTCACTTCTACTCCGAGTTAGGTCAGATGCCTTTCTTGTTTTCTCCTCCCAAGTCTCAGGGAGGGCAGTGGTGTCCTCGGGCACCTCAAAGGAGATGGCCACTTTCAGGACAAGCATCTCACTGATGTAAATGACTTTCTTGAGAAATGACCAAGACTGCACCCCAGTGTGACTCAGACAGTGACTAACGGGTGGGATCCTGCCCCTCACGAGGCTGGATAGACAATGCTCTCCTGATAAAAAGAATCAGGGTTCCCAACTTTTACTATCTTTGTAAATTTTTTTTTTGTTTTTAAATGAAGAGACCCACAAAAATTTCAAAGTGGAAGAAGAGGAAAAGAAAAGCTCCACTACTTTGCGGCTTCATTATAAGCTTTCATTCTGGAGCCGTCCACCAGATCCTAAGGCTGAGAAGATGACTTGCCTTGGACAGTCAGGAAATTTTTTATTGGAGTTAATTTGGAACATCATTACTACAAAGAAGAAATCTTCAGGTGAGGATCTCACATGCTAACTCAGCGAGCACTCAAAGAGCTGCTTCCGGGCTTTCCTGGAAAGGCAGGCGAAAAAGCACTGGGGCTTGGGCTGCTCCTCATTCCAACCTCCTGACTCCCAATGTGTCTTCAACACCTCCCACATTTCACATCTTCTCAGTAATCAGGCAAGAGCCCCGGATATTTTGCGCTCTTTTCTCTCCCCTACCACCCCCTTCTCTTTCTTTCCCTCTCTCCTTTCTCCTCGGTCTCCTCCCCTCCCTCTCTCCTTCCCCTTTTTCCCTTTCTCTTCCTCTCTCCTCCCCCATTTCTCTCTTCTCTCTCTTCCCCTCCTCTTCCATTCACTTACATACTGCCATACTTGTTTTCAAACTAAAAATCTTTTGCTTTTTCTGCTTTTCAGTCGCCGGTATTTACACAGTACTTTGTAATTTGCAAAGCATTTTACATTTGAATCTAACAGCAAACAAGGCAGGTAAGAAGTGCAAGTATCATGTCCATTTTAGAGAAGAAGAAATAGAAACTCAGAGAAGTGCAATGACTTGCCCAGGGTCAAATGGTCAGTGGCTCTGCCAGGCCAGTTGACATGCTTTTTCCAGTAGTGTGTTGCATGCACTCTAAGACAAATCCAGAGTAGAATTCACAATTCACCTCCAGCTCTGATGCCAACCCCCTCAGGGCTCTCCCTCCTCTCTGCCACTGGGACAGGGGTCTTCTGCTCTCCCTTTGTCCCAGCTGCACCAGCTCCATGCAGCGATGGAAGGAACTCGGAGAAGTCATGTGGACCACAAGGAAACCACCTCAGACAAGTGGAAAAAAATGTATTTTCTTTTGAAAATTTTCCAGAAGACAATTCCATAACATCATCCCTCTCTGCAATTCTTCCTTATATCAACCCAAAGATCTCTCAAGTGATAGTTTTATGCCCATTTTCCTTATTTTCATCTCAGTGTAAAGGAAGAACATTTGGCTACCCTTCTCATGTCCAAATACTATTAAGTAGCCCCACAGCCTTCTCTCTAGAACAACCTCAGTTTCCCCTTTCTTTTTCCTCCTAGATCTCATTTTCTAAACTTTTAATCACTGTTGTAGGTTTCTCCCAATTTCCCCCAGTGGTGCCTAGAAGTAAATACTAAAGGTCTGAGCAACAGTAACTAGCATGAGAAGATGATGTCACCATTTCTACCTATGAGGTCAGACTCAGTATCCTCTTTAGCCCTATTTGTAATCATCACACTTAAAAGATGCATGGTTTCATTTGGTTGGGGTCACAATCAGGGTCCATCTTAGCGGACAATCTTCACAAAGGGCCAAGGTCATCCCTCTGGCGCCTACCCTTCTGGCAGTGAGCCTTCTCCAAACTTGGCCAGGCTGGTCTTCAGATGGCAGACACCCAGTCCAGTGCTGGACTCAACGTTCTTTTCATCTTGGAAGGAAGTGCCAGATTTGTGCTCTTGGGACACAGTCTTTGAGAAGCACCTAGGCTTGAGGCCCTCTATGACACACAGAGGCGCTGAGGTAGGATCTGTGTTTCAGAGGGTTAAAAAAAAATGCCTGAGGAGACAGGGCAGGAGGAAGGGAGTGTGACTGGCAGATCGGATGCACAGACGGATAAGGGGAGAAAAAGAAAGAAATGAGGGAGGTGGTAGTGGCAGCAGCGGGATGCCATTTGCTACCTCTGCCTGGGATATGCTGCTGAGACATCCCAGCATCAGGCCTGTTTCATTAGCAATCGCTCAACATCACTCAATGCTCAGCTTGGGGACCACTAGGAGAGCCTAGCTTCTCCCTGGTTTCGCTTGCATAATACTTTACTCCTCGTACTGATAAGGTTTATTTCTCCTCCATGGATAAACTTACTCTGCCTTCACTGTATTGATAAACATTTACTATTAATGCTGCCCACAAGCATTTCAAATTCTACTCTCTCCTTTTTAACCTGGATCATAGATCACAGATATTTATTTTTGATTCTGAACCCAAATACCAAGAAAAGGGCATTTTCATACAAAGAGCAGAACCCAAAAGAGGATCTACAGGAGTGTCTGCTTCACCAGTTCACATTGTTGCCCTTTTAAAAAGTACATAATAAATCTTAACGTTACCTTCACAACTGTTGACTTTGTCTGGGCTTCCTACTGAACTCTAATAGGTACTTTTCAAGGGGGAATGGTATGGCCTAGAGCAGGGGTTCTTAACCTGGGTTTGTGAACTGAAAAAAAAATATTTTGATAATTATATTTCAATAGAATTGGTTTCCTCTGCAATCCTATATACTTTATTTTATGCCTTTAAAAACATTCTGAAAAGGGGTCTACCATGACACAAACGAGGTTAACAAAAACCCTAGTCTAGAGGCAAGAGCCTAGCAAGAGGGCTCAAGACACAGGTTCTTGTCCCAGTTCTGTCACCCCATTTGCTAGGCGATGTGGGTAAGTCACTTCCCCTTCCTGGGTCTCAGTTTCCTCAGGAATAAAATGATGAGACTGAACTCGATCAGGAATTCTTAACCTTAACTAGGTGTCTCTGGACCTCAAGGGGCCCATGAATTGAATGGGAAAAAGTCCATCTTTCTTGTCCCTCATTTTGGTTTCCTTGATAATCCCATGTAGTTCACGGTATCCATTAAAAGCCCGATTCTGAGAAGAGGCCCAAAGACTACCTCAGACTTCTGCCAGGGGGTCCAGGACACAAAAGGGGGCAGAACCCCTGGCCTCGAGGATCTCTACACGTTTTTCCAGGTCTAGGAAATGAGGGCCACTGCCAGCCAAGCTCAGTGTGGTACATGCCATCTGTCCACAGAAGCACATTTTTTATTCTGCCACCCATGATCATTGAAGAAAATGTTTAGCTCGAGGCCCAAAACAAATATTTAAGAACAGCTTCAAGGGAAGCATCAGGAACTCGCTATCCAAGAATCCGAAGGAAATACGTTAGCACGAAGTATCCTTGTGCTTGGTGTTTCAGCAAAGGAACAACAAGGTCCTCCCATAAACCACCAAAGTAACCAGATTGTCTTCTAGGTTTATATGGAAATGGAACCAAGACATGGGCCAAGAATTTCCAAGCACTTCTACACCTCTCTTCCATTGGCATAGTGGCATCTCATCCAAGGGACCTCATGTCAGGACATTAACCCCATGGGACAGGACAGGTCCAGGCTAAAGGAGAAAAAGAGGTCAGGAAGTCTAATAAGCTTTTAGGCCAGGGCAAGACCTTTCAAATCCTTGAAACAATAGTTATATCATATGTTGTTATTACTGTATATGGAATAGCTAGGTGGCACAATGGATAGAGCACCAGGCCTGGAGTCGAAGACCTGAGTTCAAATCTGGTCTCAGATATTCACTAGCTGTCTGACCATGGGCAAGTCACTTTACCTCTGTTTGCCTCAGTTTCCTCATCTGTAAAATGGGGATCATAAGCGCACCTACCTTCCAGAGCTGTTGTGAGGATCAGATGAAATAATCATTATAAAGCACTAAGCCCAGTACCTGACACAGAGTAAGTGCTACCTAAATGTTAGCTATTGTTATGCCTCCTAAGAAAGCATTTGGAGAAATACTAAAATATTAAACCTGAGTTATGCCAGGAGGGCTGAAGGACACAGGAGCAGCAACTGAGGCATGTGGGCCCAGAAATTAATCACAAGCAAATATACACAAATCAAGGACCTGCGCTTTCACTGATGTGAGACTCCTTCCGCCAAAGCAAACCATATTCACTCTTATGAACTGATCAATGATTAATTATGAGTTGCTGTGGTTCAAAACTCCCCCACCTGATGGCCCAGCCTCTAGAGATGAGCCACTCTCACTAAATTTAGTGAGGCTGCTCTGTCACTGGGTCCATACTTGAGGCCCTTCCTGTTGGGTGGGGTCTGCCAAAACCTGCGTTCCATCAGCACAGTTTCTGAAAACCTGGAGTCCCCGTTACACCATGAGAAGCAATATATCTGTGTATTCACATGTGCACACATACACACACACTAAGTGCCTTCCTCAAAACCACTAGCAGGCTGGCTGGGGCACCACCATGCTCTCCATGTGGCAGGCAAGACCTCCCAGGACTGCTCTGCCTCCACATTCCCTGGAGCTTGGAACTCTGTCTACTACACCATGCACTCTCTCATCACCTGGGGAAGGTAGCCTTTCTTCATGACAATGCCGCTGCCATGCTGCCCTACCCTCCAGCCATGTCACCAAGCCCCATTCAGGCCCTAAGGAATGCTCAGGACTAGGATTTATCAGCAGACTTTAAAGCAGCAACAAAAAGAGCTGTCATTTTTACAGCGCTTGCTTTAAGGTTTACAACGTGGGCTTTACAATTTTCATCTCATTTGGTCCTCACAACCACCCTGGGAGATAGGCGCTATTACTGTCCCCATTTTATAGAGGAGGAAACTGAGGTAGAGATAAATTGACTTGCCCAGGGTCACACAGCTAAGAAGTGTTTGGATCTGAACGCAGGTCTTCCTGACTCCAGGTCTACTAATCTAACTACTGCTTCAACTAGCTGCCTTTATTAAAGGCTATGCCAGGCACTACGCTAAGTGCTAGGGGTACGAAGAAAAAGTGAACAGAGTCCCTACCCTCAGGAAGCTTACATTCTAACGGAAGAAAGAAGAGGTACCTAAATGGTATATACAAGACACGCAGAGAGTAGATACAAAGTAAGTTTAATCTTAGCTATTAGGTGAGGCTCTACAATGACTAATTTGTAAAACTAGGAAATTTAGTCTGCTAAAACCGTGTTCGAAAGACAAGAGCTGAAGGGAAGTCAAGGCAGCCAACATCTCCTTCGCACCTACCATGTTCAAGGCATAGTGAATGGTGGAGGTGACAGGAGAAGGTGCCTTGAGCCCAAGGTTGTTCATTTACATGCAAATCAATTTACTGTGGACTGGGAAACCACTAAGACAGAGCTGCTATATTTACTGGTGGTGCAGAAAACTGACCAAAGGGTGAGGGGGCATGGGTCAGAGGGACATGGAGGAAAGGAAATGTCAATGTTCTCTTTGAGAGCAAACCAGTGAACAGTTTTCTCCCCAAGGAGGACCCCTGGCAACAGCAGCCGGGGACTCAGCACGAAAGCCTGAGGGTTCTCACTAGAGCCCGAGCACGTGCACATAATGGACAGGAAGACAGAGGAGAGAGAAGAGGAACAGAGGGTGAAACAGGAGCAGGAGGTGGGAAGAGGTCAGGGAGTAAAGACAGCCAGCCTATGGAAGAGCACATCTGAGAAAGAAAGAGGAGGGAAAGTAGGAAAAAGAAAGAGAAGAGGAGAGGGTGGGAGGAGGAGGAGAGAGCACAGTAAGACTTCCCTCACTGCAGCGGCCCAGCAGGAGAGAGACTGAAAGGAAGGAGAAACAGAAGGTGGGGGCCGCTAAGAATTCACACCCTGTGCCCTCAGTTACAAACACAGTCTAGTTGCTAACAATATTAAATTCCAAAAAGACTTGTAATGTAGGAAAATAAAATAAACATCCTGCACACTTACCCAATCCGGGTAAACAGCTTCCCATGGGCATGGAGAAAACTGAGGATGAACCTTTTGTTCAGCTGCATGGGAAAAAGAGAGAGAAGAAAACAATTAAATTCTCCCCAGTTTCCTGTTACTGAACAGAGTCCCAAGTGACACAATAACCTGGCCAGGGTGTGAGGGGTGGGCACTAGGGATGGGAACCAAATGGACATGCCCAGACTCTCACACAGATCCAAGGCACATGCCCAACAGCTGCAGCTCTGAGGAGCCAAAGGTGACATCAGGCTTAGCGAGACGACAGCACCCTCTGCTGGCAGCTGTCCCCATGTGCAGGGACTAAAACACGGACTGAAGGCATGAAAAGAAAACAGAAAACTGCCCAAGAGAAAGATCCTGAGCCCTACAAAGAGGAAGAAGAAGCTTTCAGGGGGAGGGGGGGGGGGGGGGGAGATGGAGGACTATTTCACACTCCAAGTGGAGGATATTCAATTTCACCAATAATAAAGAAAGTTGTGCCATTTGGGGAGTCCTAGCCTCAAAGGGCATGCTCTTTCTGAGACATTTTCTATTTCTTCCAAAAAAGCAGGAGCATTCCGTTTCCAGCAATAATAATTTCCATTTCCATGGTGTCTTAAAGGTTTACAAAGCACTTTCCACACACCCTCTCATCTGAGTCTCCCAATTCTGAAGCCGTTTCCAAAGCTGTTATGGTCCCCATTTTACAGATGAGGAAACTAAGAGAGGGTGATTTTCTATGAGAATACCTTCGGTAGAGGGAAGAACTATAGGAGACAGGAGAATCTGAGGAGCATCGGTGACTCAATGAGAGGCTGGCCAGGGGACATGATCTGCTGAAAGCCTATACTAACCAGGGCTACTTCCAAACACATCTTCCATTAACTGAAAGAAAGATGCCTAATGTGGCAGACAAGTGAGATTCGAGGGGCATTATCAGAGCTCATGGACATCTGCGCACAATCCACAGTATACTCCCCTATCATAATGTGGGTTGATCTGTGCTCCCGAGAGATCCTGGCATCTGGAATGGGCACGGGACCTGCTATCTAGACCCAGCCTCATCAGCAAGAGAGGAGAGAATACAGGTCAGTTCAAGCCTCCTGGCCCTCAAACATCTCTGCAAGCTACAATCTGTCACTCTAAGCAGCAATGAAGCTAGCTTCAGGGGGCAGGGGGAGGGAGGAAAAAATAGGGGGGCGTGGGTGTCACACAGGTGACTGATGCTGACAGCTGGGGCCTAGAACAAGCTGCCTATGAGGCAGACAGAACCTGTGGAAGAGGGATCCTTCAGAGGCACATGTCTATAGCCTTATTTCTGAGCATCTTTAGTACAGGCTAAACCTGCTACAATCATTGCCCCATCCACACAACTTGGGTTTCATTGTTCTTTTTCAGTTCTGAGATCACATTAAGATAGAAAATTTCACTCCCATGAAGCTTTTCTATTTTTCACAGCTAATATGAATTCCAGTAGGTTACTAGTGTGATCCTAAAGACCGCGGCACTAGAGGCAGAGCAGGAGGAGGTATAAAAGCCTGGGTCCAAATCCTGTCTTAGACACCAGTTGTAAGATCGTGGACAAACAACCTGTCTAAGCCACAGTTTGTTCATCTGCAAAATGGGTATAATACCTGCAGTAATCACCTAAAATGAGACTGTCTGTAATGTGTTTTGCAAATGTTAAAGCATTATTTCTTATAATCTCCATCAATTCATTGAAACACAATGAACCTGTTTCCCTATCCAGTAAAGACTTGAGTTTTACTCTGCTTTCCTTATCATATGTGGTCTACAGAGAAGAACACAGGGACAGGGAACCTGGGTTCAAGTTCCAATTCTGTCATCAACTAGTCATGTGACTTTGGAGCAGCACGTCACCAAACTACTTTCTCAGTTTTACCATTCATAAATTGGGCAGACCCATTGTGTGAGGGCATGGGGGTCGGGTTAGATCTCCCCAAGCAGGTGCCAGCAGAGAGCCAATGGTGGGAATGGGATGCTCAAGGGGGAAGAAGGAATTCACAAAGAGAGAGTCTTCGGCATTTTTCTGGGGTCTGAATTTCCAATTTCATTGGCTCAGCAAGCTCCTAGTGAGGAAACTCCCTCTACCAAGATCAATGAGCAACGATTCTGCCACTCAGTCTTCAGAGTGCTCCGTAGGGAAATGAAGGGTTCAGTGTCAGAAGGCGACTTGCCTCAGAGGCCAGCTCTCTCCCCACCACATGCCGCCTTCCCTTCGTCATGTTATGGGCACAATCCCCATGCCCAACCCAAGCAATCCTGAAGAAAGGCAGAGTGGGAAAGGGGAAAGAGCAGATTTTGGAATCAGAGGACCAGGGTCTGACCCTAGCTCTGTTTCTCATTACTTGGGTGACTGACCCAAAGCACATCATTTTCCTTCCTGGGCCTTAGAAAAAGAGAGCGCTGGCTGAGATTACTACTGAGGTCCCTCCTAACCCCAGAGCTTGGATCTGCAGATTCTCACAATAACTCTCAAGTGTCTCTGGGAGCTCACTATTACAGAGGAAGCCTGCAGTAAATCCCCCAGTAACAAAGAGCCCCTCTTTCACCGATCTTTCAGCTGTCTGACCTTTGTCATGTGTGGAGCACGCACGAGCAGTCAAAGCCCAGGGCCTCCAACTTGGTGGGCATGAGGCTGCCCAGTATGCTCAGCCTCCAGAGTACTGGCCCGGGCATTCCCGACAGCCCTGAAGTTGCGTTAAAACTCTGGGGGTCACAAACGGCCTGAGGAGGTTCTGAGGCAAGAGTCAGCACAGGTCATTTACTTCAAAGACAGATTATTTATTGAATCTCCTCATCTATGTGAAGTTATGGGAGGCAAGATATAGAAACTAAACCTGGAAGACAGGTTCCTCAGCCTATAGTCCCAGGCAAGTCATCTTTTCAGAAGGCCTAGGGGCGGTGAAAGTGCTGGGCCCCGTTGTGCATCTCACTTTCAGTTGGGAGAGGAAGAGGCTATGGAGGAGGTGGAATCTAAAGCAGGCTAGGAAAGAAAAAAAGGAACCCCAGCATAAACACAAGTAGCATTTAATAGTCACTCTGCAAATACCAATTTTTATATGGCTCCTCCCATCATTCAAGAAAAAATTCACAGACTAGTCGGTCACTTGGATGAGGGTCCCATGAACTGGTGGTACTGCAGAATCACAATCAGCTCAGACCCCTTTGCTTTGGTCAATGGGGCCCAATGAGACTAATGACCCGTCAACTTCCATTTTTCCGAAAGAATTGCTTAGGGTGAAATGACAGCTGAATGACTTGTAATGAAGCCCGGGCTCCAATGGAGACGGCCTGAGTGATGTGCGTTTCAATGTACAACATGCCTCCTCCCATTAAAGGTCCCCCTACTCCCCCAAGCTGCAAGTCTTATATGAAATCTCGATTTACTTCCTCTGACTTTATTAGCTCTACCACTTAGATTTCTGACTAGAGAGAAACTGGTCTAAATGTCACATCAGCAGTCACCACTGCAGATTTCAGGTGTCAGAGACATCTCAGGGAGATACTTGTGTCTCCTAGACTGAAGGCTTCCTGGTGTAAACCCATCTTGTGTGAGGAGAGACAACAAATTCATGAGGTATTCCATGCTTTGGGGAAAAGAAGGTAATATAGTGGAAAGAACTGGATTGAATGTCAGGAGACCTGGGTTTCTCAGCCTTGGATCTGCTGCTGAATGATCTGACAGTCACCTGATCCGGAAGCAGAAGATATCTCGGAGACTACCTCCACAACACGTGCCAGGCAACCAGGCCCACTGCATTAGGCTTCGGTTTTCAAAGCTACGAGGCATCTTTAAGCTCAGGCACAGAGGTGTTAACTGTAGAGCGCAGTGCTCTATAGGTCTCTCATTCAAGGTCTCAGTGTCCCTCCTGGTCCCAGGGTGAGCATCCCACTCCACCTCGCAACCAGGACCTGTCTTGATTCTCAAGCCAAGGTCCTCAAAGGGCTGCAGTAGCTTGCTCCCCAGGCCTCAGGACGGGTCCTCTGCAGAGCCACCACCCGCACAGCCTGCCCCCCTGGCCCATACAAGAACTGAGGGCAGCCTCTGGCTCAAAGTCGAACAAGCTCAGCACTTGAAGGTAAACAGAAAGCCAGAGTTCAACCTGAGGGCAGCCCTGCCTGCTCTGACTGGCCTACTCTCTGAATGACTCTCACTTCTGACTCACCTCACCACTCAACCCCTGGGAACTCAGCTGCCCATCTGCCCCATACCGACGTTACCAGAACTGCTGGGACAGCCTGGGCCTTCAGGACCCCAGGAGGAGAAGGGTGAAGAGAAGCGCCTGCACCCAGCCCGGCTGCTTGCTCAGACGGGCGTTCACAAGGCCGCCGTGTGCGCATGCATACAGCATCAAAGCCACCTGAACTGCCTTCCTTTCTAGCCCACTAACTACATCCTTCTGTGTCTGTTTCCTATTTGGGGGCCTGGTCACAGCAGAGCAGTCAGGAAGAGCCCTTCACAAACAGTTCTCCGAACTCATCCCCTCACTCTTGGTCCAAGGGAAGGATGGGAGGAAGGGAGGAAACAAGCATTTACTAAGTGCCTCCTGCCATGGGCCAGGAGCTGTGCTAAGCACTTAACGCCATTATTTTATTTGATTATCATGATGCCCATTTTATAACTGAGGAAACTGAGACAGAGGTTAGGCGATTGCCTAGGGTCACACAGCCAAATGTGAAGCAGGGCTCGATCCACTCTGGTGACCCCTTGCTGCCTCTACGATGGAAGACAGGAGAATTACCAGGAGATGCCAAAAAGGCTAGGAGTTTCCAACAAAAGTCGTCAGTCGTGTGCCAGAGAACTGGCTGCTGAAGTCCCAAGCACCCTCTGTGAGGGCCCAAACACAAGCCGTGCCATGGAGGACACAGGGCATCCGGCTGTAGCTGTCACGTGTCCATGCAAACAGCCTTACCTTCCAATCTACCTGAAGCACCAGACTGCTCCCAAATGTAGGTCCACCTGGGGTGGGGGGGGTGCTGGCTGGGACCAGATCCCTCACAGAATTATTTATTATGACCATCAAATAAGATGTAAAGTATTTGGCAAACCTTGAAGTGCTAGACAAATGTTAGCTATTATTATCCCAGGTTGTCTCTAAGAGCGTTTGGGACACTTGACTCAAGATTCCTGCCCTAAGTCTAAGACAAAGGCTTAAATCCGTTGTTTGGATGCTGCTGAGGAGAAGTCTCAGGACACTTTGCTTTTCCAGTGGAATGAGAAGGGGAAGCCCTGGAGGCCTCCAAGTGACAGCTCAGCAGTCAGTCACTGAGCAGTGACCAGCTAAACCCAAGTCAGAAGGGCCACGCTGACTCAAGCAGGTGGTCACGGCCTAGGGACACCCTCAGCTGGCCTCGCTCGAGCCAATGGAACCTTAGCAATGCAGAACTGATGCCATGCTTGGTCCAGTGTCGGGCAGGAAGGAGAAGAGACCAAAAAGGAGCAGAGCTAGGTTCCTGCCAGGGGTTACGCTGCCCACCAGCATCTCTCAAGAGATGCTGAGCAAACAGTGGAGTAAAGGAAAGGCTTCAGGAGGGGAGGAACAACGGGTGCACGCCCATGCTCTGACTCTAAGGGGAGAAAAAGAAATACCATGTCCAGCCCCACCTGTCACCACATGGCATTAACATAGCCTCACAGAAAAGGGAATGGCATCTAACAACTCTGTGGACGAGGCCTGCTGAAGACCCCTCCCACTCCACTATGCCTGGAGCCATGGAGCACCTCACCATGTGTAGGGAGAGGTCCGGCACCCCTGATGGACAAGCCTCTGCTTAAACAAGGCACCAAATAAGGGAAAGATTCTGGCTCATCAACTTGCAGGAAAACTGTTTCACGTTAAAAATGGTGACTTCAGGGTTGGAAGGGAACCTCTGTGTCTGTTCTTCATCAGGGGAGGCAGAGGCTGCCTGCAGGGCAGCAGACAGCAGAGGCCAAATGGGCCTCGACGACCAAACCAGCATTCACACAGCTGGTGTGGGTGCCCTGGACCAGCAGAGGGGTCCAGCAGAAGCCGCAGGATGTCTCCAACCTGAGGACAGGCATCGGCATTTTTGCTTATATGTTTTGTAAACAGCTGTTGGCTCAGACCTAACAGCCCTGAATGAAGTTCGGCAGAAGCCACAGCCACTCAGGGGTGGGACTTGGGCACTGCGGTGGCTGGAGACACGGGCTGATTCCTCCGGCTCTCCGCCAGGCGTTTCTCTCCCGTGGTAGCTGGAGCCCAGGATTACAAGACGTAGCAAGCACATTCAAATGAACTTACTTCTTAGCCTAGGCTGCTATTTGTGTCTTTCCCTACCTCATCCTGGCTCAAGTCCTCATCCCCCCTATCGCCTGGGCCCTCCTTATATCCTACTTGTCATTCTATCTCAGCGAGGGAAGTGAGCAGTCTTTCCCCATTTTCTTTTTGCTTTTCTGTTGAGCTTTTGTTTTTATATCACCTTCATTTCCAAATATACCCTTCTCACTTATGATAAGGAACAAAATGTAAAGAAAAAATGCAGTTCAATAAAACTAACCAACACTTCCACTGGACCTGAAAGGGTATTCAAGGTGGCACACCCACAGTCCCCCTCCTCTGCAAAAGAGTGAAGGAGGTACATTTTTTCCATCTCTTTTTCAGAGTGAAGCTTGATCATTATAATTACACGTAAGTAAACAAACATCTTAGAAGGACAAGGATAAAGAAAGACCAGGAAACCCTATTTTCTCATTTCCCTTCAGTGACTCAGGATGGGATGGGATGAGCATTAACCCACATGGAAAAACTGCAAGTGAAAGATAAAAAAGGAAGAGGAAGAAACAGAAACCTACTCAAGAGAAACTGTCTCTTCACAGGCTTTTTCCTAAAAAACAGTTCTTTCACATTTAACGCATGAAATTAATGGCATCTAAAGCCCTTGGCAGTCCCTTCATTTGAAGGAGCAAGAGCCACTGAAACGGTCTCTCTGGCCCATCCTCATTCTGTAGATGAACACCTGGAAAGGGGGAGCAACACCTGTCTACAGGAACAACTTGGAAATCAAGACATACGATACAGGAGTCCTGAGCCTCTCTATTCCTGCTTAAAACTGCAAATGACAGCATTTCAGGGACCATAGCAGTTATCACATACAACTATTAATGTTTAACCTACCTTTCTGAAATTTTTTCACTTAAAAATATTTTAACAGCCATAAAAATTTCAAAGGCTGTCCCGTATAGTTCATGGTGGAAAACCTGCCAAAGAAACTCCTCAGTGGAGACATCATCTTACCATAGCTTGCTTCATAAATAAGTTTCTAGTTGCTCAGAGAATTGTGGCACCAGTTAGCTTCTAACAGCAGAAATTCCATTCGCCAGGCCAAGGTAACAGCATTCTTGCCAAGGAAATGAATGCCCCAGAAAAATACAAAGGAGAGGAGGGTGTCATCCCTCAATCCTTCAGCTCTCTCTCTCTCAAAACATACATTTTAAAAATTCTTCATTACCACAGCGAAAACCCCACTGTGTGTGAAAGGCAAGGGCCCAGTTAGCTGCCAAAGAGCACTGCATGGGGCATAACTCACTTGGGAGAAAACTGGGCTCAGCCCAAAGGGCTTCTTCACACACTGAGGGAAGAAATGGCCTTGGAGTGACTCAAAATTTGTAAAAGGAAAAAGCTCATTATGGGAAAGTTTAAGGGATACATTTTGGGTTCCTGATCCCCCCCGTGCACATAGCCAGGTCAGGAGAGGGCCAAATATGCCCTTTACAGGGCAACTTCAACTTCAATGACCTCAACATTAGCTAAGAGAATTCCAACTCCACCTCTGGAGTGACTTCTCAACACTGCCTATCTTTGAATGGATAAAAAGGCTTTTCAATAGAGAAAACTGTAGGGGCAGCTAGGTGGTGCAGTGGATACAGCTTCAGCCTTGGAGTCATAAGGACCCGAGTTCAAATCTGACCTCAGACACTTGACACTTCCTAGCTGTGTGACCCTGGGCAAGTCACTTAACCCCGAATGCCTCACTTAAAAAAAGCAAAGAAAAAAAAAAAAGAGAGAGAGAAAACTGTGGTCTCTTCCAACTGTATTTACCCTTCAACCCAGTGATACCAATATTAGGTTTGTACCCCAAAGAAATCAAAACAAGGAAAAGGACCCATATGTACAAAAATATTTACAGCAGTTTTTTTTTTGTGATGCGAAAGAACTGAAAACTGAGGGGGTACTAATCAATTGGGGAATGGCTGAACAAGCTGTGGTAGAGAAATGTAATGGAACACTATTGTACTGCAAAAAAATGATGAGGGGGTCAGTTTCAGCAAAAAATCTGGGAAAACTTGAACTAATGCAGTGAGAAGCGAGAAGAGCCAGGAGAACAACGTATACCAAAAGACAAACAACTTCCAAAGACTTTAGACCTCTGACTGATGCAATGACCAACCAAGATTCCAGAGGCCTCATGATGAAACGTGCTCCCCATCTCCTAGCAGAGAGGTAATGGAAGCAGAGTACAAATTGAGACAGGGCTAGTGGGGGAATCTGTTTTATATGACTTAGGCTCTTTTTCTTTCTTTCTCAATGCGGAGGTGGGAGGGAGAAAAGATGGACTTTCATTGACTGAAAAAATTAAGATGTAATTAATAATAATAATAATAATAATAAAAATAGGAGATGATCCAAACAATATGACAACCAAATCTCTTTGGTTTTCCTGTGGATTTCTGTTTGAACACATTAATGATGTTATTGTGAAATGATATTCACTGCATCAAGCTTAGAGGGTATGCCTGTATGTGGAGAAAGGAGAGGAATTAAGCCCAGAAAATAACTGTCTCATACTCTTTGCATCTTCTCCCTTCTTCCACGTTCGAGCTGTAACATCACCAGATCCTGAGCAGTGAAGAGCAGAAACTCTCATGTTATGGAGGTTCCTCCGGTGAAGACCCTGAAGCCTTTAAAATCATGGTGGGCATTGCATGCAGAGTTCCACATCCAGAATGCCTCCTCCTTCCTCTTCCCTCGGTGCTCCTCACCATAAGGAGGGAGGGAGGAGCCTCCTCCCTTCTCCTAGCTCTTTTAAAGTCACAGTCTTAAGCTGTGACTCTTTCCATTGGTGTTGCTGTAGACATCGTGGAAGTGTCTCCTGGGGTTCTGCTCACATTCTGCATCAGTTTGCTATGTCTCCCCAAGTTTCTCTGCATTTACCAGTCTTACATCACTTCTTACAGTATAATAATATTCCATTATGTTCATGTACCAGAATTTGTTTAGCCATTTCCCAATCACTGGGCATTTTTCTTATTTCCTGGACTTTGTTGATATGCTGGGTTAGTTTTGCTGAATTTTTTTCCTTCGTTGTTATAAAGGACAGCTCTCTGGGAGAGGAGGAAGGAATACAGTGGGAAATATAGGTGAAATAGAAAAGGGTCCTACTAAACTATTTCTACGCAGATATGATCTCAATACTTAAACCAAGGAGAGTCAAAACAGAGGAAAAGTCCTATAGACCAGTATCTCTCATGAATATCGATGCAAAATGTTAACTAGAATATTAGCAAGGAGAATACATCAGCCTATGACAAAGATTATATACTGCTCCTCTCCCTGTACTAGCTGCTGATTCAACATAAGTTCCAACAAGATCTCACTCTTATTATTTACTTATGATCTCACTATGTGGTCTGTAACAGAACATGGATACAGTTAAGGAGAAATTTTCAAAGTCCCCACTTGTGCATAATCCACTTGGCTCAAACTCAGCAGCCAACCGCTTCCTACTTTAACTTGGAAAGTTTCAATGTTGGGGTCATTTTGCTTGTTCTTCCTGGCATCAAAGTGAGGAAAAACTGTACCTGGCCACCAAGTGTCTGGGAGCACGTGGAACCTGTTTCTTTTGTGTTTATTCTTTCCTGATCTTAGGTAAATGAGTATTTCTAAGAGGGAAGTGCCCTGATGAATGGAAGATCTGCCAGAGGCATCAAAGGTCCCACTGGCAACGCCATCTGCAGCAGTTGTCAATGACAGAGGATTACAGCAGAAAGATATAGAAAGACAGTTGGTCAATCACCTGAGGCAGCCTCAAGGAGTGTGGCCTGTGAAGAGGGAAGGGCCAGCTCCAGACTCTAGAAAAGTCAGAAGAAAGTTACGCCTAAGGGGAACTTCATGAGGCTTCCATGAAGGGAGAAAAAGTTTCCCAAAGCCAGGGGGCACTTCTCTGCCCCCATTCAATACATGCATGCTTAACCAGCTGTCTTCATGCTCCAAGTCTGAGCCTGCTGTCTCTGGGGCATCTGCTGGCTACAATCACTGGGGCGTGACTGTTTGTGTAACTATCTTTACTATACCACCTGAGTGACTGCTCTCTGATAGAAGCTAAAACAACACAAAGATTCCATGTCGTAGGCGTGCTGGATCTGGAACCCAAGAACTCGAGTTTCAGCCTGATTACCTATGTGCCTCTAGCCAAGTCATTTCCCCCTCTGGGGCCTTTGCTCCTCTGTGAAACAGGGGCTTGGCCTCAATGGCCTCTAGGACCTCTTCCCCTCTCCTCATTCCAAGATATCACACCTTATGGAGGTGAAACTGAATAAGAAGGAGGTATGGGTAAAAGCCATTTGGGATGAGTGAGTTTTTCAGTGACACATAATTCTAATTACGGAAAGAGAATTCTTTCAAAGGATCCAAGACATTCAGAATTCTGTTTTAAAGCCCAAGAATCATGGCACAAACTGGGCCTTTTCATTCTTTCCAGTGGCTTCTAGGCTGCTCCTAAAGATGGATTTTCAGCCAAGCATTCCTGGAGAGGGAGAAATGCTGACCTTTCACCCTCGCCTCCTCAGCGCACCTCATTCCCCATTCCCTACTCTTGCCACCTGAAGGCTCTTTAAAACTGCTATTGTTGTATTTTCTAGAATGTCTGAACTAAACCAAAGTCTGGAAATTCTGACTGGTATCTGGGCCCTCACTTTCCGGGTGGTAACCAAAGGTCACATGGGGTGGAAAGCAGTCTGTGGGTAACACAGCATATACACACACGCACGCGAACAGGATATGTTGGTAATCGGGTTTCCTGAGACTTGGTGAGTTGTGACTGTTCTCAGAAGCACCCTGGGGAAGACCAAAGTTAAGATGACAAGCCTCGTCTGGGAAATACTGGATCTGAAGAACACTTCCCTTTTGAGGGCAAGCCGCTGGCTTGGCCAGGATGGAAAGGGCTCTCTCCCCTCCCTTACAGGTTTGCTTTTCTAACAAACACAAACAAAAAAGCAACAGAGGATTTTCAGAGAGTGGGAGCCAGAGTTTGCAGTGTGGCTCATGTCATGTCTCAGGCCAAAGAGGCTAAAAATGTGGTTTGGGTGTTTAACCCGCTTCAACTGTACCCTGGCACTCTTCTCCACCCCCAACCCCTCAAAGTTTTCTATGTTAAAAGAAACCAACCTCACAACTCGAAACGAAAGGGCTGGAGTAAAAATAAAGTCCCAAAGTGGTTTAGTGACCGAGGTCACAGAGAGGGTAGTAAGTTAGCAGGCTGGGCTGATGCACTTCCTCTGAGACACACTGCCAACTACGGAAAGACAGACAAATAAAAATGCTGGCCGCGGGCAGCCCTTCAGCATAGCAAACCCAACTACACCTCCTGAAAGCCCGCTCTCCACAGAAATAGTCTATCATTTCTCTCACATACACTAACAATAAACTCCCCAAAAAGGGGACAGAGAAAGAAAACCCACACCTGGTCTTGACCTTCTCTAATGAGTCACTGAAACCATACAATGTCCTCAAGGCTTATGGAGACAGGAACCCATCAATAACCACCTCCTAAAGAGGGGGAAGAAAGACTTTTGAGGCACAGTCTTGTGGCCCACTGCCCCATGAGCACTTCCAGAGGACCCAGGGGTCTGACACAGGACACAGCCTCCAGCCTGATGTGGCAATGTAAAGGGTTTTTCACAGCCTACCATGGTGTCCCACTTTTTACCCTAAGAACAATGCGCTGAGCTCTTCTGCTCAACAAGCCTGTAACTTTCAGCCAGACTGGTCAGCCTCTACTGTTTCCCCTAGTCTGCAGCCCAGCCAGGTCAGCCGGCACCTGTGCGTGACATCTATCTAGAGCCTTCAGGCCTCCCCACGGGCTGCTGCCCATTCTTGAAGTCCATTCCTACCTCTTAAGAACCCACAATTCCTACCAGGGCCAGTGCATGAGGCTTCTCCTGGTGGTCCTGGATGGTTAGACCAACCTTCTTTCCATCAAAATGATTCTGTATTTACTTTGTCTGTATTTGGAGCCTTACCTGTGCACATCCTCTTTCCTTTCAAGAAGGCAGGGGCTGTTTTATTTTTTGTCTCCGTATCGTCAGCGTGTAGCACAGAGCTTAGCACATAGTAGGTGCTCAGTAAATGCCACTCTTTGCTAAGAACAACTTGAGGGGGGATTAATTCGTGAAGGAATCAGATGAACACTAGAGGAACAAGGGCTTTCTAGCAGGGAGATTCAATCAGTGGAACAAATGAAATCAATGCTAACTCTCTGCAGAAGAAAGGAGGTCAGGGGCAGCTAGGTGGTGCAGTGGATAGAGCTCCAGCCTTGGAGTCAGGAGGACCTGAGTTCAAATCTGGCCTCAGACATTTGACATTTACTAGCTGTGTGACCCTGGGCAAATTACTTAACCAAGCAGAAGAAGAAGAAGAAGAAGAAGAAGAAAGGAGGTTTAGAGCAGAGCTTCTTAAACTTTTTCCACTGGAGACCCCTTTAGCACTGGAGAGCACGGGTGGAGATTCCCTAAAGTTACCAACCCAGAAGTTCTCCACCTGAAAGAGCTCTCCTTGCCCCCTAGCCAATGGAGGCCAGTCTGCCATCTCAAGGAAGAACGTCCGAGGGCCACTGCAGGGGCTGGACACATGACAGCTCATCTGAAAAAGAGAAGCACCTGAGGGGCTGTGCCTGCCAGCAACATGCCCTCAGCCTGCATTTCCTCTGAGTGCCTAGTGCCAGCTACAAAAGGAGTTTTCTTTCTTCAGCAGAATAACAGCTCAAAGGTGCAAACCAAAATTTCAAAGTATTACAGAGTGGCTCAAAAGAGCATGCCACCTGAGGAGCGTTGTAAGAGGAAAAAAAAAACCTCAAACCAGTTCAATTTATGTAAGCATTTGCAGACAGCCTGCTTTGAGCTCCCCTTAGCAAAGCTTTGCTTGCTGGCCACTGCCCACTTCATCAGACATAGGATCATTACTGAGAAGGCTCTCTAGGTATTCCCATGTACTTCATCTTGGCAAAGTCACTGCCCTTCCCTGGGCCTCATGTAACTCCCCTGAAGGATGAGTGGGTCAGGCTATACAGTTTCAAGGGTCTCTCTCAGCTCTCAATCTAAGGCAGGGGTTCTTAACCTGAAGTCCGTGATCTTTTAATCACTGTATTTCTTATATATTTAAAAACATGATTCTAAGAAGGAGGTTATCAGCTTCCCCAGATGCTCTGGGTGCCCAAGGGGTCCTGGACATTAAAGATGGACCCCTGCCCTAAGCAGGCAGCAAGTACAGCCTTGTAGAGAGATGTAGGCCCCAGGAAGAAAGATAAGGCTATGGCACTCAATTTCCTCTGATTACAATACAATCCCAAGGTAAAACTCCCCAAGAATATTCTCAGAATACCAGCACACTCTTTGGATGGCAAGGAAGGGCCAGGTGCCACATGTGAAAACGATGGCAGTAACAACGAGCTGCAAATCTCACACGGCAGTGCTCCCTCTCTGCCACATCTTTAAGGTAAAAAGTAAGTAAGCAGGAAGAGAGAGGGACCATTCCGTGACAGAGCATGAGGCTCACTCTTCAGCCAGCTGGTTTCTGTGGCATTCAGGCTTAGCTAGAGTCCAACCAGTAGGTTCCCAGTTCACACGCTGGGGCAGTATAACTTCTCACTTTTCCCCAAGCTTTGCTGCAACAGGATGTGTGTGGGGGCCTGGGTAGGGGCTGGCTGCCTCAGTGCACGGGTCTTCTGAATTCCCAGCAACACAGCTTAATTTGGAAACAAACTAGGCTCCCTCAAATTCCCCTCTTGTTCCTACAAGACGCTCAAGGAAGCAGGGAGACGAGGAATCAGTTCCACTGGTGCCAGGGCACACAGCTAGCTCTCTCCCAGCCAACTTTCTAGTGACCGACATTTTGCTAGAATTTCATACAATACTTTCCCCTAAAATGATGGCAGGCATATTAGCATTACTTTAAGCTACTCAGAAATGTGAAACATCTCTCAATAACTGAGTCCAATAGTCTTAAAATGTCACTCACTTACTAACCATAGCTCATTTTTCCTGAAGAGACAAGAAATCTAAACAAGGATACTCAGGGACTCATGAAAGCTTTATAGGAATCCTATAGACCTGAAGAAACTTGATACAACTTAGAGAAGACATTAGTACCTAAAAGAGTGCTGTTGATTTAAACACAATCACCTTGTTCCTGGGCTAGATCTCTCTTTGTCTTTCTGAGGACATAAAAGACATAGGCATTCACAAATAAAACCAATTTTGTTCACAGGATCCCATTTAAAATGCTGTCACACATGGTCACTTCTTTCTCCCAGGAAAAAGATCAAATTACTTTCTTGGAACTCCCACAAATTACTTGGATTGACTCTCATTCAGAATGTGACCTCATGTACCTTTCAAGACGTAGGTCCTTCAAAACAATAGCCAGACCCCCTGCATGTCTAAGCTATCTTTCCACCCTGGAAACTTCATTCTTTGGTGTCTTGAAAAAAGGGACCAAGATATCATCCTAGTTGGTATACGAATAAACAGGAAGGCCATGATAATTGCATTGAACAAACAGTTATAACAGCACTTTTCTAATCAGATTCTGGTTTGTGCAATCCTAAGCAGGGGATTTCCCCAGATTTTCCTGGGTAACTAGCCCTTAGATACTTCTAATAATAAGACTATGCTTTACTTGCTTCCCCTAGCTCTCACTACCTTCTTCTAGTAAACCAAGCATAAAGAAGCACTGTAATGAGGCGAGTTGGGCTCTTGAACGAGCAAGGTAACGCCTGGTATAATTGTTGTCAAATACTGTCAGTTTAAGACAGCTTCAATGGAAGTAGAAGACTCAACGGGTCACCTCTCCTACCAATTC
This sequence comes from Vombatus ursinus, assembly GCF_900497805.2. Classification (NCBI taxonomy): domain Eukaryota; kingdom Metazoa; phylum Chordata; class Mammalia; order Diprotodontia; family Vombatidae; genus Vombatus; species Vombatus ursinus. The sequence goes on along the minus strand of NW_020954546.1, from coordinate 22,305,834 downwards.
CCAAACCATCACAGCCAAAAAAAAGAAGTAAAACCTCACCAGGCTGAATAGAAATGATGGTACAAATTTCAGTTGACCTAACAAAGCAACATTGGAACATGACATTTAAATGATTTCTTCATTCCTGGCACAAAAGTGTATCATCAGAAATATTAATACCACAAGAGACCAGCAGGGGGACCCCCAGCAGCTGGTGAACCAGAGAGAGCCCCTCCACAGAACTGAACAGGGAGCAATCAGGTATTCTTGGCAAGTACCACACAACTTCCTACTCCATACACTTTTTAAAAAGGTTGTATTAAGTGCCAGATCTGAGTACATTCTCAAAATTTTAGAGGATCTTGCCAAATTCTCCCCACGTGGCAAAACTGTGAAACCGAAAGTAGAATTCCGTGGACAACAACGCAGAGGAAATAAGGCCATGAGCTAGCCGAGGGATCTGGCAAGTTAAAAGGACAAGAATGTTCGATCCAGGCTGGGAAGGCCACATGAGAGCCATGAGGAGCCACAGTGGGGTACAGGGGTAGGACACCATGCTGACAGCCCCCATGTTTGTATTAAGTGTATCTTGGGTGCAAGGTTCCATGACAAGTGCTGGAGAAAAAGACATAAACAAGACAATCCCAGCCTTCAAAGAGCTAAAATTCTAATAGGGGAATATAAAATAAATACAAAAAGGATTTGGGCCAATCACTTAACCTCCCTGGGACTCAGGTTCCTCCACTGTAAAACTGAAAGGGCTGGGTTAAATGGACCTTGCAGCTCTAGGCCTATGATGCTAAGCATGGCAGAAGGAAAATTAAAGTGGGAGCACAACTGGGATGGAGAAGCAGGGTCATCAGAGGTGGTATCTATGCTGGGCACTGAAGGAGTAGGAATTAGGAGAGACAAAGATGAGAGTGGGCATTCTGGGCCAGGGAAGAGTTCTTTGATGTGAGTGCGTGAGGCAGGAGAGGCACTTGGGAATCAGCTGGCACCCCAGTTTGGCTGGAACTGTTTGTCTGAAATAAGAAATGTACAGACAGGTGGAGCTAGAGTCTCACCTGCCGAGGGCTGACCATGTTTGATCCTCTAGACAACAGGGGCCCTGTGAGTGGGAGTTGGCATGGTCAGCCCTATGCCTTTGGAAGCTTATCTTGGCAGCTTGAGGGAGGACAGATTGGTGGGGACAGGTAGAGACTGGAAGTGGGGAGAATAATTAGCAGGATATGATAGGAATCAAGGGACAAGACAACAAGGCCCTGAACAAGGGTGGCGACTAAGTGGTTGTTTGTCCTTCGTTTCCAAAGAGAGAGGACCAATGACATCACGGGTGATGTCTTGACTTGAGTGAAGTGGATTTAGGTGAGGCGGAGTTGCACAAAGTCATCAGCCTCACTCTCTCTTCCAGAGTCATTGAAATCCAGGGGCAAGACAAAAGTCAGGACTGGTGATGGCCTGGGATGCAGCGGATGACCTTGACATCATCATAGTCTGACCAAGCTCCATGCGCTCCACAGCACCTGTGTCAGCCGCCTTCATGGCTGTTGGAACAAATTGTTCTTATCTGCCCATTTTGCCAGGGGAAGTCTTCACATGCTTGGGGCAGACATCCTGTAACTCACCAAAGGTTTAAGACCTGTGTGTTATCCTCAGCCTGGTTTAGCCCATCTGCCAAGACAGTTTACCAGTGCATGGCCGCTGCACAGGCTTCAGCTTCTTGAAGCTACAGATAAGAGTTGGGTGAGAGGTGGACACCAAAGGTGCACGGGCAGCCCTCACACCTGAGGTGCCAGACCTCCTGAACCCAGGCAAAGGAGGGTGTGTAGGTAGGCTCAACTCGACCTGACAACTGACGGGATGTGGGGAATAAGGAATGTGGAAGAAGAATGATTCTACAGCTACGAATCTAAGAGACTTAGAGAATAGGATGTACTCGACAGAAACAGCAAAGTTTGGTAAGTAAGAATGAAGCTGAGGGGGAAATAGTATGACAAAGAACATATGTGCTAAGAAAAAATGGAAAAGCATCTGCTTTGAGATATTCAGCACGTGAAAGGAACCATCAACACATTTTTCTTAAGTTCCTACCTTGTGCCAGGTCCTGTGCTAAAGCACTGAACAATTATTCTCTCATTTGATTCTCCCAAGAACCCTAAGAGACAGGCGCTATTATTATCCCCATTTTATAGATAAGGAAACCGAAGCAAGCCCACATTCAGTGACTTGCCCAGGGTCACAGAACAGTGTCTGAGGCCAGATCTGAACTCACAAAGATAAGTCTTCCTGACTCCAGGCCCAGTGCTGTTCTCACTGATCTGATCACCAAGTACAAGGGTATTGAGGGAAAAAAGAGAAGAGTGTCCAGGAAAGAGCTCTGGGGCACAACCACAGGTGGTAGAAAAGAAATGGAATATCACAAGCCACAAGGAGGATGAGAATGGAGAAAAGGCCAAGATTAGCAACTAAGGGATCACTGGTATAATTTCAAATTGCTTTCTGAAATGCTTGGACCATTTAATAGCTCCATCAACAATGCCTTAAAAGTTGTCTGTCTTTCCCCAAGTCTAATCTGTTGGATGTAAGGTAGCTGTTTCGATTTGCATTTCTCTTATTAATGAGTTGGAGTATTCTTTCATAGGCAGAGGTAATGGTCTAGCAAAGTATTGGTGGGTGGAAGGGTTGGCAGTAACAGTGAAAACAAAGAATATATATAGAAGTAGGGTATAAGGAGAAAGAGAATAGGAAACTATGGTAATACAAATGAATTTCAGAGTTTCTGATCGTGAAAGAGGAATACCTCTCAGTGAAAGCAAGATCAGCAGTCTAACCATTCCTGGGTGTGGCTGTGGCGGCATCGGTCAAGGAGGTAGAAATGTAAGCTGCGACAGCAGAAGCAGCTATGGGGAACAAGAGGTATTCCCACTCTCCTTCAGGGATCAGTGAATCAGAACAAGGAGAAAAGGTAGAGCCAATATTACAAACGGTAGCCAGTAATACAACGTCATCCCGGTATTATAAAAGCACATCTCCTAGTCACAGTGTTACATACAAAATACGTAGAAATAAAAAGCCATCTCAGATTCAGGGGGACATGCTAGGAATAATTCAAAAACAAGAGTATTAGCTAATAACTAGCAGCCCAGCATCCAAGAACAGCTTGTACCCTCTTTTCTGACTCACTCATCTCCTCGGCAAATGAAACGTATAAAATGCCATCTGAGAAACAGGTTAGCAAAGAAATCCACATCATTTTGGAACCAGGCAACACTTTCACCCTTTTTTCTATGTCAACGTGACCTCTGAAACTAGTTTAGTGATCAGCTGGCTCCTAGAGGCAATCCATATGCCAACTCTGTCTTCCTCACAAGTACTTGTCCCTCGTACTGCCTCTACTGAACCTGGAAGGGGGGCTGAAGCAGCCACGAGCAGCTGGACTAAAGAAATTGTGTGGAGGTACTAACTAGGGTGCCACTTGCTTGGAGCTGCCCCCTCTACGATAAAAAAGTTTCAATGAAAACCTGAAGAGTTTTTGAGGGCTCAGGACACTTTGAGGTTGCTGATCCCCCGTCCCACCACCACCACCACCACCACCACCCAGGCTAGCAGAAATGCTCAAACCTCTCTCTGAACTGAACTTCAAGACCCCACAAGGCAAACAAATTAATTGTTTACTAATCATTGCCAATAACACCTGAAGCAGTTTCCGCATGCTGTCCGTGCCTTTGCTATGCATCTTCCCAAAGCCCACAAGAAATGACGAGTGAAATGGTTTCAGAAAACTCACAAAGACTTACATGAACTGATGCAAAGTGATTTAACTACTCCGATCAATACAATGATCTAAGACAGTTCTGAAGAACATACGATGAAAAATGCTATCCTATCTCCAGAGACAGAACTGATGACTTCTGAGTGCAAATCGAAGCATGATTTTTTATAATTCTTGTTGCTGGTGTTGTTTGCAACATGGCTAACTGAAAATATGTTTTGCGTGATTTCACATGTGTAATTGCTATCATATTGTTTGCCTTTTCAATGGGTGGGTGGCAGATGGCCGGAGAGGGAGAAATGAATGTTAAAATTTTGTTTTTAAATAAATGATTTTTTCAAATAAGAGGGAATAGATCATTCAAGGAATCATACCATTTTCAATCTAGGAACATCAATTTAACTGTTGGTACTCTAAAAGTGAAATGTTTTTCCAATGACCAAACAGGTGACATATTACTGCAAGGACTAAAGCATATCAACATCGATGTTCTTTGCTACAAATGAAACTAGCTGATAATTTTCTAAGACCCATTAGATAGGAAAAAATGAGAAAAGACAGAAACAGTTGGTGGGGTTATAGTTAGGAAGGGAATGTAATATACTATTAGTGGAACTATAAAGTGGTCCAACCATTACAGAAAATAAATAAAGGGCAAAAAAATGACTTAACTTTTCATACCTTTTGTCCCAGCAAGCTCAATACTGCAAGATGTGTCTCCTAAGTCTGTTAAACACAGAAAGAAAAGTTGTGTGCCTACCAAACCATACATTTCAGTACTTTGGGTAGCAGTAACCAACTGGAAACAAAGTGGCCAGCCATCGGAGAGGAAATGGCTAAACAAAGTATGATCTTAGAATAGAAATGAATACTAACTGCAATGCAAAAAAAAACATGGGAGAAATTCAGAGAAGCAAGGGATGACTTATATGACCTACTGTAGAGTAAAGAAAGCAAAATCAGGAGAAAAATATACAAAATGACTACAATATAGTAAACAAAACCTGAAAGACAATCAAATTTTGGCTAATTGTAAATAAGAATCTTGGTTATATAAAGAAGAAAATGAACCACACTTTCCTCCTCCCTATGGAGACGTGGGTGACTATAAGTGTAGAAAGTTTTCAGGAATGATTGCTATATTAATTGGATTTGGCTCAATTGTTTCTTTGTTAAAAAGGAAGAGGCTTAACCAATAGAAGGGTTTGGATTTTTTCCTCTAATGACTGTTATATAAAAATAAAAGGCAATAATAAATCCTTAAAACTAAAAAAAACCAAAAACACACAAAATTAGGAGATACAAGGAAATTGAAACTAAATGAAGTTATGGTTTATTTCCTTCTTATAGTAGAATCTATAAAGGAGATGGTAGACATCGTTTTATCATGTGTTCCAAGATAACTGCAATTTGTACCCACAAGATAGTGTGGGGTCACAGAGAGACTACTACTATATTTGAAGTCACTGGATCCAAGTTCTAATCCCAACTTTACATCTTTCTACCTGTATAACGTCGAGCAGGTCAGTTAGTTAGTAAATAAGCATTTATTAAGGATCTACTACATTCAAGGCACTGTGCCAAGCACTATGGATTCAAAGAAGGCAAAAGAGTGCCTGGAAAGAAAATATGTACAAGCAAGATCTATATTGGATAAAGAGGAGATAATCAACAGGGGAAGGCACCAGCATGAAGTCATTTAACTTTGTTGGGTCTCAAGTTTCCTGGCATACAGTAAGAGCTTCATAAATGCTTATTTACTGATTGCTCTATAAAATATTGGTGTCAGACTGGATGATTTCTAAGGTCCCTTTCAACTCTAGATCTATGAGTCTACGATCCTACTAACATCTGTTGAAGAAGATAAATATGGCCATTCTACAAAGAATTGGACAAGATTTTCCAAACCAAGTCAATGTATATCTTGATACTCAATGCAAATGCAGACACAGGGGAAAATGGCAAAATAAATGTTGGAAAATAAAATTCAGGTTTAAAATATAAAAGAGAACAAAGTCCTGTATACCACTCAGATGCCTCAGATCTGTTTTATCATGGCTATTGTTTTCAAAGAAAATGCAAGACTGCCAGGCATGACAAGCAATAAACAACACCACAAAAAAATTAACTGCATCTTAACAGCAAATGACTGGTTACTAATGGGGAACAGTATCTAAATGAGCTATTGGTGCGTATTCAGATAATTCACTAGTAAAGGTAAAGGTTAAATCAACATCAAGTTAGAAGTAAGGATAAAGGGAAGAAATAGATAAAGTATACCATTATAATACTTTCAAGAATAGTTATCTAAAAAAGCAAATTGGGCCAATATTTGGAGACAGAAAAATGTCAAGTAACTGAACTTGGTCATTACCATTTCCTATAAAAGATTAACCAATATACAGCAATGTATAACAAACCACAAGGAGGTGATCAAGAGAGCTTAGAAATCACCTTAGCAGGCAAACATTTGATTTCTTTGCCAAGTGGAGAAATATGGCAGTCACAGACAACACCTATTCATAGAGTTAAAAACTCAAGTGTAAAATACTACGGTAAAATATAGGCAGTATTAATGTCACGTCACAAAATAAAGGAATACAGTGAAAGAGAAAACGAATTTGCAGAAAGCTTGACATGAGGCTCAAGCCAGATCAATCCCAAGATAAAACTAAGGGAAGGAGAAGAAATGGATGTGATACTGAGCAGATCTAGTTTCACAATCATTAATTGCCAACGGCATCTCTGCATTGGAGATCCAACACCTTCATACCCAATGTGCTGCACAGCAAAGTAGAAACGGCACTGAAGAAGATATGAGACAGCATAATCCAGTAAAAGAAAGCGGGCTGGACCTGAAGGCAGAGAGTCCATGCTCAAGGCCAGCTCTCTGCCTAACTCTCTGGGAGGCTGTGGACACATCACTTAAGACTCTTCAGGTCCTTTAGTGTCCTCACCTATAAAATCAAGAGGTGGGCTGCACGAGGTGCTTCTTGCACTCAATCTATGAACCTAAAAGGAAGTCAGAAAAAGTAGCTAAACTCAAAAAATACACAAAAGTATTTATACTTTTTTAATGTATAAAATGCATTTTAAAAAATAAAAGTAGCTAAACTAACCCCTTCTGGATCACTGCCTTCTTGTGGCAGAGGGGCCTGCATAGCTCAATGAAACTACAAGCTATGTTATGTAGGGTTACCCAAGACGGACAGGTCATAGTGGAGAGTTCTAACAAAAGGCAATCCATCGGAGGAGGAAATAGCAAACCACTCCAGAATCTTTGTCAAGAAAACCCCAAAGACAGTACTAAAATGATAAGAGATGAGCCCCTCAGGTGTCCAATACACTATTGAGGAAGAGTGGAGGATAACTATAAGTAGGTCCAGTACCGATGAAGTGGCTGGTCCAAAGCCAGAAAAAGAAGCTCAGCTGCGGATACATCTGGTGATGAAAGGAAAGTCTGATGCTATAAAGTTCAATATTGCATAAGAACCTGGAATGTAAGATCTGTGCATCAAAGTAAGTTGGATGGGGTCAAACAGGAGATGGAAAGATAAATACTGACACATTAGGTGTCAGTGAACTCAAATGAACGGGAATGGGTGAATTTAATTCAGGTGATCACTACACGTAGCACTGTGGCCAAAAATCCTTTGGAAAAAAAAAATGGAATAGCCCTCATAGTCAAGAATAGGGTGAGAAAAGCACGGTATAATCTCAAAAATGACATAAAATTTTGGCAACTGGTCCCACCACTTCCTGGCAAATATAGTGAGAAGAAATGGAAGCAGTGTCAGATTTTATATTCTCGGGCTCAAAGATCACTGCAGATGACGACTGCAGCCATGAAATTAGGAGATGCGTGCTCCTTGGAAGGAAAGCTATGGCAAATCTGGACAGGCACTAAAAAGCAGAGACATCCCCTTGCCAACAAAGGTCCGTACCGTCAAACCTACAGTTTTTCCAGTAGCAATGTACGATTGTGAGAGTTGGACTATAAAGAAAGCTGAGCACCACAGAATCAATGCTTTCAAATTGTGGTGCTGGAGAAGACTTCTGAGAGTCCCTTGGACAACTAAGAGGTCAAATCAGTCAACACTGAAAGAAATTAATTCAGGTTGTTCACTGGAAGGTCAAATACTGAAGGTCAAGCTTAAATACTTTGGCCACATAATGAGAAGATGGGACTCATTAGAAAAGATCCTGATGTTGGGAGAGATTGAAGGCAAAAGGAGAAGGGGATGGCAGAGGATGAGATGGATAGATAGTGTCATGGAAGCAATAAGTATGAGCTTGGACAGACTTTGGGAGATAGTACAGGATAGAAGGGCCTGGCATGCTACAGTCCACAGGGTCACGAAGCCTTGGACACAAGTGAACAACAAAACAAACACCACCCTTACCACCACTAGCTAAATCAAACAAAGAGGATTTCTATGCTGGATAGAACACAAATTTTTTCTTGCTTCTTAAAATATTTGTTTATTTTATTGATGTCTTTGTTATTAGGGCACCATCATTTCTGAATATGCCTTTCCCCTACACCCTTCTTCCCCAGAAATGAACCCTCCCTTGTAATAAAAAAACTGATCCAATGACCAATTCATAATCCCCCACCTCCCTGCCAAGAGGAGAGAGGTATGTTTGTCTGTTCTCTGAACTGTAACCCTATTTGGATTCTCCCTGCCCAAGATACCTCAGAGACAGAAAGATATCTCAAAAATGGGGTGCACAGGGAGAATCAGGCATCACATTATTACTAAAAAAAAGGGTAATAAACATCAGTAATTATAGAAAATATGGTGATTAGAGGATGTCTGTAATTTTCATTAAAGGTAATAAGGAGGACAACACCCATCAATCCATATACCTACCCTCTCAACTTGATAAAATCTTTTTTTTTTTTTTTTTGGTGAGGCAATCAGGGTTAAGTGACTTGCCCAAGGTCACACAGCTAGTAAGTGTCAAGTGTCTGAGGTCGGATTTGAACTCAGGTCTTCCTGACTCCAAGGCCAGAGCTTTATCCTCTGCGCCATCTAGCTGCCCCAATAAAATCTTTAAGAATTATCTTTACACTTACTGGGGATATTCTTAATAAAACTACGAAAAGGGAAAAGGCAAGGTTTTAAAAAACAGCTGGACTGAAAAGTATAAAGATATGATTGTGTTTTGTTTATTGATTACAAAAAAATTTGACTTGGTAAAACAAAAAGTCTGTCCAAGCTCATACTTACTACTTCCATGAAAGTAAGAGCCTGTGCCTTATAGGCTCTCTCTTATGCATATTAAGAAAATATAAGGTTCCTTAATTAATGAAATCAGAGGTAACTCTGTTCAATGAGTTCTTAATTATGAATACTGAGCAAAGTATAAAAGAGGGAAACATGCCCACTAAAGGTTTTTTGCCAGTGTCATAGGAGATGTCCAATGGAAAAGAGATTCCCTATAAATGATAACGTCTTCCACCAGATGCTTCTGTGGGTATATGACACCATTGACTGCACCAAGCTCCTGACTTTCCCGCTCTCCTTAACATGATTCAAAGCCACTCAAAAGAGAATATCCCAAAGGGAAAATAATCCACACCAGAAAAAAACAAAAGGATGGAAAATGCACATTGCCCAGAGGAGGAGCTGCCATGGCAGACTGCCCCACCCCCCACCCCTCCCACCCAGTAAGCTAGCTCATCACTACACAGAACCTGGACAAGTATTGTACAGACAGGCTGAGCCCATGACTGATGGAGAGAAGTGAATGGGTTCCCTTGCATTTGAGAGGCCACGTCGTGCTTTCAACAATTCCATGCTACTCCTGAATTCAAAAAGCCCAGTTTTTAAAGCATAACAGTACCCCAGGGGTGCTGTATAATTTCAAATCGTGGAAAACCATAATCTTCAAAAAAATCAAAACTGTAAGTGACCTAAAGCACACAGGAGAAATGCACCTAGAAGTGGACCAAGGAAAAGAATCCAGGAAATAAATGTACACTAGGAAATAGGGTGGGCCAGTCCTAGGGCAAAAGTACAGCACAGATGGACAGAGGCCCAAGCGGGGCACTCACTCATGAAAAGTAGAGTGCATGAGAAAGCGGTGGCCAATGGCTCACTGGCAGATCCTCTCTAGAGAATTCATGGATGAACCTCAACTAGAATCACACATATTACGATGGGCACTGACAAACACTGGCCTCATGTCAATGAGTTCATAGAACCCCTGAAATATAGTCAAACGGGATGCCAATGAAAAGGTGATAGTGACCACCAAGTTGAACAAGAAGGAAGAACAACAAATGCACCAAAGCATTGCGTAGCTGAAATCAACCCCGTGGGCACAAATCAAGTTTAAAGGTTCACCTAGCAGTGATGGTTATTTTCAAAACCATACAGAGAACTTGCTACTGAAGACCAAAAAGGAATATAAAATTGAAGTGAAGTTTCCAAACCAAAAAGTTTGAAGAAGTCCCATCAAGAGGCTGAGCTACAAGAAAGGACACTTCTGTTTTGACAAGCATGTCCTGGAAGCGATAGATTTCTTCTGGCCTGCAGGACAGAGTCAAATCTCCAGCCCCCAAGAGGCCGAAGGTAAACTAGCTTAGTCACTTCCCAGTGGTCTAGCTGCAAACTGCTTTAGTCTCAATCATAGTGAGGCAACAAGATTAAGGACGGGAATACGGAAACCCACAACAGATCAGGCTAATCTACAGCATCAAAAATAGCTCTTCTCACAGTCAGGGCATCGAAATCAAAAGAATGTGAAATCAGCCTCTTTCTGAGGTCATACAGTGCCACCAAGTGGTGGTGGGGGGGGGCACAGCTGTAGGAAAGGAAGCCAGAGCAGAGCAAAGAGCAGAGGACCATGAAGTCCCTCACTTCCTCATGCTGGGTAGAAAATGCAGCCAGCCCACACTCCAGTGAGCACACAACAGACCAGAGAGGCCACTTTTTGGCTGACGAGGCCAGCCGCTGATACTCACATCACTGGGGCTTAAGCTGCTGAGGCCGTTCTCCTGCTCAGAATCCTTCCCAGACTCAGTGCCCTGGGAAGATCGGGAGTGGGAGGGGTGGATCCAGATCTCCAGGCGCGTTGTGTCGTCACCGGTGTGCCGGAAAGTTGACCTCCTGCCTTTCCTCCATCGGTTAGGGCTTAGCTCCAGCTCTTCATGCTGCTTTTTCTCCATCTGTTCTGCCTGCAAGCACACACGTACACACACTCAGACTCCCCTAGGGCCTAGCTAAGAGAAGGAGTAAGCAAGGGAACGCATCCCCTAGTGGCAAAATGGCTTGGCCCTTTCAAAGCTATTCACTCTCTGAACCGGCTCTTATGGCAGGCCTGGTCTCTTCACAGGGCCCAAGGCCGATGGGGCTCTCCTCGGAGGTCCACAGCCCACTCACCTTTCGCTTAGTCTCTTCAAACAAGCTCATGAGGCTCTCCTTTGCTGTAAGGATAGGGTTGCTGGCAGCTAAACTGCGCATGTAATAGTACACAGCATCCAGCTTCCTCCTCTGTCAAAACAAAGCAGACGTTCTCAGGTCCCTCCCAAAGCCCAGCCTGAGGCAGTGTGGCCCAGAGATCCCCTGCAGCTTTTCTAGCCTTCCTAAAATCCTCAAAGGGAAAATTAGGCTATGCTGACACAAAAATGGGCATATTCACAATCCCCCAAGAACTACAGGAGAAAAGGAAGGGGAGAGGAACAGAAGCAACCCAGACTTTTGCTGGTCTTCTGAACAAGCCCCACCCATTCCCATCCCTGGCCTCTGCAGCCTTGCAGACCACCAACCCCTTGTCTTCACCATCCAAACACTTCTTCAAGCCTCGTTTTCTAAATTCCTCCATAGAGTCTCCAGCCCATGTCTATTTCTCCCTCCTCTAAAACCACAATGCTTTGTGGTCCCTGCGACTCATCTTTACACTTACATCAATGTGTCATACTGTAGTTAAATAATTCCAGTGTGTATGTGTGTTTTATATTACCAACTAGACTGTAACTTGATTGAAGGCAGGGACTGTATATTTTTATTTCTGTTAGTCAAAAACATTTATTAAATGTTTACTATGTGCCAGGCACTGTGCTAAGTGCTGGAGGTACAAAGAAAGGCAGAAACAATCCCTGTCCTCAAGGAGCATACATTCTAGTGAGGGGAGACAACATGTAAGGCATTAGCAGCTCAGGGGTCCGGGAAGTTGGGACCTGACCTAAGTGTTGAAGGAAGCCAGGCCAATTCAGGGGTGCAGATGATGGGGCCAAGTGTTCCAGACATGGGAGACAGTTAGTGTAAGGGCATGGAGATGGGAGACGGAGCTCTGTGTTTGAGGAACTACAAGAAGGCCAGGGTAGCTGGATGGGGGAATGTGTGGAGGGAGAATGTGAAGCCAAGTTATGAAGTTAAAAAGAGGAGTTTCTATTTGCTCCTGGATACAACAGGGAGCCCCCTGGGTTCAGAGAACAGAGGGGTGATGTGGCCAGACTTGCACTTTTCAAAAAACCACCTTGGCATGGCCAAGCAAGGGACAGGGATGATTGGAGAAGGTAAAAGGGACCATTTTGATGACATAAAACTAAAACATTTTTACACAAACAAAACTACTGTAGCTGAAATTATTAGGGAAACAGTTAAGTGAAAAAATGTATTTGCAGCAAGTTTCTCTGATAAAAGCCTCATCTACAAACTACACAAAGAACTGACTCACATGTATAAAAAGAAGAGCTACTACTCAACTGATAAATAGTCAAACAGGCAGATATCCAAGCTGCCAACTGCCATATGAAAAAATGCTCCAAATTACTAAAAATGAGGGAAAAGCAAATACAAGAACTCTGATGTTCCACCCTCATCAGACTGGCAGAGAAGACAAAAAAGAAAAATGATAAATGTTGGTGGGTTCTGGGGGGAAAGGCACAACAATGCACCGTAGGCGGGGCTGTGAAGTGACAGAACCGTTCTGGAAAGCCATTTGGATCTCTGCCCCAAAAGTCACTCAACTGGACAGACTCTATTAGGTCTACTCCAAAGTGATGAAAGAAAGAGGAAAAGGGTCCTTACTTACAAAAATATTTATAGCAGCTCTTTCTGTGGTGGCAAAGAACTGGAAAACCGAGGGGGTGTCCCTCAAGTGGGGAATGTCTGAACAAATTATGATACACACATGCGATGGAATACCAATGTGCCATAAGAAATAATGAAGGTGAGGGTTTCAGAGAAACCTGAGAAGACTTGTAGGAACTGAAGCAGAGAAAAGTGAGAAGAACTAGTAGAAAAATGTACACAATAATAAGAATAATGTGAAGAGAAAACAAATTTTAAAGACTTTAAGAACTCTGACCAACACATGACCAACTGACCAAAGGCCTGGTGACGAAACCTGCCTCCCCTTCTGACAGAGAGATGATGGATTCAAGATGCAGAAGACACACATTTTTGGATGTGGCCAATGTGATATTCTGTTTTACTTAGCTCTGCATGTTTGTGAGAAGGGTTTTATTTTTCTTTTTTGTTTTGGGGGAGGAGGTGAGAGAAGAGAAAAATAAAAGAAAATAAGAAAAACAAAAAACAAAAAAATCACTTTGGTGGCTAAGTATAGGACGAACAGGCATGGAGAGAGAACTGAGGCAGGAAGATCAGTGAGAAGGCTCTTGCAGTAGTCCAGGCATGAGATGATGAGGTCCTGAACTAGGGCTGTGGCTACATGAATGGAAAGAAGGAACCGTATGCAGGAAATGTTGGGAACGTAAAAACAACAAGATTTGGTGGATACATGAAGCGAGTAAGTGAGGAGTTGAAGATGGCAGCCAGGCAGTGTCACTGGGGACTGGGAGGACGATGGAACTCTCCATGCTAACAGACAAGTCTCACAGAGGGGAGAGTTTTGAGGCAAAGACAATGAGCTCTGTTTTGGGACGTGCTGAGTTTCCGATGCCTACGGCACACGTGGTTTGAGATGTCCCGGAGGCAGATGGTGATACTTGACCGTAGCTCTGGAAAGAGACTTAGACTGGATACAGAGATCTTGGAACCGTTCATAATTGAAACCACAGGAGCTGATGCAATCACCAAGCGAGACAGTGTAGAACAAAAAGAGCAGGGGGGAAAGGGGAGAGTGCCACCCGGGGCTACTTTGTATCCCCCATGGTACCTATAATACCTACAACAATGTTAGATACATAATAACATAACGTGTTATCAAAAATACTTGACTAAGAAAGAAAGCGAATGACATGAGGTAAAACAAAATAAGGAAAGGACACTCAACTGGTTCACTAAGTTTACGTGGGTTAAGGATAGGATACTTTTTTCAAGAAAAGACCATGAAAGCAAGATACATTTATTTCAGAGCATTGGATATCTTTTTGAGAGAGATATAAAAGGTCACATTCAAACAAAGAAAGAGAAGAAGAAAGAAAAAGGAGGAAGGTGGACAAGAAAGAAACGCAGCCATGGGCAGGCAGAGAATGACTAGCTCGGTACAGATAACCAGAGGAAGAGAAGAGAAATTCAGAACTCATATTGGACTGTGTTCATGCATTTGTGAACTATACTAATTACTAAATTACTATAGCTGCAACTTGCTTTTGGCTGGGCAGGAAATTTCAGGGTCATTACTGCCATTGGGTTGATTAAAAATCATCATTCTACAAAAGAAAACTTACAAGGAAAGAAAAGATAGACAGATCAGAACACAATGTGTAGTACTTATTACATAGGCTTTCTTGAAACAGAAATGTATTACTGTATATTTTGAATGCTCTCTTATGTTCTGCAGTGCACATGGCAATGCTTTTTTTCTCTTCTTATTTTTTATTTGTTTTAATAGTTAAGTTTATAATGTTTCTTTTTCTTTTCTTATTGTGTATTTAAGCTTCAGGAAATAATAAAAAAAAGAAAAGAAAAAAAATCACCATTCTAGTTTCTTCACTCACTCTTAACCTTAACCCTTCAGAAGTTCCCTCTGACCTGATGGCCACAGCAGTTTAAGGAGAGGAGGCACAACAAGACAGGTGGCAAGGAAAGGTGCATCCTGTCCGCGCTGCCACGGCAGATGCAAGCCCAGTGGATACCCAAGCCAGAACTTTACCCTCTGTAACAAACCAGGATGCCCTTTCCCCCAAACACAGGTGTGCTTACCGTATACACAGCCAACAAGGCCAACTGATTATAAGGTCGGCCATTCTTGGGAGCAATGTGCTGAGCCTTCAGGTACCAGCTAAAAGGCAAAGGGGACAAGAACCCATGTTAAGTCTCCTAGTCTGTTGCCGTTTTCTCACCACCCGACCAAGCCAGGAGCCTGCAGTGTGGCAATCGAGGCCAAAGACGGGGGAGCAAAGCCTCCCTACGAATCCGTGCACTGGCCCGAGTGGGACGCAGGGCAGGCTTGTGCCCAGTTCTCAGACCAGGCCTCGACTTGAAGAACAAGAGGGAACAAGGAACGAGTACCTTCGTGCTTTCCCGTAGTTGGTTGTGTCATTGGCTTGCTCCCGGTACCTGGAAATGTCTCCTTGACAAATCATACACCGCTGGGCACTGATTAATGCATACTTCACCTTCAAGTAAACAGTAAACATTTGGAGAAAATATGTGACTTCTAAGAGCAGCAGCAAAATAAAGTGTTCACCAAGATGCCTGAGGACCCTGGACAACCCGGGGAGCAACAAGGCCACTTTACCTACAGGGAAACAACACCCAACTTAGAAGGAACAATAAAGGAAAAAAAGGATAGAGGAAGAAGCGAGGAAATGAGGTCTGTTTCCTTATTCAAAGAAACCAGGCTGGACGACGTTGCACAAAGGCCCCTAAAAGCCAACTTGTGCTGCTATCCCCCCACTTTTACAGGATGGGAGTAGAGCTGTGATTTCACAGGTGCAACAAGGCAGAGCAGCATCTACGAGGCCACTTACAGTCTTAGAGAGACTAGGGCAAAGGAGAGGAGGGAAAGAAAGAGGCTTTATGATACACCTATTATGTGCAGGCGCTATCCTGAGCACTCTACAAATATCTCCTCTGGTTTTCACCACAATCCTTCCAGGTAGGTGTCATTATCAGCCCCACTTTACAGATACAGAACCTGAGGCAGACAAAGGTTAAATGACTTCTCTGATTCTTCCTGACCCGAGGCCCAGTGCTCTATCCACTATGCCACCAGCACCTTCCAGGAGCGAAGTGACTTGCCCAGGATCACAAAAGCCAGTCTGTGTCTAAAGTAGGACTGAAACCCAGGTCTGCCCTACTACGACACCAGCTCTCTAACCACTGCCCCTGCTGCACAGTTCCAAAAACTCTCTTCTCTTTATTCTTTTCTCACCACGGTTATAATCTTTCCCTCCCCTATCACCCCCCTCAGGCCTCCCTGGCTCAGTGAGAGCTAGGAGAAGCAGCCACTCTATCACACGGCAAACTGGCAAGTAATTAAGGCAATATGGAAACCGTCCAGAGCCTACAGGAGAGAATGAAAGTATCCACCGGGAGGAAGAGAATCGGCTTACCATTTTCCTTAATGGTTTGCTTCGAATGGCCAGACCATCCATGTAATCCTCTAGCTTAAACTGGTATGTAACCTGCAGCTTCTGAAGCAGGCTATCAAAGAAGCCAGTGCCCTGAGGAGAGAGAAGGTGTGAAGAAACTGTGACAGGATGGGAAAACACCTTAAGTTCCACAATCTCCATGAAAGTACAAAGAGAGAAACTAAGGCAAGAAATGCAAAATTCTGCTACTCTGCCAGCATTCCCAGAGTGTCAGCTGGAAGACCAAGCCTGCCACCCACCGTAAGCTTCATCATCATGAAAACGATAGCATCAAGAATTAGGAAGCGAGGGGCTATCTTTCATGTTCAACGTGCACAGTGAATGTGCCTCAGGCAGAACCTCAACAATAACACCACACAACAACAGTGCAAGCTCAGTCACAGCCAGGCCCAGGGAAAGAGCCCCCTACCATGTGCTTCTGTGGGCCACCCCCTCACCTCATCCAGGAGCTCCAGCAGCCTGTTCCGAATCTGCTCTGGGTTCTCAGCATGTGGATCCTTAAGCAGCTGCCTGAACTTCTCAATGACCTGGTAGAAAGCACTCTTCCACAGAATCTGGTCCACGTTCTGGTGATCGGAGAACTCGATATCCAGCAGGAGGCAGCGCTCATAAAGCTGCACCAGCTCGGCTCTAAAATGGGGCACATCACACGGCGAGATCAGCAGCAGCCACTGACGGGGGCTCAGCCTCTCTGCTAATTAGCAAGCTCCCTCTGTAGCCCCCTGCCTGCCCCGAGACCTCGGCACCCAGCAAAGGCAAGTCTGCCGAAGCAGGGGATTTTCAGCGGACTTGACAGCTGACACAAGACCCCCTTCCTTTCTCCGTTTCAGGAGGCCACCCTCACTCAAAGGTGCACTTTTCCTCGAAGGGGGCAGGAGGGAGAGAGAACATGGCCATTTATCTTTTTCAGCCTGCACCCGTTCTCTGCTCAGTTCTCTCCCTCTCCCAGCAGGGCGTGCTCCCGCCCGCCTGCAGCCCTCCCCTCCATGTACCTGAGCTGGGCCATCTTCTCCAGGCCCTCGGGGCTGATCCGGTCCCTGGAGAGCAGGTTACTGAGCTGCAGTTCCTGGTTGTCAGCTACTCGAAGAAGCCGATGGAGCTCCTGCTGCTGCAGGCCCCTCACCTGCTGCTCCATCTCTTCTGGACTCAAGGAGCTGGCAGGAACAGGGCCACACACATACTGCCCAGATGGGGCAGGGTAGCCAGGGTAGTAAGGCCCTGGATACACCCCATTTGTAGGGCCCAGGGGATACTGCAGCTGGCCATAGCCTGTGTAGGGATACTGAGGTCCAGGGCCAGGTACGCGGGGGTAATAATAAGGGTTGTCAGAGTTTTGAAACTTATAGTAAGATGACTGGGCTTGGCGTGAGTCCCCCCAAGAAGTGGGGCTGACTTCATCATCAGTATCCAGGAAGTGAAGCTGAGGGGTCTGGCTCTTCAGAGCAGGTTTCTGGTCGGGATTGTTTGGGTCCCATAGCCGCCGGGAAGTGCCTCCCCGGCCCCGATTCCGAGATCCCTTACCACCAGCTCCAAAGAGGAGCTTTGATCCCAAAAGTGTAGATTCCGGAGATCCTGTTGTATTGACCGAGAGTGCTGTGTGGGCAGGCAAGATCAGAATGCCCCGACCACGCCCTCGCAGCTCCTGCTTTTCAGGGGCTTTGCCCATGCTGCCTGAGCTCTTGTCAGACTTCAGTCTCTCCGCATCTTCCTTGGTCAGTCTCACCAGGGACACATCCTTGTTTAGGATCTCTGCATCAAAAGTCACTCGAAGGCTACCTCTGTTCTCCTTCCCTTCACTTCTCCGCTCACCCTCCCCATGGCGAGACCAGCTTCTGTCCAAAGGCTTCCTCCTCTCGGAGCTCCTCCGGGGTCCCAGGAGGTCTGGCTCATCAGTTCTGTCTTCATCCAGGGAGTCAGTTGAAGACACAGACACCTGCTTCTTCAGACGAGGCCTCTCTTTGGCCCGATCCTGACGGCGGCGCCGACCTCCGTCAGTGAGCCCAGCCCCCTCGGCACTGTTGTTGCTCCCAGCTGAGCTGGTGCTACAAGTACGATAGCGATTCCTCCGCTTGTCTGAGCGTGAGTAACGCTTAGCCGAGCCAGGCTTGCCCTGGAGCGCATCATCGTTGACTTTCCTTGTCCCTTCCCCCCTTTCAGTCTTTCTGCCCTTGTCTGCCTTGGTGGTCTTCTGGTTCTTCTCTGCCTCATCTCTGAAGGGCTTGGTCTTGACACCATCTTTCCCAGGGTCCTTTTCAGGCTCATCATCTTCAACTTTGAGCTGCTCTACCTGACTGAGGACCTCGTTCTCTTCTACTCGGCCAGCCAGGTCTTTTGCAATCTGTAGGCGTCTTCCAGGCTGATAGATCTGTAAATCGGGTTTCTTTGTTCTCTTAATAATTCTGAGAGACCGATCATCTTGTCCTGAGGCTTTAGGACAAGATTCCTGTCCCTGGAAGGGTTCTTTCCTTTCGGTGTCCGCAGGGCCATTCTGCTGTTGGCTGTCCACCCCTTTGCAGAGATCTCGAATGGCCTGGGTTCCATTTTCCAGAGCAGAGGTATCTCTGTCATTGGCAGTTCCATCCCTGAATTCCTCAGTCCCCGAAGGTTCCTTGATTTTGGGTTTGTTCCTCAGTCGGGAAAGACCAGGTTTATAGATTTCCAGATCTGGGCGCCTGTTATCTTTACGCTGCCTGGGCTCCTTCAACTCCTTCATGTTTTCTGTAGGGGGAGGGTAAAGAGGAGGGGAGAGAGAGAGAAAGAGTGTGTGTGTGTGTGTGTGTGTCACTGTGATTATGTAACAGAAAAGCAGGGCAAGATTACACACCCAAATGCTCCTATTGGCAAGCAGGAAAGGAAAGGTCTCCAGAGGCCCCTGGAGCACAAGGTGTTTTGAAATGGAAACAAAACAAGAGCTAAAATTTTGGGTTTACATATGAGCTCAGCATCTGGCAAGGAAAAGAATCTAGCTGTGTTGGGGCTACCTATACTTAGAATAGGAAAAAGAAAAAAGTCTGTACTCTGGAACTACCGGAACTCTCCTTCACTCTCCTGGACTCCAAATCAACCAAAAGCTCTCTGATGCTTCCCTTCACCAATATTCTCTATCTACAGAACCCCTTGAGTCATCTCAGGCCATTATCCCTTTGCCTCTTGGGTGTGGTTAAACGCCCCAAGTATTGTGGGATGGGTGATTTTTACTAAAAAATATTTTGGAAGAGAAAATGGATATGCACATAGCAATCCAAAGGCCACAGTCTCCTCTAGGGACCCAGTTCCTGATCCCACAGTCTCTAAACCTGTAGACCAATGGTATAGCTATAGTAATCCCCTCCTTGAGGGAAAAAATGGAGGGTACCAAGCACACACCTCCTGTTGGAGAAAACAGGAAGCAGTTCCTCTCACATTCTTCACCTCCACTCATGCTCACCAACTCCCTGACAGCAGCCAGCAAAGCCATTCCAAGGAAATAGTGCTCAGGCCCCCATCATTAGAACACTGAGACTTGCTGCTGCCACGACGATAGAATGTGAGAAGGAAAAGGTTCTGCAAGGGAGCTTTCCCTGGAAGATGAGAGAAGGATTGTGACATGCTCTCCAAACACCAATCTGGCACGTGCGAAAAAAAATGAGGACTAATTCAGACAAGGGTGAGCCATAACTCTTGGGATCATCTCTCGGGCTCCACCCACTCACTATCATATCTACACAGCAAGTCACTTAGCCTTTGGAGGTTCTGTTTCCCTCTCGGTGAAAAGGGAATGTTACTACCTGAAATGATTAACCATGTTTATGGAAAATGTGGTATGAAGGTGTGAGTGTTAATACAGCACTCAAAAGAAAGGTGCTATGGAAATAGCAGAGTTGTTCTAGAAACGCTTAACCCTGACAGCTCTGGAACAGTAACAGTCAGTTCCAGAGTTTTAGTCCAACTACTGACCACTGATTAGTCGTTCAAACAATAAGAAAACTAGAAAAAAGGAATTTCTGTTGCCAAAAGACATTAGAATAAAAAGAATTACAGAATGGGGCTGCTGCAACAAATACAGAAGGCCATTAAATCACTTTCAAGGACAACTCCCACAGTTCACCCCAAAGAAGGATGGAAGAAGAAATTCTACTCAGACTGCAAAGTAGAGATGCAAACAAATCAGTAAGCAACAAAACCCAATTTCGCAGCCTTTTTTTCACTCCACATCTCTTTGTTGCTCAAAACCCCGGTCCCTTCCTCAATCCATGCTCTCTATGAACTCTGTGCAGCTCTGGGTACTACTGACCAGCCCCTCCTCCATGGCTCTCTCTCTGTCCCCTGGGCTCATGACACTATCCCTTCCCACATCTCCTCTTCCATCTCTGATCACTCCTTCTGAGTCCCCTCTGCTGGATCACTGTCCCCATGCCATTGCCTAATCATGAAGTCTCTGTCCTAGGCCCTTTTCCTCCTCCGCTCTCCCTTTCCTCCTGGTTTCACAGGCTTCCACAGGTTCAAGTATCAATCTATACATCCATGTGCCCAAGTCCCACATCACCAACTGTCCACCAGATAACTTGACCTGGATGTCCCATGGTCATCTGAAACACAAGAAGAAACTACACCCAGTCAGTCACATTTACAACTTCAGAATTATTCTCAGCTCTTCCTCCTCCTTCCCTCCCTCCCAAGTGTTACTAATGTTGCCTCTCTATCTCCTAGCTTTGATCCTCTCTCTCTGCTCAGAGCTACCCCCTGGTCCAGGCCCTCATCTTGTCTCTCCTGGACTACTGCAATAGCCTTCTGACTGCTCTGCTTTTAGTCTTCGTCTTCTCCTTTCAACCTCCACAAAGCTGCTAAAAGCCCAGATCTGACCATACCCCTCCCCTGCTCAAGAAGCTTCAGTGGCTCCCAATGACCTCTGGGAAATGAGAGAAACTCCTCAGATAATCAATTAAAGTCCCACACAACCTGGCTCCAGTCTATCTTTCCAGACTCACTCCACACTACTCCCCCTGCTGGCATTTACCCTTCTAAAGTCACATACTTCCAACTCCCAACTCCTTGGCCTGCCCAGGACGCCCTCTCCCTCTCAGACCTCACCAGCCTCCTTCCAGGTGGTGCTGCACCTATTGTTAATGCTCTTTCCCTCCTATTATCTTGTTTCGTCTCCTCTGTTAACATAGTCTATTTCCTAATAAAACAAAACCAGTCCCTGGAAAGCAGGGATCATAGTCCCCGTGTCTAGAATGACGCTGCCCTGTACACAAAACACACTTAATAAACACTAGTTCAACTGAACCCAACTGCAAAGGCCCACTGGCCATTTCCTACATGGCCCCCACCCTGGGGAAGCACTGTTCCTGGGCTCCCAGGCACCCAAGTGGCAGTAGACTAGCCCAGTCTCCCACAACATCCAGGGAAAGTGTGCATGTGCTCCTGGGGACACTGAGGGCAAAGGGTTTACTTGGGGCAAACCCTTCGGAGGACCCATTTGCTCTCTGGAAAAAAAAAAAACTAAAGAAGTGAGGAGGCAGTCACAGGTTGCTTCGCCTCTCTATTTTCACTGACTTTTTTTTCTTTCAGAAGCAGAAGAGATGCCAGGAAGATGGAACCAGAGGGGGTGGGGGTGCAGGGAGAAGAGAAGGTAGACCTGGGGTGGGAAGGAAAAGAGGGGAGGAGGAGAAGAGGTAGGACTTGGTGGGGGGTAGGATCTGGAAGGAGGGGGAATATGACCTGAGGATGAAGAGGTAAGGGAGAAAAAGAGGCAGGGAAGAAGAAGAGATAGGACCTGGGAGGGTGGACAAAAGAAAAGGTAAAGAGAAAAGGGAGGATGGGGGAGAAGAGGTAGAACATGGAGGAGGAGGAGGGAAAAAAGAGGTAGAGGGGAAAGAGGAGGTGGGGACCTGAGGGAAAGATAGGACCTAGAGAGAAGGTAGGTGGGGGTGTGGATAGGAGGCAGGATCTGGGGGGGGGGAATAGGAGGAGGGAGG
>NW_020954546.1:22256436-22283209 GCF_900497805.2 Vombatus ursinus | reverse complement strand
GGAGGCTCCCGGGCTGGCCTCGGTCCTCCCCCTCCACGCTGGGGGGAGGGGGCGAAAGGCCGGAGGAGCGGGCGGGGCAGGCGGGGAGCTCCAAACCGGCGGCTCGAGCCACCGCCCCTCTCGGTCCCTCCCCGGCCCTCCCCTCCCGGCCCTGCGGCCGCCGCCGGCCTCCCCGGAGGGAGTCGGGGGCGGGGGCTCGCAGGGGCCGGCCCAGCCCCGGAGCGGGGCGGGGCGGCGCGGCGCGGCGCGGCTCACCTCGGGCGCCTGCCTGCGGGGCTAGGGTGGCCAGGATGCCCCGCAGCTCGGCCGCCGAGACCCGGACGCGCTCCAGCCCCTCCGCCATCTTCGCTGCTGTTGCTGCTCCTCCTGCTCCGGCTCCGCCGCCGCCGCGCGCAGCCAGGAAACCACGACGGGCGGGCGGGCGGGCGGACGGGCGGGCGGCGCGCGCTGCCCCCTCCCTCGCCCCGCCCCGCCCCGCCCCGCCAGACCGAGCGACCCACACACAGCTACAGACACACACACAGACCCACACTGACTGACTGACACACGCACGCACGCAAGCACGCACGCGCACACACCCATCCTCTGCCTCCTCCTCCCATCCCGGACGGCGGTACGGTGGCCCGCGAGGGAGGGAAGGCTTGAAGACGCGCGAGCGAGCTCTGGAGGAGAGAAGGAGGCGGAGAAGCGCATGCGCGAGCAGGACGCGCCGCCCGCCCGCCCCCCCCCCCCCCCCCGGTAAGGTGAGTAGCTTCGGCGGCTGGAGAGCCGTGCAAGCGTACTTGGGGTGCAGGAGACCGGCCTTCGGTCCGGGCTCGGACTTCTCGGCTGCCTCAGGTGCGGTGGAGCTAGTGCTCCTTCACTTTTACCTGAGGAATGGCGGTTGGGAGAGGTGGGCTGTCACTGGGGGCGGGGCGGAGCAGGCCGGAGCAAAGTTCAAGGCCAGCCCTCCCGCGGTGACCCAACACTCCTCCCTCCCCCTTCCAGCTGTGGCTCCCTGGGAAGGTCTGACGACGGTTCGTAGACTGGGGCTCTTCCTTCTGTGCCTGTAAAGCACAGTGACCCAAATTCCTCCGGAGTAGCTTCGGAGGTCACCACGCTGGGGGGTCCGACGAGCCGTTGTGCACCCAGTGCTCGAATGTGAGAGACGGGACACCCCCCTACCCACCCGCCTTCCTGCAGCCCATGGGGCAGATGCCCGAGATCTCACCCTTAATAAGATCCTGAGCCTGACAGCTGGCAGTGGGCTTCCTCCCGAGGGGGCCTCCCGTATGCGGCTACTATGTAACCTCCAGCAGGTAGCGATTCTTTTTATCCATCCTCAGCTCAGCCAGATACCCCGCCTGGAGGAGGCCCTTCACAAATGCCCGTTGGTTGATTGCCGGGTTAACAGAGGCAGATGTGATATGGTGGACAAGTATTGAGGAGCCCAAGGTGCAAACTCCAGCTTTGAAGGGTACTCGCTAGCCGACTGTCTCTGGCCAGTCACTCCATTCTCTACCTACCATCCCTACCTACCTCCCAAGGTTACTGGCAGGCGGCCAGTAAGTAACCTTACTTCACATCTCGACCGGTGAGAATTAAGAGTAGTTTGATTCAGCAAACGTTGAATTGCCTGGTCTATGTCAGGCAGATTCTGATGGGTGATACAGATGAAAGAACACACCTGCCTCCTGTGAGCTTACAATTGAATGGGAACAGGTAGCACACAAATAAACCTGGAGGCTGCAAGATGCTGTACTGTAATTTTCCTTGGGCAAGTCATTTTACCTTGAGAGACTCAGTTTCATCATCTACAATTATGAGGTAGGACTAGATTGGCCTCTGAGGTCCCTTCCAGCTTTAACTCTGTGACCTTATGTTATAATAATATAAGATATGAGAGGGTTGGTGACCATGGTAAGGGGAAAAAAAAAGGCAGTTTTGACATCACAAAGATTACTTTCATCTTGGGGGCTTCTCATAATCATTTCTCTAGCTCATGCCCCTGATCCAGGGTTTCTTCTGGAAATATCTGAATCTGACTCCTCTTTAGGTAGCTTAAAAAAAAGGGAAAAGAGCCCTCAGTTCATATTTCATCAGACTAATAAGACATCAATATATAATGTTATGTTTAATTCTATTCTTATGGAAAGACACTTTTGACCTCTAGTAGTCTCACATTCCCGTGCCTGCACAGTCCATATGACTCACAGTATCAGTGAAGGGATAAGTCTAGATTGCTCCTTCAGGCCTCTGCTCTTTCCTTTCTTGGTTGCCATGAAGATGAACATCCATCTTTCCACAGAATCCAGTCCATCCTGGCTATGTGTCCAACTCTTGGTGATTATAGGATCATAAATTTAGAGTAGGAAGGGACTCTAGAGGCCAGTGATACCAGGACCCTGCTTTGTCTTTAAGGGTTGGTGCTTTTCTTCTCCCCTCATGACTACCTGGAAGGGTTGTCATCCTTTGTTTTCGAAGAGGACCACAATGGCATTGCTATGCTAGAGTCAAGTTTTGGTGTGTCCAGCTGTGGCTGATCAGACCAATAGGAGCTCGTATGGTGTGTGTGAACCTTTGGGGTGGATTCTCGAAGTTTGCATGTCTTTTCTGTTGAGCTATTTCAATTCTGCTTTCCTCATCTAGCACAGCCCCTTCTCTGATGTGGGCATGCCATGCTGGGCAGTCCTGTGCCAGTGTCTCCCATGTCACACAATTCCAAAGTTCTTAAGAGAGACCTTGAGAGTGTCCTTGTATCGCTTCTTCTAACCACCATGTGAACACTTCTCTGTATGAGTTCTCCATAAAATAGTCTTTTAGGCAAGCATACGTTTTGCATTTGAACAACATGGCCAGCCCATTGGAGTTGTACTCTTTGAAGCAGAGTTTGAATGCTTGGCAGTTTAGTTCAAGAAAGGACCTCAGTGTCTGGTATCTTATCCTGTCCGGTGATCTTCAGAATCTTCCTAAGATAATTCAAACGAAAGTGATTGAGTTTCCTGGCATGGCACCGGCATACTGTCCAGGTTTCACAGGCATACAACAAGATCAGCACAACAGCTCTGTAGACCTTCAGTTGGGTAGTCAGTCTAATACCTCTTCTCTCCCACGCTTTGCTGTGGAGCCTCCCCAACACTAGCTAGCTCTGGCAATGCGTGCATCAACCTCATTATCAATGTGTACATCCCTGGAAAGTACACTGCCAAGGTAAGTGAACTTATCCCCAGCATTCAAAACTTCTCCATTTGCTGTAGCTGATGGTTCCACAGATGGATGGGGTGGTGATGGCTGATGGAGCACCTGTGTTTTCTTGGTGTTAATTGTTGGGCCAAAATTAGCACAAGCAGCAGAGAATCGACTCATACTTTGTTGCATCTCAGCTTCAGAATAGTCTCCGTTGTGAATGCCCTTTGTCTCTTTTAAACAACCCAGTCCAGGGCTAGTGCAAGAGTGTGATGGCAGATTGTAAGGATAAAGAGACTAACTAGGTTGAAGCTATCATTATTATTATTATTAATCTACCAAATAACGCAATAACAAAAACCACAGAGACTGGCTTCAGAGTTTTTAGTGGGTTATCCAAGAAAAAAGGAATTTCCCACCCTGTATCCTTGAGTCTCTAGGTATTCTTCTGGAGGGGAGGGGAGGCAGGAAGTTCTACCTTTGTTTTTCTTGGGGATTCAGGAACATTTCCAGAAGCCATTGGTTAATACCCTGGCCAGGTCATCACCACAGAAGTTGCTTGGCTTCAAGCAGTAAGTCCCAGTCTTTTCAAATAGGAAGATGGATCCTTTATAAAGTCCCTGAAAAGTCCTGTTGATATCACTTGATTGAGAAAATGATACTATTTTTATATTTTATCTAGTGTTTTAAAAGTTATTATACCACTTGGTTTTCATAAAAATTTGGGAAGTATTATCATTACTCACATTTTACAAAGAGGAAATGGGCCCAGGCGGGGAAAGTGACTTGCTTCAGGACCATACACACAGGAATACAGCATCATAGATCTAGAGTTGGGAGAGACCTTTGGCCATGTGGTCCAGTCCCCTCATTTTTGCAGATGAAGAAACTGAGGCAGTGACATCCAGGCATGACTCAAAGGTCAGTACTCTTTCTACTACATCACACTGCCTGTTGTTGGGCTTAATTGAAATAACAGTGGTAAAGAACTTTATAAGTGTCAGATATTATTATCATCAGTATTAATTAGAGGCAGCCTTCATCATCATTAATTATTAGTTAGAGGCAGTTAGGTGGTCAGAGTGCCAGGCCTGGGGTCAGGAAGACCTGAGTTCAAATCCTCCATCAGAAACTTACTAGATGTATGACCCTGAGCAAGTCACTTAACCTCTGTTTTCCTTAGTCTCCTCAACTGTAAAGTGGAAGCAATAATAGCACCTATTTCCCAGGGTTTAGGATAGTGCAGCTCCCAGGGGAACGCCCTGGCTTTGTTCCGCATCTGACACAGCCTGGCCCTTTCTGCCTAGGCCGACACAGACATGTGTTCTCAGTACTGCATCTCCTTGGCTGATGTTAAAAAAGCTCATTCCAACATTGAGGACCTCGTGCACATCACCCCCATCCTCACAAGTTCCATTTTGAATCAGTTGGCTGGCCGGAAGCTTTTCTTCAAATGTGAACTCTTCCAGAAGACTGGGTCCTTTAAGGTAAAGCTGAGGCCTCAAAGACCCACCTTGGGTTGATCCTGGTCCTCCCCTATCACCAGAGCTGGGTAGACCCCATGGATCTCCAGAGCCCGATTCTCATTACAGGCCCTTCGTGGTGGCCAAAGTAATGACACCATGGTAATTCTAGATTGAATCCCAACCCATTGCTAGTTAAAGGCCTGAAATACATGGGAAGGAAAGGGAAGCATCCCTTTGAGGTGCAGTGTGGTATAAGATGATTTAGAAGTCCAAGGGACCAGAGATCCTCTAAGGTAGTCATGTCAAACGCAAATAGGCATGACTCCCTTGAATTAGAAAGCCAGAAATTAACATTATCTATGCTGTATTATATTTTTATTTTAATCTGGTTCTGCATCAGTCTGGGGAGTTTGATATCTCTGCTCTAGGTACCTTATTTTACAGGCCCAGAGAGAGAACAGAGATTTAGTGCTGGAACAGACTTTAGATACCATCTAGTCCAATTCCCTTCATTTTACAGGTGAGTAAACTGAGGCAGAGAAAGGTGACTTATCCAAGGTCACTCAGTAGCCAGCAGAGGTGGGAATCAAACCCAGGTCTTTGACTGTGACATTCTTTCCATTCTCTCACTGATGTACAAGAAGTGTAAAAGAAATCACCCCAGAAGTGTATGATTGGAAAAGGAGCTGACCCAAGGGGCAGTGTGGTCTAGTAAACAGGGCACTGGTTTTGGAGTCAGGAAGACATTGGTTCAAATCCTTCCTGCCTTAGATACTTAACAGCTAAATGATCCTGGGGAAATCACTTCTGTGTACCTTGGTTTCCTCACCTATAAAATGAGGGAAATGAATCTAAATGGCTCCTAATACTTCCTCTAGCTTTAAGTTTCTGCTGTCCTTCTCTGGGCCTCAGTTTCCCCAAGGTTTGATGTGGTGTCCTCTAAGGTCCCTTTTAGCTCTAAATCTCTGATTTCTGAACCAATAATTGTTTAGCAAGAGGAAGGAGGAACAGATGGACAGGCCAGGTGTTTCATTGGTAATGCATGACTGAATGCTGAAGGACCCAAGAACCTCTCATAGAGTGGCTTAATAGAAAGAGCCCTGCCCACGGAGTCAGGGAAGTCCTGGGTTCAAACCCCAGCAGTGACACTAACTGTAGGTTCATCATTTATACTTTCTGAGCCTCAGTTTCCTTATCTATAAAGTGGGGATAACAGTACCAGTAGTAGACAGCCATGAATATGAAAAACATTGTAGGTGGGTCAGCCTGATGGACAAGCCAAGCTGATGGCTTGTGGATTTGAATGCAGAGGTTCAGCCAGTCAGTCCAACAATTGTACAATTGTTCTGTAAGCTGGACAGAACCCTGTGGAGGTTATCTCGGCCTGGGTGCACACGAGAGTATTCAGAACTGACTGCCACCAAAGTAGCTAAAAACAACCAAACAAAAAGGAACAGTTCCTGCTCTCCAGATTCCATTCTATGGGGGTGGGCAACATCAATAAATTAATCAACAGGCATTTATTAGGTACTTACTGTGTTCTAGGCACTGGCATCCAAAGACAAACCAGTGGAACAGTCCCTGATCTCAAGGAGCTTTCCTTGTGTCACGGTGGGTGACATCAATCAATTGACAAGCATTTATTAATCACCTACTGAGTACCAGTCATAGTGCTAGGCTCTGGGGATACAAGAAAGAAACGATCCCTCCCATCCAGGAGCTTCCTCAGTCTAACGAAGGAGATAAGTCCGTAAATAAGTAGTGACTACATGAGAAAGAGTCTTAAGATGTTAGAGGGAAGCAGGGGGCAACCAGTGGCCCCATAAGCAGAGAGAGCGTTTCACTGCAGGCCATGGAGCAGTCTTACCCATCAGTAAGCAGCCTGGAATGCAGGGCAGCAGTGAAGACCCCCAAGTGCTAAAAGACCCAGAGCCTCTTTCCCCATCCAGGAAGAGGCTTGGAGAGGGGGCTCCCCTCCCCTCCCCCACCTTGAGGACTGGCTAGGTAAAAACCACTGTTAACAGCTAGGATTTTCCCAGAGAGGCCAGTTCCCACAGTACAGAAGAGTCTGTGGCCCTGGGCTTCCAGTTTTATCACTATTTCTAGATAAAATCCGCCCTAACTGGCCTTGCACACAGGCATCTATAAGAAGCGGAGGCATGAGTTCAGAAAGCCACACATGCCGGAC
The DNA here is from genome assembly GCF_900497805.2 of Vombatus ursinus. Classification (NCBI taxonomy): domain Eukaryota; kingdom Metazoa; phylum Chordata; class Mammalia; order Diprotodontia; family Vombatidae; genus Vombatus; species Vombatus ursinus. The sequence goes on along the minus strand of NW_020954546.1, from coordinate 22,276,390 downwards.
TTGTGGAAGAGAAGCAAATTCCTGGGAAGCGAACAAAAAACCAACAAATAATAACAAAACAAACTCAAGACCTGATGTCAGATTTAGAGCAGGAAGGGACTCAGAAGTCACTGCATATCTCTCCCTCTCCCTCTGTTTTCCATATGAAGAAACAGGCCCAGAGAGATCCAACAACTTTGTCCTGGCTCACACAGCTAGGACAGGCCAGTGATGGAAGCTGAGCAGAGGCCTTGTAAGGCCAGCTGTCTATCCACTAGGCCACACTACTTCTAAAGCACTATTGGCCAGAAGTTTTTTGAGATGCCCTTGGTGAAGTTCTGGGTTCAGATCCTGCCTCAGCCCCATACTGCCTGTGTCTGGGCCTCAGTTTCCTCATCAGTAAAGTGAGGGAATCAGACTAATTCTTGAATCAAATCAGGGTCCTGCCTGGCTCTGAATTTATTAAACAGCCTTGTTTCTGCCATTCTCTTAACAAGTTATCTTGGGCAGGTCACCCTTTCCGGGCCTGTTTCCTCCTCCCATCTTTGATGCCCCTTCCAGCCCTATACCTGTCACTCATGCTGGCTCTGTGACATCTGTCATCTCAGTATAATCCTATGAGACTCTCTCTGGGCTCCAGCGGTATTGCTTGTGTGAGCAGCTCTAGGTTCAGACATGATATGCACATTTCTTTCTGCCTGTAGATCCGGGGGGCCCTCAATGCCATCCAGGGCTTGACCTTCAGCCCTTCAGATGGGAAGAAACCCAAAGCTGTGGTCACTCACAGCAGTGGGAACCACGGCCAGGCACTCAGTTATGCGGCCAAACTGAAAGGTATGAGGATGGACCACTGCCATCTGAGCACTTGGAAAGAGGGCTGGGAAGGGGTTCAGACCTGGCTTCAGATCATGATTCTGACCCTGTTTGCTCATCTCAAATATGGAGAGAATCCTAGCACCCGCCCCACCCCCCACCTTACTCCAGAGCATTGTTAAGAAAACTATTATTAAACTTTGTAGTGCTAGGAGAGCAACCATTAATATTTCACCATGACATTTCTAGAACAGGGAATTTCTCCCGATTCCCTCCCTCCTGTTCTCTTTATTCTGTATCTGCCTACATGTCATCCCCGCCCCCCACCCCCAAAGCGTAAGCTTCTTGAGAACAGGGATTCGTTTTTTTTTTCTTTGCATCCCTGGCACCTAGCATGGTGCCTGGTATACAGTAGGCACTTCATAACCCATATCGAGGCCTGGGTTCAAATCCTGCTTCTGACATCTTTTTCCAAACCTCAGTTTCTTCCTTTGTAGTACAGCCATCCACAGTGCCTAACTCCCAGGGTCTACTGATTCTCCAGGGAGGTGATGTCTAGGTCACATGCTGTGCCAAATCTAAAGCCCTATATGGAAGTGTCAGGTAGTCTCAGCCAAAGAGGAATGGTGATTATTTAGAAGGACCCCAAATTTCGTCCTGTGTAAGCTGTTTGTAAACAACTTAGAATCCTAGACTTTGAGCTTGAAGAGGGTCCTAGAAGGGGTCCCAGCCCAGGGCTCTTTGTCTTTTTTCTCACCTCCTGAGCCCCTTTGGCAGTCAAGCTCAGAAGCATACTTTTTAAATGCATAAAGTAAAATAAAATGGAATATACAGGATACCAAGGAGACTAATTATGTTGAAAGTCCTCAAAATGTTTTTAAAAACAGGTTCCCAGACCCCAGATTAAAAAATCCCATCATTCTATAGATGAAGAATCAGAAGTCTAGCAAGGTTAAAGAACCCAAGTGTAAGAGCCAGGCTTTGAACCCAGGCCTAACTCCCAGATCTCCCACCTCATGCTACGTGCTCCAGTGACTATGTGCACTTTGTTACTCAGGAATTCCTGCCTATATTGTGGTCCCAAGAACAGCTCCTTCCTGTAAGAAGTCAGCAATCCAGGGCTACGGGGCCACCATAATAGACTGTGAGCCCAGTGATGAGGTAAGGGGCGCAGCTCTTTTATTATGCAGCCAGCGCCAATGATTTTATTCTCATGGTGGTTTTTTTTGGTGGTGGTTGTTTGCTGCCATTACCAACAAAGGAAGTTGTCTTTATCCCTCTCTTCCTCTAGTCAAGAACAACTGTGGCAGCAAGAATTGTGAAGCAAACCGAAGGGACAATGGTACACCCCAACCAGTGCCCAGCTGTGATGGCGGGCCAGGGCACCATTGCTCTGGAAGTGCTCGAGCAGGTGAGGGAGCCTTGGGATGCCCCTGGGCGAGTAAGCCGGCAGCTGATGGGGTTTTGTGCCCAGCCTAATGCCGTTCATTCGTTATAGATGGTTGTTTCTTTACATAACCAGGATGTACCTGTAAAAGTTTAGTCTACCCATGTATACTTTGCATTGTCACTCCATAGGTTCCCGCAGTAGATGCCCTGGTGGTACCTGTAGGGGGTGGAGGGATGATCTCAGGAATAGCAGTTACAGTCAAGGTAAGACCCTTCATCTAGTCAAGGAAACAAAAATTAAAACAAGTCTGAGATACCTCCTTTTATCTCCATATGCAATAATGGAGAGACAGGCACTCAATTATAATTTATCACCCACATTTCCCAGTATTTTCCTCTTCTCAGAGAGCCATCTCTTATAGCAAAGAATAGAAACATGGCCTGAGAGAAGAACTACAAAAACTGCTCCAACCTGGTGATTCTGCTGCCAGAATCACATGCCCCAGGATATTAATGGAAGGGGAAGTTCAATCCCTCTGCAGAAAAATTCTGACCCTTATTCATAATGGCTGAAACATTTGTGGTACGTGAAAGCAAATCAACATTTCCCCCCATCACAAGATACAAAAAACACAAATCAAGAAATGATGCAGAATAACATTCACATACCGCCTGAAAATCTATGAAAAAGAAAAACCCAGCAGAGATGCCGTTTGAACAAACTAACTACTTTTAGTTGAAAAGTTTTATTAAAGGTGACTAAGGCTAAAATGTTTTCAACCCTAGGCGGCCTTTCCTTACTTTTAACAGACTCCTAATTCAGGTACTGAGTAGTTCTGTTTACAAGACAAGACCTGTGTGTAGCTTCATCTATTCAAGTTTAACTTGGCATTTATCCCCACCAGTCATTCTCTCCCTTGGCCCCTTCCTGCCTCATCCAATTTCCTCATGAGGCAATGTGCTGACCGCACCTCAGAAAGGCAACTGCTGCTTGCTGGCAGTGAGCCCCAGAGCTATGCTCAAGCACACTTGCTCACACATCACCACCGGAGCTGACCCCAAGCTAGGCTCTACCTGGCCCACCTCTCACTGGGCTCACTTTTACATGCCCCACCCCAGCCAGGGGCATGCTTCAGATGACGCAGAATAAATGGTAAACTCAAAAACCCCAAAGCAGCACCAGACAGGGCAGTGTGCTTTATTGTTACGTCCATCCTTTGGAGGGCCCTCGGGGCTCTCGGCACAGACAGCAACCCCGGCTGGGCTTGTCCTAGTGCCATGGCCAATGTCAGACGTCCAGTGCTCTCCTAACAGGCTCTGAGACCAGAGGTGAAAGTGTATGCCGCTGAGCCCTGTAATGCGGATGACTGTTTCCAGTCCAAGCTGAAAGGGGAGCTAACCCCTAACCCTTCTCCACCAGTCACCATAGCAGATGGGGTTAAATCAAGCATTGGCCCCAACACTTGGCCTATTATAAGGGACCTGGTGGATGAAGTCTTCACTGTCACAGAGGATGAAATTAAGGTAAGAAACCTCAGAAAATGGGGGGGTGGGGAGATGCCAAAGACCCAGGCTCTTCATGAACTCATGTGAGTCATATCCTTCAGGGCTCAGTTGTCTCCTCTGTAAAATGATTAATAAGGCTCCTGAGGGCATGCTGGGGCCCACACTGCCGCAGGCAGAGATGTCTGGTGCATGCAGCACAGACACAGCAGGGAGCTTCCAGGGGAGCAGGAATGTGATACCACCATTGAGCTGTAGGGTAGAAGTGACAGAACACAAAGCTGCCAGGAAATGCCCCTGGGCTGGGCAGCACCCACACCCTCTTGCTTGTCCCCTGCTCAACACAGGCTTTCTCTTCTGGCTCACAGCATGCCACCCAGCTGGTGTGGGAGAGGATGAAGCTTCTTATTGAGCCCACAGCCGCAGTGGGAGTAGCTGCCGTGCTGGGCGAGAGGTTCCGGAAGGTGGTGCCCGCTGCCCAAGCCATCTGTGTGGTTCTCAGTGGGGGGAACGTGGACTTGACCTCCCTGAGATGGCTGAAGCAACCAGAGGGTGAGGAGGCTCAGCGCCCTCAGAACTGACGAAGAGACGCCCGTGCTGTCACTCTGCCCATCCCTTTCCTTTAGGAGCCCCAGGGGAGGAGACAGCCCAGGCAGGTACCAGGGCCACACTTGGCAAAGGGGAAGAGAATCTGCCCCCAAACAGTTCACACCCCTCAGGCAGCCCTTACTCCATGTCCACTTCTAGCTCCGGGGAGATTTCATCTTGTGACCAGGGCAGGGGCTCTGGCACATAGGGATCATAAGTCCATTTGGGGAAGACACGTTTGTACAGATTCATTAATACGGTATCCTGAGATTTCAGCTGTCCATCAAATGTGCACTTCATGTGGCCATGAGTACCTGGAAAGCAAAGAGTGAGCTCAGGCAGGAAGCCCTGTCCCTATCTGTGGAGCCCTCTGCCTCAGTTTCCTCCTCTGTAGAAATGGAGAGTGGGGAGAAGGGAGGGCAGATGGCCTCTCAGGCCGCTGCAGCACATGGCTGTGAGCCGAGCCACCTTACCTAGTGCCTCTCGAGATTACATCCAATGTTAAAGCTAACCCTAAACCGACAGCAGGAACTGCCCTGTCACATGCTCAGCCCAGGAAATGTTGTCACTCCCAGGGACCAGCCCCTCTTACCAAGTGGCTCCTTGATGTGTCCTCTGCGACCCCACTTAGTTCTCAATTCCACTGGTTTAAACCATAGCACGTCCTCTAAGATTAAAAAATAATTGATGAAGAAGCATTTTAGTGAGCGTCATCTCTTGAGGGCCAAACACACAATTACAGAATACAAAGTCCTTTGGGGGGGGGGGGTGTCTCTGGCACCTGGGGGAGGCAGGAAAGATGGTACTTACACCCAGCTTTGAAGGAAACTAGGGATTTTAAGTAGGGTGAGGAAGAAATACACACAGAAGCCTGGTAAAGGGAATGAAGGAATAAATGGCACAGGAAAGCATGAGTGCCAACAAGGAGGCCAGAGAACGTACAGGACCCCGCCCGATAAAGTAAACCAATGAACACAAGCAAGGACCAGCACCTGACAAGAGCCACCTACAGGCTAGAACCCTGAGGGAATGGCAAGGCAGGGGCCTTTGTGAGATCAAGGCAAGAGGAACTCTTGCCTCCCCACTGGGGTGTTCACCTGCCCAGAAATTAACATTAGAAGAGACCATAAATATCCTCCAGTTCACCCTACTTATTTTAGGGTGTAGGAAACTAAGTCCCAGCAAGGGCAAGAGGCATCCCCCAAGTCCAGGTCAGGAGGTGGACCTACCTCTTGGTGAGATTTTGCAAATGGGCCCTTTGAGTTAGTCCTATGATCAGGGACACCCTCCCCACCAAATTAAAACTCTGGTACCCAAAGGCTACAAGGTTCTCCCCTTCCTCCACCCTCCCACCTACCTCGGTTAAAGAACATGTAACGGACTACTGCCATTTTGGTTAAGATCTTGAAAGGATGCCCACTCAGCACAAGTCTCTTGATGACCAGCCTGTCTGGATCCACGGACAGGAGGGACCCTGTAGCAATGAGGATGTGCTTGCCTAATGGGGTTGGAGGACAACAAAATCATTTCAGGAGTCAACATAAGGTCAGTAATCCATGCAGAGCAGCAGAAATAAGGCAGGCAACAAATGGCAGGGCTTCCCATCTCCTCCCCAGGCCATTTCAGACCTTAATCCCTTTCCAAAGAAGGAAAAAGGCCAGCCCGGGGAGCTAACCCACAGAGCTTTCTTCTAACCAGCCCAAGGCCCAAGAACACCCCTTCTCAACAGGTTCAGACCCTTGGGCAGTTCCACCCACCAGTTAGTGAAGATGCGAAGGGCTGAGATGATCAGGTCCCTGGCCTTTTCCTCTCTATATTTAATAATAATAATGATCTAAACATCTAATAACTGGACAATCCTCATCCATGGCAGCTCCCCTCCCCTTGCAGCCTCCCTCTAGGCTCTGGCTCACCATCCAGCATCTGTTTGAAGAGCAGCACTGAGGCCGGAGGGAAGGTGATCGGGGCATAAACTGTCACCACCAAGGCCACATCAGAACGAAGGAACCGCTCAGCCTTGTGCTTATCCGCTAACACAGAAAAAAAAGTTCAATAGCATCTAGGGCTTAGGAAAATGTGAGCTTGTACTCTGAAAACAATAGGCCCAGGGAACAGGGAGGAGGGGCAGTGGTTCATTCACAGCCCCCAAGAGCCTGTGCTCCCCTGGGCTCACTGCAGGCAGCTTCCCCTAAATGAGCTCCACAGGCCCAGGGCACTGGGAACAGAGGACAAGTTCAAGGATTCTTGAATACCAAGAGGCTCTTTTTCTGACCACAACCAGCTCACCCTTGTCACCATGCCCCCATCAGAGTGACCATTCTGTTCCTGGGCCTTGCACAAATCACCTCCCATCTTTGCATCTTTTTCCAAATGATATTCAGGAGTCTAGAGGGTCTACATGTTATTTCAACCATGGAAATGAACCAGGGACTGTGGAAATGAGTTATTACTCATCCTATTACTAATAAGAGAGGCAAGTGTGGCAGAACACTGACCCCATGGAATTGTGGGACTGTGGAAGACTAGATCAGGAAGAGCTGGGCTCTTATCCCTTCAGACACTTATTCTCCGTTACCCTGAGAAAGCCTTAGGTCCCTCTTCTGTAAAACAGGGATGATAACAGCCACAGAACTTCATAAAATTGTTGTGAAAAGCCAATGAAATAATGCACTTTTTTAAAACACTGTTATCAATTCACTATTATTCTTTAGGGCCACCAAGGTCCCAGAAATGGCCCAGGAGCCCAGCACCCACCCCTGGCAGCAGCAGACCTGCAGTGTGCTGGGAGTACAGAGGCGAGGCCCGGAAGCGCCGGAAACCACAATGGAAGATCATCTCCTCTTTGGATTTCACGGGCTCCAGGTTACCAGGGTGTCTCCTCACCACCATATTCAGCACTGACATCTGCAAGATCAGGAAAGAAGACGTGTTGTCAGCGGTGAGTGAGGAACCCCCAGCCCCGTGAGATGCAGGACATGAGCCAATGAACAACACAGAGAATTCTACATACATTCTGAAGGCCCACATGCCGAGTCCCTGGGTTGAACGCCACCCCACTCGCCCCCTCTCCTACCCACCTTCACAACCAAGGACCAGGAATCCACTCTCAAATGATCTAGTGGAGGGTAAATGCCCTCCCCCTCAAGGTGGTGACTGTGACTCCTGAGTGGCATCAGGGGCCTGGAGTCACTGCCAGCCTCTCACCATGGCTGCTCCAGGACCCAAAACATTCAGCCACCCCGCCTCCGCCCAGCTGATAACTCTGTGCTGCTGCTAGCAGGCTGGACAGAAAAATCTGTCATTCTGGCATGTGCCTTTTAAAAATGGTGCCACCTCAAAGAACTGGAAATTGAGGGGATGCCCATCGACTGGGGAACGGCTGAAAAAGTTGTGGTACATGAATGTAATGGAATACTATTGTGCTATAAGAAATGATGAGCAGGGGGCAGCTAGGTGGCACAGTGGATACAGCGCCGGCCCTGAAGTCAGGAGGACCCGAATTCAAATCCGGCCTCAGACCAAACATTTGACACGTACTAGCTGTGTAACCTTGGGCAAGTCACTTAACCCCGACTGCCTCACCAAAAAAAAAAAAAAAAAAAAAAGAAATGATGAGCAGGCAGACTTCAGAAAAACCTAGAAAGACTTGTATGGACTGATGCTGAGTGAAGTGAGCAAAACCAGGAGAACACTGTACACGGTAACAGCCACATTGTGCGATGACTAACGTTGACAGACTTAGCCCTTCCAGCAATACAAGGATCTAAGCCATTCCCAAAAGTCTCACGATGGAAAATGCTATCCACATCCAGAAAAAGAACTATGGAGTTGGAATGCAGACCGAAGCAGATTATTTGCTTTTTTTTCCCTTCTGTTATGTTTTGTTTCCTCTTTCTGGTGGTTCCTCCTATTGGTTCTAATTCTTCCTTACAACATCACTAATGTGAAAATATGTTTAATAGGAATGTATATGTAGAGCCTATATCACATTGCACACCATCTTGGGGAAGAAGGTGGGGAAGGAGGGGGAGAAAAATGTAAAACTCAAAAGCTTATGGAGGGGGCAGCTAGGTGGCGTAGTGCACACAGCTCTAGCCTTAGAGTCAGGAGGACCTGTGTTCAAATCTAGCCTCAAACACTTGACACTTACTAGTTGTGTGACCCTGGGCAAGTCACTTAACCCTGACTGCTTCATCAAAAAGCAAAAACAAAACAAAATAAAAGCTTATGGAAGTGATTGTTGAAAACTAAAAATAAATTAATAAAAGAAAAATGGTGCCACCTCATGACAGAGCAAATGCAAACTCAGAGACTAACCTCAGAGGCACACAGAATATGCATCACCGAGACGCTTCAAACAGGTTCAGACATTCTGACTTAAACCATCACTGGCTTCTCAGCTATCCGTAACCCTGAGCTCAGGGAACTGAGGAAGTCATGTAGTAACAAGCCCTAAGGACAATCTATTCACAACCCCAGAAAAGGAGACTCAGGTTCCCAGCAGAAGGCTGGACACAGGGAAGGACAGACTCTCCTCCACCTCCTAGGACACTCACCTTCTGTTCATGTGGCAGCAGGGAAAACATGACCAGAGGTGCCCCCTTCCTGAAGCTCTCGCTCACCGAGGCAGGGACTCCACAGACGTGCAGGGTCACAAACCAGCCAACCTGCCAAGAAGAACCAAGGCAAGCCCAATGTTGGGCTGATACCCCCAGTGTGGGTGGGGGGCCACACATCTGGACACATACCATCCACCCTGGCCTTTTGAGAAGCTTCAGGGCATAAAGGTGCCACATCACAAAGATGTCTCAGTCAGGTTCAGACATTTCAGCCAACATCATGAGCTTCTCCCCTCCTCCCTCCTCCCTCCTCCGTGCCACCTCTCCAGGCCTAAGTGACAGCTAACGAAGCATTGGCAAGGAAAGGACTAGTTAGGGGAAAGCTAAGATGGGTATGGGCAGGTAGGGGGCGCTAGAGTGGACGGAGCACCCAGCCCAAGTCAGAAAGGCCTCAGTTTTCTTATCTATGAAAATGAGCTGGAGAAGGAAATGGCAAACCACTCCAGTATCTTTGCCTTAAAAAACCCAAACGGGGGCACAAAGAGTTAGACACGATTGAAAAAATGAATGAACAATAACAAGGTGAGTACCTCAGCCCCTTCAGATTCCTCTTCCTCAATCTCCTTAAAGATCCGTTTCCTAGTTCTAGAAAAGTCCTGAAACTGAAAGATCCGAGCATAATCCTGAGGCAGATTTTCCTTGGGATCCCACGGGGACGTGCGGAAGCTCTTGAGGCCTCTGTATTTCTGAAATCTGGACACAGAGAAATAAAGAAATGAACAAGTCAGAAGGGCTTCACGGAACCTGTGAAGACTTCATCATGGGGCAGCTAGGTGGCACAGTGGATAGAGCACTGGCCCTGGAATCGGCAGGATCCGAGTTCAAAATCTGGCCTCACATATTTGACACTTACTGTGTGACCCTGGGCAAGTTACTTAACCCCATTGCCTTGTTTTTTTAAAAAAAAAAAACGACTTCACACCTTCATCCATACTCCACCTTGACAAAGAATGAAGATCCAACTGAAGTATGAACTCTCAATCACTTCCTGAGATAGTCCAAACATATAAATCCAAAAATCTTCATCCTGACAACTGAGACCTAGAGCTAGTCCTTACTCAATCAACCAGCATTTATTAAGTACTCCCTATGTACCAGGCACTGTGTTAAGCACTGTTGGATGCAAAGAAAAGCACCCCTCCCCCCAATAAAAGCCCGTGCCCTCCAGGAGCACAGAGAACACCTCTAATGGAGAGCTCACGTGCCTAAACTGGACTTGAGCTCAGCAGGAAGGTCCTGCTATCAGGGGAGCTGGGGAAAGGCCTCTCAGAACAGAGCTTTCAACTAGGATAAAGACCATTCACACTTCCACAATCCAGCTCTTCCACTGTCTAAGCAGCCTGGTTTCTCATTCCATAAAGCCAAGCCCCAATTTCCTTCAAGCCCCAACTTCTCCATGAAGCTTTTATCTCAACCCACAACACTCTCTCCCTTCAGGGAATTCACTGCGAGAGAGCCAGATGAGTTGTTAAGCCTCAGAGAGGAGGCCAAAGGAATACAGTAATTAGGGGTGCAAAGAGGCAAGCAGAGGCTTGATCGTGCTCAGACATACAAAGCACTAAAGTAAAAGGGACCCAAACAGTTAGGAGGGAGTCTTCCAAGCCAAACGGGGAGCTTCTAATGGGGATTCTTTTTTCAACCATGCTTGGACAAGATGCCCTTCCCCCGAGTCTTCCAGGCTCCAAGCTCGAAGGGCCAAAAAAGGCCCCCCAGGCTAGCGAGTTATGCTGGGGGCCGGGAAGGATAGAAGTCTCGGCATGGAGGATCAGGAAGAAGTGCTGTGCCCCGGCTCACGGAGCCAGGAGGTGTCCTGACTTCCTATCCACCACAGCGACTCAGAGCGCGTCTTGCCAGTGACTGACCGGATTCTGGCTGCTGTGTCCCTGGGGGTGTCCACTTCATCTGGGAACATCTCATCCAGCCTTTCCTGCTTGTATTTCTCCAGCATTTGCTCCTCGGCCTCTTCGTCAATCTTCTCATCATACTGATTGTCCCAGACAGATCCCCCCGGGGTCACGCTCTCATACTCTTCTCCACTTCCCTCAGCCTGGAGAAAAAGAACAAGTGACCCGACCTCTCTGGGCCTGGGCTTGCTCATCTGTCAAAGGGGGTTAGGAGCTAAAGACAGAGGCAGCCCTGACCCTGCCTGGCTACTGACCCTGAGCAAACGGCTCGACCTCTGCACGCCTGAGCACGCGGCAGCCCTCCAAGACCCTCTGTGGCAGAGGAGGTGGGGACCTGCCTGACCGCCTGCTAGGATTTGGCTGGGTCTCAGATGAGATCACGTACACAAGAGGCCTAAGTAAATACCAGTCCTCCTCCGGTATACCAAGGTTGTTTTCACCCCCATGGGTCTTTCCAAAGACGGAGACAGCGACCTGAGGAGTCTCCTCCCATGTCGCTGGTGGTGCTTGGGCCGGCCCGTCAGGGAGTCCCTGGTCTACTCTGGAGGACACCAGTGCTCCGGGGGCCCGGCGACAGCCGTGTCCTCAGTAACGAAAGCACCAGAGCTCCGAGGGCTGCCCTCAGCCTTGCTCACCTCGGAATCTTCCTCCTCCATGAAATCCTCCGCCTCCGCGTCATCGTCATCCTCCTCCTCCTCGCCACTGCTGCCATCTTCCTCATCCACAATCCATTCAGCCTGGTAACTGGATGTTCCTTTAGGGACTTTCTTCACCACTCTGGTTTTTTCCTTTAAGAAGTCTGTCAGACACATTCAGGGTCAGGGACAAAATGAGAATTTGTTTTGCTTGGTTATGCATTTTTGTTACAAGCATCTTGTTTTTCTCTTACATAGGAGAGGGTTGACAGGGGAGAGAAAATAAATGGCTGCTAATTAAAAAACAAAATGAAAAAAGTTAAGCAAAAAAAGTCTAGCCAAGTATGACCTAGCTAAGGGCCCCTCCCCCACTACTGCTCACGCAGCCCCAAAGCTGGCTCTCTTCGAACCTAAAGAAGTCTATAGAGACCGAATAAAGTCTACCTCCAAAGAAAACACTGTCACTGGCCTCATTTCCAAGCAACACTAACAGGTGCTCGGCCAGACTACAATCTCCTGCTTCTCACCTGGGAACATCCCTCTCCTGACCTTACGCTTGCTCTCAGCAGAACCGAGCTGACTGAATGACTCATGGACCAGGGCGTGCTCCATGGTTCAGGAGGTGCCTTCACTTCCCCCACAACCAACCCTGGCTGCCCTCCCTGCAGGACCTTCAGGGTCCCAGGGAACAGAAATGAACGACCAAAAAGGGCACTGACCCTTTGCCTCATTCAGCTCCTCCTCAGTGGGCCAGGTCTGTTCCCCCTCCATGGGGTCTGGAACCACCTCCGATTGGAGAGATTCCTGCCGAGCAGGGTCTGCTTTCACTAGGACCTTGAGATCCTCCTCCATCTCAGCCACACCATCACCATCTGCAGCGTCAATCTGAGAGACAGGGTATGCCACGAACTGCTCAGTCAGGTCTCGCCTTACTGAGAGCACAGCCCCCCCCCCCCCCCCACCCCCTCCCACTGAGGCCGGCATCCTCCACACCGATTCTCTCGCTGCCGTCTGCTTTCTCACAACGGATGGAGCGGCAGCAGAGTGGACAACCTAGCATACTTTCAACATTCATTCTCTTAGTGGTGGCTGGTGGGGCAGTGGAGTCCTGGACTCAGCAATCAGGAAGACTGGCGTTTGAAACATGCCTCTCAGACTTCTGTGTGACCCTAGGCAGCTCACTTAGCCTGTTTCCTTACCCTTAAAATGGAGACAATAAACCTCCCACTTCCCAGGGCTGTTACAAAGGTCAAATGAAATAACACATGTAAAGCACTTTGCAAACCTTCAAGGACCACATAAATGTTAGCTATTATCATTATTCTGAGGGTTCACTTCACAACAAGGTTAAGTTTCACTCTGAGCTAAATAGTCAAGCTTGCTGAAGGTGATTAAGGCTACATTTTTCCAATCAATACCTTCTCTACTTGGGCCACAGATACAGGTTCATGGGCAGAGAAGCCCATGGTTTGGTTAACATAACTCAGCTCATTTTAAGGCAGGAACAAAAAAGACACGCGCCCCCCCCCCCCAACTCTAATCTATCCTACATGCAGCTGCCACACTTTAAGCCATTTTTAAGTCATGTCCAACTCTTCATGACCCCATTTGGGGTTTTCTTGGCAAAGATACTGGAAAGATTTGCCATTTCCTTCTCCAGCTCATTTTACAGATGAAGAACTGAGGCAAACAGGGTTAAGTGACTTGTCTAGAGTCACACAGCCAGTAAGTGTCTGAGGTTGGATTTGAACTGAAGTTGAGGCTTCCAGATTTCAGGCCTGGGGTTCTATGTGCTATGGTGCCACCTAGCTGCCACGCTAAATCTTCCTTAAAGGCTGCTTTTCTAAAACTGCTTTTCCAAAGAGCCCGCTGGTACATTTTCAATGGCTCTTCCACCTATCCTCCATCAACTTTCCACCAGCTCCCCGAATCAAGTAGGGCCAAAGTCCATGCCAGAGCGTAACCATGCCCTGTTCATCCTGGCATTGTCCCTTCATCCATTTTATTCCCCTCACCAAGAGAGTCCTTCCCTCTAACAAACTCCTTGAGGGCAGGCCTACCACCTCCTTGGCCTTGGAACTATGGCCTGAGTACAGCCCAACATCATATTCACATACCTGACTCATACTGAATTGCAACCTACTAAAACCCATAGTTCTTCAGACCACTCATTACCTAATCACATCTCCTCCATCTGCTGACTTCATCTCTCAACCATGACTTGAATGCATAGAAGCATCCCTAGCCTGTTTTCAGATGGAACAGAATGGAATAAAAGCACTAATTAAGCACCTACTAGGTGCTAATGTAGATGTGCAGAATTGTCCATAACTATCATTCTCTTTTCAGTAACAATAACCAAAAAACCAAAAACGTGCTGCCAGCTTCCTTGGGATCCAGCAATCATCGGTAGGCACAGCCCAGTCTGTGACACCACACACCTGCATCGCCACATCTGAGCCTTTGCTGGCCTTGATCACTCTGGGATTTAGAGGAAAAGGGTCTGTGGGTGCATCGATCTGCTTGATCTGGAAATCGCCATGCCCAACGATATGCAGGAGACGGTTTACATTGAAAGTCTGCCCACGAACATAGCCTGACACTTTTAGTGTGCCCACTGAGCTGCTCTCTTGGCTGGGCACAAAGTCAGCAGCGTGGGCAAACAAGTAGGAACGCCGGTCTCGGAAGGCCAGATGCCGCTGCTTCTGGTTAGCCAACTGTCGCAGGAGCAGCACAGCATCCTGCTGGGTATCCAAATGGAGCAGTTTGTCTCCTGGAAATCGCTTCTCTAAGGCCTTGCTCAGCTTCTTCCTGGCATCTGCTTGTTTCTTTGGGAGAAGGCCCCCAACTCCCTGGATGGCTAGAGCTGGGCACAAAAGAAACAGACAAGTAGTTAGGAGCCACGAAAACCCATTGCAATTAATGAACCACTCACCCTGCACTAGGCATGGAGCACTGAGCCCAGCCCAGAGATGGCAGGCAAGGGACTTGGGATGATATCCCACAAACCAAGACACTCAACCAATACTGCATGGGGACCTAGCCTCCTAAGAAGAGGATCCTACCCCTATCCTAGAGACTGTTGATAATCATAACTCACTTACAATAGGTAGGAAGCCCTTGGGCAAAGAGGCAAGAGAGGCAGTAATCTCCTGTGCTGTCCCAGCCCTCCACTGGATCCAGGATAAACAGGATGGTATCAGCCACTTTGGCAAGGTCCAACACAGTGTGCAGATCCCCTGGATTCAGAAAGCAAAGTCAACAATGACACCAGCAAGACATCACTAGCACTCAGAAAATACCAAGAACGCTGGCACCTAACTATGAAAGAGGCAGTGCCAGCCAAGCTCAGCCTTTCACCCACCTGGTTTTGCAGATGTAAAGAACCATCGATGTTTCAGCTGAGGACAGAGCAGCATGAAGCGTGGCATCCCAGCCTGCTCACTCACAGGCACAACCTTCTTATTTGTGTTCTGGAGCAGCTGCAAAGCCTCACCCAGGGAAACCCTCTCGTGCAGGGGCACCAGCAACACCTGATGAGGTGGTCCATCCCTGCTGCCCAGTAGCCGCTTTTCTGCCAAAACCTTAAGACAGAGAAGAGGGCACTTTAAAGGTAGGGCAACATGCCCTATTTCCCTCACTCTCATACTCTATTCCATTCAAGTTGTCTCTCTACCTTGAGAGGACCACAGGATTTAGAGACTACCTAATCCAACTTCCGTGTCTTAAGGAAATGAAGTCTTAGAGAGGGAGAGAACTTGTTCCAGGTCACCCAAGTAGTAAACAGCAGTGCCAGGATGAAAACATAGATTCTCCAACTCTTAAGTCCAATGTTATTCAACCGTACCACACTGCCTCTAAAGGCATCTTGCACCTTCACCCAATGTGCTGGGGCCAGCCCCCAAGACACCAGGATACTCCATCTATACCGGGCCAAGAGCAGAATGCTGACCTGACCCTCTGACTCCATGGTAGGTCCTATTTATCAACCACTATCAAGCTTCTATGCCTCAGGCACTGGGTGAAACGCTAGGAGTGCAAGGACGAAAGTGAACAGTCTCTGTGTTTGAGGAGTTCACATTTTCTATGAGATTATTCAGAGGAGGGAGTCAGCACTAACTAATTAATAGGGGTGATCCAGGAAAGGCTGCAGGCAGAAACAGTACTGGAGCTGAGCCTGAAAAAGCAATAAAGGGAGGCATGGAAGGTTTCTGAGCAGGGGAGTTTCATGATGACTTATTTCTTAGGAAGCTTATTTTGAAAACAGTATGAAAGAAGAATAGAAAAAGGAGAGCCTGGACATTGACCAATTAAGAAGATATGACAATAACTTAGATAAATGAGGAGGGACCGAACCAAGGCAACAGCTACGTGATTGGGGGGGCACCAGTGTTTCCTGTAAACTTTAGGAGATGCCGTGGAAGTAAAATGGGACAGGATGCGGGGGCGGGGAGGGGGGACGGGACAGGGACAGCAGTTGGGGGAAGGCAGCGGCGGCGGTCTGAGGAAGGCGTTCGGCCCCCACCTCCCAGTGGGGGTCCGGGTCGGGCTCTTTCGGAGGCAGTGTGCCCACGTGGCCCGCATGGCGCCACCGTCCTCCCTCCCTGCCCCCCCCCCATGCCTCACCGCCTCCTTTTTCTGCTTCCGGAGCTGGCTGGCCCGGTGCCTTTGGTCCACTCGGCTCAGCTCCTTCCTCGCCTTCTTGCTCAGGACTTTCACGGCCACGCGACCTGGAAGGCAGAGCCGGGAGGGCAAAGGCGAGAAGTGAGTCGAGGGCCCTACGGGAGCCGGGGCGGGTCAGGCGCGGCCGGCTGTGCAGAGCTGAGAGGGAGGCCGGGGCGGAGAAAGGCCTCCTGAGCAGGCAAGGATGGAGAAAGGGCTGAGCTGACACGTCGTTCCGCCCGCCCCAGGGACTCTCTCACCTTTGCCGTCCCGCTGCGCGGAGCCCCGGCCCCGATGCCGCCCGCCCTTGTGAGCCTTATTCTGCTGCTTCAGCGGGCCGGAGCGATGAACCGCCATCTTCCTCCCCACGTGCGCGGGTCTTCTACTTCCGGTACTAAGCCGAGTGGTTCCGGTTCCGCCAGCACGGAGGCCTGAGTGGGTGGAGGCCCTGTCAGGGGGTGGAGTTTGCTAGAGGGGGGCGGGTTCCCCCTCCCCCGTTCTAGGAGTAGCTCACGCCCTAGCCAATGGACGAACAGTATTTGAGTCTCGCAGCCTACCGCGGTCTAACCTTCCTCCGCGTGGCCCTCTGCGGGCTTTAAAAGGAAGTTCTGTCAGGCTCCCTAAGGAGCTTCATCCAGTCTTAGGGGTTTGCTTGTTCTCTCGTTTGCGGGAGTGCCTTCTTTTAATTGGGGAGGCCAGGCTGGCTATTGGCTTGTGACTAGGGAGACCCCCCCCCCCCCACGCCCTTCTGAGGTCCTTGCACACAAGGACAGCCTCGACTGCTCCGAGTCTGCTGCCTTCCTCCCTGCAGCCTAGAGCTATTCGTGATTTCTCCAATTCACGTCAACGATTTTCTTCTTCCCTCCGCAGAGCCCTAGTGCCCTTTGTCTTTCTGCAGAATTCCCCAGAGAAAGGATTTAGAATTGGGAGGGCCCTGGGAGGTGACCTCATCACCATTACCATCAAAAATTTATCAAGCACCCTATGGCACTATGTGCCAGGCTCTGTGCAAAACTGAATGCCACAAGGCAAACAAAAGACAACCTTCCCAATTTTCTAGATCTCCCTCACTTCACAAAAGAAACTTCTTAGAGAGGGGAGATGCCTCTCAGCCTAGGCTCCTCTTTAACTTTTGGACCTGGGACCGAAGCGAATGGCTCAGGCTTGAAGCAAGTCCCTTCACCTCGGTTTCCTCCTTTGTAAAGTGGGCCCATCTCTACAGTCTCTTCCAGCACAAAAAATCCTGTTACTGTCCCGTCGCTCGCCAAACTTAGCCTGCCTTGACTCCAAGACTCGGAGTTTGCAACCCTGCGACCGCTCCCCACCCCAGCAGCAGTGGATTGTAAACAGGTGGTAACCCTCTCTGGAACGAATCCGGAGGCAGAGGCGAGTCAACCAGCACGTATTTATTAAGCATCTTCTACGAGCCAGGCATTGTGCTTAAGCGTAGGGGATTAAAAGAAAAGCAAAAAATAAAATATAGCCCCTGCTCTCCAAGAGCTCACTCATTGGGGAGACTCCATGCAAACAATTCGGCACAAAAAGATATAGCCAGATACACACTGGAGATCGTTTCGGAGAGAAGGCAGAGGGAGCAGAAAGAGCGAGCGATCCGTATTTAATCACCCGGATCCCTAGCCTCCAGCCTGGGGTGCTTGGCCAGCCTTTCGAAAGCCCTGCTAGCCTGAGGCCCGCCCAAGTCCCGAACTACAGGCCGAGGATAGCTCCCTGCTAGCCCTGAAGAACTGATCCTCCTGCCCTAGACCCTGCCGCAGTCGCGGGGTTCTCAATCTGCGGGGCTCGGTTTGTGGGCGCTCCGCTCCTGTTGCCTATGCCCTCGAAATGGTCTCCCTGCCCAGCGGGAGAAGCCGTTATACTTGGGTATCCACCCTTTGAGGCCCGCTACTTTTCAGTCGGGTGAAGGGTCTCCCTCCTCTCCCCAAGCTTCCCCAACTTCCCGACCCAGGGGGTACGGATGCATTCTCCCCCCTTCTCCCACCATTCCAGTGTCAATGGAGGTGGGTAGGTGGGGGGGGGGCTCACAATGCTCCAGGCGCACGCCCTCCGAGCTAAGGGTGCGGGGGTGGGCGGGGGGAACCCGTTGCCATGGAGGCGGCTACTGTATGGCCCGCCGCTCCCCGGCCAGCCCTCCCCGCTTCCCCCCGCCCCAGGTAGGCGCTGCCTCCCACTCCGCCTCCCCAAGCCCCCCCGGCCGTGGGAAGGGGCCGGGCCAGCCTCCTGACGTCTGTCTGTGCCGGGCTCGGAAGATGGCTGCGGAGCTGAACGGCGGACAGCGGCTGCGGCGGCTGCTGCAGGGCGCCGGGAGCGCGGCGGCAGCGGAGGGCCGGGGCTCCGCCTTGCCCGCGGGCAGCTGAGCGACGGAGGACCAGACTAGGCGCGGCGGCCAGTGGCAGCAGCCCGGGCTGGCCGGCGCGGGGCTCCGCTCCCCTGGCACCATGAGCCGCCCCGAGGACGCAGTCAAAGAGAAATTACTCTGGAACGTCAAAAAGGAGGTGAGGTTCGCGCCGGGGACGCAAGGAGCCCAATCCCATCCCAACAAGCCCCAGCACGGGCGGGGGGGATAGTACGTCCAAAAGGTCCAGTCTCGGGATAGCCGCTTACTTTAGGGCCCCCTTCTTGCTTTCGAGGGACCCTCTCTGATTTGGGAGGACCCTCTCCGAGGGGGGGGACCCGCCCAGCGTTCCCTGGTGCTTGTTTTCTCCGCGTCCCTGCAGCTCCCCACCCTATGACGGCAGCAGCAGCCGGGGAGCGGAGGGGAGAGAGGTGGTTGTTCCTGTGGAAGAGAGATTGGGGCGGGGGGGGGGGGTGCGGAGGGAGGAGGTAACATTCATTCACCCGAAGCTCCGCAGGAGAGGGGAACGGGGGCGCAGTTTCTCGATGGATTCCCGTGGGAACCGGGGCAATGCAGGGCAGCCACCCCCAACTCTGGGGTTCGAGGGTCGTTGAAGTTGGAAGCTTGGCTCCCCTGCTCCCCGGACTTGGGACTTTGCTGCAGAAGGGTTTTCCCCACCCAGACTGTTTCTCCCTCCTCCCACCCCCTTCAGCCAAGCCACTGTCAGGTTCTTGATTGAGAAAAGCCCGTGCGATCTTCTACATTTTCAGCCTGAGGGAACCCCTGCGCTTTTCTACTAGTGACACCCCCTTCCCCAATTTCCTTATACGTTGCCTCTCTGGCCTGTTCTATTACCTGTTGCTTTCAGATGCCTCTCCCCCACCACCCCCTCCTTCCATTAGTGTGATTCCCTCGGAATCGTCTTAGCTGCCCTGCCATGTGCTATCCTTTTATGGGGTTCATCTCTGAAAATGCCCAATTGGCCTAGGAGCATTTATTATTATGCCCAACCTAACCAAGCCCCTTTCTCTGCATCCTGCTCCTGTCTGGCTTTGAGGCCCTGTCTTCCAACCATAGACATCTCCATACCCACACACCCCACACCCCATACCCCAACCCTACTTATGAGCTATTTGAGAGCAAATGCCCCCAGGGGAAAGAGCACTCTCCCCACCCCCAGAGGGAAAGAGGGAATATTTTACTTGAGAGAGGAGGGATGCAGGGTCCTGTGGTAGACCCCAGGCTAGATGGTCCTTAGACCCTGCAAAAGACTACGTGGAAGTCTGCAGGATCCAGGAAGCTTTTGTGGCCAGTTTCAGGACCCAGGGTAGGCTGGTCTCAGGGGTCATTGAGGATAGGGATATTGCTTCTTAGCAAAGAATCCTCCTTTCCCTCCTCCAGGAAGGACTACAGAATTTTAAACAAATACACACACACACACACACACACACACACACTCACACTCTCTCTCTCTCTCTCTCTCTCTCTCTCTCTCTCTCTCTCTCTCTC
>NW_020954546.1:22162918-22256426 GCF_900497805.2 Vombatus ursinus | reverse complement strand
TCTCTTTCTCTCTCTGCCTTAATTGTTTATCTGCAAAGTAAGTAGAGCCCCTATCTCCTGGGGTTGTTCTGAGGTTAGAATGAGATAATACATGTACTTTGCAAACTTTAAAAAGCACTCTTCTAAATGATGTTATTATTATTCTTTTAAATTCCTGTTGGATTGGATCAGAATCTTAAAGAAAAGGTCATTTCTTCATATCCTATACCACCCAGGTTAAGGGCAAGTGAATGTCCTGAGCTGTCATAGATGGGTGTGTGTGTGGTGTGGGTGAGAAAGAAGAGTATTGAGTCAGAGAGCCTGGGTTCAAATTTTACCCCTGATGCTGATTGCTGGTGTGTCTTGAAGAAAGTAAGTCACAATCTTTCTGGGCCTCAGTTTCCTCAATTTTAACGTGAAGTGGTTGAACTAAATGTCCTCTGAAACTCCTTCCAGGTCTCAATCTGCAATCCTATGTGATCTGTTGTATTGCTGATACTCCTGTGTTGACCACGCCTAGTTTTTGCCCCTAGTGGAAACATAAACGGGCAGGCAGCGAAGGTAGTAAGGGGAGGAGGGCACATGTGTGTTACAGGATGGGAGGGGGGATGTTGGCAGGAGGCAGGCAGGCTAAGCAGGAGAGGAGAAGAGGTGAGGGTTTCACAGTCTGGCCAATCAGGGTGAGGAGCAGCCCTCCCCACTTCCCCCCATCCCCAGCTCATTTCTGAGCCATCCTAGTGAGACTCCCCAGAGTAATGGCTGAGTCTGGTTATTTCTAATAGTCACTGATGTAGACCACACTTCAGCTGTGCCAACAGCAGGGCGAGCGAGGAAAGCTATTGACCTGAAGTGTGTTCTCAGCCTCCCCTTGTAGTGATATCAATGCTGCTATTATTATATTTGTTTCACATTTGTCTTGTGCTTTTGGTTACATTTGAGGAGGTTTTTTTTTTTTTTTTCTCAATTCCCAGAAGGGCAGGGCATCCTCCTCATTATATAGATAAGGTAATGGAGGCCAGGAGAGCATGGTTCTCACCCAAGGTCAGTGATGGAGCAGCATCTCCTGACTTGCTCCTTCCCTTAAATCAAGCAGCCTCCCTCAAAAGATTTAAATTTGTTTCCCTTTTCCCAACCTAGGCACAGAAAATCTAGGACAAAGTCTCCAAGTCTTCTGGTTCTTGGGTCCAGAATGGAGACAAGTCTCCAGAATGGAGACTGCCTAGGGCAGCTAAGGGGTGGCTCTGATCAGAGCACTCGTGGAGGGTTGCTAAGGATCATGGTAACAGGAGGTAATCCAGAGCTGTTACTCTGCCAAGCAAGGCTGCAAGATCCAAGATAAAGGGGGTGAATCAGGGAGAAATCTTCCAAGTCTATTCACCTTTCCACTAGGGTATACTTGCCAATTGCCAAGAGGCAATGCAGCCATATTTTCTCAATGGGACTCTTGTCCGTGTCCTTCCAGAAATCCTCCATTGGAGGTCCACCCAGTATGCTAGGGCTCCCCACTGCCTTCCCTCACCAAACCAGCTACTAAACCAGGACCAAAGACAAGACCCTCTTATCTACTCACAAATACAAACACCCTACTTGCCGACAACTAGTACCATGAGGGGAGGGGCAGTCTACTGCCCTCTATCTTCTCTGTCATCCTGAGCTATAGGCTGCCTAAGCCACTGCTTCCCTGGCTTCCAATCCCTCAGTCCTTCATGTCATCTCCATCCCTGCCATGTTCCCTTCTCCCCCCTTATTTATGCCCGCTAGAGCCCCCATCCTAGTTAATGAGCTGCTCTTTCTATGAGACCTGTACTCTTCTCCCAAATGTTACTTTGTAAACATCTTGTATTTAATTTTCTATGAACATATTGTTTCCCCCAAGAGAATGTAAGCTCTTTGAGGGCAGGGACTAATATTTTTTTTTTGGCCTCTGTATTCCCAGTGCCTAGTGCAGTGCCTGGGCACATATTAAGTGCATAGATGTGGTTGAATTGGATCCATCTGGGGAGGCATGCACAGATATCTGTTGTTCAGATAAAGATCTGGGGATGTTAGTAGGCTGCAAGCTCAGTATGAGTCAGCAGTGCAATATGGCAGTGAAAAAAGCTAGTGTGACCTTGGGCTCTACTAAGAGGGCAGAGCTTCCAGGAGTAGGGAGGTGATGATCCCACTGTCTTCTGGCCCAGGCAGCATACCTCTGGAGTGTTGTGTTTGGTTTGGGTCACTGAGTTCAGTTCAAGAAGGACATTGATAGACTGGGGAATGTATGAATGAGGGGAAGCAAGATGGTAGATGTTCTTGAGTGCATATTATATGAAGATCTATTGAAAGAATTGGAGAAGAGAAGACCCAGGGGAAACAGAATGGTTGTCTTCAAGTATGTGAAGAGCTGTCATGTGAAAAAGTGATTAGACACCAGGAGGAATGGCAGAAATTACAAAGTGACTGATTTAGGCTTGTGTCAGGAAAAACCTCCTAATAAGTAGGCTTTCCAAAATCAGAATAGGCCACCTTGAGAGGTGGTAGATCTCCCACCCCTTTAAGGGTCTTTAAGCAGAGACCAGACAACTATTTGGTGGGTCTATTGGCTTGGGCGTTGGATTAGATGGTCACTAGGGGTCCCTCCCAGCTCTCCTATGCAGTGATTCTTTGGTGTACCAGTATTCTTCTTTGTGGTCTACTAATCTATCACCTCTCCCATCCAAGGGGAGTGTAGCTGTTGTCACTATTCTGCTGCTGATGGACTCAGCAGTGAAGGCTGTCATCATCACCTGAGGCCCAAGATGGTTAAATTCTGAGAAGAGAGGTCCTACGGTAGGGTGGAGTGCTGGGCTTAGAGTTGGAAATACTTGAGTTCAAATCCTGTCTCAGTTGTCTGGCCTTGGGCAAATCACTTAACTACCCTTAGCCTCAGTTTCTTTATCTGTAAAATGAGAAGGTTGTACTCAATGGCCTCTGGGATCCCTTCCAGCTCCAAATCTTTGATCCTTTGAGCCTGATAGGTTCATCACCAAGTTGGTCCCAATGCTACCCAGAGACCCTTTCCTATAGAGAGTGGTTAAATCTGCATAGTGGAGGGAGGGGACAAAATGACGGATACTTGACGTAGAATCATAATGGTTGGTTATTGGCGGGTTGGTTGGTTGTCCTTCCTTCTTGAAGAGGATCAAGTGGACATCACTATGTTAGAGTCAAGTTACAGTGAGTCCTACTGTGCCTGATCAGAACAATACGAGTTTGGAACGTTCTGCCACAGGTCAGGCACAAATAGTCCATGTGAATACTTGGGGTGGCTTCTCTAAATGTGTACATCTTGAATTTCTTTTGAGCTTCTTCAGTTCTGCTTTGCTCATGGAGCACAGCCCCTTCTCTGATCTGGCATGCCATGCTGGGTGGTCCTGTGCCAGTGTCTCCCATGTCACACAATCAATTCCAAAGTTCTTGAGAGATGTTGAGAGTGTCCTTGTATCACTTTTTCTGATCACCATGTGAGGTCCGTGTGAGTTCTCCATAAAATAGTCTTTTAGGCAAGCATACGTTTGGCATTTGAACAACCTGGCCAGCCTGTCCAAGTTGTGCTCTCTGCAGTAGAGTTTGAATCCTTGGCAGTTCAGTTTTGTAAAGGACCTCAGTGTCCTGTACCTGATCTTGCCAGGTGATCTGCAGAATCTTCCTAAGACAATTCAAATGGACTGTCCGGGTTTCACAGACATAAAACAATGAGGTCCACACAATGGCTCCATAGACCTTCATTAATCAGTCTAATACCTCTTCTCTCTCACACTTTCCTATGGAGCCTCCCAAACATGGAGCTACCCTCTGGCAATGTGTGTGTGTCAGTGATCAATGTTAACATCCCTAGAAGGTATACTGCCAAGGTAAGTGAACTTACCCACAGCACTCAAAACTTCTCCCTTTGCTGTAACTGATCCACGTTTGGATGGTGTGGTACTGACTGGTGGAGTACCTGTTGTCTTGGTGTGAATTGTTAGGCCAAAGTTAGCACAAGCAGCAGAGAATCAATCCCTACTTTGTTGCATCTCAGCTTCAGAGGCTGCAGTGAGTGCACAATCATCTGCAAACAAAAAAATCATGTACCAATACTCCCTCCACTTTGGTCTTGGCTTTTCAAGCCTTTTCAAGTTTCAAGAACCATGATAATGATCAGCTCAATGCCCAAAGTGGATTTGTGATCTTACCAAGGTGTATAGTCCCTCCAGGGTTGCAAATTGTAGCCCATTCTGTTTGACTCTTATGTATGTCCTGTCACAAAGGGACTCCCCAACATGCTGGGTTCCTGGTTTCATTCTCTTGACACTCTCTGGATACCAAGCTGATTATCCTCCACTCCCAATACATGGCCAGTCCATCTTTTTTTTTTCCCTAGTCATATTTTTTTTATGACACTCTCTACACCACTCCTCTGGCCCACTTCCTTGTTTGTAACATGTGGTCTGCTTATTTCTACCGTACTTCTGATCCTAAAGGGTTAAATCAGTTCAAAAACAAGGGCTAAAATTAATCAAGGCTTTGCAGGCAAAGGTTTGTACAAGTTGAAGCCAGGTGGGTTTCAGAAGCCAAGGCCAGTCAGGGCTATCTGGAGATGAGCACCAGGCCTGGGTGCCTAGCAGTGAGAGGAGGCTTTCAAATGGAGCCAGGGAATCTGTGTGCATTCAGGAAGCTGCTATACTGTGGGTGTGTCCATTCTTGTTGTTCTAGAACCTGTCTGTCTGGTTGGAGAAGCTGGCCAGGTGCTCATAGTTTGTTTGAAAAAGGAGGCTTTGTTTGCCAGCAGAGGGGAGCTGTGCAGGAAGGTGCATGTGTGTGTGTGTGTGTGTGTGTGTGTGTGTGTGTGTGAGAGAGTGTGTGTGTGTGTGTGTGTTTCATGGTACTACCACTAGGGATGTTCACCTTCCAAACTTGGACAACCAAGAGGGATTTCCTGCCTCACTATCCCCAAGCTGGATGCAAGGCCATCTCCTTTCTTGTCTTTTAGAATTAGTTCCATAAGATCAGGGTTCCAGGCACAAATTATCATCATTTACAATCCTGTTGCTCACAAACATATATTTCAACGATCAACAAACATTAATTAAGTGCTTACTGTGTACCAAATATTAAATCTGACACATTTAGCAACCCTGCCTACCATGATACTCCAAAAACCAATGAGGCATCAATTGTGTTCCTTGGAGAAGACAAAAGCTTCCCAGGAAACTGCTCTGTCCTCTCCCTGGTGCTCGGGGAGTATCTCCAACCCTTCACTGAAAAGGTTTGGACTTGCTCCTATTTTTATTTTGCTAAAATTTAACCTTTAGTGAGTGGACTGTGAGAGGAGGCCGAGAGGCCTGCAGAGAGGTCCCAGACACTTGCTGACACACAGCCTTCAGGCTCTAGAAATCCTCCTCCCCACAGTGGCTTCCTTGGTGCAGGGGAAAGTGTGCTGGGTTCAGAGACAAAGAACCCAGATTCAAATCCAGACTTCGCTACTAGACTACCTGTGTGATGCCGGGCAAATCACTTCTCTCTGGGCCTCAGTTTCCTCATCTGTAAAATGAGGAGGTTGAACTAGATGCTTTTTAAAGATCCCTTACAGTTCTAAGTCTGTGATTGTCAGGGTTGCTCAGTCGCCGCTCCATAGGCCATCCCAGTGCTCTCCTGTGATCACAGGATGTGTTAACATTGAAACTGTTTCCAGGCTGGAGCTATGCCCGTCGCCATGTGAGTGGGAGGTTGGGGTCCTCCCAGGCTCTAAGGAGTAACAGCAGCAGGGTCTCGTGATTCAGTTCCCTGTTGCTAAGCAGCTTTCATTAACGGGGAAGGTCTGCAATGAGCAGTTCTGGGGAATGGGAAGGAGATTCTAATAAATGAAAAGAGAAGCAGGTGCTAGGGAAGGTTTGCGTCCCACCTTGGGTAATTGTGCTGAGAAGCCAAAGTCGTTGCCTCGTGTTTGAAGACTTGGGCTCCTGCCTGTGTTTAGTCTTTCTCTCTTTTCCATACAAGGATTCCTTCTCGTGTTGGAGTTTCTTCCTTCCTCGCCACCCTTCTCCCCTGCTTTCCTCCCTGCCCTGCTCAATGAATTAGTCATTTTCAGGGTGTCTCACGAATCTCACGCCTCAAAATCCCAGAATGCCAGAGCCAGAACAGATCTAAGCAGCCACATCTGATCTGGTCCATACTTGAAAAACAACTCCCCAGTACACTATCCCCAACATGGGGCCATCCGACCTCTGCTTGAAGACCTGTCATGGCAGGAAACCCTCTGCCTATCAAGGTAGCCCATACTCCTTGAGAATGACTCTAATGACCCAGAAGTTTTTCCTGATCTGCGTTTTTGCAGCTTCCATTCACTGGCTCCTAGTTGCATCCTCTGGCATCCAGGAAGGCCAAGTCTTTCATATACAGCTTTAACAATACTGGAAGATAGCTATCATTTCCTCCCACCCCACCCCCACTCTCTTCTTTTCCAAGCTAATCACCTCTAGTTCACTCAATAATCCTTGTATGGCAAGGACTCAAGGCCCTTTACCATTATCAGATTGAGATGATTAAGAGGGGATAGAGGCTGCCAAAGGCTATTCTTATCCTGGCTCCTCACCAAACCATGCTAATTTTAAAAAATTTTATTTAGTTATTTGTTTTTAGTTTTCAACATTCACTTCTATAAGATTTTGAGTTCTAAATTTTCTCCCCCTCCCCAAGATGGTATGCAATCTGATATAGGCTATACATGTACAATCATATTAACCATTTCCACATTAGTCATGTTGTAAAGAAGAATTAGAACCAAAGGGGAAAACCACAATAAAGAAACAAAAAAAAAAGAAAGAAAGAAAATAGTACGCTTTGATCTGCATTAAACTCCATAGTGGATGTAGATAGCATTTTCCATCATGAGTCTTTTGGAATTGTCTTAGATCCTTGTATTGCTGAGAAGAGTTAAGTCTATCAAAGTCGGTCATTGTATAATATTGCTGTTATTATGTACAATGTTCTGGTTCTGCTCACTTCATTAAGCATCAGTTCATGTAAGTCTTTCCAGGTTTTTCCGAAGTCCACCTGCTCATCATCCAGTCTACATCCAATGCTCATTTCTTATGGAACAATAACATCCCGTTACATTCATATATCACAATTTGTTCAGCCATTCCCCAACTGATGGGCAAACCCTCAATTTCTAATTCTTGGTCACCACAAAAAGAGAGCTGCTATAAATATTTTTGTACGTGTGCAAGCCATGCTGTTCTTAAAGGACTCACTCTCAGGCCCCATGACCTTTAAAGAGCAGGGCTAACTTGGTAACCTCAAAGTACTCTAGAAGTCAGGGCCCGGTGAAGATGGAAGGCTCCTCTCCTGTCCATTCCCAAACAGCTCACTGGCCTCGAGAGCATGGCCTCTTTTTAAAAAAATTCTGGTCTAGTGGGGTTTAAGGACTTCTCTGCTTCCTTTTCTTCCTGAGAAGTCAGAGTTCTCTGGGTGCTTGGAGGCTGATTTTGAAGGTGGAGTTGAGCAAGGCAGATGGAGGTGATAAGTGGGATCTGAGGCTTGTTGTGAGAAGGAAGTCACCTGAAAAATCACTTCCAAGGGAATACTGGGCACCTTGTTTAATCGGGGGCAGTGATGGGATGGCTCTTGATTCCCCTTGAGACCTTTGCATGAATTTTCAGTTCAGTTTATCAAAGGCCTTTAATGTACGCCACACTGTGCAGGATACAGTAGGAGAGCTCTTGCCCTCAAGGAATTTTCAGTTCTGTTGGCGAGTGAGGAGTCTAAATTCTTGCAGCTCAAGGTCATAAGTAGAATTGGTCCACCCTGGGTCACTGGGCCTGAACATTAGGTCTTTCTAGAAGGACCTGAATCCTTGGCTCAGTGCCCCTGAGCAGGTTGGGCTCATGGAGTTACTCCCTTGACCTAGTCCCTCTTCCTAAATGCCAGTTCTCTCTGCTGCCCCAAGCTATCTTATTCCTAAAAGCATCTCTTCCTCATTCCCTCTCTTCTCTTCCACACATGCTCACAAAGACCAGGTAAACTTTCTTTAGTGGTTTATTTATAAAGAAAGTAGTCATTTGCAGGAATATGTCTATAGGACTACAGAGAAGGGATGTTTCCAGGGAAGTATCCCCAGATCAAAGCAGGCAGTGGTATGATGGGAAGAGGGGCTGAATTTGAAGTCTAAGGACAGGGGTTCAAATTCTTACCCCATCACTTGCCAGGTAAACTTCTATATACCATTTCTTCCCCTCTTGGCTTCTGCTTCTTCCTTTTTAAAATAAGGAGGTTTAGACTTGATCATGGATACTTAGGGTTCATGAACTTCTTTTAAAAATATTTGGATAATTGTATTTTGGGGTTTTTTTTAAGGATAATTATATTTCAATATAATTGCTTTCCTTTGTAATCCTATTTATTTTATTTTATGCATTTAAATACATTATTCTGGGAAGGAGTTGGGGTCCATGACACAAAACAAAGGTTCAGAACTGGACTAGATGAACTCTAAGTTCCATGTAGCTCTAAATATGTAATGAGCCTATGAAGAGAATTCTCCTTCTTCATACAAACAGCCCAATTATAGGCTCCTAGATCTAGAGTAGGAAGATACATTAGAGACAATCTAATCCAACCCCTTTGTTTTACAGATGAGCAAACTGAGGCCTAGGAAATTTAAGTGACTTCCCCAAGGTTGCACAAATAGTAAATGTCAGTGAGATTTTAACCCAGATTTCCTGACTCTAGAACCAATGCCCTTTCCACTATACCACAGGAAGCTCATGGTCTCCAGGCCCCCTGATTGCATGACATCAGTACAATTAGTTCTGCCAATAATTTGCACTTTGTGCCCCAACACTTAGTGCAGTATTTCACTCTCAGGAGGTGTTTAATAATGGCTGTTCAATTAATGCATGGATGGATGGATGGATGGATGAGTTAATTAGAGATTAGGGAATTCCAGCAAAGACTGTCCCACTTTCCTGGCTGCCCAGAAACCAGGACCCTGGACAGCTCCCAGCCATCTACATGGCAGCTGGAGAGAAGGAATCTGCAGCTAGCCAGCCTGGCAGTCCTTCCTCAGCCTTTCTGGGGGCGGGCTGCTGGAGACACGATTACCTTGTCATGCAGGAAGTTTCAGACATAAATGCGTGAGAGGAAGGACTGGGGGAGGGGGAAGAAGGGGGATGATGCTGCTGTTGACCTTCATCTTTGATCAGGCTTCATAAAAGCTGGACAGCCAAAGATTTATGCCCCGCCTGAGAGCTTGAGGCTCCCTTTCAACTCCTCACCTGCCCCAATTTCAGCCTTTTCTCTCCCCAAACAGGTCATACTATGCTTCTCGTGGCCTAGTGGCAAATGTGCTGGCAGAAGGAAGAAGGTCAACTCACTGGTTAGGGTGGGTGGGATATCAGGCAATGAAGTCATGGTGTACTACACAGAAGGGAAGGCAGTGAATGAGTGAAAATGGCCTATGCCTTCCTCTTGAGGGCTGAAGCTCTAGACAGGATAGGACAGAGTCTGCGGCCAGTGGAAGGAGTGGGGTTAGGTGATGGCACTTTGTGGGCCCTCAATTAATTCATCCTAGGAGAGAAACACCTTTGGCAGCAGACAAAGCTCTGCCCTCCAAAAAGATGGTAAACCTTCCAAGAAATCTTGACCCTCTCACTGAGCAGGAGGAAAGGGGGCTGATGTTTTGAGCTAAGCTTCTTTAGTCTAGAGAAAAGCTGTTTATCAAGTTCTAGATGGCCAGATTCTAAGAAACAGTATTAAGTGGCCAAGTAAACTTCCTTGATACACACTTCCCCTAACCTTTGGCTCTTTGGCATCATGGCCTGGCTCATAGTGAAATATTTTAAGGATTAGCCTTTTACTTTTTAATCAGAGCAATGGAGGATGTATGATAAAAGCATGATATAGCTATCTCGTGTGTGTGTATGTGTGTGTGTTTGTGTTAGTGTTTGTGTGTGTGTGTTACATGGGAAGAGAGGGGGAGAGGGGGAGAGAGGAGAGAGAGATTGAGAGTAAGTGCCAGCCTGATGAGAAGCAACATGGTGTAGTGGAGTGGCATAAAGAAGACTTGGGTGCAGATTCTGCCTCCAATTAATATTAGATGTGTGACCATGGACAAGTTACTTAAATTCTCAATACCCTAGATAATTATCTATCTGATTTTGTTAGTGCTAGGTCTGTGTTAGAATAGAGAGTTCTTATAACATGAGTTCCCTATACCAATGAAATCACAGGTTTGGACAAGGAAGACCAACTGAAAAACAAATATGAGTGTCAGTGAACCTCCTATAGCCTTCATATTTCTGCTTTTATCTGATTTCTGGCCAGTCACCCTTTCTCTTCGGGCCTCAGTTTCCTCATCTGTAATTTGAAGGAACTAGCTAAGGTGACCGCCACGACACCTTCCAGCTCCGAATCTATGATCCTTTGATCCCATTATAACAGCAACCTCCCACACAGCTCTCATTACCTTTCAGTGCCCTTTCCTGTTCATCCAAACCTGCCTAATAGCTGACTTTTCTTTCAAGCCTCTTTTAAATTGTCCCATCTCTCTTTTTTCTTTTTTAAGGAAAAAAAAATATTGATAACTTTTGCTTAAAATCACTTTCATTTCAAAATATATTCCTTCCACTATCCAGAGAGCTGTCCTTTGTTACAAGGAAGAAAGATGAATGAGAGAGAAAAAGCCAGTTGAGCAGATCTCACCAGTTGATTAGTAAATAGCTATTTAATTGAATCACAGAATGTTAGCATTCGAAGGGACTTAAGGGCCCACCTAGAGCAACCCATGATTCAACAAAAATTTCCTCTACTATGTCCTGGACAACTGGTCGCTACAGTGAGGAAAGAACCTACTGCTACCTTCCCGTGAAGTCCATTCCATTCTTTGAGAAGTCCAGTGATTAGGAACAACAATCCTAATTCTGGCTCTTGGCAACTTGTATGCTTTAGCCTTGGTTCTGCCATGGTTTTATATTGTCGCTTTGGGGCAGAAGGCTACAAAAGATCGTGTTTGACTGGCTTGCTAAGCATGCTAAATCTTTGGATTAACTCTTGCATAGGAACCATAGAAGCCTATCTATTCCTGGAGGGAGATCCCAAAGGTCTTCTAGCCCAACCCTTCTTGTTTTACAGATGAGCTCCTCAGGTGAAGAAGGTCAGGGAGGTGAAGTCCAAGGTCACCCAGACAATAAGGGGCAGCACTGGAATTCGAACCCAAGGCTTCTCTGATTCCTAATTCAGCGGCCTTGCTATTCCGTCATATTGCCTCCTACTCAACTTTCAAGTGTTTTTTTTTTTTAAAACCTGATGGTGGAATTATAAATATGTGTGTATATATATATATATATAATATATATATATAATATGTATATATATATAATATATATATATATATATGTAATCATAAAATCATCAAACGTTAGAGCTGGAAGCACATACCTTCTTGTCCAACTGTCTCAGTTTATAGGTTAGTATGCTCGGGTCCAGAGGGAGGAAGTAGCCTGTTATCCAATAAATTAGCAAAAGCGCAAAGAATGAACCTATCTCCTGTGCCCAGTGCCCTTTTACACTGTCCCGTGTTGATGTTCCGTACTTAACTCTGTTTTGTGTTGGTTTGTGTACAATAATAATCTTATCTGTTTGTCCATTGTTTCTGTTCGGCCCCATTACTATTTAGGGTACGTAAGCTCTCAAGGGGCAGGGCCATATCTGGGTCACTAGTTCAGTGGAAATAGTAATGCCTCTGGAATCAGAGACACTCAGGTTCTCTGATGCTTCCCCCTCCCAACCCCCATGTTACCTTGGATAAGTCATTTCACCACCCAAAGCCTGTTTCCTCATCTGTAAAAAATATGAGACCAATAATAATGATGATAGACTTAGGACTGATTAAAAAGGGCTCTAAGATCCCTTGTTAATTATAAATTTATGATCTAATAATCCACTGCTAAGACTATGAAGGAGAGAGTTAGAAAAGGACAGAACACACTTGACACTTACTAGCTGTGTCACCCTGGGCAAGTCACTTAACCCCAATTGCCTCATCAAAAAACGAAAGAAAAAAAAAGAAAAGAAAAATGAGAGAACAAGAGGTAACGAACCAAAACTACATCCTAACCAGGAGAGTTGATCCAGGTGGCATAGTGTTTAGAATACTGGAAATAGAATCAGGAAGACCCAGGTTTAAATCCTAAATCTGGTTCTTATTAGCTGTGTGACTGTGAGACTCAGTTCCCTCATCTGCAAAATGGGATGATAATACCTATAGTAATAACTTCTCAGGGTTAGGAGGCTCAAATAAGATATTGCCTATAAAGCCCTTTGTAGCATATAAATGTCCATTGGTGATGAGTGAAAGGAGCTGGAGCCTTGAGGTTGGGGACCATTTCATTTTTGTCTTTGTGCCGTTAGGGCCTGGCACATGGTATTAACTGTATGGAGCCTGTGAGTCTCAGTGAGATGAGTGACCTGTGTGGATTAGCTCTAAGGACTGTCCAGTTAGAAGAGGTTGATGTTTAAAATGAGAATAAATTCCACAATTTAGTGTGAGACGCTGGATCAGAGATTCTTAACCTGGGACCTATGAACCTGTTTTGGTTTTTTTTGATCCTGGTTTTTTAAAAAATATTTTGATAATTGTATTTTTATAAAATTTATTTCCTTTGCAATCCTATATATTTCATTTTATGTAGTTAAAAATGAGATTCTAAAAAGGGAGGGGTCCATAGGCTTCCCCAGACACTGTCAAAGGGGTCCAGGACACACACGAAAGTGAAGAGTGTCTATATTCTAGACTCTTTCCATTGCTGACCTGGAGAGCTACAAAAAGAGACTTCCTATGGCTAAGTCATTGCCTGTCTTTGAGCCTCAGTTTACACAGCTGTAAAATGAAAGGGTTGGACAAGATGAATAGTGAGTCCCTTTTTAGTATCACCAGTGTGACCTTGGGCAAGTCCTGCCCCTCCCCCCCAGCTCTACACCCTAAGACTGACCCCTGGAAATATGTGAGAACAGGTGTCCTCTATCTATTTCTGAGCTTAGCTATGGCCAGTCAGGGTTCTGTAACTAGACCTGGTTGGTCTAAGTGCCCCCGTGGCCCACCTATCTTTAGTGGCCCTCTGTCTGGGCCATGGGCCTCACAGCCTGGGCTGGAGCTGCTTTTGCCCAAGCCAGAGGACAGAAATATTGGGGAAGAGTTTGGGGAGGGAAAGACAAACGTGAGCAAATTAAATCTGCCCAGTTTGGCAGGGGTGGGGGGGAGTTGGGGTGGTTTGGGACCTGCATTCTGAGAAGTTAAGGAAACTGATCCCTCGGGGAAACATTAGTAGCTCACGCTGCAGAATTCTGGTCTCATGTTGCCCACACAGACCTGGCCAAAAAATCAAGTGAAAACTCAATTTACCAAACAATCTACGTGAAGCTCTGAGCTCTACGCTTCCATGGCCTGAAGTGATCATCTTAGCACACTTGTGAGCTTTCTCATTTTCTGCCCTGCCCCCACCTCCCTGAAGGTAGATAAAGGCCTGTTGATGTATGGATCAAGACGAGGGAACTCGACTGTCTCCAGACCATGTACTGTATCCCTGAGAAATGCTGTGCATCTGGGTAGGGGGAGTTTGGGGAGGAGACAAGAAAGGAAAGGGAATAAATCGCATATCATGGATTTCATTTCTCCATTCCAATTCCAACAATTTGGGAAGGAATTGTTCTCCTGTCTCCAGCTAAGCCTAGGTGGGAGAGTTGTTTCCTGGCTTCTGGGATGAGCCAGCAGGGAAGAATTCCCCCAAAAGCTGGAGCAGAGAGCCAGCTTTCCTGCTGTGAGCCGAGGGAGCACACACCTCAGTTACCATAGAGATGCTCATTCCGAGTGGAGGCAGGCCTACTCCGTGCCCCCAACACAGAAGTAACCAGCGGGAGAACAGAAGAGGGCAGTGGGAGGGAAGGAGCAAGGAAAGGAGACTCTTCCTGCTTTGTTCCATCCTTGGCCACCTCTAGAACAAGACCCTTACCTCCTCCTTTCCAGTTCTCCCTTTAGCTAACAGAGTGGAGATGTCTACACTGTCTCAAGAGTGGAGTCCAAGGCCCCAGCTGGGATCACCAGAGGTCATTCCTTCCCTTTTCCAGCCAAGAAAGGCAGACAGGGTCTTGCCTAAGTGATCTCCAGAAATTTGCCCTGAGCTCCCTTAATCTTTCTCTTCTAATATTTTTTCATCCTAATGGTCCAGGACAAATTCCTGGTATGGTGCCAGAGACATAGACTGTGCAGCTTCGCCTCACTTAAATCCAGTTCATGAGGAAGAAAGCCATCACCCTTGTGATGTCATTGGTCCTCTTCAAAAACAACATAGAACCTACGTTCAAATCCCACTTCTGAAGCATGTACTACCCGGGAGACTTTGGGCAAGTCACTTAACCCCTTGATGCCTCAATTTCCTCATTTGTAAAATGAGAGGGGTTGAACTAGACAGCCTTTGGAGACCTTTCCAGGCCTAGCTCTTTGATCCTGTCATCTTTTTTCTTTCCTAATGGGTCTCCCTCTGGTAATTCAGATTGAGAGGGATATTCCAGGAATCTTGCCTTGAAACGAGACTCGGTCTTCTCTCTCCTATTTCACCACATTCACCCAAGTGTTCTGCTCCTGGGTGAGTGTTAGAATAATCCAGGTTAACCCTGATGAGGATCTGAGGGCTCGCTGTCCCCCATCCCAGTGCTAACCTCTGATCGCCTTGAGCGCTCTTCACCTGATACAACATGATACTCTTGGCTCCAATTAAGAGACAAACAGTAGGGAATTGGAAGCAGGAGTCCTGGCTCTGCAGCCAGTGCTGCCTCTTTGCATCACTGGCTGAAGGGTCTCTGCCCCTGTACCTGAGAAGTGCTGAATGCAATGGCAGGTGGGGCTGTCCCCGTGGGCTAGAATACTAACAGAACCAGCAGCATCCTCTGGCCCTACCCACCCCTCAGCAAGCTAGTGTGGAGAGCCATATGCCTGGTGCTGGCTAGCCAGCTGAAAGTCTCCATAGCAACTGCAGCCCAGTTCCCCCAGGGGGTTCAGGTGGGAGGGGGGCAGATGCTTGTAGGTAGCAAAGAGTAGGCTTGTGGCATAGGCAGCAGGGATGGGGGCAGGAGCCTGGCAAAGGAGGGCAACACACCTCCCCGTTCTTCTTACCCACTCCCTACTAACCCAGAGGTTGGGCCCTGGCTGCCATCTGGACACCATGAAAAGAGGCCAGAGTCTCTATGCCTCATCCCTCAGTTTTCCTAGACTGGAATACCCCAAGATAGGGGCCTCGTGTACCAAAATAAGATTGGGGCTACCCTAACCTCCAATTTCTTTTCTACAATCTTGTTTTCATTGATATCTTATAAATATATCCCTCTCCACTCTCCTCACCAGTGAGTCTTATAACAAAGATTAACAAAGAAGAAAAACTATTCAGCAAAACCAACCAAAACACCCGTGTTGGACAGTAAATGCAACATTCGGCTCCCATGGTACCCAACCTCTCCAAAAAGGGGAGGGAGGCCTGCACCCCAGCTTCTACTCCAAAGCAGGTCCCATGATGAGAGAGGGGTCCATAGTGCTGCCTTGGGACTGCTAAGAAATGTCTCAGGGGCTTGGGACATCTGAATTCAGGATCCTGGAATCTGGTCTTTATAGGGAGACCCCAGGGTTAGCGTGGGAAGATAAGCAGGGACTGAGAAGGGCCATCTATGTGTCATACTACATTGCCTCCCCAGCCCAACTCAACTGTCTGCCTAGATCTGGGGGGTAAGTGATTTGGGGCTTACATCCTTCACCTTGCTGATTCATCTCCTGAAATTGGGCTGGATGATAGCTTATGCTGGAGAACTGATCCTCCGATATCTCGGCAGGTCTAGGCTGCTGCAGAACTGCTAAGACCAGGGCTCGGCACCAGGCTGAGTCAGAGAGAGTGGAGGCAGAGTGAGTTCTCTCCACTCCATGTGAGATGGAAAAGAAAGTATCCCAGTCATTAGATTTAGAGTTGGAAGGAAACCCATTCATTTTACAAATGAGGAAACTGAGCACAGAGAGGTTTAAGTGACTCACCCAGGGTCACATAGCTAGTAAATGTCTGAGGAAGGTTAAAACTGATTTCTCCACAAGCTTCGAGCCTGTCTTTCTACTCTAAGTCAGAGTACACGATGGCAGATTTAGAAACTTTCCTAGAAATTAGGATTATTGGTATGTAAATGGAAGCTCTCCAATCTGGTTGGCCCACATGGCCTATGAAGCAGAGCTGGGGCCAATTTGAACCCTGAAGCTGGTTTTCTGTGGATTAACAGTCACTAATTAAGCCAGGCAATGAGACGCCAGAGCCAGGTGGCACTGCCCTGACCGCACCGAAAATTTAGCTAGTTCCGAGAAGATGAAAGCTTCCAGATTACCTAATGATGCTTCTCCACCTGGGCAGCCAGTGGCATGACTCTAAGGCTCTTCCTGCCTCTGGGGGTTAGCCAGCAGTCCCAGCACACACTCATTGGGTACCTACAGTGTGCCCAGCACCATAGGACATGCTGGATATGGAAGGGCCACAAGGCAGCCCTTGAGCTTCGAATATGCCTGGGGAGACAAGACAAGCACCCAAAAGGTTAGTAAGAGAGCAAGGTAAGATGAGAGGCAGCCTCAGAGTCAGGAAGACCTAGGTTCAAGTTCAGCCTGACATGTACTGGCTGTATGACCCTGGACCAGTCACTTAACCTCTTAGTGCACCAAGCAGCTATTGACTAAGTTGAAGAGCAGGGAGTATCCTCCATTAGTAGAGGGAGTTTTATCATGGAAAGTTGCCTATACCAAAGATATCACAGATCTGCCTCCCACCAAAAAAAAAAAAGTCCAAAGTAGGGGGCAGCTAGGTGGCACAGTGGATAGAGCACCAGCCCTGGAGTCAGGAAGACCCAAGTTCAAATCTGGTCTCCGACCAGACACTTGACACTGGCTGTGTGACCCTAGGTAAGTCACTTAACCCCAATTGCCTTGTTCCCCACCCCCCCAAAAAAGAAAAGTCCAAAGTAGGGGGCAGGGGTTTAGCATTATAAAGTACCTACTCTATGCTAGCCCCTGTGCTAAGGGCTTGACAAATATTATCTTGTCTGATCCTCACAACAACCCTGCAAAGTAGGTTTGATTATGCTCCCCATTTTACATTTGAGGAAACTGAGGCAAACAGAGGTTAAGGGCCTTGCCCAGGTGCCTCAAAGGTAGCAGGCACCAAAGTTCAAATGTCAGCTTTGCTACTTAACTGCATTCCTGACCTTAGACAATCAATCAAACATTTAAGGAACTCTATTATGTGCCAAGAGCAGCGAGGTGGTGCCATAGTACATAGAGCACCAGGCCTGGAGTCAGGAAGACTCATCTCCCTGAGTTCAAATCTGGCCTCAGACACTTACTAGCTGTGTGACCCTGGGCAAGTCGCTTACCTCTGCCTCAATTTCCTCACCTGTAAAATGAGCTGGAGAAGGAAATGGCAAACCACCCTAATATCTCTGCCAAGAAAACCCCGAACAGGGTCACAAAGAGTCACAAAGAGTCTGAACAACTTAACAATAACAGCTGTGTGTCAGGCACTGTGCTAGCTACTGGAGATGTAAATACAAAAGCTAAAATGATCCCCACTTGCATTGAATTTACATCCTCTCTGGGCCTCAGGTTCCTTTTCTGCAAATTGAGGGCACCAGACCAGAAGGTCTATTCCAGCCCTAAATCAATGACCCAGTTTAGGGTTCTTGGATGGGAAGAATACCCTCCTCACTCATGAAGGACAGACCACGTTTGGGCTATGATTTGGATTGGCACAGATGGTGCTCAAGGTCACTGAAGACTGGCATAGTCAAGGAAGGCTTCCCAGAGGAGGTGAAGTTTGAGAACCCCCCCACCACCAAAAGAATAGGCCTTAGCAGACATTCTGAACAAGGGGAACAGCTTGAGCAAAGGTATGGAGGTGGGAATTCAAGAGGCACGCGCAGGGGACAGTGAGTAAGAAGCTACTATAAGATTCACAAAGCGCTCTCCTCACCACGACCCCATCAGATAGGTAGTGCAAACTGAGGCTCAGAGAGGCACTTGGTTTATCCAAGGCCACACAACTACAAGGTGTCAGAGGTAGTACTCAAACCCAGATCTCTTCTGACTCGGAATCCCTTACTTAGTCAGTAAACATTTGTTAAGCACTGTACAAAGTATGGCTTAGTAAGTAACTTAGCACTAAGCTGAGCTACTCCTTCTACTATGCCTCCATTTCCTCTCAAGAAAAGAGCAGGTCACAAAATCATGGGTTAGAAAACACTTCACAGATTTTTTAAGAGTTTAAGAGTTTATACCCATGATGAATCGCTCTAGAACACAGAAGATATCTTGTTGTCTCTCTCCCTCTCCCCCCTCTCTCCACCCCCCTTTCTCCTCTCCCCTTCCCTCCCCCTCCCTCTCCCTCTTTCTCTCCCTCTCCCTCTTCCTTTCCCTCCCCCTCCCTCTCCTCTCCCACTCTCTCCTCTCCTCTTTTCTCCTCTCTCTCTCCTCTTTCTCCTCCCTCCCTCTCATCTCTCTCTCTTTCTCGTTTGTGTCACGGGCCCAGTGGTATGCTGGTAATGTTTAACAAACGGCTCTCCAGAAAAAAATACACCTGATACTTTTAAGTTTTATTATTATTAACATTTTCTCCATTGCTTTCTTAACTTTAAAATGACCATCAATACAACAACAAGTCAAGTCCTGAGAGGAAAAAGATAAAATATAAATAACCAAAAATAAAAGTAAATTTAAAAATCAGCCAAGCAGCAAACTGAGCTTGGGTGACCTTTGAGTGAGTTCACAGAGCTCTTAGTCCAGTTAGACCAAAGTGAAGGGGTTACAGAGGGAAACAGAAAATGAAGGGAGAGGTCAGGGGCCAGAGAGTGGAGGGCATTGCATGCCAAATGAAGAAGTTTGGACTTTATCTCTTGGGCATTAGGGAGCCATTGAGGTTTGGAGCAGGGACATGATTAATCTGGCAGCATTCTCTGGAAGGGTTTATAAAGGGGAGAGATTAGAGGTAGAAAAACAAGTCCAGAGGAGAGAGACAGAGACAGAGACAGAGAATCATTACTGGGTCACGTTCTCCATTCCTATTTCATCAGCCTGACCCCTTTGGCCTCCTCTAATGACCAGTAATGGTGTTGACTCTAATTAGGTGATTAGTGCACACTTTCCCCCAAATGACATGAGCAGGGGACCTGGCATCAGTGTCAGCTCATCCCAGCTGTGGGGTAACAAGGAGGGGGAGGGGAAGGAAGGTGGCCCGCCAGCTACCAAGTGTGTGGGGATGGGACCCCAGCTCACCCTGGGACCTGCCGCAAGGGGGCTAGGAGGAACCCCAGACGGGAGGAGCTAAGCTGAAAGGGAAATAGAAACAGCTCATACGCAAAGAGGCCCAGACCGTGGCATCCCTTTTCATGGCCCCAGAGATGGAAGGAAGCTCCATGCTGGGGAAGCACCCAGGAGTTTTTACTCTCTAAACCTCAATTTCTCCATCTGTGAAATTGGGTTTATAATGCTAACAGTATCTGCTTTCAAGCGGTGGAGCCAGGGTGGTGGTATATCATAAGATGGAGATGTGGGAAGGGACTTGGAGATCTTCGAGCTCAACTTTCATGGTCATACAGCTTGTTAATGGTAAAGCTGTGATTTGAACCTGGATCCTAGATCCCAGATCACAGAGCTGGGAGGGAGCTCAGAGGCTATTTAATCCAACCTCCTCATTTTACAGAGGAGGAAACTGAGGCCCAGGGAAGAGTAATCAAGTGACTTGCCCAAGGTCCTAGTGGCAGGTCTGGATTTTGAACTGCAGTGCTCTGCCTCTGACCCTAGGGCTTATTCCACAAGGATCATACAATATGGTGGGTATAAGGTGCAGTCATAGACTATTGTTTTCATAATCATCATTGCCACAGTGATGGAGG
The DNA here is from genome assembly GCF_900497805.2 of Vombatus ursinus. Lineage (NCBI taxonomy): Eukaryota > Metazoa > Chordata > Mammalia > Diprotodontia > Vombatidae > Vombatus > Vombatus ursinus. The sequence continues at coordinate 22,236,491 of NW_020954546.1, read as the reverse complement.
AAGATAGAGAATGACAGACGTGGGCTAAGGAAGAGCTCCCACGTTGCCACCATCTTCCTAAAGGACACGTGGCTGGTGGTGGGGAAAGAGGGAAATTATTTGTGGTTCTAGCATGGCAAGGAATTGCTTCTCAGCTTGAAACCAATTGGCCAGGCACAGACCTGGCTTCTCATGAGAATCATGGCTGTCCTCTCAGCCCCTGCGTAATGGGTGGGGCTCAGTGGGCTGCAGATGAAGCCAAGCCACTTGGTCCCCCACTTCTTCAGCTCTGCCTCTAGCCATTTGTCTGCACCCTGGGGAAGGTGGGGAGACTAATGAGTCATTATCCTGTCAATTAGTCAAATCCTTGTGTTTGCTGCAAATTGATGCCACCTGCCTTTGCTCTGGCAGCCGAAGACAGTATTCAGCACTGCCCCCTCCACCCGATTGCTCTTCCTGCTCCAGATCTGGAGAGTGGCTGTGGGGAGCCAGTGTTAGCTCAAGCCGATGCTGGACAGCGACCTGAAGGATAGGTACTTTCATTGAGCCAGAGCTACCCAGACCTCCAGCCCCATCACAGGAGCTTCATGCCAGTGGATCAATATAATTGGGGGAAGGAGGAAATGAAGACAAAATCCTCCTAGGTTCAAATCCTTCCTCTATCACTTACTTTTTGTGTATCCCCGGGAAAGTCACTTAGCTCTTGTTTCTGCTTCTGTAAAATGAGGAGTTTGGACTAAATGACCTCATTGTCCCTTCAAGCTCTAAATCTATGATTCCCTTTATTACTTGTGTGACCTTAGGCAAGTCACTTAAACTCCCTGTGCCTCAGTTTCCTCATCTGTAAAACGAGAGAGTTGAACTAGTTGACTCTAGAGCTATGGGTCTATCTTTCTCCCTAATACTTGCCTGTGAACACATATTTGTCAGGCACATGTACAAATACAGCGAGACTGATGGATACTTACCTGTGTATAAACACAAATGTTCATAGACAGATTAAAAACCCACAATCACACACAGATGGACCCTGAGGCAGACACAGAGTAGTCAGGGTTCTAACACTAGCTAGCTATGGGGACCTCAGCCCAGACACTTCCCTGATTTGAACTTCTTTGTAAAAGGAGGTATTTGGACGGAAGCTCTAAGCTCCCTTTTGGGTCTAACAATCTGTGAGTCTTTTACCCCACAAATGTGGACAGTCGGTCCTTCCAATGCCCGGCCCCTCGCCTGTCCACCATTTCTTTGAAGCTGTGGTAAGCAATGTCTAGAGGGAGAGATTCAGTCTTTCCCCTAAATCATCCCTTTAAAAACAGCCCCAGAGGGCTTGGAAACCTCCTCTTGTTCTGCTGTTGCTACTCAGTAATGAAAGAGCTGTTGTCAGTCCTGATAACCGCGGCATCAGCTTCATCAATATTTTATGGTTCTTCCAGAGTCTGGTTCCTTAGCAACTTCCGTATCCATGGGCCCTGGGAGGCCTGGCTGGCTGCTGCTGCTCCCTGTGCCCTTGGTTCTGACCCTGCCCATCATATTCCCCATCCCTGGGGGATGCAGCTAGGCGGAGGAGACGGATCTGCTCTACACACACACACGCTCCCTGCCCCCAAATGCCAGTTGAATATGCTGGTGGGAGGAAGGGGAAGGAGGTGGAGGGGGCCCACCCTGCCACAGAGCATGAGCAGAAATGGAGCATTTGGCCCCATACACAGGGAGAGGAGGGCAGGGCCCCGTCCAAGCACATTTCTGCCAGGCTCTTTCTTTCCCTAAGCTGTGGGAAGAGAATGGGCTGTGTAGGGCATATTACCAAATGTGAGATATCCATGGTACAGTGGAAAGCATGCTAAATTTGTTATCAGAGGACTGGGTTCAAATCCCACCTGCATAATCTGGGCAAATCGCTTTACCTTTGTGGGACTCAGTTTCCTAATCTGTAAAATGAGGGTTGGAATGAATGGCCTCCAGGTTCCCTCCCAGCTCTGAATGCATTTATTCTGATGCTCCAGACCAATAAGAGCTGTCTGAAAATGGACTGTGTTGATTCATAGACTCTGCATCACTGGAATTCTATAAACAGGTCCACGGCCTGGATGCCGGGTGAGGCAAAATGGACTAGTCAGGGATGACATCGAGAGCACTTTGGGTCAGATGTGAGTTGGATAATGTGGCCCCAAGAAACCTTCCAAGTGTGAGAGTCTGTGAAAACACCCCTCCCTACCTCTTTTTTTTAAAAAAATAAAAATTTTCAATTAACAAGCACTTATTTTCACCTTACACCCTCCTCATGGGAAAAAAAATGAAAAAAGAAAATAAAGCCCTTGTAATGAATATACATAAAAACAAATTCCCGCATTTTCCATGGCCAAAAACCTATGTGATATTCTGCATCTTGAGCCCATCACCTCTCAGGAGGTGAGTGACATATTTCATCACAGGTCCTATGGAATCATGGTGGATCATCGAATTGATTAGAATTCCTGAGGCTTTCTTAGTTTTTCGTTCTTATGATGTTGTTGTTATATACATTTTATCACATTAATATGCTACAATTTGTCCAGCTATTCTCCTTTCCCCAGTGAATGCGCATCCCCTCCTTCTGTCCCTCTAGGATAAGCCTAGGAAGCCCTTGGTCCTGAGAGGAAGGCAGAAAAAGTGCTGAGTGCCTCTGCCAGTCAGTCAGTCAGTCAACAAGTATTTATTAAGTGCTTACTTTTTGCCAGGCATTGTGCTAAACACTGGGGATACAAAGAAAGGCAAAAGAAGGTCCCTCTTCTTAAGGATATCATAGTCTAATGGGGAAACAGTATGAAAACAACTCTGTAGAAACAAGATCTGTACAGGATAAATTGGAGATAATCAGCAAAGGGAAGGCACTAGCATTAAGAGGAAAGGCTTCTTGTAGAAGGTGGGATTTTAGCTGGGACTTGAGAGAAGCCACAAAGTGGAGATGAGGAAGGAGAGAATTCCAAATAGTGAATTCTAGTATAGTCAGGGAAAGCGCATGGATGGGGGCAGCTGGGTGGCACAATGGATAGAACACTGAGCCTGGAGTCAGGAAGACCCGAATTCAAATCTGGCCCCAGACGCTTACTAGTTGTATGACCCTGGGAAAGTCACTTCACCCTGATTGCCTCCAAAAAGCAAATGTCTAGAGTCTAGAGATGGAATCTCTATTCCATCTAGAGAGGAAACATCTTGTGTGAGGAAGAGCAAGGAGGCCAGTGACACTGGTCAAAGAGTATATGATGGGGCAGGAGAGTATATTGCATAAGAAAACTAGAAAGATAAAAAGGGCCAGGTTATAAAGAGCTCTGCATACCAAACAAAGGGTTTTTACATTTGATCCTGTTAATGATAGGAAGCTACTGTGGTTTCTCAAATGGGAAGGTGAGTTAGTCAGACCCGTGCTGTGGGAAAATTAATTTGCCAATTGAGTAGATGATGGAATGGGGTGGAGGGAGACCAACTGCGGGCTGTTGCAGTAACCCAGGTGTGAGGTGAAGAGAGCCTGTACCAGCATGGCAGCAGTATTAAGGGAGAGAAGGGTGCCTATACAGGAGATGGTGTGAAGCTCAAATCAACAGGACTTGGCAGTAGATTGGATGGGGGGTGGGGTAAGGGAGAGTGAAGAGTCAAGGATGATGCTTAGCCCTCAAGCCTGGGTAACTGGACAGATGGTGGCAGCCTCAAGAGTAATAGGGAAGTCCAGAAGGGGAGAAAATATGGGAAGAAGGGGAGACAGTGAATTTAGTTTTGAACATGTTGAGTTTAAGATGTCTATAAGACATCCAGATAGAGATATCCAATAGGCAATTGAAGATAAATCTGTAGTTACAGAAGTTAGGGCTGAATAAGTAGATCTGAGAATCATTAGCATAGCGATGGGATGTTGATGAGATCACTAAGTGAAATATTATAGAGGGAGAAGAGAGGAAAGCCCAGGACAGAGCCCTGTAGGACATCCAAGATTAGAAGACGTGACCTGGATGAAAATCTAGCAAAGGGGACTGAGAAGGAACAGTCAAATAGGTAGGAGGAGAGCCAGGAGAAAATGGTATCCCAAAAACCTAGAGAGAAGAGAGTACCAAGGAGGAGAGTGACCAATAGTGTCAAAGGCTACTGAGAGGTCAAGAAGGATAAAAACTGAAAAAAAAACCATTGGATTTGGCAACTAAGAGATCATTGGTAACTTCGTAGAGCAATTTCACTTGAATGATGAGGTGGGAAGCCAGAGTATAGAGAGTTAGGAGAGTAAAAGGAAACTAAGTTGGGAGCATTGATTGTCAATGGCCTTTTCCAAGAATTTAGTCACAAAAAGAAGAGCTATAGGATGATAGCTAGCAGGGATGAGCACATTGAGTGAGGGTTCTTTGAAGACGGGGGAGACATGGATATATTTGAGGCAGTAGGGAGCAGCCAGTAGACAGGGAGCAACTGAAAATTAGGGAGAACGGAAATGATTGAAGGGTCAATCTGGTGAAGAGGGCAGGGTGGGATAGGATCACTTGGGCATGAAGAGATGGCAAGGAGGAGGGCTGCCTCTTTGTATGAAATGGGTTAAAGAAGACATCTGAGTGATGTGAGATGGGGAGGAGAGGAGGAGTTTTTGGTCATGTCTCCCTGTTCCTCAGGTGTGGTAGAGACCTGCCTACTGCATCAGCTGAGGCGTCGGGCTGCAGGCTTCCTGCGCAGTGACAAGATGGCTGCTCTCTTCACCAAGGTAGGGAAGACCTGTGTGGTAGCTGGAGAGGTCTGCCGAAAGGTCCAGGAGCTGCAGCAGCAGGTGGAGAGCAGGTGAGTTCCAGCCAATCCACATGCCCCTCCCTTCAGCTCTCCCTCTCACCTACCCTCTAGGAAGGCAGCTGGACCCACCTGAGAGCTGCCATTGCCTGGGTGGTTGTAATGAAGCTGTCCTTATCCTTTTCACTGGGACTGCCCAGGAGAGAGATGCAGCATGGTCCAGTGAAAAGGACATGAGATTTGGAGCCTGGATTCATGTCCTAGCTCTGCCACTTATACCTGGGTGAACATGGCCAAGTCACTTGGAAGTTGGATTCATTGACTTCTAAGGTCCCTAGCAGCTCTAAATCTAAGATCCCATCAGCTTCCAATGCCTTACCAACCTTGTCCACTGCAAAGTTCACTCTCTTGGTCACGTCCTCTCCACACAGCTTAGACAATGGGATGAGTCCGAGGCCACTGTTCCCAAGAAAGCGTCCTCCCCGGCTTGCTCTTGTCCCTGAGTGCACCCATTTCCCTCCATTCAGGAAGTCAGCAGGAGGCAACCAGGAGACCCTTCGGAGACAGGGCTCAACTGGAGGGAAGCCCCCAACTCTCAGCCCCCAGGCCCTGAGGCACATTTGGGTGCGCACCGCCCTCATTGAGAAGGTGCTCGACAGAGTTGTGCAGTATATAGTGGAGAACTGCAGGTGAGTGCTGCCCCCCCCCCCCCGTGCTACTCCCTCCCTCTTTGTTCCTGTGATCTGAAGCTTCCATCCAGAAAACCTTCTATGATTAAACACATTTATGCTCTAATCCGCTGTCATCCTCCTCCTCCTCTTCCACCTTCCCCTCCTCCTCTTCTTCTCCCCATGCACTGGTAACCATGGATGATGGGGCTGGGTCCATTTAGAGCTGGTCCTCCTAAGCAGTCATTACAGTGTTTTGGTCCCCTTCAGATTCAACAATCCTGACAACCAGAGTTGTTGACCACATGGCAACCTAAGAGGAGCTAGGGTTTGTAGGAGTATTCTGTGTACTGTCTACTTTCTATCTCACTTTTTTGTGTGCTTTTTATAACCGTTCTCTTAAAGGAAGCTAGGTGGAGCAATGGTTAGAATATTGGCCATGGAGTCAAAAAACCCTGTGGTTAAACTTTGCCTCAGATACTTACTGGCTATGTGACTTGAGCAAGTCACTGTCCTTTCAGAGCCTCATTTTCTCCTCTGTAAAATGAAGACAGTAATACCACATCCTTCACAAAGTTGTTGTGAGGATCAAAAGAGATATCACCTTAGAGTGTAATACAAAAGCTATTTGTTGTTTTGATCGTGATCACGAGTGAGAGCCAGCTTTTTAGCATGAATAGACAACCCGTAGCCTTAGAGTCAGGAAGACCTGACTTCAAGTCCTGCCTCCGACACCTTCATTTTTGATTTTATGGCCCCAGCGTTTTTGTTGTTCAGTAGTTTCAGTCGTGTCTGACTCTTCATGACTCTGTTTGGGGTTTTCCTGGCAAAGATACTGAAGTGGTTTGCCATTTCCTTCTCCAGCTCATTTGACAGATGAGGAAACTGAGGCAAACAGGATTAAGTGACTTGCTCAGGGTCTCACACAGCTAGTGTCTGGAGCCAAATCTGAACTCAGGGAGATGAATCTTTCTGACTCCAGACCTGGTGCTCTGTGCACTGTGGCATCGCCTAGCTGCCCACAGCATAGCCTCTTAATGGTCCTGCCTCTGACACCTACTGGTTGCATGGTGCTGGGTCAAGTGCCCCAAGCAGTTCTCTAGTACTGCTCTGCACTGGTGTGAAGGAAGCTTCCTTCTCAGGAATTTACGGTTAAAAGAAACAAAAAGCTTCTTTTGAGCGTTGCTACAATCTTGTAAGATATGTGCTCTGGGTATTATGATCCCCATTTTACAGATGCAGAAACTGAGACTCAGGGAAATGATATTACTTGCCTGCTAGAATGTAAGCTCTTTGAGGGCAGGACATGTCTCATTTTTCATTTTGTGTCCCTAGCACAGTGCCTGGCGTATACATAGTAGGCACTTTAAAATGCTTGTTAATCAGTTGAGGGCAAAGACTCTTCATGTTTGACTCTGTAACCCCAGTGTATCCTCTTAATAGATGCTCACTGATTGATGGATGGTTCCCCGTCATACAGCTGGGATGTGTCAGAGGTGACTTCTGCTCTCCTAGTCCCTCCCACTGTCCACTACTCTATGCTGTCCCCCTCTTCCCTGCTTTCCCATCTCCCTCCTCAATACATTTGCCTGCTTGGAGTAAGAGTAAGCGGGTGAGCCAGGCAGAGGTCCTGTGCTCACTCCTCCCCTCTCTTCTGAACAGCAAATACTATGAGAAGGAAGCACTTCTGGCAGACCCTGTGTTTGGCCCTATCCTTGCCTCTCTCTTAGGTGAGTGGGGAGTGGGGCAGGGTTGTGGTGCCAGGGCCTCCCCTGTGACAGGGAGGGATTTGGTTCCCCTGCCCTGTTCCAAGATTATCTTCAGGATCCCGGCTGTCCCTGTCCCCATAGTGGGTCCCTGTGCTCTGGAGTATACCAAGCTGAAGACAGCGGACCACTACTGGACAGACCCTTCTGCTGATGAGCTGGTTCAGAGGCACCGCATCCGTGGCCCCCATGGCCGCCAGGACTCACCCTCCAAGCGTCCAGCCCTGGGAGTAGGTTTCCTTTTTGTCCACACCCCAAGTCACTCTCCCCCTCCTCCCCCCGGCCAAAGGCCTTCAGAGAGAAGGGATCTGTATTTACAGTAGGGTTCTTCCCACAAGGGCACTGACCCTCCGCCCACTCTAGTGCTTTGTTGGAGCCCCAAGTTGGGGGGTTGTCTCTGAGCCAGGAACGTAGATCGTCCGATAGCAGTGGCAGCTTCTGGGAGTGGGGAGCCTTGGAGGAGAGAAGGGTCCAGTGTGGCAGCAAAGGAGAAGCAGAAGGGGAAGCCTCCAGTGATGCCGCCTTCCCTCCCAGGTTGCTCAGGCCAGGGGGCTTCAGGGATGAGAGCGTTGGGGTCTAGCAAAGCTTCTCTCTGCAGATCCGGAAGCGACACTCCAGTGGGAGTGCATCAGAAGACCGGTTCGCAGCCTCAGCTCGTGAATATGTGGAGTCCCTTCATCAGAATTCCCGAACACACCTACTCTATGGCAAGAACAATGTGCTGGTACAGCCGGTGAGAGAGCCCAGACCCTGGCTGCCCACATCAGGGAAGTGGGGGGGGGGGCCCTTGGAAAGGTCCCAAGGGATTGATGTCTCGTTGAGCAAGAAGGGATGTGCCAGGGACCTGAAAAGCCTTGGCCAGGACCTTGAACGGCCTCGTGTCCAGAGTGTCATTGCTGCTGCTGGGGTTGGCAGGGGATGAGCCCCCTTTCCTTACTGTTGGGCTCCTCAGCCAAAGCCCAGAGCCCAGACAGACCTGGGTGGGGGTAGGGCTCTGGAGGCCACCCTGGCTATGAGCCCATGTACCTTTCTTTACTCCCAGATCTTGTTCCCCAGGGACCCTACAATCAAGAATCATATTTTCTTTTTAATTTTGTGAAATGTTATTTTTATTGATGCCTTTTGCTTTTACATCACTTTCATTTCCAAATATATTCCCCTCTTGCCCAATGAGCCATCCCTTATAATAAAAATTTTAAGAGACGAGCAATTTAACCAAAAAAAAAAAAAAAGGACATTTGACCGTATCTGATACTGTATGCAATATTTCCCACCAATAGTCCTCCGCGTCTCCCATCTGTACAATGAAGGGATTAAGATAGCATATGGTAGGAAGAGTTTAACTCTTCTCTGGGGCTGAGTTGTCATTAAAATTTCCCAAAGGCATCCCTTCCTAGGAGACTCAAGCAATGATGAGCGGGAAGAAGGAAGAGACATCCCAGGTCTGGAACTGGAAGGGCCTTAGAGAATGTCTGGCCCATCCTCTCACTTTATAGAGGAGGAGACTGAGGACCAGAGAGGTTAAGTCCTTGCCCAAGGTCATTGTATAGGCAGTAAGTGGTAGAGTCAGGATTTGAACTTGGGTCCTTTGGCTCCAAAAATTGACACTTTTCCATTACAACTCTGGCCCCCACTGGGTTTGTCTCCCAGCCTCTGGCAAGTAGGGAGCCCAAGAAAGCCATCTGCTCTAACTAATTAAGAGCCAGGCTACCCAGGGTAGGAGTGGGTGCCAGCTGGCAGGTTGATGTTGGATGGCATGAGAAGGCAGGCAGGCAGGCAGGAGAGAGAGCTGGGGTTTCCTCCAAGCTGCCCGCAGTGTAGATCTTGGATTCTTCACCTTCTTCTCTCTCCAGCCCAAGATATTGTGATTCATCCTGCCCAGTGGGTCCCTTGGCTGGGTTGGCATCTACTTGCCAGTGTGAACATGAGGGAGAGTGGGGAGGAATATGGGTTGAGTGGGTGATACCATCACCCAAAGTGATGCTAGGTTGGTCATAGCTGAGGGCTTGGGAAGGGTCCCACATCCTGGCAGCCCTTCCATGATGGAAGAAAAGACACCAGACCCACTCAGTCCAAGTCTCTCTCTGCCCCAGAGTACTACCAATCTTTGAGACTTACTGCCCATGGCCTGGAGAAGAGGGCTCACTGATTTTGAGTCTGCCCCCCACACCCAAATGTTGCTCTCCAAAATAAAAAAATAGTGATGCATTTTCAAGTCAAAAGAACTGAGTTCAAATCCCAGCTCCGGTACTTGCCATGTAACTATGGGCAAATTATATCTCTGAGCCTCAGTTTTGTAGTGTCATGAGTCATAGGATCATGGATGAAAGGGACCTGAGAGGTCATCTAGTCTAATGACCTCATTTTACAGATGAGGAATGGCACGACTTGCCCTACTCAAGAGAAACTGCTTGGCATAATAGCTTTGTAGTCAGAAAGACCTGGATTCCATTCCCCACCTCAAGAACACGCTCACTGTGTGACTCTGGATAGTCAACCTCTTGAGTCTCAGTTTCCTCATCTGTAAAATAGGAATAATAAAATAAAATAGGGATAATAGTAGCAACCACCTTACAGGGTGGTAGAGAAGATCAAATATGCATGTAAAAGACAGCTGTTCTTATCATTACCTGCTTTACTGGGCTATTCTGAGGAAAGCACTTTGTAGACTGTAATGTCTTATGTAAATGTGCCTTCTCTTGGCCCTTATACTGTTTTTTCCTTGTGTTTTTTTTTTAAACTTTTCTTTCTCCCAGGTAGGTGATCTTTTAAAATTTTGTGTTGTCTTTTTATATATATCACTTTCAATTGCAAATCTCTCTCTCTCCTCCCCTATGAACCATCTCTTGCCACAGAGAATTTTTAAAAAGAAAGGGGAAAAAAGTGGTTTAGCAAAACCAACATATCAACTAAGTCTGACAGTATATGCAATATTCTATATCCATAATCCCTCACCTCTTCAAAGAAGAGAAAGGAGTGTTTTTCTCAACCTTTTCCAGGGCTAAGTTTCTTGGTCATAATTATCCAGCATTCAATTATATTTTATAGTCATCGTGTCTGTTCTATTTATTCCGTGTACTTCACTCTGGATCAGTTAATAGAAGTCTTCCCTTGGTTCTCTGAATTCTTCATGGTCATCTTTTTATGGCTCAATAGTATTCTGTTAGAGCAGTAAGTTGTAGAGGAAAGAGACAGAGGACCAGGGTTTAAATTCCAGCACTAATGCTACTTTTTCTTTTTTACCTTGAACAATTCACTTAACCTGTCTGGGCCTCAGTTTCCTCAACTGTAAAATGGTGGGGTTTGACTTGGTAGCCTCAAAGTTTCCTTCCAGTCTCTCAATCTATGGTCCTCGACACCACAATATGTTGAGCATTTTCCCAGTCAATGGGCATCTACTTTTGTTTCCAGTTCTTTGTTACCACAAAATTGTTGCTATGAATATTTGGGTCCATAAGGGACCTCTCTTTCTATCTTTGATCTCTTCAGGGCACATGCCTCATGGTGAGACCTCGAGGTTAAATATTTTAGTATGAATATCTTAGTCATTTTTTTAGCATCACTTTTTCTCTTTTTTTTGTATGCTCCTAAAAATAAGAGCTCACACACACATAGCAGATGACCTTGTCTACTATTTAACTGAGAAAATCAAGGCCATCTGATGTGAACTCTCTCAATTCTCCTCCTCTTAGCCTCTCTGTGTCCTTACACAACCTCTCCTCCCTCCTGTCTCAGATAATAATAGCTAACATTTATATAACGTTTACTACATGCTAGGCACTGTATTAAGTACTTTACAATTGTTATCTCATTTGATTTTCACAATCCTGGGAGGTAGGAGCTATTATTATCTCCCTTTTTGCAGGTGAAGAAACTGAGGCAAACAGAAGTTAAGCCACTTGCCCAGGGTCACACAGCTAGTGTCTGAAGTTGGATTTGAACTCAGATCTTCCTAACTCCAGACCCAGTGCTCTCTACCCACTATACCACCTAGTTGCCTATGATGAGATAACCCTTATTCTTGCCAAGCTTTCCTTTCTACCTGTACCCGTGCTATTTTCTTTTCAGTGGAAAGGATGCTAGATCAGTCAGTCAATCAATAAGCATTTATTAAGCACCTACTATGTGCCAATTACACAGTGCTGTGGTTATCAAAAAAAGAAGCAAAAAACAGTTCCTTCCCTTGAGGAGTTCACAATCTAATGGGAGAGACAACAAGCAAACAATTATGTACAAGAATTATTTATATATATATATCATATATAATATTATAATATATAATAATTAAGAGAGGAAAGACACTAGAATTAAGAGAGGTTGGGAAAGGCTCCCTGTAGAAGATGGGAATTTAGTTGGGACCTAAAGGAAGCCAGGGCAGCCAATAGGTGGCAGTGAAGAGGAAGAACATTCCAGGCATGGGAGAAGCCAGAGCCTGGGACTGAGAGATGGAATGTCTTGTTTGTAGAACATCTAGGTGACTGGGTCAAAAAGAATGTGGAGAGGAGTAAGATGTAAAAAGACTGGAAAGGTAGGAGATGACTAGGTTTTGAAGGGCTTTGAGTGCCAGAGACTTCTGTATTTGATCCTGGATGCATAGGAAGCCAATGAAATTTATTGTGTAGCCGGGTGGCATGGTCAGACTTTAGGAAAATGGCTTTGCTGGCTGAATAAAACATTGATTGGAGTGGGGAGAGACTTGAGGCAGGTGGACCCACCAGCAGCTTATTGTAGTAATCCAGGTTTGAGGTGATATGGGTCTGCACTAGAGGGGTGGCAGTGTCAGAGGAGAGAAGGGATGTTCAAGAGATGTTGCCAAGATAAAATTAATAGACCTTAAAAACAGATTGGATGGGGCAGTGAGAGATTGTGAGTACTTGAGGGTCACTTCTAGGTTGAGAGCCTGAGGGAAGTTATAGGGAAGCTGCTGGTGGAAGGGAAGATTTAGGGGAAAAGATGACGAATTCAGTTTTGGGCATGTTGCGTTTAAGATATCTACTGGACATCCAGTTTGAGATGTCTGAAAGGCAGTTGACTGTGGAAGACTGGAGGTCAGCAGGGTGAGTAGATTTGAGAATCATCAGCATAAAGAAGGTAATTAAATCCATGGGAGCTAATGAATTCACCAAGTGAAACAGGATAGAGGGAGAAGAGGAAAAGACCCAAGACAGAACCCTGGGGAACACCTTCAGTTAAAGGGCATGAGCTGGATGGAAATCTAGCAAAGGAGACTGAAAAGGAGTGGTCTGATAGGTGGGAGAAGAAACAGGAGCGAGTGATGTCCTGGAAACCCAGAGAAAAGAGAGTATTAAGGAGAGGAGGGTGATCAACAGTGTCAAAGGCTACAGAGAGGTCAAGGAGATTGAGAAAATGCCTTGGATTTGACCACGTAGAGACCAGTGGTAACTTTGGAGAGAGACGGTTCAGTTAAATGATGAGATCAGAATTTGGATTGTAAGAGATTGGGAGAGGAGAGGAAGTGGAGACACCTATTGCCTTTCAAGGAGTTTATGTCCACAAAGGGCAAAAGAGAGATAGGATAATAGTGTGGATGGAAGGATCAAGTTGGGGGAGTTGAGGATAGGTGAGACATGGGCATGTTTGTCAGAAGTAGGGGGGCCAACAGTTGTAGAGACATTGAAGATAGGTGAGAGATTTGAAGAGTTTTTGGGTTTAAATCCAGGCTGTGCTACTTTATTACCTGTGAGACATTGGGCAACTCACTTGACTTGCACTCAGATTCCTTATTTATAAAATGAGGGTATTGGACTATACAACTTCTAAGGTTCCTCGGTGACCTCTGTGACCCTATCCCCTCCCATCTCCTCTGGGACCCTGCTCCATCAATCACTACATCTTGCTTTCATTCTCCACCGGCTCCTCTCTCTCTCTGACTCAAGACCCAACCATTCCCTTTGCCCTGATTTCCCCTCCATCTCTACTCATTACCCCCGCTTCCTTTCCACCCATTTAGTCCTCAGCCCCTTTCAATGTCTTCTGTCCTTAACTCTTGACAAGAGAATCTCTTTAGTACAAAGCCATTAATGACTCAATGCCAAACTCAGTGCCCTTATTTCTGCCCTCATCCTCCTTGAAATTCCAGTAATCTTTGACACTGTAGACCATCCTTTCCCTTTTTGATACTCACGTCTTTCTCCTTTCTTGGGCTTTCTCCTCTCCATAGAAGGAAGACATGGAGGCTGTCCCTGGCTACCTGTCTTTACACCAATCTGCAGAGAGCTTGACCCTGAAGTGGACCCCCAACCAGCTCATGAATGGAACTCTGGGAGACTCAGAGTTAGAGAAGAGGTAGGGACTCCAGTCCAGCTACTGTTTGGAAGGAGATAGGGCCCAGGGGAAAGTGTTTTGTGCTCTCCAGGGTCCTGATCGCCAAAGGGTTTCCACAATACTGGGTGGCTGGGGCTGCTACCGATTTGGAGGCATTGGCAATAGCAACAGCACATGGCTGGTTGAAATCACCTCTTGGCCTTTGGAGCTAAGCAGGTATCAAGATGGAAGGACAGAGTGTGTAGGACCAGAGGAGGACCCTCAGAGACAATAACACTCAGCTTGTTTCCTTCTAGCGTGTACTGGGACTATGCGCTGATTGTGCCCTTCAGCCAAATTGTCTGCATCCACTGCCACCAGCAACGTAAGCCACGTCCCTCCCCCCCGCCCCTAGGCACAGGAGCAAAGAAAGGGAGACCAGCTTCGGAAATCCAACTGCTTTCCAAAACAGTCCTCAGATCCCTTCCCCGCTCCCTCCAAGGCCTCAGTTATTAGGTCAGGAGTAGTGGCAGCTGGGAGCTGGCAATTTCCAGGGCTAATACTTCAACTTACCTACGGACTTTTTTCAAACTTGGATCCCAGGCCCTGGGAACATGGCCCAACTAAGCTGACTAGCCAGTTATTCAGTTCAGAAGGCAGAATCCCTCCTTGGGGGTCTCCTAGGCCTTTGCCTACTTTCCTGTCCCTTCTTCCAGAGAATGGTGGAACACTGGTGCTGGTGAGCCAAGATGGTATCCAGAGGCCTCCTTTGCACTTCCCCCAGGGAGGACACCTCCTGTCTTTCCTGTCCTGCCTGGAGAATGGGCTCCTGCCCCGTGGACAGCTAGAGCCACCACTGTGGTCCCAGCAGGGAAAGGTATCTCATTGGAGCCTGGGTGGGTACAGAAGGGAGGCACATAAAGAGGGGCAAGGAGAAGGGGGAGTTGGGGGGGAGATCTCCCTTTTCACCCCTACCCAATTTCCTCCCTTCCTCCCTCCTTTGCTGAATTCAGGCCAGGGATGCTGTGGGAGAGGGATGGGTCCATCCTGGCAGACCAAAGAGGAGGTCCAGGGACCAGTTCAAGGGCAGGGGCCACTGACCACCCGCACTACTCTCCTGCCACAGGGGAAGGTCTTTCCCAAGCTGCGGAAGCGGAATAGCACCATGAGGTCTGTGGATCTGGAGGAAACAGTGGTGGATGAAAGGCGGGCCACTGACTACGTGTTCCGGATCATCTACCCGGGCCACAGGCATGAGCACAGTAAGTGCCCCCACTCCCACTCATGGTGGGGAGGAGGAGACAGGCCCAAGGCTTCTCGTGTTCTCTTCAGCAGAGCTGGCTAGGACAGGGGCAGGAGGTAGCCCTGAGGAATGTTCACTTAGGCTGACTCAAAGCTAGATGGATGAGTTCTATATAGAGCTTTCTGCCCCCAGTGATGCTTTGTGCCCATCTTCCTCTTCTACTTGGCCATCTCTGTTCTATCTTCTGTTCTTCAGGTTGCTTTTTTTTTTTTTTTTTTAGAACATGGGCACCACCTACAACCACACAGGCTCAGAGGTTCATAGGTTTAGAGATGAAAGAGATCTCATGGATCATTGAAGTCCCTCATTTTTATGGAGGAGGAAACTGAGGCTCAGAGATGGGTAGAGTGACTTCACTAAGGCTATACAGTTCATATGTAGCAGGACCAAAATTCTCACCCAGGTCCTACAGTCCAGATTCAAGATTCAAGCTGCCCTTCCCGTCTCCACGTGAGAAAACCAAACCCTACAACAGGGCTGAAAAGGGAGGCCGAGAATGTAGAATTTCTCCTTCATTCTAACTCCCAGTCTCCTTTAGACCCTGGCTGTGTGTGGTCGGTGCCCATCTTTGGTGATTCCAACCCTGTGCACGCCTCTGTGTGCAGGGTCAGAGCCAGGGCCTACCGTCCTCTCCCTAGCTCTGTGGTGGCTCAGTCGCCAGTGACAGCTTCTCTGATACAGTGGGCAGGTTGCCAGGTGAACTTGCTGGGCTGGGGGGATGAGAGTGGGAAGAAGGAAGTTGCCACAGGGATCCACGTCCGGGTCCACTGGCAGTCCTTGCACCTAGAGGATTATGGGGGTCTGCTCTGGGACCCTGGACAGAAAGAGGCCCCAGTGACTTGAATACTCAGAGTTGGTCCTGCTGCTCCTGATCTGAGCAGGATTGTTGTCTCATCTAGACCCGCCAGCCTTGTAGATAAGAACTTAGAATTTACCGTCCCAGATCGTTTATTCCTTCCAGCCCAGCCCATTCCCCTCCAGAATCCCTTAGCCTGTACTGTGCGAAGGGGAGAAGCAATGCAGCAAATCAGAATCACGGTAGCTCACAATTCTAGGTCTTTTAAGGTTTACAGAGCCTTCTCCATCTCCCCTCCCCCAATAGCTACCTTGTGAGGCAAGTGGTAGTAGTAATAAGAATTACAGTTAACTTTTACATAATGCTCTAAGGTTTGCAAAGCATTTTACAACTGGTATCTCAGTCGATCCTCACAATAACTCTGTGAAGTAGCTGCTATCATTATCCCTATTTTACAATTGAGGAAACTGAGGCTGGGAGAGGTTAAATGATCAGCCCAGGCTTATATAGCTAATGAGCATCTGAGGCGGGATCCGAACTCAGGTTTTCCTGATGCCAAGTCCAGCACTCTTTCCACAATAGAACAAATAGCATTGTCCCTATTTTACAGAAGAGGGAACTGAGGCTTAGAGAGGTTGCCCAGGGTCACCCAGCTAGTGAGTGTTGGCAGGATCTAAAGTCAGATTATCTGGCCCCAAAGTCAAACATGCTCTCTAAGATGTCGTGCTGCTCAACCCCTGCAGGCCAAGTTTTGGGAGCAGGGTAGCCCAGGGTGCAAGATACAAAGGTGAGATCCTCTTCAGAAAGTACATTTTGCTTGCAGGTCTGGAGTTTAAATGGGCAATAGATGTAGTGTATAAATTATCCAGGTGTCTTTGCTCCCTCTTCTCTGTCTTTTAGTCATGTCTCAGAGCTTGGGCCAGGAGCCCAAGCAGCTCCTCGTAGGCAGCCCTGACATAAGACCTGAATGGTTAGCTAAAGTGACTGGCAGGGATTGGAGCCATATTGTATTTGTCTGGCGATTTCAGTCCTCTGGGCGTTCTCTGCCCAGTGTAACCCCAACCACTCCAGAGTTGGTGGTATGATCAGTGTTCTATCTCCCAGCTCTCCTTCCAGCGTATAGCTACATGTCTAGACTGCCTGGAGCAGTGCTGGCCTGCCCCTATGCCATCTCCATCCCCAGTTTTACACCATACAGTCAAGATTTTGATTCTCTCTTGCATTGTTCCTGGATGGAGAGAGCCTCCCCATCAAAGCTGGGTTGAAACTCCTGTGCCCCGTCCCCGTGAAAAATAACTCAGTGAATGAACTCTCTCACATCTCCTCCTCCTCCCCCTCGGTGGGGGTGTGGGAGAACACCGTTCCCTGGAGCCCCTCCCTGCCAGGCCCTCACAAGCCTCTCTCACTATTCTCTTTGAGCAGTCACTATTAACTACCACCACTTAGCTGCCAGCCGCGCGGCCTCGGTGGACGATGATGAGGAAGAGGAGGATAGACTACACGCGATGCTGTCAATGATCTGCTCGCGGAACCTCACAGCTCCCAATCTGATGAAAGGTTTTTATCCCGCGTCCCTCCCTGACCCCCCTCCCATGTCCTATTTCTCCCTCTCCACCGGGTCCACTGGCCAGCACCTGCAGGGACTCACACAACAGTGTTGGCATTACTGGACTCCCTGAGAGTCAGGCAAAGAGAGGCCATGAGAGGGAGAGACAATAGGAAGGAAGGGTGGATGGGGCAGCAAGAAGAGAGAGGAGAGGAAGAAGGATGGAGGGCCGACAGCATTGAATGGGCAGCTCCTAGTCGCTCCCCTCATCGGCACTAGAGAAGGGACTGTCTGCCTGGACCTGGGAGGACAATGAACACAGGGGAAAAGATAATAAATTTAGAGCCAGAAGCCTCCTCAGAGTCCATCTGGTCTCAGAGAAGGAAAGTGGGGCCACGGGAAGGGAAAAGGCATGGCTACTTGGACCCCGGGGCAGGGGCAGAATTCATTCTCAAGTCTCAGAACTTCAAAGACAGCCCTCTGTCCATCACATTCTGGGAACCCCCTATAGATTTCCAGTCCATTTCTTTGTCTGGGGCCAAGATAATGGCGGCTTCAATTTAGTCCTTTCTTCCATTTCTCCTCATCCAACCCATTACTTCTCTGATCCTTTACCTGGTTAGTAATAGGGGGGTCACCTTGTCTGAGGGTCTCATTTGACAGAGGAAGAAACTGAGCCCCACAGAGGTGGACGTGATTTGCCCAAGGCCACATAGCTAAGATCATAGGATCATATATGTAAAACCAGGAGAGACAAGTATTATCGAGTCCCACTGCCTCATTTTACAGTAAGGAAACTGAGACCCTGGGAGAGTAAATGGCCTGCAGGATAATAGATTTCAGGCTAGAAGGGACCTTGGGAGTCATGTAGTTCAATGACTAGGTGATAACCGGGGTCCTAGAGTAGGTCCCTAACCATCGGGCAGGCAGTAAGGACCCCAGACATATCTGACAGTGGGAAAGATGGTGCAGTGGGAAGCAATGCACTGACTTAGCTTCTCTTTGTGGCCCTTTGTGTTCCTGCCTCCCTCTCCCCAACACACACACATACACACGTACACATGCACACATGCAAACACGTGCACATGCACACACCTTGAAACCACTGAGCTTCTGTCATTGTGGATTTCAGACTTTCACCAGAGACTTGGGAATACCTAGCTCATTCACTCTGAATTAACCCATTAATCCATAAGCATTTATTATGCGCCTCCTTTGTGAGGCAGCATGGCATAAGGGATAGGGATCTGGTCTTAAAGCCAAGAAGACCTGGGTTCAGTCCTGCCTGTGACATGTATTTTGCCGTGTGACCCTGGACTAGTCACTTAACCTCGAAGACTCAACTCTCTGAGACTATAAGACTCTGAGACTCTCTCCTCTGGCAGCAGAGGAGGCTATCTGCATTGGTAGAGGATGTATCTCCCTGGGAGAGCTCCACGCTAATGAAATCACAGATCAGGTTTAAAAAAAGTGTTGAACTGTGGTGGGTACTGGGGATAGAAAGACAAAAATGAAGCCATCCCTGCCCTCAGGAGCTTGTGTTCCATGGGGAGAAAACATACACATATGGAAAGAATATACATGTAATAAACAATATACAGTGTATATTAATGTAATATAATAAATACAATAATGTAACATACAATACATGTAATATTGTAATATACAATGTATATTGTATATAATTCAAGAAATACAATAACGTAACATACAATATATGTAATATACAATGTATATTGCATAGTGATATAATACAAGAAATACAATAATGTAATATACAATATATATAATCTGCAAAATGCATACAACGTAATTGAGGGACACTAGCAGCTGGGGGGTCAGGAGAGGGTTTGTGTTAAAAAGTGGCACTGGAGCCGAGTCTTGTAGGCAGTGAGGGAATCTAGAGTTCGGGGTGAAGAAGAAGGGATAAAGGAAGGAAGGATTTATTAGACACATGCTATGTGCCAGACACTGTGCTAAGCGCTTTACAAATACTATCTACAACAACCCCAGGAGGCAGGTGCTATTATTATCTTCATTTTACAGTCAAAGAAACTGAGGCAAAAAGAGGTTAAATGACTCAGCCAGGATCACGTAGCTAATAAGTGTTTGAAGCTAGATTTGAAGTCAGGCCTTCCCGACTTCAGGCCCGGGGCTGTATGCACTGTGCCACATGCGTGCCTCTAGCAAAGGTGGTGATGACAGCTAGGTATCATAGGATCATAGATTTAGAGTTGAAAGGGACCTTAGATAGAGACTGGCTAGCCCGTCCTCTTCATTTTACATTTAAGAAAACTGAGGCTCAGAGAGATCAAGGTATTTGCCCAGGGTCCTATAGGTAGTAAGCATCAGAGCTGGGATTAGAACCCAGGTCCTCTGACTCTTAGGTGCCGCTTGTCCTGCTATACCACATTTCCCCTCAGATGGGCCTAACTTCCTTTCCCTCCGTCCCCAGGGCTCAGTCTGCCTTGGTAGCTCAGCTGAGAGTCTCTAGAAATGGGCCTTCCCTTCTCCAAACCCCACGCCCAACTACTGTGCCAACTGGTCTTTTCCCATTTTCTACCCAGGAAAGTCTAAGCCTCAATTCCTTCACCCCAGGCCAAGCCTCAAGGTTATATAGGCCCTATTCCCTAGGACCTGGCCTGTGACTTAAGTCTGGTCTTGCCACACCTCGCCTACCTTCCCATCTCTTCTACTTGTCTTTTTTTTTTTTTTAATTGATGTCTAGACTTGTGATTCTATTGGTGTTAGCAAATCTCCCAGTGAGGAAATTTCATTTACCAGTGGTGATCCTGCTCCTTCTTTGCCTTTGGCAGTAGCCTGGCGACACCATGAGAGGAGTAAGTGACTCGCCCAGGGTAACAGCCAACATGTCTCAGACATCAGACTTAAAGGATCAGAGATCAGAAGATAAGAGCTCTACCAGTCTGAGGACTGGCAGAGGCCATCTAGTTAGACTAAGGGCCAGTAAGAGGCAGCTAGGTAGTATAATGGATAAAACTCAGGGCCTGGAGTCAAGAAGATCTGAATTCAAATTCAGCCTCAGACACTCACTAGCTGTATGACCTTGGGCAAGTCACTTAACTTCCTTTTGCCTCAGTTTCCTCATCAGTAAAATGGGGATAATAATAGCACCTACCTCCCAGGGTTGTTTTGAGGATCAAATGAGATAATAATTATAAAATGCTTAGCACAGTTCCTGGCACATAGTAGGTGCTATATGAATGGTAGCTATTATTAAGGAAATTGGGCTGTGCTTTCATGGGTATAGGGGACTCCTAGGTAAGGAAACTCCCTCCCACCACATTGCCTCTTCCTGACTCTTCTAATAGGAGCCAAAAGAAGCAGGAAAGCAGCACTGGGTGGGCCAGCAGAGTCCCATTTCTGATGTTAATTACCCTATTTATTGGCAGTTCTGCAAAGTGGATAAATAACCAGTGCCTGGATGTCATTCCCTGTGACCGTGGGCAATATCACTTAGCTCTCTGGACCTCATTTTCCTCACCCGTAAATTGGGGGGCCGGGTTGGACTAGAAGGCTCCTAAGGACCCTTACAGCTTCAGAGCTAAGATCCCCTTTCTGGTCCATGCTGGCTGTGTGGTCCTGTGCCGGTCACTCAGCATCTCAGTGCTCTAGGCAGCCCTCTAAGCTGCTCGGCTGCAGAGAAGGGGGTGACCTGCGTAGTGAGAAGGGGAGATCAGAGGGCCAGTCCCCATCTCTATGCCTTCACTGGCCCCCCAGCCTGGTTTCTTTCAGGCCCCGGGCCTGTGGGCTGGTGCTTGTTTCCAGAGGCGGTGTTAGCATCCCCTCACCCCCTGAGGCTGGCTGGTCCTGAAGGTGGGAGAAGGCTGAGAGATGGAGTGAGTTTCTGGTGCTAGGTTAGTGGGTTTTTTTGTTTTTCTTGCTTACTCTCAGATCTCCAGGGTTCAGTTCTGTGGCCAGAGCTACCAGCAGTATGGTGGGTCTTGATGAAGAGGCTACAGGGTTTTGCAAAGAGCTTCTCTTCCTCAGGAAGAGAAAGAGGAGAGTAAGGCTGGAGATTGAGGGAAGGGCCCCTGCAGATCTCCAGTTGTAAGTAGTTTTCAAAAGATCTGGTCCCTTGCCTAGGGAGGACCTGGCCTGGAATCCATCCTTTGAGTTGGGAGTTCCAGAGGCTCTTCCCAGGCCAGCGAAGGCAGGCCTGTCAGTAAGCCCTAGGGGAACTGGGAGTATGGATGGGGGCAGGTTTGTCCTTTATACTTATATATACACTTATACTTTTATATATATGCATTTATACCTTTATATATATGCACATATATGTGTGTGTGTGTGTGTGTGTGTGTGTGTGTATATATATATATATATATATATACACACCATACATTCCACACCCCCTCGCCCTCCAGCTTCTTGGGAATGGGGAGCCATCACTGAGGTAGGCCAGAAGTAGGCGGGGGGGAGGGCATTGGCACAAGAGAGCGAAGGGCAGGCTTCCGACGTCCCTAGCATGCTCCCTTCTTCTCGTCCACAATGACAACACTGTTGTGTCCCGTTTGCTAGCCTTGGCTTCTGAGTTCTGCAACATGCTTGACTTTTGGTGCATGTGGATAAAGTGGCGGGTGTGCCGATCACCCTTCCCCTTCCCACCCACCCCCAGCCCTTGCCTGTCCTTCCCCTCTTCCAGCTTACAACCCCTGAGAGCAGAGATGCTATTCACACTAATTCTAGGCCAGACCAGACGCCTTTCGTTCGGAGTCCTGGGGCTGTGGGGTTCAACCAGCCCAACAGTTTTTGCCTCCAACTCTTCCTCATCCTTGGAGGAGGAAGCCAAATCTAGCAGAGAAAACTCCCTGACCCTGAGAGGGCCCTGAGACTCTAGTCCCTCCTGAGCTTGAGCTTTGTGTAGTGGGTTGATCCTGAAAATAGAATAAGACGGGATGTTTACTCCCTGGCTTGCTCAGCTCCTCCCTGGAGAATTAAGGTGAAGAGCATTTTTCCGTGAGCCTTTTGGTGGGTGGGACCCACTGCCTGGGCATGTTTTCTCCTCTTTGGTTTGGCACCCATCTTCGTCTCCTTCTGCAGTCCCCCCGATCCTCCCTGCTTCCTGCTGTCCCACTGGCTGGCTGGTGAGCCAGGGCTCTGCTCCTTCCTACCGCAGAGTGCATGAGCTGGACTCAGCCCTTCCTCACTCTCCCCCACGTCCACATTCCTCCCTCTTTTTGGGGTACAGCTTGCACCCTTCCAACCCCCACACCTGATCCAGAGCTACAGCTCATCCTCACCAAGTGTTCCCTTAGTTTGCCTCCGGATGGAGTTGAAGGGCCAGCTATTTGTGGAGATCCTGACTGCACAAAGGTCAGGAGCCCAGCCAGTGGGGCCAGGTGCTGGTGGGGCCAGGAGGCAGCTTTGCCATCTCAGCCCTTCCAAGCCTCTCCCGCCAAATGCGGAAAGCTCAGGCATCAGGGATTGAGCCATAATGTGCTCACTCTGTCCCTGTTGTCTACACAGCCTGAGTGACACATTAGATAACTGGGTAGTTAATAACCATAATGTTATTAATAATAACAACACTAGTTCACATTTCTATAGTCCTTGAAGGCTTGCCTTACAAAGCACCACACGTGTTGTCTCCTTGGATCTGCTCACCAACCCTGCACAGTTGGTGCTGTGATGTGATTATCCCCACTTTACAGATATGGAAACTGAGGCTGAGAAGGGTTCAGTGACTTGCCCAACATCCCATAGCCAATAAGTGCCTGTTTCTCTAATCCAGCCCAGCACTCTAGCCACCATGCTGTCTAGAATCAGAATTGATGGCACCATGGGAGTCAGCTAGTCCAACCCAGATTGACCAAGATTATCCCCTCTATGGCGTCCTTGACATGAGATGCTCCAGCCTTCACTTGAAGACTTCCAGAGATGGGGAGGACCCACTTTGTAGAGGCTAGGCAACTCACAGCCGCTGATGGGGCCATCTCTTCCAGCCAGGCCCCATCATACAAATTTTCTTCTCTCTTCCTCTCTCCTCTTCCCTTTTCTTCACCCTTCTTTGCATCATCTCCCCTCTTACTCCCTTTCTTCCCTTAGTATTGGATCTCTAAGTGGTGCCCCTTCCCTCCCCCCACTACCATCATGATCCCTGCTTAGCTTAGAAGGAAAGTCTTGAGGATGGATTGTATCCCAAGCACTGGTTCTGGAGGGGAGATATATCTGCCCAAGTTTGCTCTCTATCACTAATCAATCAATAAGCATTTACTAAGCACTTACTATGTGCCAAGCATATAATAAGTTCTGGGGATACAAAAAGAGGCCAAAGACAATCCCTGCCCTCAAAGAGCTTACAATCGAAGAGGAAAGACAATACACAAATAACTATTTACAAAGCAAGCTAAATACAGGATAAATAAGAAATAATGAACACAGGCAAGGCACTGGAATTAAGAGGGGTTAAGGAAGGCTTCCTGTAGGCAGTAGGATTTTATCTGGGACTTAAAGGAAGCCGGGGAGGTCAGTTATCAGAGCAAAGGAGGGAGAGCATTCCAGGCATGGGGGACATCCATAGAAAATGCCCAGAGTTGAGAGATGGAGGGCCTTGTTCATGGAACAGCCAGGAGGCCAGGTCACTGGAATGAAGAATACATGTGGGGAGTAAGATGTAAGAAGACTGCAATGGTGGGAGGGGGCTAAGTTATAAAGAGCTTTGAATGCTTAATGGGGCATTTTGCATTGGATTCCAGAGGCAATAGGGAGTTTATTGGCTGGGAAGGTGCCATGATGGTGGGACCTTTGCTTTAGGAAACTCATTTCAGTGGCTGGATGGAGAATGGACTGGAGTGGGGCCAGACTTAGGGCAGGCAGACCCACCAGCAGGCTAATGCACCAGGCACTTGGTGAGTAGCTATGTTGGGGCAGCATTAGGGCAGGCCCTTCTAGTGATCCCCAGAGGGCTTTGCCCATCTGGAGTCTTCCAGATAAAAGGGTCAATAAAACAGATAACAAGCATTAGTCAATGTTTGCTATATGCCAGGCACTGTGCTAATAGCTAAAGATACAAAATCAGAAATGATATAGTGCCTGCCCTCAGAAGGCTTACATTCTAATGAAGGAGACAACCTCTACTCATCTACAGAATATTTAGGAGGGGGGATAGGAACTGGACCTATGACTGGAACAGGGAATTCCCAGATGAGAAAACTTCAATCAATGCAGGATGGAACCCTCTCTGCAACTTCTAAAGGAGATGCCTGGAGCACCAAGAGGTGAAGAAGTGACTTGCCCAGGGTCACACAGTCCCCTCAGAGATGGGACTTGAACCCAGATCTTCCTGGCTCTAAGGCCAGCTCTTATCCACTAAACCTTGCTCGATGCCTACAAATATGACACGTATCCAAAGTGAATAGGACAGAGCTTTGGGAGGGAGGGCCATGGCTGCTGGAGGGATCAGGAGAGGCCAGCATTTATATAGCACCTACTGTTTGCCAGGCACTGTGCTAAGAGCTTTACAAATATTATCTCATTTGATCCTCACAGCAATCCTAGGAAGCAGGTGCTATTATTATCCTCATTTTACAGCTGAGGAAACTGAGGCAGAGGTTATGGGATTTGTCTGAAGTCACACAGCTAATCTGAAGTTGGCTATGAACTCTTCCTGAGTCCAGGCCCAGCGCTCTATCCGCCTAGGTGCCTCTGCCAACCAGACTATGGCCCAAGGGGAGCCCCCAAACTTGAGTAGAGAGTACTGACCTCTCCTTTTTGCTCTGGCTGAAGAGAACCAGCCCGATGACCTTGGAAATTCCTCCAAAAGAGACAAGGCCTTGGCTTCTGGGGCGAGGCTGGGGTTGGTGGAAAGAGCCTTCCTTCCTTCCTTCCTTTAGAGCAGGTTCTATTAGAGATCCCTTCATCATGGCAGGTAGCCACATGAGCTGCAAAGCCAATGACAGGCGAGGGTCAGGGAAAAGACCTCATCCCATTGATTGTCAGGAAAAGAAGAGCTCCCTGGTTTCCTCCTTTCTTCAGTTCTAGTCCAGGAGTTTTAATTTGAGATCAAACTTGTGATTTCATTCCCAATGAGGAAACTCCCTCTGCCAACACAGATGATCTCTCGATTTTTAGTCATTGAGAGTTGCCTGGGACCACAGAGAAATTAAGTGACTTGCCCAGGGTCACCTGGCAAGCTAATATGTCTCTGAGGCAAGACATGAACCCAGGAATTCCTGATTCAAAGGCTGGCTCTCTATTCACAGCTGCCTCCCATAGATTAAGAGGGATAAGCACATCCTTCAGAGGCCAGGCCACCAGGTGGTCTTTTTAGGGTCCCATGATTCCTTCTCTACTCCTCTACCCCCTAGAGAGTGAAACCCAAAGAGATAGGTGAATACTTTTCTGTGCTTTCCTCTCTCTCTCTGCCAGAGTATTTAATCCTATAAAAAGAGCACACGCAAACATGCAGTTTGCAAAATAGGAGAGCCTCTGTCTTTATCTTTCCTGCCTCTGGACTTCTAGGCAGAGACTCCCCCCCTC
Source organism: Vombatus ursinus (assembly GCF_900497805.2). Lineage (NCBI taxonomy): Eukaryota > Metazoa > Chordata > Mammalia > Diprotodontia > Vombatidae > Vombatus > Vombatus ursinus. The sequence goes on along the minus strand of NW_020954546.1, from coordinate 22,210,930 downwards.
CCCTCCCCTGAGGCCTCCAGTCTTCTGCCAAGGGATGAATCTGAGCTGCAGCTCCAGGCAGCAAGGCCTGGCACAGCCTTATTAATATGGGCACCGCGGGAGGGATGCTGTGCCCACAGCCCTGACCATCACTCACTCCCTTGTCCTAGATGCCGGGGACATGATTGAGATGCAAGGCTTTGGGCCAAGCCCACCAGCCTGGCAGTTTGAACCTCCAATTGGTCACAGCTCCTGTCTCTCCTGTTCTATCAGAGGTTCACCCTATGACCCACCCAACTACTGCAACTGTGCGCAGGACAGGTGAGTGGGACCCCAACTAGGGGACAGCCTGGACCCCAGGTGGGAGACTGAGAAAAACATGGGCATATTGGGGAGGGGGGAGTAGGTGGGGAATTAAGGAACTTCTAATCCTCACCTAGATGTCCTTCCGTCTGTGTGCGTCCTTAAATGGCTATCTGTGAATTTGTGTGTGCCTCGGAGCAGCTGAGGTTATGTGCCCATTTCTGTCTCATTGTCTTTGTGCTTCTCTCAATGTGACCAGTCAGTGAATGTGTGATGAGCACCTACTATGTGCAAAGCATGAGGTAAGACATACCTGGCATTGTGCTTCTCACAGGCTTTTTGAAAGCTTGCACCGGGCACATAGGAAGTTAATAAACATTTGTGGAATTGAATTGTTTCTCTTTTTGAAATTTTGTAATCTCCATTATGACCTCAATGACATCAACAAAAACAAAATATTAAAAGCCATAACCACTAAAAATATTTATGATTTTTAAATGTGTATGTTAACTTTAACCAAATAACAGAAATGCATTATTTGCTTCCAAATCCTTTCTGATCACCTTTTCTCCTGTGGGTTTGTTTTTATTTTCAGTGCAACTTTATTTTTGTAATCTGAAAAGTATATAGAGTATAGTTATTAACTACAAACTAGCACAAGACTGCTTGCCAGGAATCTGTAAGTGGATATGGGTTGTCAGTTGGGTTTATTTGTTTTTGGAATACAAAATGTCAAAGTCACTTTTGGTAGGTAGGATTGGTTGTGGGTTTACACAATCACAGCATTGGAAGAGTTATCTAGTCTAATCAAATACTTGAACAAGATTTCCCTCTACAGTATCCCTGGCAAGGGGGTCATGGATAGTCTTTGCTTAAAGGGTTCCAATGAGGAGGAACTTTACTACCTTCTGAGGCAGTCCATTCTACTTTGGGGTAGCTCTAATTGTTAGGAAATTCTCTTGAGAGCTAAGCCAGTTTTACTCACCCAGGAACCAGATAGCTATCTGACATAAGATTAGAAATTCCTTGTAATTACTATTTAACTCAATATGGGAATCCTGTGCTCCTTAGGTAGTAAATTTCTAAGGACCATACCTCCCCACCCCCAAACTAAATAAAGCAAAACATGGCAGCTGTATTGTTTGAGATATTTGGGGGGGGGGATGAGGCAATTGGGGTTAATTGACATGCCCAAGGTCACACAACTAGTAAGTGGCAAGTGTCTGAGGTCAGATTTGAACTCAGGTCCTCCTGACTCAAAGGCCAGAGCTTTATCTACTATGCCACTTAGCTGCCCCTAGTGGCAGCTGTATTGGATACACCAGACATTCCATTTGGTCTCAAGATCCTTTTCAGAAGGCTACCCTAAAGAATTTAAACCCAAACCAAAGCTAAGAGAAGGAGGCAACATTCTCCCCTCTCCTAGCTCTCATTCTTATTTTTATTATTATAGCTGTCTGCAGAAAAAAAAAATGTTGGTTTTTGCCATCTGTTCTGGCCAAGTGAGAAGCAACATAAGGTAGTGGATAGAGAAATGGCCTCCCAGTCAGGACCACGCAGGTTTAAGCCCCATTTCTGGGACCACTGAGAAGTGTCTAAGCCTAGAAAATGAAGAGGTGGTGTCAGTTTGCATTGGGGAAGGAAGTTTCTTCTTTCTATCCACAGCCTTTCCAGGAACTCCTTGTTCTGCTGAAATCACAGATCCCATTTAAAAAATTAACTACATTGACGTCAAGCTTCAATTTGCCTTCACCACTTCTATCTGTTGCCCCTCTGGGATCAAGCTTCACAGTTCAATCCCTTTGTCTTGCAACAACCCTTCTAATATCTGAAGATGGTTATCCTCTTCCCTCTAAGTTTCTTCTTGTCCAAGTAAAAAATTTTTCATTCTTTATCATAGATTTAGAGCCAAAGAGACTTTTAGATCTATTTCTTTTACAAATAAGGAAACTGAGGGCCAGAGAAATTTTTTTTAAAAAACTTGCCCAAATTCAGGTAGGGAGTAAGTAGCAGAGACAAATCAAACCTGATTCCTCTGCCTCTAAATTCAACACTTTTTCCACTACGGAATTATTATACCCATTTTACAGGTGGAGAAACCAAGGCTTAAAAAGATGGTGACTTAAAAAAAATAAATAAATAAGAATAAAAAGATGGTGACTTGCTTGAGGTCACCAAGTGAGTTAGCCAGAGTTGTCAGGAGAATTCCTGAGCCCTGGCACAATCCTCTTTACCCCACTGCACCCCACCAGTGTCTCCATGTCTGTCTCCATGTTGACTTCCTTGTGGATGTGTCTGTGTGTGATTCCAGTCTACTCCTCTGTTTGTGTTTCCCTGTACCTCTGCTGCTAAATCTCCACTCGTATTCAGCCAGGAAACATTAGGGATGGCTGCCATACCCAGAAGGTACTGAGGTGGCATATTCCTGGGCATATTCATGGTGCTCTTGGCTAGATCTCTATAAATCTCAGACCTTTCTATGTTGATTCTTGGAGTTATTGGCCTGAATCCCATTGTGCTGTCTAGAGGCCCTGCTGGACCTCCCTCTGTCCCTGTAAGCACATCCTGAGCCCAAGTTCAAGGCCAAGAGCCCCAGAGGGAACAGTGTCTATAGTACAGGGCCCAGCATATAGTACATGCTTAATAAATCCTTATTAATTAATGACCCACTCATTGCCCAAGGGTGCCCTCCACTGGTGACCAGGCCAGGAGGATTAGATTGGGAAAGATGAATCATGGTTTCCTTGCCTGCCATTCATACTTCCAGTTCTGTTTATGAGGGACAGGTGAATGATCTCTGCCTCAGATATTGGGAAAGGACAGAACTATAAGAGCAGGAGGCAGACTCCCCCAGGTTCCAGAGAAATGGAAGTGAATACTGGGAGGTCCCTTCCCCCCACTGAGCACCAGGGGATTGAGACCACACTCCTGGAAGCTCTTAGAGCCAGCCCTCCCTCTCAGAGACTTAGCAAGGTGAGCAGCAGGAGCCTATATCTTGATTTCCTTGAATTGACCTTTCAGGGCTGAAAGGGACCTTAGAGATCTAGTTCCACCCCTCCCCTTTTACAGAGAAACTAACTGAGGCCCAGAGAAGTGACTGGCTCAAAGTCACCCAATAAGAAGGAGATGGAACAGGTGGGAGAGGCTGAGGGAAGTGTGCTGCCCAGGGTGACTGAGCAAGCCTGGACCCCGACCAGCCAGAGCTCAGGTGGTGCTCCCCACAGTTGCAGAGCCCAGGACTTGAACCCAGGCCTCCTGACTCCAAAGTCTAGTGTCCTCTCCATGACGCCACAGTCTCTCCCTGAGGTTTGCATGGGAGTTAGGAGGAGGGAGTTTTCCCAGCTGTAGCAGCTGGTCTCAGGGTGATGCCCTGCCTATTTCCACTGAGCGCGCGGCTCTCTTCTCCCCAGAATGCCCCTGAGATTGCTGTGTGAGAACATGAAGAGACAGATCATGTCCCGGGCCTTCTATGGATGTGAGTGAGATGGGAGGGGAGATGGGAGGGGAGAGGAGAGGGGAGGCTGCCCTGGGTAACACTCTCTGTCTCCCACTCCTCGGCTGTGGAGCCACCTCCTGGGAGCTGTCCATTTTAAATCACCTGCCTCCCCTCCCCCTCCCCACCAGGGCTGGCATACTGCCGACACCTGTCCACTGTCAGGACCCACCTGTCAGCCCTGGTACATCATAATATCATCCCACCTGACCGGCCCCCAGGAGCTTCAGGAGGGCTCACCAAGGATGTGTGGAGCAAGTACCAGAAAGATAAGAAGGTTTGGGAAGGGTTTTGAGTGGTGGAGGTGGGGGGAGACGAGGGGTTATTCGGGGGCAGTGCCCAGGAGATAGAGAACAGCTTGATCTGAGGAAGCTGCCCAGTCTGGGAGAATGGCCAAGATGGAATGGGGTCCTCTACAGGAAAGGGGGGAAGATGAAGTGTGAAGAATACTTCCAGATCACTTGACCATCAACTGGCCTTGGTCTATAATGATGCGGTAGAGAGAGGCTCCCCCCACCTCCAGCCCAATAGACCTCTGAAGGAGGCACTATAATTATTTTTAGCCCCATTCTACAGATTAGGAAACCGAGGCACACAGATGAATTGTCCAGTAACACAACTAGGACATTCAGGAACCAGGCTTTGAATGCCAATCTTCTGAGAAGTCTAGTGGTCTGACTGTGTTGCCTTTCCTGGGAGACATGGCCTCAACTCTGGTTGCAGCTCTGCCATTAACTCTCAGTGTGACCTTGGACAAGCTGTTTTCCTCCCCCTTGCCTGCAGTTTCTTCTTCTGTCAAATAAGAGATGATCTGAGGGTCCTTTCATCTCTCAGTCCTGTTAAAAGGATGTTTGTGCCATTGGTTAGGCCTTAGCTGTGCAGATGCTGGGGCCTCCTGGGCCCAGGTGGGTGAGGGTGTGTGAAGAAAGAGCCTGTCTTAGCTGGAGGGTGTCCAAAGAGTAACCTGGCTCGAGAATCAGAGTTCCCTCCACTCATGCTCTTACAACCCCACCCAGAGCTACCCTACCCTACCCTGGGCCCAAGGGGGAGTGAAGAGGGTCTGGCCATGAGGTAAAGAGAAGGATCCCCTCTGCCCTGCCCACTCACCAAGTAGATGCAACCGGCTGGTTGGGTTCCAGCCCGAGGGAGGAATCTGAGGCTCAGTGTACTTCCTCTCTTCCCACCTCATCCTCTCTCCTCTCCATTCCTCTCTATCTCCTTCCTCTCCCCTTTCTTCCTCTCCCATCCCCTCCTTTCTTCCCTCCCTTTTTTCTTGTCTTCCTCTCTCCTCCCTGTTTGCTGCTCTCCCCTTCTACTCTCCCCTCCCTCCCTTCCTTTCTTCTCCTTTCCTCCCCTCTCTCTCACACCTCCCTTCCTCTTCTCTCTTCTTTCCTTTTTTTCCTGCTTTCCTTTCTTCTCTTTTCTCCTTTCCTTTCCCTCTTTCTTCCCTTCCTCTCCCTTCGCTGACACTCAGAACTACAAGGAGCTGGAGCTTCTGAGGAGAGTGTACTATGGGGGTGTGGAACATGAGATCCGAAAGGACGTCTGGCCCTTCCTGCTTGGACACTACAAGTTTGGCATGAGCAAGAAGGAGATGGAGCAGGTGAAAGAACATGGCACCCAGGGCGATGAGGCAGGCAAGGCTCGGGGGTCACTCCCCTCAGGGGTCCCGGTTTCCCAGATGGTGTCACCCTCCCAGGAATAGCGGCCTCAGAACCCAGTCTGCCGAAGTAAAAGAAACAGAAGACTGGGGCTCAGCCCCAGGTCTGCTTCCATTTGGGTGACCTGGTGCTAGTTGTTCTCCAAGCTCTAAACCCTGTAATCCCTAAATAACCTTTAGTCAGATGATTCTTCTAGGCTGGGGCTGCCCTGGACTCCCAGACCTGGGAAGCTGATCATCCTGGGGGAGGTAGGGTTGGGTATAGGCCTGGTACCCAGGTAGGTGGGAGCAGCTGATTCCAGGTAAAGGGGCTCTGTGTCAGCCCCTTACCACCACACTGGGTATTCCCCAAGTCCAGGTGGATGACGCTGTGGCATCCCGATACCAGCGGGTACTGGCAGAGTGGAAGGCCTGTGAGGTGGTGGTCCGGCAGCGGGAGCGGGAAGCCCATCCAGCTACACTCACCAAGTTCTCCTCGGGAAGCAGCATCGACAGCCACGTCCAGCGCCTCATCCACCGGGACTCCACCATCAGCAATGATGTGAGTCCTGGGAGAGACAGGGAAAAAGGTGGGCGGGGCCAGGGGGCTGGAGGATGGGGAGGACTGGGCCAGGGGCCCTGGTGGGAGCTTGTGCCGACTCCACTCTATACCTCTAGGAGAGGCCTAGCTTCCCATTCCTGGTCTTTAGACCGCGGTAATGATAAGGGTGATCAGGCAGTTTTTCTGCACTCAGTGTGCTAAGTGCCAGAGATGCAAAGACAAGAAAGCAAGACTGTCACTGCCCTCAGAGATCTTCCATTCTAATGGGGAAAGATCTTCTCCACAGAATGGAGAAGCTAGGGAAGGGTACCTGTGAGGTGAAATAGTTTGGAAACGGCTAAGAAATGACTTAGAAGTCTGGTTCTGGTCAACATGAGGGAACAGCTCACTTATCAAACTTCTTTTTTTAAAAATAGTTTAAGTATTTTTCCCAATTACATGTAAAAACAATTTTTAATGTTCATTTTTTAAAATTTTGAGTCCCAAATTCTCTCCCTCCCACCCTCCCCTTCCTGCTCATTGAGAAGGCAAGCAATTTGACATATGGGGCAGTCCTGCAAAACCTATTTCCGTATTAGTTATGTTATAAAAGAAAACACAGACCCCCCCCCCCAAACCCACCCCCAAAAAAAAAAAAAAAAGTAAAAAAAAAAGGTAGACTTCAATCTGCATTCAGACTCCATGAGTTCTCTCTCTGGAGGTGGATAACATTTTTCATCATTAGTCCTTCAGAATTGTCTTGGATCATTTTATTGCTGAGAATAGCTAAGTCATCCAGAGTTGATCATTCTACAATATTACTGTTACTGTGTACAGTGTTCTGGTTCTGCTTACTTCACTCTGCATCAGTTCACATCAGTCTTTGCAGTTTTTCTGAAGGCATCCTGCTTATCATTTCTTGTAGCACAATAGTCTTCTATCACAATCATATACCACAGCTTGTTCAGCCATTCCCCAATTTATGGGCATCCCCTCAATTTCCAATTCTTTGCCACTATAAATATTTGGGTACATGTAGGTCTTTTTCCTTTTTTTAAAATCTCTTTGGGTCACAGACCTAGTGGTGGTATTGCTGAGTCAAAGGGCGTGAATGGTTTTATTGCCCTTTCGGCATAGTTCCAAATTGTTCTTCAGAATGGTTGGATCAGCACCCAACTCCAGCAATAGTGTATTAGTGTCCCAGTTTTCCCACATCCCCTCCAACATTTGTCATTTTTCTTTTCTGTCATATTAGCCAATCTGATAGGTGTGAAGTGGTCCCACAATGTTGTTTTAATTTGCATGTCTTTAATCTATAGTGATTTAGAGCATTTTTTTTCATGTGACTATGGATAGCTTTGATTTCTTCTTCCAAAAACAGCCTGCTCATATCCTTTGACCATTCATCAATTGGAGAATGACTTGAGTTCTTATAAAACTTATACAATTCTCTAAACATTTGAAAAATGAAGCCCTTATCAGAGAAATTTGCTTTAAAAATTATTTCACATTTATGATTCCTGTGTATTTCCCTCCATACTATTTTCCTCCTGTTTATTCTTTTCTCTCTCTCTCTCCTTTCATCCTGTCGCTCCTCAAAATTGTTTTGCTTCTGACCACTGACTCCCTTCCAATCTGCCCAGCCTTCTGTCAGCACCACCCCTTTTCTTATCCCCCTCTTCTTCTATTTCCCTGTAAGGTAAGATAGATTTTTATACCCAACTGAGTGTGTATGTAATTCCCTCTTTGAGACAATTCTGATGAGAGTAAGGTTTAAGCATTGCCCACCACTCTCCCATCTTTGCCTCCACTGTAAAAGGTCTTCCATGCCTCTTTTATGTGAGATAATTTACCCTTCTACCTCTCTCTTGCCCTTTCTCCCAGTGCATCCCTTTTTCTTACCCCTTAACTTTATTTTTTTAGATATCATCCCATCATAGTCAACTTACACTCATGACTTCTATGTAGAATCCTTCTAACTGCCCTAATACTGTTAAAGTTCATAGAGTTACAAGTATCATCTTCCCACGTAGAAATGTAAACAGTTTAACCTTATTGAATCCTTTATGATTTCTCTTTCCTGTTTACCTTTTTCTGCTTCCATTGAGTCTTATATTTGAAAGTCAGATTTTCTATTCAGCTCTGGTCTTCCCATCAGGAATGCTTGAAAGTCCTCTATTTCATGGATAGAGCACTGGCCCTGAAGTCAGGAGGACCTGAGTTCAAATCTGGCCTCAGACCAAACACCTGACACGTACTAGCTGCGTGACCTTGGGCAAGTCACTTAACTCCAATTGCCTCACTAAAAAAAAAAAAAGTCCTCTATTTCATTAAATATCCATTTTGGGGGGCAGGGCAATCAGGGTTAAGCAACTTGCCTAGGGTCACACAGCTAGGAAGTATCTGAGGCTAAATTTGAACTCTGGTCCTCCTGACTATAGAACCAGTGCTCTATCCACTGTACCACCTAGCTGCCCCTAAATACCCATTTTTCCCCAGATTTTATAGTTGTCCTTACAACATCATAGAGGTTAGGGATGCGGCATCCTCTCGATCTGGAAAATCCGCATAAAATTTTTTGGCCCTCCCTTTGTAGGGAGAAGAAGTCCAAATTTTTTCTTTTTCTTTTATAGGGTGTTTATGGTACTTATTATAAAATTTCAGTTAAGTATTTGGTCATAGGTTCTGTGTTGTCTGCTGGCCTTCACATGTTGTCTATGGCTTCCGCAAAACTCCCAAAGAATTACCATTTAATTTCTCATGTGATACATCAAAACCATGATAAAGAAAGTCGTGATGGGGCAGCTAGGTGGCACAGTGGATAGAGCACTGGCCCTGGAGTCAGGAGGACCTGAGTTCAAATCCGGCCTCAGACCAAACACTTGACACTTACTAGTTGTGTGACCCTAGGCAAGTCACTTAACCCCAATTGCCTTACAAAAAAAGAAAGAAAGAAAGAAAGAAAGAAAATCATGATGTAGAAGGGATAACCATACTCTGTTTTGCTGGGCAGGTGATTTTTGATTGTAGTCCTAGCTCCTTTGCCCTCTGGAATATCATATTCCAAGCTCTCTGATCCTTTAATGTAGAAGCTGCTAGATCCTGTGTAATCCTCACCATGGCTCCATAGTATTTGAATTTTTCTTTCTGGATGCTTGCAATATTTTCTCAACCTGGGAGCTCTGAAATTTGTCTGTAATATTCCTGGGAGTTTTCATTTTGGGCTCTCTTTTAAGAGATGTTTGGTGGATTCATTCTATTCATTTCTGTTACCCTCTGGTTCTAGGATATTAGGGCAGTTTTCCTTAATAATGTTTTGAAAGATGGTATCAGGCTCTTTTTTTTTTTTGATCATAGCTTTCAGGAAATCCAATAATTATCTCTCCTTTATCTATTTTCCAGGTCAGTTGTTTTTCCAATGAGATATTTCACATTTTCTCCTACTTTTTCATTCTTTTGATTTTGTTTGATTGTTTCTTGTTCTGTCATGGAGTTATTAGCTTTCACTTGCCCAATTCTAATTTTAAGGAATTATTTTCTCCAGTGAATCTTTGTACCTTCTTCTCCATTTGACCAGTTCTACTTTTGAAGAAGTTGTTTTCTTCAGTGGATTTTTGTATACTTTTCCCCTTTTTTTGTGCTTCCTTTACCAAGCTGTTGACTCTTTTTCCATGATTTTCTTACAGCATTCTCATTTTCCCCTCAACTTTTCCTCTACCTCTTTTATTTGATTTTCAAAATCCTTTTTGAGCTCTTCCAGAAATTCTTTTTGGTCCTGAGACTAATTCACATTTGTCTTTGAGACTTTGGATGTAGCTGTTTTGACTTTGTCATCTTCTGAGTTTGTATTTTGGCCTTCCCTCTCACCACAGTAACTTTCTATGGTCAGGTTCTTTTTTACTGTTTGCTCATTTCCCCTCACCTTTTATTTTTATTTTTTACTTTCAACTTTATGTTAAAGTTGGGCTCTGCTCCCATGATGGAGAGGGTACTGTCCCAAACTTCAGGGGTTTGTGCTGCTGTTCTCAGATCTAGTTTTGGGGGTCTGTAAGTTTTAAGTTCTTCCAAGGTGGTATGATCTAAGGAGAGGTGCAGTCACTGGTCTTTTGGCCCACGTTCTGGTCTGTGAACAACCACAAGCATTCTTTTCCATAGTTCCATAGTTCCTTGAAGCTGTGACCAAGGTTCCCACTCCTGTGAGCCCCAAACTCTACTGTGCTAGTGCTCGTCTTGCCGTAAGGCTGCAACCCAGAACCACAAGTGGGCAGTGCAACAGAGTTCCATCTGCAATACTAGCAAAGGTCCCCTGTAATCTCCTTCTGACCACTTGTCTAACCCCCTTACTGTTGGTGGGCCGAGAGCTCCAGAAGCCACTGTTGCTGATTCCGTTGCCCTCATGGCCTGCTGCTGGCTTGCCTAGGCACTGCCTGTGTTAGATCGCGCTTCACTCTCACCCCAGTGAGACAGATCTTTCCTGCCGAACCTTTAAATTGTCTTCGCCTAGAAAATCGTTTCACCCCATCCTTTGGTTGATTCTGTTACTCCAGAATTCATTTTTAGGTGTTATTTTAAGTTTAGTTGGAGGGGAATTTGGGAGAATTCAGTAGACTGCTTGCCTTTATTCCACCATCTTGGCTCCACCCTCCTCACTTATCAGAACTTCTGACTTCTCTTCAGGAAATTCATTGTTAACCTCTTCAGAGGTTCAGCCTAGTGGTATGATGATATGGAGGGAGTGTTGGACTTAGTTCAAATCCCTCCTAAGACACTGACTAGCTAATGACCCTGTTCAAGTCACTTAACAATTATATTAGCTTCAGTTCTCTCGTCTGTAAAGTGAGGATTACTCCTCTCCCAGGGTTGTGAGGATTGAATGGAATCATATAAGTAAAGAACTTTAGAAATTCATATTTTTGAGCAATATATTGGAGATCTAAAGCAAAGTGCTTTGAGAAGTTTGGGTGGGGGGAGCATCATTAAGGAAAGCTTCCTGGGACAGGGGATATTTGGGCTGGGTTTTGAATGATGGGTAAGAGTTTGACAAGAAAAGAGAGGAAGGGAGTACATGCCCAGCATAAGAAGCAGCCTGAGCAGAGGCAGGAGAGCACAGGCCATGGTGAGGGGATAGAGGAGTCTCAGTGTGATTACTTAGGGAGAGGAGTAACATAAGAAAAGGCTGAAAAGGGAGGGTGTTTCCAGGTAATGGAGGGCTTCAAATACCAAGGCAGAGGCATAGACATTTGATTCCAAAGGTCTCAGGAACCTGTGAAAGTTCTTTGAAGCCAAGGAGCAACATGGTCAGATTCGTGCAGGAGACAGCTTACTAGCAGGGGTTATGGTGGGTGAGTGAGAGGAGGGATGATGGGGGTGGGGAGATCTCTCAGGAGGCTCTTTGAACAGTGTGGGCAGGTGCTAATAAGGGACGGTACCAGAGTGGTCACCATGGCGATAGAGAGAAAGGGACAGATGCTCGTGATGGCGCAGGAGCAACAGAGTTTTATTAAACAACTACGGGGAAAGTAAGAGAAAGCAAAACCAAAATACAGAAAGTTTCGAAGATATCAAGCATAAGTAGGGCATAAGTCAAGCCGAATCCTAGAAAATCAATCAACAATCACTGACTAAGCCAGTCACGGTGCTAAGTGCTGGGGCTACAAAGACAAAAGTGAAACAATCCCTGCCGTCAAGGAGCTTATAATCTAGTGGGAGAGACAAGTAAAAATAATAAGGTGATGATGATGAAGATGAAGAAGAAGATGATGATTTATGCAGCATCTACTAAGTGCCAGGCACTGTGCTGAGTAAACCACTTATAATTATTCTCTCATCTGAGATAATATAACTACTACATATGAGTAGATACTACATATATGTATACACATACATATATAAAATTACCTTGTATTTACTCTTGTGTGTGTATATTTTAAATAGTAAAGCTCAACTCAGGTGACAGTGACTAGATGAGGCCTTTCTGGGTTCCCCCAGTTACTAGTTAGTGCCTATACGTGTGTATATATAAGCATATATGTATATGTATATTCATGTATCTATTTCTTGATTTTAACTTTATGTTAAATATATTCATACACATATGTGGATATGTGTATAAATATGTGTACATATACTACATACATATAGCTGTATAGTTAGTATATATATATACATACAAGTAAATATAATGTGATTTTTAAAATTTTTTTTATTATTTTTTTTGTGTGTGTGTGGAACAGACACTAGCTAGCAATTGAAGAAATCTGGAAAGTCCTCATCTAGGCAGAGTTACCTAAACCTGGCTTTGAAGAGAACTGGGGATTCTAAGAGACAGAGGAGATGAGGGTTGGCATTCCAGGCATGGGGGTGTATACAAAGGTACAGAGATAGGAGATAAAGGGTCATGTGTGAGGAAAAACCCTTTAAAACCCCTTTTCCACTATGTTTTGGCTGTTTAAAAGTCCCAATTAAAGGGGGAAGGATCCTGCAGCCTTGATCACTTTGGGTTTGGGGGCAGCTCTTGGGAAGGCAGGGTCTTTCTGAGCCCTTGAGCCAGCGAGGCAGGATGCCCCCTTCTCTAATTGAGGTAGCAGCAGCACAGTGGAAACAGTGCTGGCCTTGGAGTCAGAGGATCTAGGTTTGAACACTGGCTTTGCAGACATCATCTTGGGCAAGTCACGTAACCTCTCTTGGCCTCAGTTTCTTTGTTTGCAATATGAGAGGCTTGGCCTAGATTACCCCTAAGGTCCTTTGCAGCTCTGAGTCTCTCTCTAATCCTATGCCTTCATCTCTCACTCTGTCCCTTTTCATAAAGTCATAGAAACTTGAGTTCAAATCTGGTCTCAGACACTTACTAGCTATGTGACCTGAGCAAGTCACTTAACTACTATCTGGCCCAATTTCCTCAGCTGTAAAGGGAAAATAGCCTCTTCTCATTTTATGTCATTTTCAGAAAAAGAGAAGAAAGTGGGAGAGCATCACCATCATGGACACTTATGTGCTTTGCTTTATCAAATGTTATCTCACAGCTGATCCTTCCAGTAACCCTGTGAAGTAGGAATTCTGCTCAGAAATGCTCAATTGTGTCCTCTTATCTCTAAGATCAAATGCCAGCTCCTTAGCCTGGCATTTCAGAGAATCATGGGCTCATAGAACCAAGACTGGCAGGCACCTCAGAGGACATCCAGTCCAACTGGCTCGTTTCACAGAGGACACCAAGACGCAGTGAAAGGAAGGAATTTGCCCAAGATCACATAGATAGCATCAGAGACAGACTTCAAAGCCCTGTCCAATCTGTCTCCAACTTATCTTTTCCAGTGTTAGTCTATAAAAATCCTCTTCCTTCATGCACACTTTCCAATGAAATTGTCCTCCTAGTTGTTTTCCAAACTCCCTCCTCCGTGCCTTTACCTTGGCTATTCCCCCTGCCTGGAATTCACACCCTCCTCATCTCCATCTCTCTAAGGCCTTCTTGTCCTTCAAGGCTCACTTGGGGCCATGTAGACTTTCTTAATACTTCTCCCTCCTCAAATGAATTTGTGTGATTACGTATGTGTATCAATGATGTATCCCCCTACAGTGATGTAAGCTCTTTGTGAACAAGGCCTGTTTAATCCTTGTTCTTCCCTCCCCAGCAGCTAGAGGCAGCTAAATGGGGCAATGAATAGATCACTAGCCCTGCAGTCAGGGAGACTTGAGTTCAAATCTGGCCTCAGACACTTACTAGCTGTGTGACCCTGGGCACTTAACTACTGTCTGGCTCAATTTTGTCAGCTGTAAAATGGGGGTCATAATAGTGCCTACCTCCTAGGGTTGTTAAGAGGAACAAATTAGATAATATTTGTCAAGTGCTTAGCCTAGTGCCTAGCACACAGTAGGTACTTAATAAATGCATTTTGAAGTATATTGACTCTCTGGTTTATAGATAAGGCTTCAGTGATTTGCCCATGGTTATCCAATCTGCATAATTCAAACCCAGGTCTTTTCTGATTCTAGATTCAGTCCTCTCTCAACTCTAATACACACACAAAGAGGGAGGCAATGGTACAATGGCATAAAGAGACTCTAGAACCTAATGCTAGATCATCATCTGAATTTAATCTAGAGTAATCATCTGGAATCATAATCTGGTTTGAAATCCTGCCTCTAATGGTTGCTACCAGGGTGACTCCTTAGATAAGTCTCTTTACCTCCCTGGGCCTCAGTTTCCTCATCTGTCAAACGAAGATTAAATAGCTCCTGAGCCCCCTCCCAGCTCTAGCACTGACACACTCTGATACTCTGGAACACTCAAGCAGTGATGCAGAAACACATTGTATCTTCCTGTGGCTTCCCTGGTATCCTTTCTCCCATCTATTCCTCCCCTCCCTCCCTTCTCTAGAGCAACTGTTCCAGATTAGCCTTAAATTAATGCAATATATGCATTAGATGTCTTTAGTAACCACTTCAGCAGGCTTTCTGGTCCTTCCAGACCTGCTTCTTAAAGGGCTCATGCCCTTTTTCTTCTGAACTATGAAAACATGGTTGTGCTCAAAAACATCAAAAGTGGTTTTATTTAAGCCCATTTAATCAACTTTATTCACATAAAAGTATACAGTTAAAGGCTAAGTGTTGGCCACTGATCAATTTTGATCAGGTCAGTCAGTCAATAAACATTTATTAGATGCCTACCATATGCCAGTCACTGTGCTAAGCTCTGGGGATACAACTATAAAAGAGAAAGACAATCCCTGACCTCAAGGAGTTTACAGTCTAATGGAAGAAGACAATACAGAAAAGGAAGCTGAAGAGCTCAATGAGAATACTGGCAGACAGTCATTCTTGAGAACAACAGGGTATTTTTTTTTAATATTTTATTTTCCCCCCAATTACATGTTTTGTTTTTGTTTTTAGGCATTTGGGGTTAAGTGACTTGCCCAGGGTCACACAGCTAGTAAGTGTCAAGTGTTTGGTCTGAGGCCGGATTTGAGCTCAGATCCTCCTGACTTCGGGGTTGGTGCTCTATCCACTGCGCCACCTAGCTGCCCCCCAATTACATGTTAAAGCAATTTTTTTTAACATTTGGGTTTTTTTTTTTAAGTTTTGAGTTCCAAATTCTATCTCTCCCTCCCCTCTTCCCCACTTTGAAACAGTAAGCAATCCAATATAGGTTATACACATATAATCATGTAAAACACTTCCATATTAGTCATGTTGTACAAGAAGATCAGGAAGAAAGGAAGGAAAGAAGGAAGGAAGGAAGAAAGATAATATGCTTCAGTCTATATTTAGACAATATCAATTCTTTCTCTGGAGGTGGATAACATACTTCATCATGAGTCTTTTGGGCTTGTCCTGAATCATTGTATTGCTGAAAGTAACAAAGTTATTCACAGTTGATCATTGTACAATATTGCCATTACTATGTACAGTGTTCTCCTGGTTCTTTGCATCAGTTTCATATAAGTCTTTCCAGGTTTTTCTAAAATCATCCTGCTTTTCATTTCTTTTTTTGCTTTTATTTTTAGTTTTCAACATTCACTTCCATAAGATTTTGAGTTCCAAATTTTCTCCCCATCTTTCCCCTCCCCCCACCCCAAGATGGCATGCAATTTGATATAAACTCTATATATACATTCATATTAAACATATTTTCACATTAGTTATGTTGTAAAGAAGAATTAGAACCAATGGAGAAACCACGAGAAAGAAGAAACAAAAAAAGAAAAAAGAGAGAGCAAATAATGTGCTTCGATCTGCATTCAGACTCCACAGTTCTTTCTCTGAATGCAGACAGCATTTTCCATCATAAGTTTTTTGGAGTTGTCTTAGATCCTTGCATTGCTAAGAAGAGATGTCTATCAAAGTTAGATGTTAGATGTGGCTGTTACTGTGTACAATGTTCTCCTGGTTCTGCTCACTTCACTCAGCATCAGTTCATGTAAGTCTTTCCAGGTTTTTCTGAAGTCTGTCCATCATTTCTCATAGCACAATAGTATTACAGTATATTCATATACCATAACTTGTTTAGCCATTCCCCTATTGATGGGCATCCCCTCAATTTCCAATTCTTTGCCACCACAAAAAGAGCTGCTATAAATATTTTTGTATATGTGGGTCCCTTTCTCATTTGTATGATCTGTTTGAGATTCAGACCTAGAAATGATATTGCTGAGTCAAAGGGTATGCACATTTTTATAGGCTTTTGGGCATAGTTCCAAATTGCTCTCCAGAATGGTTGAATTAGTTCACAACTCCACCAACAATGCATTAGTGTTCCAATTTTCCCACATCTTCTCCTGCATTTATCATTTTCCTGTTTTGTCATGTTAGCCAATCTGATAGGTGTGATGTGGTACCTTAGAGTTGTTTTGATTTGTACTTCTCTAATCAATAGTGATTTAGAGCATTTTTATATGACTATAGATAGTTTTAATTTCTTCATCTGAAAACTGCCTGTTCATGTCCTTTGACCATTCATCAATTGGGGAATGACTTGTATTCTTATCACTTTAACTCACTTCTCTATATATTTTAGAAATGAGACCTTTATCAGAGACACTGGTTGTAAAAATCTGCTTGTCATTTCTTATAGCACGATAATATTCCATCACAATTATATACCACAACTTGTTTAGCCATTCCCAATCGATGGGCATCCCTTCAATTTCCAATTCTTAGCCACCATAAAAAGAGCTGCTACAAATATTTTTATACAAATAGGTCCTTCCCCCCCCTTTTATGTCTTTGAAATGTAGACTTAGCAGTGGTATTGCTGAATCAAAGGGTATGCACGATTTTATAGCCCTTTGGGCATAGTTCCAAATTGTTCTCCAGAATGGTTGGATCCAGCTGGGTATTTATTAAGGTCACATAATTTAATTCTGACTCTGAATCATGTGTCACTAATGATGACTCTCGTCTTTGATTTCAGCAGTTTAATAACAGAAGATACCCTTTAAAAATGATTATTTATATCATTCTTTTTTTAAAATTTTGAGTTTCACATTCTCTTTCTCCCTCCAGCCCTTCCCCAGTCCCCATTGAGAAGGCAAGCAATATGATATCAATTATACATGTGAAATCATGCAAAACATTTCCATATTGACCATGTTGCCAAAAAAGCAAGAAAAATCAAGAAAGCAAAAAATTATGCTTCAATTTGCACTTAGAGTCCATCAGCTCTTTCTCTGGAGGTGGATAGCATTTTTCTCATGAGTCCTTTGGAATTGTCTTGGATTGTTGTATTGCTGAGAGTAGCTAAGTCTTTCACAGTTGATCATTGTTACAATATTACTATTACTGTATACAAGGATCTCTCAGTTCCGCCCACTTCGATTACATGAGTTCATATAAGTCTTCCAGATGTTTTCCCCCCGACATGACCCCCCTCATCATTTGTTATAGCACAATAGTATTCCATCACATTTATACACCACAACTTGTTCAGCCATTCCCCAATTGATGGGCATCCCCCCAATTTCTAATTCTTTGCCACCACAAAAAGAGCTGCTATAAATATTTGTGTACAGAGAGGTTGTTTTCCCTTTTCCTTTATCTCTTTGGGATAGAGACCTAGTAGTGATGTCGCTGGGTCAAAGGATATAGAGTTTTATAGCCCTTTGAACATAGTTCCAAATTGTTCTCCAGAATGGTTGCACCAGTTCGCAAGACCAACCGTGCATTAGTGTCTCTATTTTCCCACATCCATCATTTTCCTTTTCTGTCACATTAGCCAATTTGATAGGTATGAGGTCATACCTCAGAGTTGTTTTAATTTTCATTTTTTTAATCAACCATGATTTAGAGCATTTTTCATATGACTACAGATAGCTATGATTTCTTCTTCTGAAAATTGCCCATTCATATCCGTTGGCCATTTATCAGTTGGGGAAAAGAGGGTTAATCACGTGACCAGAGACTTCAAGTAGTCAGGTTCCACGGACCACAGCTAGGTCTACAAACACAAGTATCTGGTGGGTTCTTCACATCCATTAGAGCAGGGGTTGCTGATGGATTTCAGGGGGTCTCTGAGCTTAGATGGGAGAAAAATTACATCTTTATTTTCACTTTGAATGGAAACTTAGCATTTTCTTCAATTTTATAGAAACTTGTTTCTGAGAAAGGGGTTTGCTAGATTGCCAAAGAAATCCACATGACAGGTTAAGAGCCTTTGTCTTAGAGTGTATTGGAATCAGCTCCCTAGGGCACCTCTACCACCTTAGCCCAGGCAGCGCTGCTGTTCTTTGGGCATCGATTGGTCCCATTGAATCAGATACTTATAGCCTAGGACTCTACCATACAGTCTGGCTAGCCAGCCTTAGGGTCAGCAGGAGGACCCTGAATGCTTCAACCCTGTTTCCAGAGTCCTAAGGTTGAAGCTTCTAGAGTATTCCTGGAGAAGGATGGAATGGGACTAAGGAGAAAGGAAGACCTATTATGTTCAAATGTTTGCTCAGATTCCAATTTTTCTTTACCCACTCTGCCAAAGTCTGGGTCAGGTGGCTTCAAGCTATCCTCTGTGTGAGCAACAGCAGAACCTATGCTAGAGAGACGGCAAGCAGGAAGGCAGAGTATCAGTGCTTTTTGTCCACGGTGGGCAAGGAACTGCCTGCAAGGCTGTTTTAGTGAATGTCTCTCCAGAGGTGGACCAAGGAAAGGCAGACCATTGCTGAAAGGTGATTTCAGAGCTAATGGACAAATGCAGAGCTCTGAGGGGGGAAGAATGGCCCAATGGAAAAAGTGCCCGACTTGCTTTCAAAGGACCTGGGTTTGATCCCTAACTCTACCACTTAGCAGCAAGTCATTTAGCCTCCAAAGACCTCAGTTTCGTCATCAGTTCAGTGAGGAGTTAAGTCATAGCCCATGTATAACATGGCCACCACCTAACTGGAAGTCATAGCCCACGTATAACATGGCCACCATTGCTCTCCTTCCACGTTAGGTGTTCATCTCCGTGGACGAGATGGATCCCCCCGACATGGGACCGAAGTGCCCTGAAGATTCCGTGGCTGGCACAGCACCAACGGCAGGAACGCCAGGTACCGCAATAGTGGAGCAGCAGCAATCTGTGGAATTCGACTCACCAGACTCAGGGCTGCCATCTTCCCGTAACTACTCCGTGGCTTCTGGAGTCCAGTCAAGCATCGATGATGGACAGAGTGTGGGTTTTGAGGAAGAAGACCAAGGAGAGGAGGAAGAGCTGTACCCATCTGCTTCTGGTCCCCGAGCCTCCCTGTACGAGCCCCCAGATCCTCCCCAGGAGGACACCCCACAGCCCAGCGAGCTGGGGGCAGGGGAAGAACTGGCTGCTGTCTGTGCTGCTGCCTACACTGTACGTGGTCATACCCTTCCCCCGCCTTGTCCTTGAGTCTCAGTGGCCCACATCCCCTCCCCACTGACCAGGAATCCCAGGGCAACTTTACCAATGGTTCTAGGCTCCTAGAGAGACCTCCCACGGTCATCTACTTCATCCCCCTACCTCTGGGTATGAGCAATCTCACAGGTCCTGGCAGATGGGTGCCGATTTTCTTCTCTGTGTGAGTTCCTTTGGTTAAGCCTCTCCTACCCATCCCTATCCTCTACAGACCTTGCCTGGCGGGGGGGGGGGGGGCGCGGGGGGGGGGACCCATAATAAAAGAGAACTTGAGTGAGGGGGAGGGGACAGTGATAAAGCCCTGGGAAACCCAACCCTGATGGATACTCGGGTCCTCCCTCAGATAGAGTTGCTGGACACGGTGGCTTTGAACCTCCACCGGATTGACAAGGACGTGCAAAGGTGTGACCGGACCTACTGGTATTTCACGCCCACCAACTTGGAGAAGCTTCGGAACATCATGTGCAGGTGCTGGCAGGTGGGGGGAGGCTCAGAGGAAGCCATCATGGGGGAAGGGAGAGCTCTGGGTCCTATAGTGGAACCTGGGAATATCCAAGCTAGAGGGAGGCTTAGAGATCATAGAACAGGTCATCTTGTCCAACCCCCTCATTTTACAGGTGAGGAAACTGAGGCCTAGAGAGAGTACATGACTTGTCACAGGAGTAGTAAGTGGCAGAGCTGGGATTTAACTTGATGTCATCTAGTCTAATCACATTATTTAACAAATGAGGAAACTGAGGAAACCCCAGGAGGTTAAATGAAAAGCCCAAGGCCACCAACAAGTTAGTGAGAAAGTTGGGACTGGAACCTGGGTCTCTGCCTCCTAGGCCGGTGCTCTCTTCCCAGGTGGTTTCCTGCTCTGAGAGGTTTGAAGGTGAAAAGGAGGGATCCTAATGGAGGAGGGGTGGCAAGCCCTCCCAAAACTCTTCCTTCTATCACAGCCTCTAAGGTTGTGGCTCAGCGGGCAGCCCTGAGCATCCAGAGAGAAGAGGACCGGTGGCATTGGGCAGAGGCCCTTCACAGGGAGGCTTTGGCCAACCTGCCAGGGATTGGGTGCTCCCTGGTTTTCAGGAGTGGGGTGGTCAGTCCTTCACTGATCAGCTTCCAGAGACCCAGAGAGCTGGCAGTTCCCGACACCAAAGTGGCCAGGAGCTTCCTCCCCCAGCTCCCCTCCCACCCCACTCACGTCAGTGGCCACAGCTGACCTAGATTAGCCAGACCCCCCTCCCTTTACCAGCAACAGAACCTTAGGGCACAGAATAGAAGGAGAGAAGGTGGTTATTTCTTTCCTGGGTGGTGATGATAATGGTTTCTTCTCCTCTTTCTCCTTCTCCTCCTTGTCCTTCTCTTCCTCCAAAAAAAAAAAAAATCCCTAGCACTATTCTCGATACATTGTAGATGCTTAATAAATGCTTATTTGTTGAGTTGATGGGGAAAGAGAGTGGGCCTGAACCTCGGGGTCAGTCTCGTTGACTAATTCTGCTTTCCTGGGCCTCACAGCTATGTATGGGAGCATCTGGATGTGGGCTATGTGCAGGGCATGTGTGACCTGCTGGCACCCCTCATGGTCATCCTCGACAATGGTGAGGGCTCCTGGGAGCCCAGGAGAAGTGGGAGGGAGGGTGGTGACTGGGACTTGGTACTCAGGGGTCCTGGGTGGTGATGGTAGGGTGGGGCAGGGCAGGGGGTGGGGTTGGTGTCATTTTATCTTATTGGCCACTGAAGCCAGAAAAGATGCAAAGCTGGTTCCAGGACAGCTGGGGTTCAACTCTTTGGGTCTCAGTTTCTCATTCTTTGAAGTGTGAATCTGGTCCCTACCTTGTGCCAGCCTTTTGACACAAGGTTTGGGTGGGAGAGATGATGTTTTGGACTCAGAGGCCTCAGGACACAGCTGGGAGATGGCCAAGGCAGTAATGCCCTCCCCTCGCTGGTGGCCCCAACACCCACTCTCCCATCAGATCAGCTGGCTTATAGCTGCTTCAGTCAACTCATGAAGAGGATGAGCCAAAACTTCCCCAACGGAGGGGCCATGGACACACACTTTGCCAACATGCGCTCACTCATCCAGGTAGGTACCTGCCACCTCAGCCGCCTGCAGTCCTCATCTGGAGCTGTCACATCCTGTATCTCTAGCCATGGATCAAAAGTCTATAGAGTAGCAGAGCTTTGAGGGGCCTGAGAGATCATCCAGTTCAACTTTTTCATGTTCTCAGAGGTCCAGAGAGGGGAAGGGGCTTGTCTGAGATCACACAGCTAGGAAAAGAAGCCAGGGTTCTGGACTTCCTAATTTAGTTCTCGCTGGTCATTGCTACTAAATCATGTGCTCCACTGTCTTTTATAAATGCTGTAGCTGCTCCAGTTCCTAGTAAATTGCTTTGCATGCTGTAGGTAATTAATAAATGTTTGCTAAAATCTTGAGAGGTATGACTAGCCTCTCAGGTAACAATTGGATATCAAATGCTTTCTGAATACAACACTCTGGGGATACAGAAATGGCAAAAATCATCGTGCAAATATTTTTTAAAATAGCTTGTAGGTGTAATTTGCTTTCATTTTTAAATGTGTTGTAGTAGTAGTCGTGGTGGTGATGGTAGTAGTGGTAGTAGTAATAGGAGTAGCGGTGGTGGTGGTTGTGGTAGCGGTAGTAGCAGAGGTAATAGTAGTAGTAGTAGTAGTAGTAGTAGTAGTAACCACTAACATCTAGTGTTCTAAGGTTTGCAAAGTGCTTTACCCATATTATCTGAGATAGGTGATCATTATCTCCATTTTACAGAAGAGGAAACTAAGGCTGATAAAGTTTTTATGACTTGTTCAGGATCACACAGGCATTTATTAAGCACCTACTATGTGCCAGGCACTGTGATAAATGTTATACAAATATTATATCATTTAATCCTTACAACCCTGGGAGGTAGGTGCTATTATTATTCCCATTATACATTTGAGGAAACTGAGGCAGACAGGTTAAGTGACTTGCCCAGGGTCACAGTCAGTAAGTGCTTAAGGCAGAATTTGAACTCAGGTCTTCCTGACTCCAAGTCCAACGCTTTATCAACTGGGCCACCTAAGTGCCTATTTTATTAATGTATTTTGATTTTTATACTACATTCACATCCCAATAATGCCCCCAGTACCCTCCTTTATAAAAGAAAAAAGATATTATTATTATTATTTTATAATTTTTCATTTAATTATACATCAAATTTGTTAATGAAATGGAGCTGGGAAGGATGGCTTACTGAATGATAGAATTAGATCCAAAAAAAAAAAAAAACTTAGTAAGTGTGTGTACTAGGTTGACTAACTGAAATAATAAGTAATAAGATTAAATAACAAATAATAAGATTACATTTATGGGGATAAATGTAAAAAATGAAACTTGGATTCAAAAAAATCAACTTCATAAATATAGGGTGGGGGAGGCAAAGGTAGACAGCAGATGTTTTGAAAAAGATCTGGGGGTTTTAGTGGACTGCAAGCTCAAGGGGAGTCAGCAATATGATGGGACAGGAGGAAAAAGTCATTGTGATCTCCACTGAGATAGCCTCCAGGAATGAGATGGTGATTGTCTTCCTGTGGTCAGACCATACTTGGAGCATGGGATTAAATTCAGGCCTCTGTGTTTTAAGAAGCCATTGCCAAACTGGATAGTATCCAGAAGAAGTTGGTAAGGCCAGGATGGTGAAGGACCTCCTGCGTCCATGCCATCTAAGGAGGGTTGGAGTGATTGGGAAAAGACTCAGAGTGGGGAGAGAGAGAGAGAGACAGAGTCATAGACTGTCTTCAAGTATTTGAAGAGTTGGTGGGTGGGAGAAGGCTTAGCTTTGTCCCGTTTGGCCCAAGAAGGTAGGCCCAGGAGGAATAGGTGGACCGAAGCTGCAGAGACCAATCTAGACTTGAGATCGGGAAAACCTTGGGCTCCCCAAAGTGGGTGGGGCTGGCTCCAGAGGCGGTGGGCTCCCTCTCCTTGGCCATCTTTGAGCAGAGGCTGACAACCACTTGTGAGTACTGCTTTCAGGTCTGGGTTGACCTAGAAGGCTGCTGAGGTCACTTCTAGTCCTGAAGTCATGATTCGGGGCATCTGTAATTCGCTTTAACGTTGAAAGGATCTATATGTCATTCCTTCACTTGGGGCTGGTGTTTGTATATCAGGGGGCAGCAACTGGAAAGTATAATATTCCACCAGTAGGGTGGGATTGAATTTTCAGACACCTGCCCAGAGAAGACAAGACAGGGAGGAACAGAGAGGGCAGTGAGAACAGGAGAGACACAGGTAGACTGCCAAGAATGCCACATGAATATAGAATGCCTCAGGCAGACAGCGAGGTCACACATACAGATGGATGGTTTTGAAGGGGTGTCTGAGTGGCTGTGGGTGCATGTCTCCAACCATGTGCATTCTGACCGACAGCTTGTGGTCACTTCCCCCCCCATCTGTTTTTCCTTCTCTCGATCTCCACCCTGTCCATTTCCCCCTCCTTCCATCTATCCTCCTTCCTTCTCTTCCTCCCTCCCTCCTTTTATCCTCCTTCCATCCATATCTCCCTTCCCATCGCTCTCTTCCTCTTTTTCCTCCTCTCATCCTTTCCCCTTCCTCCTCTTCCAGATCCTGGACTCAGAGCTCTTTGAATTGATGCACCAGAATGGAGACTACACCCACTTCTACTTCTGCTATCGATGGTTCCTGCTCGATTTCAAGAGAGGTGAGAGAGGGAGAGAGGTGGGGGCGGGGAAAGGGGTGAAGGGTAGTGAAGGAGAGAGAGACAGAGAAGGAGGGAGGGAGAGTGAGAGAGGAGACAGAGAGGAGAGAGAGAGAAATTGAGACAGAGAGACAAAGATGGGGGAAGGAAAGAGGAAAACAGAGAGAAAGAGATGGGTGAAAGAGGAGAGAGAGAGAGAGAGAGAGAGAGAGAGACTATTGCACAGTCCTCTCTCCTAGGGATCTCTTACTGGGGATGGAAGATTGATCAAAGGTGAAGTTAGATGGAGTACGGAAAACAATTCAGACAGGAAGGTATTACAAAACTCACTATTCTCATAGGAAAGATACAAGAAGCACACCCTTGGGTCTCAGCTTAGGCCTAGGTCACATGGCAGCATAGTAGTGGAAAGCTACAAGGAAAGATAGAGACCATTTAGTCCTGCCCTCTCATTTAAAAAAACAGAATTTTGTCAATATCTTTTGTTTTTTAATTTTTCAGTATTTCCCTCTCCCTTCTGAGATAGACATCCTTTATAACAATGAATTTAAAAAGAAAAAAAAAACAGTTCAGCAAAACTAAGCAATAAATCAGCAAAGTCTGACACTTTATACAGTGTTCCATATCCATAGTCTCCCACCTTTACAAAGAACGGAGGGAGGCACTTTCTTCTCTCTCATCTTTGGAGCCAAGGTTGGTCATTAGAGTTTCACAAGCTTTTTGGTTTTGACCATCTTGTAGTTTTTCTTTCCATTTACATCACTGGGTATACCATCTTCCTGGTTCTAATTACTTCACTTTGCTTCAGTGCATTTAAGTTTTCTCACGCTTCTCCAAATTTCTTCACATTCATTGTTCCTTACAGAGCAGTATTTTGTTACATGCACGCCCACAGCATGTTTAACCATTCTCCAGTCAATGGGCATTTACTTTGTTTCTAGTTATTTGCTACTACTGTAAGTGCTGCTTGAAATATATTGGTGTACATGGGTCAGTTCCCCTCATTTTATTCGTTTGTTAGTCTGACAGTCTATCCATTCATCCATTTTTTTTTTGTTTGTTTGAAACCTAGTTGCCCTCCCTCACCCAGAGGGAAGTGCAGTGGCTATTCACAGCATGATTCCAATGTTGATGGGCATGGAAATGTTAACCTACTCCATTTTTCCAATCCGGACTGGTTCACTTTTCTTTAGGCAGCCTGGTATCCTTCCACCCTACCCGCCCCACAGCCCCTGCCCCAGGGCTCACCAAAGGGTTGTCCAGCTTAATACAGACGCTAAACCAGCTTTAGCCCTTGTGCTGCTCAGAACTCTCAAACTCCAATGATTCACCAACCTCAGCTTCTCTATCAGCAGCAGGGATTACAGGTGTGCACCCCCACACCCAGTCAGCTCCTTTCATTTAACAGGTGAAGAAATTGAGGAGAAGTGGCAGAGCCAGAATTAAAACCCAAGACCTCTCTCCCTAAAGCTAGTGCTCTTTCCCCAATACCATGGGGCCAGACCTTTGGCTTCTTTGGAATTGAGCTTCCAAGAAATTCAGGGCCTTCCCCCTCAAGCACCAATGAGCCCAATTTGCTCAGCAGATCTGGTAGAGAGTGAATGAGATTGCCCACTTGATGGTGGCCTCGGATGTGAGCACAGAATTTTCTTTACTGACTACTGGACCTCTTTACAGGGTCCTAGGACCTTGTAGTCTTCTCTCTCAGGCTTAGGGATGTGTAACTCATCTGCCCCGCCCCAATCTTCCCCAATACAGAGCTGCTCTATGAAGATGTCTTTGCTGTGTGGGAAGTCATCTGGGCTGCCAGACACATCTCTTCTGAGCACTTTGTCCTGTTCATTGCCTTGGCCCTGGTGGAAGGATATCGGGAGATCATTCGAGATAACAACATGGACTTCACAGACATTATCAAGTTTTTCAATGGTATGAACCTGGGCAGGGACGATGGAGATCACCAAGACACAATGGCCAGTGTGTTTTTGCGGGTGGCATAGCAGATGGGAGCTGGCAGCAGCAGCTATATGTTTTCAGAGGTCACTGCATCCTAGGATTACAGGACTCAGGGTTACAAGAGCCTGCTGTGACCATCTGGTCCAACCCCCCATTTTACAGATGAGGAAACTAAGGCCCAAAGAGGCACAAAGTCATGCAGGTAGTGAGTGACAAAGCTGACATTTGAATCCAGGTCCTTTGACTGCAGATCCAGCTGGTTCCAGCTCTGAATCTAGGGTTCCTTTGACTGGCTCCATCAGCTCCCTCCCACTGCTGGCCCCAAGCAGGGAAGCTTCCTGGGAATTGAATGTGAATTGTGAATTGAATGTGAATACATTCAATGCCATATTCTTCTGGACAGGGCAGATAGCATCCAAGCCTCCCGGCCCCCCCTCCCCCCATCTGCCTGGCCTAAGGAATAACCAAATAAGGATAGGGCCAGTGGGTTCTAATTTGACTTTCTATCTATTGCTGCTTTCCCAACCCCGTTCTACCACACATACCTGTTGGCATGTACTCCCTGCAGAACGAGCGGAACACCATGATGCCCAGGAGATCCTGAGGATAGCCAGGGAGCTGGTCCACAAAGTACAGACACTGATTGAAAACAAGTGAAGCTGGCAGTGGCTTTGGTGAGAGAAGAGGAAGAGGAGGCAACCGTGGCTGACCAGGCTCTCCCGGCCCCCTGCACAGGGCAAGTGGAGAGGGTGGCCCTGTGGGGACTATCAGCACCCTCCCCCACCCCACCAACCTGAACCCAGAACCATGCTTCTGAGGCATCTGCCATGTAATGTAGAAAAATAAGTAATTTGGAGATTAAGAGATTGAGAGACTCCAGGCCTTCCCTTGAGTTGAGCCAGGGCTAGCCCACGGGACCTGCCTTTGGGACAGAGGGAGGAATGACTGGCATGTATAGAGCTCTCTCTGGATCTTGGCTGGGGGCAGCCCACACTGGAGCCCTGAAGCCTCAGGCCTATGACAGACACTTTCTGGGACAACTACCTCCCTTCGCACCCCCGCCCCAGCCCCAAAGAAATCCATTTCAGGGTCACCTTAGGAATAGACAGAGGCCCCAGGCAAGACTACTAGACACCTTGAAAGGTGTCTTGCCCTCAGGGGTCTAGCATGTAGAAAGGAATAGAGACCCATGGCTCTCTGAGGACCTAGAATCTGGCCTGAGATGTCCCTCTTGGATAGAGAGAAGAGATATTCAGGCCAGACTTAGGATGACTCTAGAGACTGCAGGGGGCAACACCCCACCTAATGCCCTCTGTTCCTTGTCTCTTCAAAGAAGCTGGGGAGAGGGACGGGTGGTCAGGCAGCTGCCCTCCTAGGCATAGTCACACTCCCCGTTTTTCTGGAGGCCAGACATACCCTGCTACACGATAGGGATGGGTGTTGGACCAAGGCTCTCGAAGACTAAGGGTGGGAGAAATTCTGGAGCTCCCTTCATGGGTGTCCTCTGCATTTCTGTGCCCATGTCCCAGTTTCCCAGTGGGATCCAAGAGACTAATTCAGGGAAGATTTGGTAGGGAGGGAGGAATGGGCAGGGTACAGCCTGGAGCTGTCCCAAGGTCCTCCAGCATTACTGCCTGCCTGCTTTTATAACCCCTCCACCAACACACCACCTGCTCCAGGCACCAGCCCCTGTGCACAGATATGCAAGTGTACCTCCCTTAGCGCATTCAGCTGTCCGTGGTCCTGAAAAATATGTAAAGCGAATCTCTAAGGAGAGCTCCTTTCTTAAAGGCTCCTAATGCAAATCCTTTTCTAAGAGCAAAAGCTTGAGCCCCAACCTGCTTGTAAATCCAGATTTCTGTATGTCATTGCTGAAACAGCACTTGCCTGTATGGAGAAGGCACAAGAGGTAGGAGACCACCCCCTCAGGGACCCTCCCCCGGAGCTCCAAAGAAGCCCAGGCTGCCTCCTTGCTCCCCTTGAACCCCACTCCAGAACATCCCCATGGAGTCGTACCAGGATGCTGGATCCTTCCACCTGACCTCACTGCTCTCCCTTGACCTTGCTGCTACTTGGCCAAGGCAGAGGGGGAGGGGGAGGTAGGAAGGCAGAGAAGCTCCAAGGGCATGGCTGGATCACCCCTAGGGTGGGGGAATGGGAGGGGGGAATAAGGGAGATTGCCTCTACATATCAGAGCCTTTCTAAGCCTCTGACCGACTAGCTGAGGCCAGAGCCCATAGCTGGGCACCCCTGGAGTCCTCTGTATTCTCAAGTGCCAACACTGCCCTAGGCTTGGAGGGGACCTTGATCTTGGCCCCCAACACAGCCGATTCTGTGGAATGTAGAGAAGCATGAGCAGGGCTCCTTGGGCTTCCCTCCCTCAGGATGCCACCTCAGATCAAGCATCTCTCAATCCCGGGGATAGAATGGGGGCTAGACTGCCCCTGCCTCCAATTGTAGTCTCCCCTCTGGAGGAAGTCCAGGAAGGGCTAACCCCCCAGGGCCTCCCTGCTCTTAGCATGCTTACTGTTATTCTGCACCCAGTTTCCTCCTTCTCCGTCTTCCCCCCCCCTTTAGGAGCCAGGTAGGTCCTGTTAGGTGAGAGGGGCATAGTGAAGGTGCACTTGCCATTTGGGACCTTCTGGAGTTCCTCTGTGGGCCTGCCGTGTCATTTACTAGAAAAAAGGGGAGATTCCCTTGTCTTGGGAGACGAATGCTATCCCTGGCCTGACCCTCCTCCTCTGCCCCCAGAGTCTGCACTGCCTGTTTAAGGGCCTGTCTGCCCCATCATCCTCTTGTGTACCGTGGGCCCCACAGCTCATGCCGTATGTGTGGGTGGCACATCTATGATGCCACATGTGCTGTCATGCGCCTGCCTTAGTGACTGGTGTTTGTGAGGAGCAGTAAGATAGCTTGGTTGGTTTCTTTTTTTTCCCTGGCTCAGATATTCTAATGCTGTCCATTGTAACAAAACCAATAAACACTGAGTTTGGTGACAGCTGGTGAGTTCGGGGCTTCAGTGATCAATGGATCGGGGAGTGGCACGAGGTGGGGTGAGGGGAAGGGCTGACTTAGGAAATGGAGCAAAGGAAGGGTTTTATAAACTCAGAAGCCCAAGGGAGAGAGCCAGGGTATCCTCAGCTTGAGGAAGTGTGCCAGTCTTTCTTTGGAAGAGATGGAAGGTGAGCATAAGGGTAATTTCAGGTCACGAGACCTGAAGAGGCAGTGCTGTGAAGTGTTGAACTTGGCATCACTGGACCTGTCCACTTCCTGTGTGGCTTTGGGCAAGTCATAACCTCTCTGGATTTCATGTTTGAAGTCCCTTTGAAATCCTTTCCAGTTTGAGATCTCAGAAATATCCACTGGAGAATTCAGAAATACATCCAGGGGATTGGCTCCAGGCCTACCATTCATGTAGTGCTGAGAGAAGGGAAGGGGGAGTCTGAGTCAAGTTACACCTTCTTGGCCTTGCACAAATATGGATGTACCCACACGCGCTTATCCCACATTATTCAGGTCAGCCTTCCCTGCACTAAGGGGACAGAGCTACTGACTTGGATAAATTTTCAAACTGTCATGCAGGTGCCTCCTCTCCCACCAGCTGGTGGACTGACCAGCAGTGCTACCTTGGCACTCAGAAATAAGTTTTTAATCCTAGTATAGACCTGGATTTGTCAGATGGCAGGCCCTCCCTCATTCAGGCAGAGTCCGTAGCCCCAGGAAAGCAGGCTAGGAAGGAAGGGATTTGCACCAAGGAATTAACCCCATGACACTCTTCAAAGCTCCTAGTGACAAGAGGAATGGGTGAACTGGGAGGGGGGACAAAGGGACCAGGGGAATGAGAAGCCCATCACAGTCTGCAACTTTGGCAGGGGACCCAGTCTCTATGTCTCTGTCCACCTCTATCTCCTTAACCCCAGAATCTGAATTAGCTGCCCCTAAACATCAGAACAACACTTCTTGCACATTTTAAATTTTGGTCCATAGCTGGGATTTCAGGAACTCCCAGTGTGGAAACTCCCCTTACCAATGCAGATCAGCACCTGCTCTGCAACTAATAACCTTAGTTGCTTGGAGCATAAGTGATTTGCCATCTAGCCTCAATACCACACTGCTACCTGTATAGTAAGTGCTTAATAGATGCTTATGAAGATTGGAGGCATTGTAACCCCAGTACTGGAAATTAGTGCTATCCTATAAGAAATCAGCTGTGGAAACCTCCCAAAAATTCACCAGTCAGCTTAAAACTTTGTCAAATACCATTTCCTCCTCCACTTGATGCTGAAGGCTCCTTCCTTCTACTTCTCCAGCCCCTCTGGGTTATAATTTCCTGAGTTTTAAAAGAGAGCCCAAATATTTGTTTGAGGAAGATGTTAGATCTCTGAGTGGTGGAGAGGAGGGTGGAGTGAGGAAGAGCATATGTAATTGATGTTTATAACATCTCCCTCATGGCTTGTTGTGAGGTTCAAATAAGATGAGAAAGATTATAAGTGTAAAAGAAAGAAACAAAGAAACAAAGAAAGAAGGAAGGAAGGAAGGAAGAATAAAACCTTTTGAAGACATTGGGATTATAAAAAATCATAGGGCTATAAGAGACCTCAGAAGCCACCTTTTCCAACCCACTCATTTTACAGATGAGGAAACTGAGGTCAAGAGGAGATGACTTACCCAAAATTATATACCTAGTAAGTGATCAAGGCAGGATTTGAACCCAGATCCTCTGTGTCCAAAGCTAGGGCTCTTTCTAATGTACCAAAATGCCTTTCCTCAAAGTGCACAGTGATTATGGCACTCATTGCTTCTTCCCTCTGCTACCCAAGCTTTTCAGTACAATGATTGGGCTTGGGGTGTGGGGGGAAAGGAATGAAGGTTTTGGGGCAAAGTGAGTTTTTGGTCCTAACACCATGGCTATACTCAGCACAGCCATAACCAGGGCAGGCAGGCAAGGACCTTTTCCAGGGTGCTGAAAGTTCCCGAGTGCTAACATACTTGCAATTCTTTAACAACGAGAAATATGGATCGAAGTTAGCAAAGTAATTAGGTGAGCCAGGAAACTACCAGCTGGTCCCCCAGACAGCATCTTAGTCCCCCCAAAGGCTCCGCTCAAGGTGATCTCTGCAAGTACGTGAGGGCATATATAGTGCTGCTGCTACTTGTCACAGGTACAGGGAGTATTAGTTTTGACTCTAGCATGCAGACCAGAAATTCATCCTTAATTTCTCTACTGTTATTTTTTCAATAATCTGGCCCCACACCTGGGTGAAGAGTTTTTCGGGGCCTTCCCAGGTCTTCAGTAGGTTGTCAACAACCTTTGACTTCCACTATCATCAGTGGTGAAGCGACGGAAGAGAAATGTCCTCCAGAACATCCCCAGCAGTCTTCCAGGGCTCAGTTTCCCTATCTATAAAAGTATGGAGCTGAGCTAGAAGACCCCTAAAATCTCCTTCCAGTTCTGACATTCTAGCCCCCTTCCCCAGCTCAGCTGATCAAAAAAGAAGAGTCTTACTAGGAAAACCTCTACTTGGGAAGCCTTCTCCGAAGGTCTCCTGGGCCAGTGAAGTGGCTTTGTAGTTCTAAAAACTGTCAATAGGGGGAGCCACTGTCTCATAAATAGGCATAGCACTTGGCGACCAGATGTGAGATGGAGGACCAAATCTTTTGGTATTGTTTTACCTTTAGGTTTTGGTTTTGGTTTCTCAAAGGGGTGGGGAGAGATGTGAGAAGTAGGATGGGACAGGAGGGTAAAGTCCAGTCAGGGCCCCAGGATGGCCGATCTATCAGCACAGAAATGAGAGCACAATAAGTGTGTGGGAGGTCGGAATTCAGTTCAGAGTGATATCCAACCAGAACGTCCCCTCCCTTGTGATACCCAATTCATTCACATTTCCTTTGACATCTTCCCCACCCCTAATGCTGAGATTCAAACCACAGACCCACCACCTTCCCCAAGCTTCTGAGTCAGCTGGTTTAGAGCAGAACTCTAGGGAATTGGCTGGGAGTGGGCGAAAATGACCCATATGCAACCACCTCTCAGAATCATCCTAGCCCCACAGCTGCAGAAATGCCACAGGGGTCCCTACTCCCCATTCCTGGGTTCAGAAAACTAGGGTGACCTGCAGAAAACCAACCAGGATATTTTCTCTCAGACTCTCCCACTGACCACTGTGGGGAGACAAAACAGCTAACTCATAATTTTTTAACTTGGGAGGGGTTGAGAGGTACGACTCATTCACCAGGAGTACAGTCAAGGGGGAGGAAATCTGCCCTGAGATCCCAGTCTTCTAGGCTCTTGCAGAGGGAAACATGTCCCAGGTTGAGGCCACCTGCCCCTTGGCCGGGGGTGGGGGTGGGGCTGCCGGTGCCCTCTAAATTCTCTACCCTGGGGCAAAGCTCTGAAGGTCTGCCCTAGTTATACATACCCCTGAAGGCAAATGGTAAACTGAGAATATCTTTTCATTATAACCCTGAAGAACTGATATTGTTTTCCCCTCAGCCCCACTCCTTAGAAGCAATCAAGAATATTTGTGACTTAAAGGCTTCCATCAGATCCATCTTCTTCTCACCTCTTCACTTCACGTTTTCCTTTCCTCACCCTCAAACTCAACGGTACCTTTTAACCTCTCCATGGCTAAAGAAGTGTCTGGGCCAATTCTCCATCTTCCTCACTTCCAACTAGCAAACCAGAGCTGTCTCTGCTTGGTTGAGGAAGTCTTAAGATCGAGGGTGGCCAGCTCCATGAAAAATATGGTTAAGATGCTACCAAGGAAAGAGAATTCAGACAAACTGATTCTAGTTCCAGCCCTGCTGGTGAATGGCCATGGTACCTACCTTGTGGACCCTAGGAGTTTCCTCTTCTATCAAAGGGAATACCTGCTGGTCTGCTTAAAAGGGTGTTAAAAAAGATCACACAAGACAACAGGCACTCACATTTTATGTTTTAAGGTTTTCTCAAAACCAGGAAGACCTGGTTTCAAGTCCTGCCTCTGACACAGGCTAACTGTATGAGCCTGGGCAAGTCACTTAACCTGATGCTTTGGCAACCAGGACTCTGCATTGCAGAACAAGTGCCAAACTACATTGGTATGCCAATGAAATTCCAGGTCTGGTTCCTAATCCGATCCCTAAGGTTTACAAAATGCTTTCCTTATAACCCCAAGGTAGGATGGCGGAGTCAGGAAACCTGGGTTCCATTCGCAGTTACTGCTATTTACTGAACGTGCAACACCCCAGCAGGTCACATAAACTCCTTCCAATTCATGAGGACGATGGGTGGAATGTGCCTTTGAAAAATCCTAAAACAATGTAGACGTGGAAAGGAGTGACAGCTGTGGCTGGGGAGGGGGGCGGCATTCAAGTGCTGGGGTGGGGAGGACAGTGAACCTTTAGATTTAGAGCCAATTATCTTGGCCAGGGTGGCTAGTCAGGTCCCAGAGTCAAGATCTGAGTTCAAATCCAGCCTCGTACACTTACTAGCTGTGTGACCCTGGGCAAGTCATTTAACCCTCTTTGCCTCAGTTTCCTCATCTATAAAATAAGCTGGAGAAGGAAATGGCAAACCACTCCAGTACTTTTGCCAAGAAAACCCCAAATGGGGTCACAAAAAGTCAGACACAACTGAAATGACTGAAGAACGATCTCTAGGCCAATCTTTGTTTTACAGAAGAGGGCACCAAGGACCAGTGAAGCAGCGATTTGCCCAAAGTCGAACAGATGGTAAACGACGACATGAGGATTCCAACCCAGGTTGTGTATGCCCAAACCCAGCATTCACTGCTGTACCACATGACCAGCCCAGAGAGCCCTGAAGGCAATCTGTAGTGGGGCCGAGACCAGGCCATGATCTGAAAAGTGAATGAGGGGTTCACTCCCTCTGCCTCTGTATCTCTGGCTCTGGGTGTCTGGTCCCCCACCCCCTCCCCTAATAAAACAACGGGGTGTCTGCGAGCCCCCGACTCACGCTTCAGTGCAGGTTTATTTGTTTCAATGTTTTATTCCAGGCAAGTGCTTTTACATGGGGAGTATTCATGTCCCGATACCTAAAGTCTTAGAGCATGAACAGCCACTAGAATACAGCTCAATAGTAAAAATACAATATGTACAAAATTAGGGTTTTTGTAGGGGTTTTTTTTTGTTTGATTTTTTTCACACAGCAGATGTATCCAAACACATAAAAATCTCTACAGTCCGGGGTCTCGAGGGTTCAGATTTCCGGAAACAGAGACACAGTGACTGAGTCCTCACTGTAAACAAGGGCCACCTCTTTGGGGAGGGGGGCGCACCCTGAGGAGGGACGGGGGCTCATCCTGGAGAGGGCAGGGCCTAAGTGTGGCCCCAAAGCACCCCACTGTGCTTGCCCTGCCCACTGGCCCCCTGAGGACCCAAGCCCATCGAGGTAAAGACTCCCAGCCAGTGAGCCACTTAGAGAACATAAAAAAATAAAATAAGCATGAGAGGTAAGATGTGTGAGTGTCTGTGGGTGTCTGTGTGAGTGTGTATGTGTGTGTGTCCCAAGTCAGAAGGTCTGGAGAGAGAGGCAGGGCTCAGTGTCCCAAGGGTGGGGCAGGGAGGGCCAGGGCTAGGCCTGGTCCTGGTGGCTGCTGAAGGAGACACTCCACAGGGATGTGGCTAGGGAAGCAAGGGGACAACAGCCCCCCAGTGGTACAGCATCACAGCGTTCACCAGAAAACAGACCACAACATCGACGATACCCACCGGAGCCACTCGAGACACGGTCAGCACAACACAGACCCCCGCCCCAGGTGCCTGGGGGGCAGGATGAGGTATCTGGGCACGAGCCCCGGGAGGGGGGGGGAGGCACAATTTCAATTCCATTCTTGTCTGGCCATGAGCGCTGGTGGCTGATGGAGGGGGAGGGGAAGGAGGAGAGGAGAGGCCAGATAGCCGAGCCTCCCCACCCACCCTCTCCAGACAGAGCCACCTGCCTCCACACCCTCCCACCCTGCCCCGCCCCGCCCCCAAGGACCTAATGCCTACAAGGCTGCTCCTCCTAGGACAAAGTGGAGCTGATGACTCCGAAGACGATAATGGGAGGCCACGGGGTGGAGGCTGAACCCGGAAGGAGAGAAGCTAGGCATGAGTAATATGTGCTGGTAACATCTAGGCCGGCCCCTCTCCCAAGGCCAGGGGCTGAATGGAACGGCCTGCTTGTACATTCCCCAAAAGGCAACTACAGCAAGCAGAGGAAGGAACTGCCTAAAATCTCCCAGTCCAAAGAGGGAACTGAAAGTGGGTCTGGAGGCAATCAGGGCTGCCTTCCAGGCAGATCCACTCTGGGGTCTTTGAGGCGATCACGTTGCCCCACGACACCATACCTAGCCAACCCAGCCTCCAGCACGGCACTACACACGTGAGACGTAGAGCCCCACGGCTTCCCGACAGTGCTTTCTACCCGAGGGCACACACCCGGGAAGTCCAGGTGCCCGACACAACTCCCATGAAGGCAACGAGTACATGAATATAGATGTGCCTCAACGGGTGTCTGAGTGTACATGTACGCGCACGTGTTTTACACAAGGTCACTTGTAATAACTATGTGAAAAGAGACGAGAAACCAACGCTAGTCCAAAGTAGACTCACTAGCAGGGAGGGCCGAGGAAGCAGGCCCCTCCCTCCCCCATCTTAAGCCCCACTTCCAGCCCTAGCTCTTTGGGAGCTGGGGTTGGGGGAGACAGGGCAGAGGGCTGGGCAGTCTCTTTCCCCTTCTTTCCCCTCTGAAGGGATGCCTGAGAGCCATCCTCAGGGAGAAACTGAGGCAGCAGGATGCTAAGGTGACTGTTCCCCAGGCTCAGTCCGAAGCATCAAAAGTAAACCAGAGAGGTGAAAGAAAGAGGGGTGCAGGAAGGTAGAGGACAACCAGAAGGAAAGGGGGGGTCCAGGCTACAGTTACTGCCCATTTTTTAGTCTTAATGTCAAAAAGGCCAGTTTCTGATGTGATCCCCAGTCCTTCCCAGGACCTAGAAGGATGCCTGGACCTATGCAGGAGCTGGGAGTAGGGTCATCATTGCAGATTCACCTCCCCATGGGTGTCACCATCTGGCCAAAGGGTCTCCTGAACTCAGCCCAGAGAAGAATCCAGGACCCCAGAACCCAAACCACAAAGCCCTTCCTCAAATTCAATGCAGTGGGGGAGGGGCACCAAGAAGCACATACGCATACCTGCACACAGACATATGCACACAGACTGAGCATGCACAGATACACACATGCACACATGTCCACCTATCGGAGCAAAGGAAAGGAGAGGGGACTTGGGAGGTATGGATCCAGACCCTTGCCTCCCTCCTCCCATGCTCGGTCTCTCTTCCCTACCCCTGAAAGGATCTGCCTGGGGGAGAGGGCCCAGAGAAGAGCGGAGAGAAGGGAAGGATCCAGGTCCAGGGACGCGCTCTCAGGCCCCATCTCTGAATCTACATCCACATTAGGGCTAGGGAGGCCCAGATCCATAGGGACTACATGGGGCCCACCCCAGAGGCCCCAAATCAGCCTGGCGTCCTAAGGTCAATCTGTCACTGTATCTTCCTCAAGAGCAGGGGTCAGGGATTTGGGCAGTGGAGTGGAGGGTAGAACACACCGGCAATGAACCCCCATGGGAATCTCCCTGGTTTTCTCTTTCATTTGGTTTATTATTAGTAGAGAATTGTCTTAAATAGTTTCTACTGTAACAAATCCTAGTGACCTCAGATGGATCAATCAGACTAGCGGAGGCTGAGGGAAAGGGTGTTGGGGCAGCCCCAGATATTGGGGCCCATATTTAACTTCCCCCTCCCACCCAGCTCCTCTGGCCCATCACTGTGTTCACAGCAGCCCCCACCCCAGATCTCCACGTAATGGTTATCCGGACAAAATGACCTCAACAGCACACCCCTGGCCCAGGCCTGGCTAGAGAGCCCCCGGGGTGTGGGTGGAGAGGGCCCCCAGAGCTCAGCCACCTCACCCTAGAGAGCAGTAGCAGCATCAGCAGCACACGAGGGGGGACAGGGAGGAGGGAGGGACAAGGGACGAAAACCAAGAACGTCACATCCACAGCTCACTGATTACACTGAGGGGAGGCGAGGCAGGGACAGAACGGGAGGAGAACGGAAATCGAGGCAGCCACCAGAGCCACGGGGACCACGCTCACCAAAGTGTCTCTTGGGTTTTTTGTCAAGTCCAAATGCAGCTGGGCCAGGCCTTTTCCCCTGGTGCCCTCCTGGCCCAGCTCAGAGTGGGGAGAAGGGCACACCCCCATCCCTTCTCTTTTCTCTCTGGGCTCAGTCTCTGCACCCTGCCCTTCCCCTGAGGGCAGGGGAGGGGGCTGGGCTGGAATGTGTGGAGCTGCTTGGTTGGGGGGGGTGCCAGGGACCTCCGAGTGATGCCCCCTTCAGGCCAGCTTCAGGGTGCTGACGGGGAACGATGGCATGGTGACCATGGTCACTGGGTTTAGGACCGTCTGGCCCACCAGCTGAGGGTGGTGGACCACCTGGGCACCCACAGCTGGCTTGGCCACGACCGTGGCTGGTGGCCCCAGCCCGCCTGTGCCATTGACTTGCTGGTGGGAAAGGGTGTGGGCGATGTGGCTCACGGCCACTGGCTGTGGATACAGGGGCAGCTGGGAGCCCAGGTGGGCCACGTGGTTGAGGGCTGCAGGGTGGACAGTGATGTGGCCAATGGGGGGTGTGGCAGGTGCCAGCTGCACGGGGCTGGGGGCCGAAGGGGCGATGTGGGCGATGTGCTTGCCCCCCGGGCCCTGAAGCACATGGTTCACAGTCTGGATGACCGAGGCATGGGTGGTGGCCGTATGCGCGATGACCGTCGAGCCCCCTCCCGCCGCGGCCACGAGGTGGGCGGGGGCCGACACCAGGGTCTGGGCAGCAGCCGCCGGAGGAGGGGGCTTGTGCTGCAGGGCCGGGGCAGCG
This sequence comes from Vombatus ursinus, assembly GCF_900497805.2. NCBI lineage: Eukaryota > Metazoa > Chordata > Mammalia > Diprotodontia > Vombatidae > Vombatus > Vombatus ursinus. Next base: position 22,173,059 of record NW_020954546.1, on the reverse strand, counting down.
GGGGCAGTGCTAGGAGGCAGGGGAGCTGGTTTCAGGAGCTCAGGTTGTGGCCGCTGGCTCAGCTTGGGCAGCCCTAGGGCTGACCGGTCGTCCTCCATGTCTTCATCCATGTTGTCCTCACCTTCTGTTGGGGGGCGGCGGACAGGCCAGGAGGGGAAGAGAGGAGAAGGGAACAGGGTCAGGGAGCAGAAGAGAGCTGAGGCTGTCCTGGGGGGAGAAGGGAGGACAGACGGGGACCCTGGAGCCCGGGCGGGGGCCGTACCTGACGCGGTGGAGGTGGAGGCCTGGTCGTCCTCGGGCTGCCCCGCCTGCCGCAGCACCCGCTCCACCTCGAGTGCGTCCATCCACTGGCTGAGCTCGCGCTTCAGCTCCGCCAGCTGCTGCTGCGTGGCTATCTTCTCCCGGGCCAGTCGCTCCATCTCATGCTCATACTCCTTCTCCTTCCGTTTCAGCGTCTGAAGGACGAGGAGTTGGGGACACACGGAGGAGTCATGCTCAGCACCCGAGCGGACGACTGCCCCCGCAGCTGGCTGGATGACAGAGGTGCAACGCCTCCACGGTGGGGGCAAGGGGAGCAGCTACAGAGGCGGCTGGGGAGGGGCCACGCTTACACCCGCGGCACCGGACTTTACCTGGGGACACAGCCCAGGCACACAACCCAAACACCAGACCTCGGGAGAACCACTGGGAACCTCTGGGGCCAGGTCTGGGATTAGTGCGGATGGCAGTTGTTTCCCGAGAGCCTCGGCTTTCTCCTGAAGGTAACGCACTGCCCGTTGCCCACGTCTGTAAAGGGTATCCACGGCCCCAGCTCGATAGCGTTGAGGGTGGGCCTGGTGCTCCCTTCTGCCCCCTCCCTATTCTAGTGCAGCCTCCCCAAGATTCAAGCACCATCTTTTCTCTGGTTCCTTACATCTGAAGTCTGCAATTTTATGTTCTCACCCTCAGAAAGCCCCTTCAACCATCATTTTACCTCCCCCCACCCCCAATCCCAGCTTCTCTGATGCCTGTACCTTTCCCTCTATCCTAAACTAGAATCCCAGCAACCTCAAGTCTGCAAACATTTGTTAAGCATTTACAGTGTGCTTGGACTCTAGGGCTACCAAGGCAACACCACCAGGAATATGTCCCTGCCCTCAAGGAGCTTCTGTTCTCCACTCTTCATTGCCGTTCACCCACACTCTAACTTTTCAATCACTCCATTTCCCTGCCTTTTATCTCCACCGGCTACCAGCTATCTGCCAGCCAGGTCACAAGAGGGTCAGTAGGGCACAAGACCCCCTGAGGGCAGGAAGGAGTCATTTTTATCTTCAGTTCTGCAGCACCTGGCATCCTGCCTGGGCACAGCATGGCACCAACTCTCCACTGAACTTGGAGGGCCCCCTCCCAAACCATGACTTCCTGCCTGTCAGCTCTTTCATTCCTCCTCTGGTGCCACCTAACTCTTGCAATCTTCTTTCACGTTCCCATCACATACTTTCGGCTACATTAGACTCTCTCCCCTATCTCATATTTTTCTGCCTCCAGGTCTTAGCTATTCCTTATGTTCATAGTATCTTGCCCCTGCCCTGCCTACCTTGATGAAAGTCAGTGCCACTTCCTCCATGAAGGCTTCCCTAATATACTCCCTCACCCCAGTTGGAAAGAATCTTTCCTCCAACCTTAAGTCACATTCTGTCTCTCTGTTTTAGGTAGAATTTGTGAAGATGCATTATCTCCCCTGCCCACCAGGAGGTTCCACTCTCTTATTCAGCTCTGAATTTCTCTGACCTTGCCTAGCACAGTGCCTTGGGTACAGTGGTTTAGTTCTTAACAGGCCACTTTCTGCCTTTGATCTCCTGTCCCCTTTCACCACCATGCCCACTGATCCACGGCTGGGAAATGGCGGCACCCCATAATTTATTTTTTCTGTTCCTGCTCCCAGGCTGGGTACAAGCCCACATGTAACCACACCACTGTCACACCAGAGGTCCGGCAATCCTGCCACTTTTCTTGTAGCTCAGAAGGCCCATTCTAGATCTTCTCTCCCCTCAAGCCTCCCTGACCCCACTGCACCATTCTACATGAGGCAGATTACCTCACTACCTACCTTAATGCCAAGCTCCTCTCACAATCTACCCTTAGCAAATCCAACGTGAGCTGGAATTCCTTCCCAATTCCCCATTCCCAGTCATCCCTCCTTTCAAGCATCTCCATTCTCTTTCCCCACCAGCACCCTGCCCTTCAAACATGCACAGATATTTTCCCATCACCAACCCTTCTCCTCCACATTGCCCTAGCCACACTTCTGCAACTGGGGAGTCTGTCCCTGTCCCAACCCCTTCTTCCCCTCCCATTCTCTGCCTCACACCCCGACTTCCATTCTCACCACTCTAACCAAAGCAGCTCTCCTAGGTGTCACCAAGGACGGCATTCTGGACAACTCCAGAGGCCTTCTCCAAGTATGTGTTCTCCCTGACCCCAAGAAGCAGGGCATCTCCCCTGAGAGACCGCGCCCTTCTCCTCAGCTGACTTTGGGCCCATTACACTGCCTGGGGGCCCCTCTGCTCCTTCTGTCTCCTCTGCAGTTCCTCCTGTTCATCTTGCCTCTTAACTGAGGATTTTCTTCAAGGCTGAATCCTTGGGCCTACACTCTTCTCTCTCTCTCCAAATGCACCCTTAAAGAACTCATTTATTCCTGTAGCCTCCACTACAGGTGACTTTCCTATGTTTATCTTCAGTCACTTTTATTTGGAGGTTGCACCAACCACTCAAACAGGACATACCTAAAACTGAACATACCATCTTGCCTTCAGACTTGTTTTTCTCCCTCACTTCCCTATTTCTGCTAACGATCCCACAAAACTCCCAGTTATCTGGGCTCAGGGTCTTTCATTCTTTCTTCCTCTTCCTTCTATAATCAGTCAGGGAAGCTTGTTAATTATGCCCTTAAAATATCTCTTAAAGAATGCAAACAGAATGAATAAAACCAAACTGAATGCTGTGGAATTATAGTCACCAAGATTGGGCCCAGAAGAGAGCTGAGAAAACAGGCCTCTCTCCCTTCACTGCACAGGTGGGAGACTTAGACTATCAGACACAGTCATGTGGTGGTTAGTTTTGCGGAACTTTTTCTTTCTTTCTTCATCTTTGTTGCGTGAGATAAGGCTAGCTGGATGGGGGAGGGGTGGTATATGTGAATATGTTCAGAAATCGATGTATGAAGCCATCTTAAAATGAGAATCCTCTCCTGCGGCTCTGTGGATGGTCCTTTCCACTCCCACTGCCACCCGCCTAATCTGAAGAAAGATCTTTATCCCTTCACATCTGGACTACCGCCACAAATAGTCTTCTACCTAATCTGCCTGCCTCACATTTCCAGAGACAACATGGTGGAGGAAAAGGAACCCACGGCCAAGACTCTGTTCCAATATTTGCCAGCTGAGTGACTTTGAGGGACCCAGCTCATCCCTCCCAACCACAGCTTCCTCATCTAGAGTTCAAGTTCAATGCTTCCAATGACCACCAATGCAAAACAGGACTCCTACAGACTTTCATCAGCAGCTTCACAAAGTGTGGCTGAAAACACTGGTGACCCCCACCTGGTGCCCAACAGTTGGTGAGCCTCCTTCCAAACTGAGCCAGGCTGGCCCTCCTGCCACGCCTCATTCAAATTCTTGCCATCTTGCTAAGAGCTCTCAGAGCTTGGGTTTCACTGGCACAGTCCCTGAGGAGCCAGGGTCCTCACAGACTTATCTCCATAGCATGAGAAATCATCAGACCAGGGCTTATACGGAGGTCCCACTTCAAATGAATTGGATTTCCATTTCCATACACTTTACACCCAGGTGTACAAACAACATCGACAAAAGCTATTCTTTTTTGGGGGGCCGGCAGTGTTTCGAGGCAATTGGGGTTAAGTGACTTGCCCAGGGTCACTCAGCTAGTGTCAAGTGTCTGAGGCCAGATTACAACCCAGTTTCTCCTGACTCCAGGGTCCGTGCTCTATCTACTGCACCACCTCGCTGCCCCGGATGACAGCTGTTCTTGCATCCCTCAAACATGCCTGCCCTGATGTCCTCTGGGCTTCCCAAACAGGAACGCCAGCAGGAGAGCTAATCATTCTGGTGGGTCGTCCAAGCTGGAAAGACTTCAGGCCAAGCAAAGGCAGCATGTCTGATGTCTTTGAACCAACAGAGCTAAGTTCAGGGGAGCTCACCACAAGGCTGCTCGTCTCTGCTTAGATACTGAATAAGACAGACCCCAAATGGGACACACCATCCTGCCCTCAAAGCTGGCTCTTCCCCTACCTTTCTTATTCCTACCAATGAGCCCATGCAGTTATTTTTAAAATTACAGCAACCCAAATAACATCTGCTGAATACCCAAGGGGAAGACCCACTCTGAGGAAATCACCGGGTCTTCAAGTATTTCGAGAATATTCTAGGCTCTCCTTGTCCACTGCAGAACTTTTCAGGACTGACCTCCAATGGCCTGCAGACAGCATCAAGTCCACAAGGTTCTCACCCTGCCCTTCCCAATGTCCCTCCTCTTCCATCCACTCACTCCTGCTGCACCCCCCCAGCAGAGCTGCTCCCCACTGTGATCACTGTTTGGACCCCACCCCCCCCACCCCCCCGCCATGCCTCTCCTTCCCCTCCATCTGTCCCAGCCTTACCCATTTCAAAGACCCAACTTCAGTCTCATCTTCTCTATGAAACCTTCCTGGAGCACTGCCGTCTATGCCAATGTCATCTCTGAACTGTGACAGCCCATGTGTCACATTAAGAAAATTAATTTCTCATTGATAAAATAATGTCTTGCCTTTCTATAGTGTGTGACAGTTTACAAAGTAATTTCCTTGTAAGCCTTTCGTGGAGTAGGTAGGATACCATAATTCCCAATTTACAGGGATGAAAACTCAAGGTCAGAAAAAGGATCAGGCTCCTGGCTCCAGAACTGGGAGTGGCCTTGAACATCATGTCATCCAACCCCCATATTTTGCAAATGAAAAAACTGAGGCCCAGGTGGGGCCTGAACCAGTTCAGACTGCCAAGTTCTTTCTACTACACAATGCTGCCCCTCTGTGCCTCTCAACACTTGGTTAGACTTTCTTATACAATTACTTTTCAAGTTTCACATGTATCACATTACTTCCCAAGCCAGACATAGGGAATGAGGATTTGGATTTATTTTGTATCCACTGCCATCCTTGAAGACCACAGAGAAGAATGGGAAGTCTCAGGAACACTACTTTGGAGGTCATGGTGGCCAACCTCTCAACTTACAGATGAGTAAACTGTGACTTGCCTAGAATCAGTTAGCTAGCAACTGTCTCAAGTGGGACAGAAGCTGAGGTTCCATTCAATGCCTCACACCAGCTACCTTCTCTGTGTGAACTGACACAGAGAGAAAGCAGGAGAATTAGCAAGACAGTACTCATTATGTCTACCACAAACCGACATGAGAAGAACTGAGACAAAACGGTATGTGGGGACATTTCAACAGCCCAGGTTGGTCCAGGAAAAGAGTGAAGGTTCCACCCTTCTTAGCAGAGGTCGGGGACTATGGGTGTGGAATGTTCCAAATCCTGTCAGACCCAGTCCACATGTAGGCTGGTTTTGCTTAACTTTTTTTTGTTCCCTTTTTAATCTTTTCCACAAGAGGTTAATGAGGTCCATTACAAATTTGTGTTATTTTAGCTCAAGTGGGCCCTCACTGAAACAAGGCAATCCTTTACCTCCCAGCTAACTGATTCTCCATCCCACTGACCACAATACTGACTGGATGGGGCCCTAAATGTGGAGTCAAGAAGACCTGGGTGAAAATGTCACCTCAGATACTTACAGGCTGTGTGAATCCCGGCAGTTCATGTGATCTTGGTTTGTAAAATGAGAGGGTTGGACTGGACACTTTTAAAGGTCCCTTCTCCTAAATCTGTAACCCGATTCAAGCCACCAATAGCACTCCCCCCAACTAGCTGAGGACCTGAGAAAAATCCAGGTCACCTCATAATCCTTTGACACTACCTCCTACCATCTTCCCCCTTTACTCCAGTCTCTTCACATGTGCTGCTACCATCCCATCCAATCTTTTCCAATAGATGGAGCCTAGCTCTCTCTAGTCTTCAACTAGCCCTATCCACTGGTTCCTTCTCTGCTGTCTACACACTCAAGTCTCCCTATCCTGAGAAAACCCTCAGCAGATGCTACCATGCCTATAACACTACCATCTTCTATCTCTCCTCCATGCACTCGACAGAGACAATCTTCTGTCTCCCATTTGGGTGCTCTACAGGCCTGGAACCCTCTCCCGATGGCCTGTGCTTTGTACCTATAAACCCTTCGTAAGCGTTTGTTCATTCATTTGCTTCTGCCTTTCGGAATCCCTGGTTTCCTTCCAGCCTCAACTCAAGAGCTCATACCTCCTTCTGATCTCCCAGCCTTCACCCTCAAGTTTACTTTGTATATATTTCGTGTGTGTGTGTGTGTGTGTGTGTGTGTGTGTGTGTGTGTGTGTGTGTGTGTTTCTTCTATTAGAATGAGGCAGAGAGCATCCGGGCATACCAAAGAGAGCTTGGAGTATTAGGACCTGAGTTCAAATTCAGTCTTTGTTGCTCAATCCTGTGTGGCTTGGGCAAGTCACCTACCCTCTGAAATGGGGAACTTGGATCACATGACCTGAGGCCTCTTCCACCTCTAAATCTAGGGTCCAGTGATCCACTCTTATTCATCAATCTACCACTGGCTTGCCCCCTTTCCATTACAATGTCTCAAATCTTTTCTATGCATTCTCTTCCTAGAGAGCAATACAGGCTGGCAGCCAGAGCTCCAGAGGCTCAGGAAGAACAGCTGCAGTTTTGCAGACAGGTGGCACAGTGGGTAGAGAGAACACAAGACCTGGGACTAGAAGACCCGAGTTCAAATCCAATCTCAGATGCTTATTTGCTGTGTATCCCTATCCAGGTTACTTAACTTTTGTCTGCCTCAGTCTCCTCATTTGTAAAGTGGGGGGAAAAATAGAACTCACTCCCTTCCTTGTTGTGAGGATGAAATAACCTTCGTAAAGAGCTTCCCAATCCTTACAGCCCTAAGTGCTATTAGCTATTATTGTGATTACTATTACACCGGGATCAGGTGGGAGGTTACTGGGGAAAACCAGGGTTTCTGATTCAACTTGCCGTCCAGAGTCCGCTGGGAGACCAGTTAGGGAAAGCCCCTCCCCCACTCCGGGCCGTGGACAGAAGTTTCCAAGCTCCAGCAGGATGGAATCTAGGCCTCTATTCCCTCCCCATTTGGTAAGAGCGATCGTTTCGTTTCATGCCCCTGGAGCTTCGGCGGCGCCGGACTTAATAAAACGCTCGTAGACTGATGACGCGGTGCCCCTGGCAGGGGGACTGGTCGTGGGCAAAGACAGGAATGGTCCTCCACCCCCTGACCTCCAACTCAACCCTCTTTTTGACACCGTCTCTGGCCGGGCTGAGCCTCCGAGAGCAGCGCTCTCTGCCTCTCTCCTCCCTCATGGTCAATTTCAATCACGTTTCCCCCACCTCAGGCGCCCCACCTCCCCGTGCAGCGAGCACGCGCGCTCCCACGCGGAGCCCAGCTCCGCTGCGTCACGTCACGGCGGCCAGCCCATTTGCTGCACACCCCCCCCCCCGCGCCCGCACCCAAGCCCGGCTCATTCCCACCCAGCCAATCAGCGACCTCGGCTCCGCCCCCTACCCGTGCCGGGAAGCGGCTTGGACTCGAGCCAGCCCGCCGGTCTCCCCCTCCCCCGCCCCGCCCGGAAGGACGCCGGGAGTGGGGGGAGGAGAGGAAGAAGAACATCCTCCGGGCCACAGCGCATTAAAGGATAATTTAAAAAAAAAAAAAATTCGCCCCAGTGACATCAGAGCAGCGACCGAGCGGCCGGAAGCAGCCGTTAAACCTAACGGCTATCCTGGGGTGGGGCCGCCCGCCGAGGACCCCCCAGCCCGGCGCCCACGGGATACAGGCAGAATGACGTCAAGCCCTGGCCCTCTCCCCAGTCTGACGAGCGGAGCCCAGAAAATGCCGCCCCCACCCCCGCCCGGAGCCTCCAGCCTAAGTCACAGCGGAGCAGGCTCCGCCCCCACCAGGAGGGCAAGGAGGGAGACCCGAGCTCCTCCCAAGCCCGGCCGCCTCCGCGACTGCGCTTCGCCTCGGGCGCGCGCCTCCCGCTCCCCTCCCCACTCCCCGCCTTCGCTCCATGAGCGCGTGCACACCTGCGGGACCCCGACGGTTTCCAGGGAGACAGAGACTCGCGGCTGCCATGGCAACCGTCTTATCTGGCGGCCCTGGCAGCTCGAGCGCCCCCCCCCCCCCCCCCCCCCCGCGGGGGCGCCGCGCGCGGGCGGGGCGGGGGGGGGTCCTCCCGGGCAGGAGGGGGGTATTTTTAAAGGGCGAAGAGTGACAGACACCGCAGCCGAGGCAGGAGACCCACACCGGCAGCAGGACCCGAGGTGGAAACGAAGTTCAGACCCATCCGGGCTGTGCAAGCTCAGACATAACGCTTCAACCCCTGGGGCCCCAAGTTCCTCATCTCGGGGAGCAAGGGGCTGCTCCAGAATCGTGACTTTGGAGCCCAGTAGATCTACCCCAGAGGCCATCCAGTCAGTCCATGCCCCTGTTTCCAGGATGAGGAAGCTGGGGTCAGGCGGGGTGAAGCTCATCCATTTAGTTAATATCTCTCAGTGGGATTCGAACCTGGGGCCCCTGTCTCCAAATCCAAATCCAGTCTCTAAGGCGGTTAACAATGCTAAATCCATGAGTCTATTAATCTGCTCCCTTCTCACCACCTACCATTGGCCTGCCCAAAGGTATGGGAACTGTCCTACAGCTACAACACACTGCCCTCGCCCTGCAGGACTCCAGGTCCAGCTCTTTTTGCCTGGCTCAGAAGTATCTGACGCAATCAGGGTGGATTCCTGCAGTGTGACCTTAATCCCCTGGGTGCAAGGTTAGTAAAGGACCAGGGCCCCTGGAGAAACCTACACACAACTCCTGTGGCAAAGATCCGATTGCTCCATTCACACCCCAACCCCAGTAGGCCTGCTTCATGTAAGCCAGTGAGATCCACCACCAATCCCCCCCCCAACCCCCCCCAAACCCTGGGGCAAAGAAGTCCAGTTTGGAAAAAATGGCACTGCAAGAGAGAGGGGTCTTCTTAGCTATGACGTGAGGTAGGAGGCAGAGTCAGTGGCCTATTTAAATTCTGAATCTGGCCCAACAGAGTAACTCTCATTTATATAGTGCTTTCAGGTCTGAAAATAGAAGTGTTTTCCTCCCAACAACCCTCTCAAGCAGGAAGAAACATTGATTTTGAGCTGGAAAGCACCTCACCATCTTGTCCAACCCGCTCATTTTACAGATGTACGGAAGGGCCCCGAGGTTGTGATTTGCCAATGTCACACAAGTAATAAACAGCATCGCTGCATCCCAATTAAGCACAGGGACCTGGGGCTCTGCCAGATAAAGGGCTTCACACAAAACAGCTGGCAAACTGTTAGCGGAGATGCGAACCGGGTCCCGACCCCAAAACCGGGGCTCTTTCCTACTAGCCCTAGAGGCTCCTCCCCAAAAAACCTGTCAGTCACTTTCTCGCCTCTGCCCGCCTTCCCACCCATACGATTCCTTTTGCAATTAAGAGGGTGCCCCCACTACCGGGGGCGTGCAAGAGCTGCCCCTGAAGCCTTCCCCCGCCCTTCCCGGCTAGGTCTCGCCCTCCTCTCCCTCCCTTCCCCCAGCCTGGGCGGCTGCGGCTGCAGCTGCACACACAGCGCGCCTCTGCTGGCTGGCTGCTCCAGTCCCCTCCCCCTCCCTCCTCTTCCCTTCCCCCGGCAGGGAGGGAGCCCCGCTGACGTCAGCGCCAGCCCGGGCCATGTGCTCACTGCCCGCGTGGAGGAGGGAGGGGGAGCGAAGGAGGAAGGAGGGGGAGCGGGAGCTGGCGCTGGAGCCGGGGCCCAAGGGGAGGGAGAGGAAGCTGCTCCAGCAGCCGCCGTTGCGCCGCCTTCGCATAGGCCCAGCCGGCTCTGCCAGCCCGCCTTTAACCCTACGGCCCAGGCCTAGCGTCCCTACTCCCACTCCCCCTCCCCTACTCCCCCTCCCCCCGGGGCCTCCAGCAGAGCCCTCTCCACCCCCCC
>NW_020954546.1:22130130-22162908 GCF_900497805.2 Vombatus ursinus | reverse complement strand
TCAAAGCATTCCTTCAGATGGGCCCGCCTAGGGAATGGGGATGGGAGGGAGGAAAAGGATGCAGTCGGTCAGCCACAGGGGTTGGTTGACTGTCTGGGCTGTAGGTCAGGAAGAATGGCACGGGCTGTCGGACCCTAGATTTGGGGGTAGGGGGAAGCTGCGAAGAGAGGCAAAAGCTTGGGTCTGTTAGCCAGAGGCTGGCAGCAGGAAGAGAGGAGACAAGGGCCGGGGAAAGGGGGCCAGAACCCCAGATACACACACATACACACCTGTTCTTCTCCAATTTGTTGTGGACTTCCCTGGTCCCGATCCTGCAACCCAGACAAACAGTGGGGGTGAGGGAGCAGGCCAGCTTTCTAGGCCTAGTCCCACCCTCCAAGCGTGAAAAGGTGGTCTGCCTTCCCAGGGGCAGAAGGTACTGGGAATAATCATCTCTGATTATTCCTCTTCAAACTCCACCTTGCAAAATGGACAGCTACCTGTTCCTAAACCCGACATCCTCACTGTTTTCACAGACTGTGTCCCTACCCAGAAGGAATGCACTCCCTCACTGGACTCTCTGAACCAGTAGCTTCCCTTAGGTGTCCAGCCCTCCAAGATTCCTTCTCACCTCCAAGCCTGGCAACACCCTTTTAGTGACCTGTCTTCAGGGTACTTTGCACTGACTATTCTGTCCAATTAAGACTCAAAACTCCAGGACAGAAATTGGGTTTGTTTTGTCTCTGAATGCCCAGCATTTATTAAGCTTAATAAATGTTTGTTGAATTAAAATGGTAGGTGATGGGTGGAGGTTTTAGGCAAGCATCCCTCTCAGGAGGGCTTTTTGGGAGGGTTAAAATAAGAATCCCTTGGAGCTGAGGGAAAGGGTCAGGCTGCCCAGAGCTCAAGGTATGGCTGAGAAGACCTTTGGAGAGAGAGTGAACTCTCCCTTCGACCCCTGGGTGGTACAGAAGCCCTCTTGCCCGTGCTGCCGTCTCACTCACCCCCCAGGACGCTTCTTCTGCTCGCTGGGTTTCACCTCCTCAGCCGGTGCCAACTTCAGAGCGGCCAGTGCGGTTGGTGGAGGTGGCTGCGGGGGTGGCAGCTGGGGCTGGATGGGTTGCTGGACCACATGGTGCTGGGCGATGGTCAGGATAGGTGTGGGGAAGGGCTGCAGGGGTTTGGGGCTGCCTGTGGGTGCAGTGGTTCCCTTCGAGTCCGGCAGGAGTGGGGTGGCAGTGGCTGGTGGCCTGGGGAGTGGGGGGATGGGGTCCTTGATACTGAGTCCAGATGCGCTGACCAAGGCTGGCTGGCGTGGGGCTAGGGTTAGCGGCTGGGCAGGGGGCAGCGGCAAGGGGGGTGGGGGCGGCATCGGCTGTGGGGAGCCTGTCACCACAGGGATGGGGATGACAGTCACTGGGGTGGCCAGAGGGGGTGGGGGTGCAGGTGGTGGAGCCGGAGGGGACAAGGGAAGTGGGGGGGGCCTCAATTCGGGGTCCTTCGGGGGGCAGCATATGATTAACCCTCGTGGCGTTGGCCTTCTGCTCCTGCTCCCGCTCCAACCGATGTTTCTCATGTTCTTCTACATGGGTAAGAAAGAACAACACCAGGCAAGCTCAACCAGGGGCCAGGAAGCCAGGGAGCCAGGGCCCAAGGCAAGGCACCAACCACCCTCCTCTGCAGCCGGGGACAGGAGGCTACCAAAGGCAAAGAGCATGGGGGAGAGGGAAATCAAGCCTCTATTAAGCACCTAGTAGGCATGCTTGGCACTTCACCGAGCACTTTACAAATCTTAGCTCATTTGATCCTCACAAAAATCCTAGGAGGTGAGTGCTGCACTTGAGGAAACCGAGGCAAAGGCTAAGTGACTTACCCAGGGGTCACTCAGCTAAGAAGGTAGGATCTGAACTGAGGTCTTCCTGATTCCAAGCCCCAGGCTCTATCCACTGGACCATCCCCTGGTCCCAAAATTCTTTCCTCCCAACAACACAAGGCTTCTCAGCTTCATCTCACAGATTAGAAAACTGAGGTTTGGACTGGATAAATGACAGGCCCAGGCCTCCTCCCAGGCTCCTCAGTGCTACCAGGCTTATGTAGAAGCAGAGAAAGTGAAATGAGAAGGTAGCTTTGAGGTCATGCAAGGCCAGTTCTCTCCCTCATTTTACAAATGGGGAAACCAAAGCAAGAGGACAGAAGTGAGCTGATTCAGCTCTGGCAGCGCCTCCTCTTCAGAGAAGCCTTCCTTGATCCTCCCCGCCCCCTACCGTGGATTCATCTTGTGTATATTCTGTCTATACTTCTACTGCCCAGTTGCCTCCAGGCTCTCTCCCACAAAGAATGCTTGGGAATGGAATGATTAGAACCCTGGTTTCCTACAGTCTGGTGCCCTTTCCATAAGGCTGAACTGTCTTCTCCAAAGTTATCAGAATATTAATAACATTTATTGAGCATTTCACGATTTCCCCCCTAAAGCATTTCCACATCCATCATCTCATTTGATTCTCTGATCACATGAGATAATGTTTGGAATCTGTGTTGCAAACCTAATAAAACAGAGCTGCTATTATTACTTATTATCACAACAATCCTCTGAGGGAGGCTGGGGAAGCATTTTAGGGATGTAGAAAGGTTCAGAAGAAGTGACTTGCCCAGGGTCACACAGCCAGGAAGTAAGGGGCTAAGGCAGGACTATGAAGCCAAGTTTTCTGCCTCCTAAGTCTGGAGCTGTTGGCCCCATGATCAGATCTCAAAGAGGAAGTGAGGAATGAATCTTCTGCCCTCTCAGGTTCCAATGCACTTATAGAAGCAGCAGCTCCTCCTCTACCCTAAAGGCTGGGGAGGCCTCTGAACAGCTCCCAGGGGTGGCTGGAAAGAATCATGAGACCAGATCTGTAGCACTTGGTTGTTTTTTTGTTTTTTCCTCCTCTGGGAGTGCGGGTCCAGGAAAGGGAGAGAATATGCCAGGTTGGCTTAGCCATGCAGGAGGGAGGCAGGAGTGCAGGGCAGGGCAGGGCAGTGAACCCAGGCACCTCCGCCTCTGGTACAGAAACCAGCACAAGGCCGGCCTGGAGGGCCTCTCCCAAACCGCTGCGCTTTGTATCTGACGAATGGGACAGGGGAGGTGGAGGGATGCCCCCTGGCTCACTGAGGCTGCCCTGGGATCCCCCAGCTCCTCCCACCTGGCTGGGCTTTTTTTCCTTCTACCTCTCCTCTGGCTGTGGGCCAGATTACCAGGTCACCCTGCCCTGAGTGCCCTGGAAACCCAAGGCTGGGGGTGGTGATAGGAGACAGGAGGAGCAGACTAGCACAGCAGCTCATTTGCATGTGTGCTGAGACACGCCTCAAACATGCCACCCCAGAGAGGCAGGCTCAGAGGCGGAGCTGAGAAACATGGGGGAGGACGGGACTCGAGGATTGCTCTGGAACTGCTCTCTGACCAGAGGGGCCCCAGAGAAGCTGGAGGTGTGGGGGCGGGGGAGGGGGGCCCTTGGCCAATCAGAGACCCCAGTCTTCCAGTATCCAACCCCTCCTCCTTCTGGGAGGAGAAAGAAAGGGAGGGGGAACCGTTCATAACTGAAAGGTACTCAGTGGCTTCCCAACAGACAGGCAGGGCTTAGCTCTTTGATAAGAGAGGGGTGGGTGGGTGTGTGTGTGTGTGTGTGTGTGTGTGTGTGTGTCTGTGTCTGTGTGTCTGTGTATCTGTGTGTTCCACTCCTCCCCCTTCAAGCTGCTCTGTAGAGCACCACCACATTGGGAGGGAGGAGGGAAGAGAAGGGAAGCAGGAAAGGAAAGGAGGAAAGAGAGAGAACCCAGCCTTCGTGGTCCCCAAGCACACATCCTTTATTATGTCCAACCCTTTTCTACCCTATGCCTCAGTTTCTTGCCCCTTCCAAGCAATCAACATGAAAGGGACCCTTTTGAAACTCTCATGGACCAACTTGGCTAACTCAACATGGGATAACTCCATCTCTTACTCCTCAGCCAAAAAGAAGGACCTGGCATCCCCAGGCCTGGTCCAGGGGAAGGGGCAGGGTTTTCAATAGGCCAGGTGCTCCCCAATCTGCCCCCTCTACATTCCCTTAGTCCCACCTCCTCCTCCCCTCATTCTTCAAAACTAGCAATTCAAAGAAGCTAAAGACTTGAGTCAAGGATCTTGACCACAACTAGCTATGCCAAAATCAGGATAATCCAAGACACCCAGCACCCCTAAATGACCCTCCCCTGCCTTAATGAATCAGTCATCAAGCACCTATTAAATACTTCCCATGTGCCAGGCCCTGTGCTAACTGTTGGGATCACAAAGACTAAAAGATGGTCCCTGTTCTCAGGGGGCTCATGGTCAAATAGGAGAGACGCCATGCAAACAGCCATGTACATCTAATATATTTGCTGTGTAAATGCCGGGGCAGCACTGCTTCTGATGTTAGGGTAGTACGGATGAAGCAAGATGATTTCTGGGGACCCAGAGTCCAACCTTCAAAGTTCCATGCAATCGTCCCTGTCCTCCCCACCTCAGATGCCCAGATCATAAACTTCTCTCATTCCTTCCCCTGCCCCTTGGAAAGTAAGAACCATGGTAAGGCCAAGCAGTCTTGGCAGAGATAGCTAGGCTTAAATACCATCCATCCTTCCTCCCTACACAGAGAGGCATTGTCACACACACACACACACACACACACACACACACACACACACACACTCAGTATCCCTATGTACAGGCCCTTCCTTCTCTGGCTCCCAGCTGCCTGTGGCTGCCTCTCCAGTCCATGGTCCTGAAGGATGGTGTTGGGGCAGGTGGTCTCAGTCACTAGGGCTTCATAAAAGCTTGGGAGGGGCATCCCTTAGTTCAACTAGTCCAAGCTCCTTCTTTTACAGATGAGGAAACGGTACCCCAGAGACATCAAGTGACTCCCCCAGGGCTGCACAGCTATAAGTATTGGAGACGAGTCTTTTTGGCTCCAGAGGGCACACTGAGACGGGCAGGGAGAGGAGAAGCATCATGGGATCTGATCTTCCAGGGAGGGCACTGTTGTAGGGTCATGCTTTGGCAGAGGTTGAGCCGATGACCTCCTAATACGGAAATTCTAAGACTAGTGAGGCAATCTGGCATAGCGGGGTTGATTCTGGACATTGAAGTCAGGAAGATCTGGATTCAGATTCCACCTTAGCCACGGGTCCAGAGTAACCTCACCCAGCCCAGGCTCATCCTCATCTGTAAAATGAGGGATAAGAATTGCTCCAGTCTCCCAGGGTTGTTGGGCTGACAAAGTGAGATAACGTACAGACAGCACTCTGTAAACTGAAGATCTAGATCCATGCGAGCAATGTGAACGATTCTGGAAGAGGCAGCAGCCATCTTGGCCCAATGCTGGCCTCTATATGATTAATGGTCTTATACAGGGGTGGGGAACCTGCAGCCTAGAAGCCAGAGCATGTGGCCTTTTGACTTAGTCCAAGTTTTACAGAACAAATCCTTTTATTAATGGGATTTGTTCTGTGAAGTTTGGATTTACTCAGAGTCAAACTTGAGGACCTAGAGGGCCAGATGCCACAGGTTCCCCACCCCTGAATACCTCAGTCAGAATGAGGGGCTCAGTTTTACACTTCTCTGACCTTCCTTCTATATCTTAGACCTTCCACTGTCTGCTCCATGAGTAGGCAATGTGTCTTAATTAAACTGTGCCTCCCCTAGGACCTGAACATATTAGGTATTTAATAGATACTGACTTAACCCTCTTCTTTTCATGATATGAATCCCCTGCTCTACCCCCATGGTTCTGTCTAGCCAGGTCAGTTTTTAATCCACCCCCACAAATGAAGGCCCAGAGGCCTAGGGAAGGGTTCTGTCCAGGCACCACGGAGAACCAAACACATCTCATCAGAGACCTTGGTTAGTTTGGCGAGCACCTAGCACCCCAGGGGGTCAGAGAGGAACCTAGTTGTTTCCTCCAGGTGGAGAAGACATTTGGGCTGGAATTGTGGGGGAACCAGCAAGGAGGTCCCTTTGGGAGCTGGAAAGGCAGTCTGTGTAAAAGACCAGGGCAGAAGATGGCTGTCCAGCCTGAACTCTCAACAATCCTGGGGTCCAGATGACAGCCCACTGTGGCCACTCTATCTTCCCCACCCCAAGTGGGGAGACACAGAATGTGAAGAGGCAGAAGGAAGGACAGCTTGACCTCTGGTGTCTCTGCCATTAGCTGAGACTCTTGGACCAAAAGCTACCCAAACAGATGGAGATTCCCTCTCCTAGGGTGGATCTCTCTCAACTGACCCTAGAGTAAGGCTTTTTTTCTCCACTGCCTTCTAGGGTGGGGAATTCTAGTGAGCCATTGGTAACAGGCAGATGTGGACTTGAGCCCTTGTATGGACCCAGGGGCCAGAGAACCACAAGGTTCCCCCACCTCCTGCTGTCCACACCTTTCCAGAGCAAAGGTGGGGAAGGAGCCAGCAGCCTTCAGCTCCCCACAACCCTCCTGGATAGCTATGGGACGCTCTCCAAGAGTTCTGCGTGGCGCTGCTCCTCCATGAGTGTCTGAGTCCAGGTGTGGACAGTATCGAGAAAGAACTCTGCAAGAGATGGGAAAAGGAAAGAATGGGCCTCAGCTCTCTCTCTCTGCCTCCTCTTTTAAGCTGCATCTGAGTATGGGGGTCCTCAGGAAATTCCAGAGACCATAGACATCTATACCACAAAAATATAGAGGGAGTGGGGGAGAAGCATCTGGGCCAAGCCCCCTTCCCAAACCGAGCAAACATAGACACCCTAGTACTACCAGAATGACCTAGACCCGGCCCTGACCTGGCTGGGAAACTGGAGGGAAGAGTGGGGCTGCGTTTGTATGTGCATAGCAAGGAGGGAGGGAGATCCCCAACTGATCTGCCCCCAGCAATCCTTCCAGACAGTAGATCACAGATCCTGGAAATCCTCTCACTCAGTAAACGACTTCTGACCTTGAGAGGCCAGCCGGTGTGGTGGGGCAGTCATTCGGCCAGCACCCCCTCCCCGCCCGCCCCAGGAGAGGTTCCCACCCAGCTCTGAGGTTCTGGAATGCATGCATGCACGCGCGAACATACACGCGCGCGCACTCGCGAACACACACACACACACACACACACACACACACACACACACACTCTCTCTGCAGGCGAGGCCTCGAACATACACGCACACACAACACTCGTACAACCTCCAGCATGACTCATCACAGAAGCAACAATAGACACCCAGGGAAAGGAAGGGAGCGCTGGAGCGCAAGATTTCTTTCTTTTTTTTTTTTTTTGGCCGGGGGGGGGGGGGGGGGGGGGGGGGGGGGGGGGGGCGGGGGGCGAACCTAGATCCTGCACGCACGCACGCATTTCCAAAGCAGGATGGAGGATGAAGAATGAATGTCCTTCTGCCCAGAAAGAGACTCAGCCAGGGAAACAAATCTTTTCCACTCCTTCCCTCAATCTCCTTCCCAACAGGGAGTCTAAGGGCCGGGGACAAGTCTGGGGCCTAGAGCTGGGTGGCAGAATGTTAAATGGGTCCCTCTTTCTCCCAGTGCCAAGGGGATGCTCCACCCCCATTGCTCCCCTCCTCTGGCAGGGGCCCAGCCCCCCTGGGCAGGGGCCCAGCCCCCCTGGGCAGGGGGAAGGGAGACGACTGATGAGAATAGACACGGGTCTCCATCTCTCAGTACGTAGCCCTTGAATCCTGGGGTTACCTTCAATCACCCCAAGATAAATGCAGGAAATCTGAGAGCGGCGAGAAGGAGGCAAGGAAGGGTCAGGCCACTTCCCTCCTCCAGGCTCTCCCAGGGAGCCGCCCCGGGCACAGTCGTCCCGGGCTGGGCCCCCTCCTCAGCCCCGCCTCTTGCCCCGCCCCTCCTTCCCTGCTCCAGGAACCTAGGTCTGCAGGGAGGTAGCAGAGGCCCAGTCCCCAGCGGGAGTGTCCCCGGTGCACGTGTTCGGGGGCGGAGCGCGGCCACGTCACCAGCCCCAAGTAACCAACAAGCTCGGAACACAGACACACGCAACATTCCAGGCGAGAGCGAGTTTGGAACGCGCAGACCCTCGACATTCCACCCGGACGGGGAGGGGACCCGCGGCACTGAGGAGAGGGGGAGTACGGGGGAGGGGGGGCTGCCCGGCGCCCGGGGAGACCTTCCGGGCCCCGGATCGCCAGCGGACCCCGGACCCCCAAAGTCCACCCCAGCCCAGTTCGGGGGGCGGGGTCAGGCGGGGCCGGCCCAGGATCATATGACAAGCGATGTCATTTCATTCTGCAAAGGCCGCCCCCGCCCCCAGCCGCGCGCAGCCCAGCCGGGGGGCCCCCACGGCCTGGGAAGCAGGGGAGCCTCACGGCGTAGAGTAATCCCTACCCCCCACCCGTGTACTCTACACACGCACACCCGTGTACGCGCACCTCCCCGCATCCCCTTCCGATCACACCACACGCCCAGACGCGCGCACCGGGCATGCACGCCCTGCTCCATCCCCCGCGCCGACCCCGCCAGCCCCCCAGCATGCCCGGTGACAGAAGGAGGCTCCTCGCCGCCTGACGACCAAGCCCCCAGCTTTCTGCCCCCAGCTGGGCGAGGGGCACCCCGAGGAGTGGGGGCCGAGGGGAGAAGCGGCGGGCGGAGCTGGGGCCCCCGGCAGAATGCTAATGACTCCCGGAGCTGGCACCGCGGGACCGCGGCGCGGCCTCGCCCCCGCCCCCCGCGCCCCGGCCAGGGTCCCCCCCGCGCCCCCGGGGCCCAGCCCGGTCCGCTCACCACGTGCTCTCTGTTGTTGCTGCGCTTGCCATTCCAGGAAGCGGGCCGCCTCCAGAAGCGTCTCAATGCTCATCGCTCGGGCGGCGGAGGCGCGCCGCGGGGCAGGCGGGCGGGCCTCGGGGGGCTGCTGCCGGCCGAGCGGGCGGGCCTCGAGGGCCGCGGGGCACTCAGCCGGGGGATCGCGGGAAAGATGCTCCCCAAAAGCGGCCCCCAAAAATGGTAGTTGCAAAAAAATAAAAATGGAAAAAATGCTTGGGTGCAGCCCCAGAACCCCCCCGAGGCGGCGCCACCTCCCTCCCGCCCCTCCCGCCCGCCCCTCCCGCCCGGTGCCTCCCGCCCCGCGGCCCTCTCGAGTCCCGCCGACAAGAAAGGGCTTTGCAACAAGATGGCGAGGAGGCACCGACACACAACAAGGGGAAGCAGCCGCGCTGCCCCCGGCCGCCGCCCCCGCTACTACACCGGGGCCGCCGCCAAAGCCCGGACCGGAGCCCCGCCCGCCCAGGCTCAGGAGCGGCGCCTCGCGGTGGGCGGAGCCCCGCGGGGCAAACCCCACCTACGGACGGACGGGCGGCCGCGTGGACACGTGGAAGGGGGCGGGGCTGGAGCAGGCAAGGGCGGCCCCGGCATCCACGCTCCACTTCCGCCTCCCAGCGCAGCCCCTCTCGGCCCGGCCTCGCGGGCATCTCTGGGGCCTAGGACCAGGCTGGGCGGTGTTCTACTCCAGGTCCCGCCCTGTACAGGAACGCAAGGGTCTGATGCTTATACTAGCGCCCTACGGGCTCCGTTAAGGTGAGAGAGGCACAGAGTAGGAAGGAGACCTTCGGCCCCTCAGTCCTTCGGCAGCCGAGCCCACCCGCAACTTTCTCCACTCCCCTCGCCCCCCAAGTCTTTTGCAATTCCCGCGGTGCCCCGCCCCTGGGCGGGACAGGCAGGAGGAAGCTCCGGGAGAGGAGGCGGGGAAGAATGGAGTAGCGATCCGCTCCCGGGTTTTGAAGCCGATCCTCCCCCCGCAGTGCGTTCGCATTTCATTAGTAGACGTCAGCGGGCCGCGGGCCAATGGGCGGGCAGGACAACACGGCATGGAGCAGCTCCACATGGACACCCCGCACCGTCTGCCGCCCGTTTAAAGGGCCAGTGCCCGCCAGGGTAAATGAGCTCCCGAGGCAGGGGGCCATGGGGACGAAGAGAGGGAACCAGGCGAGCCTGGGTCTCACTTTGTGGTTGGCATCCTGCCATTCCCTCGAGGAAGTGAGGACCCCCCTCCCCCATCCCTCACCTCCCGTGTTAAGTCTCATTCTTCCGCCCCCCCCATCACAGCCCGAGGAACCCCCGAGTATTCCCTTTGCCCACGTGCGTCTGGCTCGCCGGGGATCCCCGACGACCCCGGCCAGAGGCCACCCTCGACTTGGGACATGCGAAGGGGAGGAGAGAGGGAAGGGGAAGAGGAGAGTCCAAGGCCCGGGGTGGGGGCAGGGGGCGTGGCCAGCCTCAGGAACAACAACGTGGAGGGCGGAAGCCCTGCCCTCCCGGGCCACTCGGGCCACTCGCGGCGGCCTCGGGGTGGGGCGCGCGGGGCGAAGGCCGGGCTCCTCTTCTGACCCCGCCCCAAGCTCCTGCCCCGGCCCCGGACTGCCCAAGTGACTGACCGCGAGGAGCTTCTAGGCCTGGTCCCACGGGCCACGGAGGGGCCGGGGAGCCCCCAGCGCGGAGTCTGGCCCACTAGGGACTCACTTGCCTCCCTCTGTGCTGGTGGAACGGAGGCTTTGGCTCAGGCTCTGTCTACGGGCTCCCAGTTTGGGGGCTGTCCCCTGCTACCCCCAGCAAGAACAACAAATGGGGTAGTGTCCCGAGTGGGGAGGAGGTTGTATTCTCATTATGCGGCCAGGTCCGTGCCTGAGTCTGTTACCTCGAATCCCTCGTCTGCATCCAAGCAGCTGACATCGAGTCATTTAAAACACCGAAAAGGGGGCAGCCACAGCCACCTCAACGACATACCGCAGTCTAGCGACGAGAGCAGTGGCCTGGCAGCTACCTTCGAGACCCAACTCGTTTAGGCTTTCTGAGCCTCAGTTTCCTTATCTGTAAAATGGAAAGGCTGGTCTGAGACCTAACTGCACCCTGTCCACTTCCATCTTGTCCAGTGGAGGATCTTTCTAGACACTATTTGTATGGGCAAATGACAGGCCAAGCCAGATCAGGGCCCCGACACCAAACTCCATCCCCTTTTGCCCACCGTCGAATCTGGGTACCAGGAACAGCTCCCAGTCTAGGAGAGGACGGGTATAAAACCAAACATGGGACTTCCAAAAGAAACTTGGCAACATTTTGCCGGTGGATGTTTCGAGCCCACTGGTCTGCATCTGCTTTGGCTACAGCTGGGACAAAGGCATTGGTGGGTGGGGTAGATAATTTGATTTAAAATCACAAGACCTCACTCAGTGTCTTCTACCTATCTACCACTTCTCCCCTCTTAGATGGTCAACTTCTGGAGGGCAGGAGCTATTTTGCCTTTCTTTGTATCCTCAGGAACACATCCGCATATCATATGCACGTAGTGATTTACTAACTTGCCTGGGACAAGTCACTCCTCTCTGCACCTGTTTCCTCTTTTGTAAAATCCAATTCTTGTCCAACTCCCTCATTTTCTTAAGCCAGGAAACCAGTTCATGGAGGTGAAGGTCCAATGAAGCAGTCTGTGGCAGAACCAGTTAATTTACCCAACTATCCTGACTACAAAAGCAGTGTACTTCTGATGTCATCCGGACTGTCTAAACTATAATCATCACAGTTCAGTTTTTATCGTTAAGATTTGCAATATTACTTTCCTTACATTGAACTTGTGAGATTATCACTACGAGTATTATTTCCAATTTACAGATGAGTAAACTGAGGCTCATGGTCATCAATCTGTAAGCTTAAGTCAGAATTTGAGTCTTTCCACTCCTATTCTCTCATCACTGCAACTACAGGACCCTGATAAACTAAGCAGGAACAGCTCAATGATTGGGCAGTCCTGCTGTTATGGCAAGGTCTCTCTCTGAGATGGCGGTCCCATGTCACCAACACCTCTCCTACTTAAATTAGGCCTGTGTGCAGTTTGCCTGGGGCATAGGACTTGGCATATCCCAAAGCCTCAGAGGAAATGGAATGACCCTGGACCCTAAGGCTGTGGGCAGGAAGAGAGGGGTAGAAAGATAAAAAGTCCTGGTTCAAAATAGAACACTCTACAGTAGTGACCCAAGGCCTTGCTCTACTTGGGACCATCTCAGCTGCTTTCAGCCTAGAGTCCTAATGGAGTGAAAATTATTCTGAGCAAGCATCCTGCTTTCCAGACTCACCCTGCTCCAGCCTTCTTCAGGCCCTTGATTTCCATGTGCAAAATACTCCAAGGAGCACAAGGACGCATGCCCATAGGTTTGATGTTGAGAGACGCCTCTTCTCACTCCCTGATGGGGAGAACACCTCTCACAGACCATCTAGGCTGATAATCCCACCCAGTAAAATAACACATTCGTAGGCTTTCCTTTTGGGAGTTCCTCCATTTTACTGGTGAAACTGAAGCTCTGGGTCACGAAGTGGTTTTCATGATCACATAGCTCATTAAGCATTGGAAGTGGGATCCCCTGGCCACAGCACTTCTCAGAGATACCACCAAAAATAAAGTAGGGTTCAGAGACAATCTCAGAAGCAGGGTCAAAAGAGGATTTGGTCCTGGATTCTCTCTTGCCCCCAATAACCCATCTGCTTCTGGGCTTAAAAGAGACGATTGCTATTTAAAACAAACAGCCTTACTGGGTTCACATGATCGTGTTTATTTGGGTCATATGGGGACAATAAGCCTGGCAACATTAGGCAAGAGTTTAGTGATGAGGCTTCAGATCTGCTGCTGGCCTGCAAAAAGCCACTGGGCATCTAAGGCCTACCTACTGCTTCTGAGAAGATACCATGCCCCCCCCCCCCCCACTCACCCAAGGGCAGCACCTCTGTTTTCACTGTGGAGCAGAGGGGTAAGAGAGCAGGGTCAGCAGGCCAGTGTGTAGTCACTGTGTTTACCCAGCCCATGCCGTTACTGGAATGAGAAGAGGAAGAGGTCAATCTGACATTTCAGCAGAAAACAAAAGGGCCATCCATGCATTTCCTGTGTGGGACCTGCCACTAGTTCTGCTGCATCAGTGAAGGCAGAGGTCTCCTTGCATGGCTGGGCTGCTCAGCTCATACCTCACACCCCAAATTCAGATTTGTGTCCTACTGGGGTCCCAAGACTCCAGGGATATGCTCCTTATATACTGGCACACATGCAATTAGGGACATGCTGTTTATGTCCAAGGCTGCACCTCCACATTCCAAAGTGCTAGTCTATTCTAAGAAAGTCCCAACACTAGATTTTCCTAAACTCCCTTGGGATGGAAGGAACTAAAAAGGGGGTGAAATGGGTTCAATGAATGGAGGAGGGGGACATCAAAGCCTGGAAGATACTTCTGCAAGATTCCATATGATTAAGTTTAAAAAGGAAATATAATACTAATATCCTAACATTTCTGGCTAGGATTTCTCAGTCTTTCCAAATGCTTTTATGAAACTCCTCCCCTACCTATGCCTGAAGCACCAAGGAAAGAGTATGCTGTAGGAGAGGAAGAAGCAAGGGAATAAGAGAATAATTGTGCAAATGCTCAAACTGCATCCTCATGACTGGGCTACTCCAATTCTGATCAAAGGTCACTCACTAAGGTGACCTTACCAACATGACCTCTCACATTGTTAGGCCCTTTCCTATACTACCCCCCAGAGCCTCAGCTGAACTTGTCTGGCTTGTCTGAAGGTTTCTCTGCTATTATTCAATGCTATTCTCCAGCTTCCCTAACAAGGTGAGGTGCAGTGAAGGTAATGGTTGAGAGGCAGAAAAAAACGGGTGAATTTGTTTTACTTGTAGCTCCTGCCTATTCCCCATTGGCTAAGCCTAAGTAACCATGGCCAATATGATGTAACAGGCTCCTCTGTGGAGGGTCCAGCATATCATTCCAGCCTCTAGACCCAACTCAGCCAGAAGACAATTTTACCTTCCAATTTCCCATCTCATGTTACTGATGCTCCCTCTTCAATGAATGTTGGAAGTGGAGAGGATGACCTAAGGCTAACCACCTAATTTTATATGAAAAAACTGAAGTCCAGGAAAGTTCCATGACTTCTTCTGAAGCTGGTCAATGGCAATGACTGAACTAGAGCCCAACTCTCATGACCCCAGCATGTCAAGGGACATAGGTATATGAATGAAGCCCACAGATGACAAAAAGAAGTGAACACAGTTGACCCCAACCCTCCCTACTGTAATAAGGCAGGAAGAATCATTCGCTTTGCTAAATACCATCCGAAACCAAGGTGAGCACCTGACAGAGAAAGCAAGGAAGTAGCTTCAGGCTTGGGGTCCAGGGGCCATCCAGGTCTGAAGTCTGGAGTGGATGAAAAGACCATTCCACCTGAACCTTGGTGGGTTATTTTTTTCCACAGCACTTCCAGAAGCACCTCCAGTTCTAGAAATGACAAGGTGATGGGCAGTTCCTGGAGAGATTTCTACCAAGGCAACTATGCTGGTTCCAAATGCTGAGTAGCATGCAAAGAAACTCAGGTCAAAGGTACAGAGTAGGGAGAGGCCAGACACTGAACTTCTCCAAGAAATCCAACCATGGGGCCAACTAGGGCAGTATGTGAAAAAGAAACTTGAGAATGTGGGGAATGGATCAGGCATGACTAACAAGGGCAGGGGTCAAAAGGCAAAGAGAAAAGCTAATGAATTATTTGAATGGAATCAAGGCAGATCATAGAAGCAGGATTTGACAGAAATATAGAATAAAAATGGAAAGGGGGACTTCCAATCCAAGTCAGGCACCAGCCAGGACCTCTCGAGAGGCAAGCGGCCATGGATTACTGCTAAGAAAGCATCAAAGCCAATCCCTCTCCCCATCTTGTCTCTCAGTCCGAGCTCCCTTTCTGCAGCAGTGACACCACCTCCCAAAATGGAATGGTCTGTTATCTGTGCCAACGCCTAATGCTCTCTAGGAAAGGCAACCACATCCCCCACGAGCCTGAATCCAGCAGAAGCCAAAGGGAATACCACGGCTTACAGGACTGTCAGATTACTGGCAGAACCTACGCAGGGACAGGGATAAGGACATAAGCAGGGGAAGGAAAAAGGAGTATGAAGTCAAGGGCTCAAGCAAGCACAACTCATCTGATCACAACACAGAATTCCCTCCTCCAAAGACCTAGTTCTCCTGAGAGCAAAATACTAAGAGTGTTTTGAGCTCTCTTTATTGTCCAGGACCGGGTTTCTGTGTAGCCTTTGGGCCTCCAGCTTCCAGAAACGTTTCTTCTCTCATTCGCAGGTGGTAGAGCTCCCACTGAGCCAAAAACATCAAATTTCTCCTCTCCCCTTCTAGACTTTGTAACAGTCTGTGCCCTAGCTCCCAGTTACCAGGACAAAGGTTTCAGGGGGAAGCTGTGCAGAGTTTAATTGGTGCAGTTATCCAGTGACTGACGAGGCGGCTCCTCCAGATGACTCCAGTGACATGCTAAGGGGGCAATACGATCTCTCAACCTGAACCCAGTTCTGGCCTTGCTTCTGACAAGATCCCTTGTTCTACCGTCCTCACATTTTCACTCACAAAGCAGATGCCCTCAGAGCTTCTGAACCAGCTCCAGAATTTTTCCTCACATTGTGCCCTTTCCTATCTAGACCACACCACAGCATTCTCCATCTCTGAGTAGTGATGGCACAAGACAGAAAGGTGACTTCCAGTGTGAACAAGGCTCAACTTGTTTTCATCTCTGTATTGCAGCTGTGCTTTAAATCTGGGCCTAGCCTGTGGCTTCCAGCACGGTTTCCTCCAGCTGTGGAGAACTCTCTACTCTTACCAGCATTTAAGAAACAGTAGCCTCTGTGTCCCACCCTCCATCCCCCATAGCAGAATGGTCTGGCCCTCCTTTTCTAGAGAGGGCTCAGCTTCCCACAGCTTACACACCAAAACACTCCTGCTCCTGCCAAGAGTTGGGCTAGAAAACCCTGCTGGCTCCCCAGAAAGGGAAAACAAGATCAACTCCCCCAGCGTCAGGTCAGTACAGTACACGGCAGTAAAGCATTTGCAGGCTCATCGGAAGTAGTGTGACCAAATCTTACCAAACTGAAGGACAGAGGCCCAACACGGGAGTAGCTTTCAGGGGACTCCAGTCCTCAGGCAAGCCCCTGTCTGGGCAGGGCAAAGACTCCAGGTTGGTAGGGGGTGTTCTTCCACACTCTAGCCCTGCCACTTTGCTTCCTTTAACCTACATATCAAGATCATAGACCCTTCTGAGACAG
This sequence comes from Vombatus ursinus, assembly GCF_900497805.2. NCBI lineage: Eukaryota > Metazoa > Chordata > Mammalia > Diprotodontia > Vombatidae > Vombatus > Vombatus ursinus. The sequence continues at coordinate 22,146,825 of NW_020954546.1, read as the reverse complement.
GGACAAGAACCACCTGGGTCCCCAAGCCTTCTGCCTCAACCTTGACTTTACAATCCTCTAGAGGAAGACCTGAAAGAAGACCTCTAGTGGGGGGGGGGGGGGGTGTTAGGATGAGCTGAGAATCCCAACGCACCTAGCTGACTGGCTCCATCAGGCTGAGGAAGGCAGTTGCCATCACCACTGCTCTCCAGTCAGTGACAGCTGACACCTGTACTAGGAAAACCTACAAAAGCTGCCAAAGGCCAAAAGATCAGTGTCTGTAACTCTCCTTACAAGGCACAATCTCAAAAGGCAAAGTGATCCAGTTTGTTCTGTAACTGAGATACTTGGTACTGACTGCTAAAAAAGAAAGAAAATTAAGCATCATGTTCATTATAATCCAGTTCCATATTGCCAAATTGTCCCAAGGTAATTAATAGTTATTTCACATTGATTCTGATCCAACATGTACTTTCACAAGATACTTTTATTTTGTATGACCACTAATTATGAGCTAAAAATACCGCCAGATAAAAAGGTCTGGCACCATGAATTAAAAACTAATTATTAGCTATTTCTCTTACTCTAAGTATTCTTACATCATTGATCATAAGAAATAAGGTTGAAGGAATGTTACCTCAAGTGCCTAATTATCAAATGTTAGTAAGAAGTGACTTCTCTCTTCTCCCCTATCATTAAAGTGCCTTCTCTGGGGACAGCTAGGTAGCACAATGGATAGAGCACCAGCGCCAGAGTCAGGAGGACCCGAGTTCAAATCTGACCTCAGACACTTACTAGCTAGCCGTGTGACCCCGGGCAAGTCACTTAACACCCACTGCCTCCCCAAAATAAATAAATAAAGTGCCTTGTCCTTGGTACAGGTCGGATAGGGATTAGGAGGTTGTGTGTTGCAGGGGAGGGGGGGAGAAACCTCACAGCAGAAATCTAGCCCAACAAAACGAGAATTTGAGCTGTTTGGGGGTAAAAAGGTGACACCACACATTCAAGATCTTTAATCTTTGGATCCTCCCTTTAACAAGATCCCCCACCCCCACCTCCTCATCCCAAACAGCATCCAATGGGCCCCAATTCACCATTCTATCATCGTGGATTAACATCTTTTCTCACCAAAGCTACAGACACAATCCAATCCTGGGATGTTAACCTAGACCAGCTAATGTGATCAGCATCTATGAACAAACCCCTAGTCACAGAGGCTCAAAATAGTGGTGTTTCCCATTAGACCAAGACAAACAAAGAAACTACAACTCAGTGGCTGCCGTGAGGTATGGTGCCCTCACCGTAGTCAAAACATGCTTCCTCCAAAGTACAAATGCAAGCCCACTAAATGTAGTACTGGCTGCTCCAATTACCAATTAAATAAATAAATTGCTGTTTTAGTCATTTAGGTGAGTCACAGCAAAGCACCCTGAGAGGCTCAGCCCTAAGAGTCCTAGAGCATACTGTGAAGCGAATTTGAGTAACTGGAGCCGATGGGCCAACAGAAAGCTCTCAAGTGCCAAGGAGAGCCTGAAACCAACAGGGCATCTATTCATGTAGCTGAAGAGGCCCAGAAAAATCAAACGATGGCCCCAGGGAGCAAGCTCCCACCTACTAGTGCCATTAAGCTATTTTTGGGTCTGGAGGCCTTGAGTAACCCTAGCACTAGCATTCACAGAATCTAGGATGTGCAAAAGAATTCAGAGGGTGAACAGTTCAACTCTTACCTGACCAGGAACCCCTTCTCCAACAAGTGGCCTCCATGTAGCCTTTCTTCTTTAAGATCTCAAGTACAGGGAACTTCTTAGCTTAAGAGGTAGCCCTTTCTCTTAGACAACTCAATTAGATATTTTATTTACATCATCCCTAAATCTGCACCTGCACGTCCTCCCCACTGCTCCTAGTTCTACCTCTTAGGGGGACACACAGCAAGTCAAATGTTCTTCTTCATCATAGCCCCTGAAACACCTGAAGACAACTACCATGCTCTCCCTGGTTCCTCACTACCTTGGTCACAATTGTCCAGATTTTTCGTAAAACACAGGCCCCAAAACAGATCATGGTCCCGTGACTGCCTTTGGAAGATACACAGTGGCTTTTCTTGTGGTCACCCGTAGTCTAGGAGTACAGGAATTACCTTTCAGTTAACACCAAGAGGTCAGTTTCAAAAGGCCCAGGAGCCTTTCTCCAATTCAGCCACATCTTTCCCAAGGTCCACTGCCTTGAAGGGTACTGAAACAAGGCCATGGGTTCCCAGCCCAGCATGTCCGTGCTCATAGGAAGCAAAGGTCACAGAGTTTAAATTCTTGCCTCATGGGTGAATCCTCAACAACTCCAATACTTGGTTCCTTCCTTCTCCTAAAACCAGCCCCTTAAACAAGGCAGAGGCTGAGTTCAGTGCCAGATTAATGGCCACAGAGCATGGGCCTGAGGTACTAGTTAAGCCCTGGCCAGGCACAGAACTGCAACACACCTTCCAGAGAAGGAACTTTGGGCTAAAAAGGTGAGGGCAGCACTGTGTGGACAATGGCACCCTCACTGCTCAACAGGCTGCCCTAGTTTAAACAACAATTGCAAGGACTATGTGTGTTTATTCAATCAGATTATCCAACTAAACAGGAAAAAGGAAAACAATGAAAAAATTGACCAAAGAGCATTCCAAACACTTTCTTCCTTGGAGCTCTCCAAACTTCTAGTCAGGTCTGAGAGTGTACATTCATTCCCTGTGTGGTGCCCCCCCCTTTAAAAATTTCTTAAAGGTTAATTAATAGCAAAGACAAAGTTAAAAGAACTTCTCATTCTTGATGACAGCTGAGAAGGAAATGGCTTATCTGGAAAGCTAATCTTCACTTTGGAGGTAATTAAAATATAAAGGTTTTTAAAGAAAATACCAACACCAAAGCCCAAAAGCCATCCTTTCCCATAAGAAATCGAGCTCTTTGGGAAAAAAGGCCACATACGTCCCCTTGTGGCCATGAGAGGGAATGCCATGTACTGCTTGTGTCAAGAACAGTGCAGGTCCTTGGACAGGAAATGAATGAGAGGCTGAAGGATTTATTTAGAGCCCTAGAGCCTGGTCTGGACAAACAGCTGGCTTCTGCCTCCCAGGGTAACAGTCTTTACAAGCCAGAAGTGGCAAGGCCATATTAAAGCATCAGGTCCTAAGAGAAGTAGATTGGCATCCTAACCAAACACTTTCAAACAGGACAAACTGCCGAGCTTCAGAACATTTGTATTACAGCATCTATTCAGTCCCCCATGTCAAGGACCAAACACATGACCTACAGAAGATCGAGTGGCATGTATTCAAGGTGCTCTCGCCTCCAGGAAAGGCATGAGACAAAAGCTCTGGACAATCTTAACATCCTGCTGGGAGATTCTCCCACTCCATGAGGCAAATGTGAAACAGGACCTCCTAGGACTGGGAGACAACCAAACCATCATTATACATATATATATGTCTATGTATATGTGTAGCTGAAACAAATGAGGCATCACACACTTCAGCCTTGTCGGCTCTTCAGCACCACTCAAGAAGAGCTGGTCAAGAGCTAAAAGCTGAAGAACGCCGGGCTTCAGGCTGCCTATCCAAGTATGGAAAAACAATGTATTTCAAGGCAGTTCTAGTCCCAGCAGCGCTCAAGCAGACATCTTGGGTTTCAGACTCAACAGGGGAGATCCTTCCAAATACCTATGCCAAGCTGGCACGCCTAGGATCTAGCTGCTTGAGCGCCCCCCTGCTGATGTGCCTCCATGGCCAGCTCATATCCGGCATTCTTCTACACTACATCGTACACTTTGTAGAACTCCCAAGCCGTGTCACACCACGACAAAGGGCCTGCAGGGTCCATGCTTACAAGATCTGCCAACACTGGCATTATCACCTAGTGTCTTCTTTAGGGGGGTCTCTGATCCACTAACTTATCAACTACATGTTCTCAGAGTTGCTGTATCATAGTATCAAACATCCCCATTGCTATTAAACCAGGTTATTACACTGGCTCTCAACAGTGTACAAGATGGAATGTTGTTAGTTATGGAACCAACTTCACTTAACATTAAACATGAACTGAAACCAGAATGGGTTCTAAGAAAGTGGGTCGAGGATGTAATTTCAATGTCAACAGCATCCTCGCACTTAGCCAGCTTCTTCAAAATGCCACTAACAGAAATGGCTAAGGGGTTAGCCACAAACCTAAGTTCAATGAGACCAATCAGGCCATGTGACATGTCAGCACTTTTCTCTCTTTTGAATGCAGCCCACAGCCTGAGCATTCCAGACCTATTCCAAAGGTCTTCAACAGGGTTATCGGCTAATCAGGCAATACATATGTCAGATACGGTAGATGAGTCAGCAGCCTACAAGGCACGGATCATGGAAAGACTACTGACACCTTCTCTGTCCAGAATAAGCCCAAAGCAATTTTACAATTCTGGCTGCACACTTGAAGGAGCAAATACACTAAGGTAAGTCACTTGGAGGATTAAAACAGGAGGAGTATCAATGCCTTTGTTCCCGAACAATTTGCATTCAAGTTGGCTTCAACACCCACATCAGAAGATTTTTCAAATTCAATTCTATTCATTCCTGATGAACCTCTACATCACATGCACACAAGGAGAACAGGCAAGAGACCACAGTGCACCTGGGATCAAATACATACGTCAAAGTCAAAAAAGGGTGAAGTAACGGGGTTGAGTCAGGCAAGAGCGGCAAGCATGGCCTGCTTCAGTGCCACGGACATAAAAATCTGGCAAGGACGGGAGGCACGCTTCAAGAGCAAACCTGGCAAACAGGGTTCCATAGGGAGGCTGGTGGGATGGGAAAAGGGAGAGAACTTCTGAAAGCACATACATTCCTTCAGGGAACATGGGCAGCTGCGGTCAAAGCAAGCTCACCTTCCCTCTCCCAGCCAATTACCAAATACAAGGGAACCAGCACCAGGGGCAGAGGAGCACATCAAGGGAAGCCTATAAAGACAGCCACCTAATACACAGACCTCTCTTTGGAAAGGCCCGGACCTCTAGACTTGACAGTCAGCCTCATGCTGAGTTTAGGAGCCTAACCAACCATATGCTCTGGAACAAAAATCTACTCCTTCAAAGAAGAGAGACATCCAACCCCACCTCCCTCTAGCCCAACTGGAAAATATGTGCTCACACAAAAACATTTTAAAAATAACTAACTGGTTGTTTTATGAATTTCAATGTTCTATAAATGGGGAAAACACTGCCAGCTTCCCTGAGCCAAAAGTAGCCTATTCTTTCCCAATGAGACATTTAAAATCGAGATGGATTCGAATACAGACAAGCTCCAACTTGCTTCCACATGATTTTAAATAGAAGTATAATCCTAGTTTAACTCCTCTAAAATCAAAAGGCTTCCATGGGAGAGTTCATACGCCCTCCCACAGAACCTGGGGCAGCCTAGGAATCACCCACAATGACACCAGGTCCCTGGATCCAGAGCCACAGGCCCTGCTACTTACTAGGATGGTAGTTGAGTTACTCACCAGCTCCAGGTCTGTTTCCTCATCTGAGAAACAAAAGGGTTGGACTACACTTCCAAAACACCTCTCCCTTCTAAAATCCTATCCTCTAGAGGGAGCTGATGATGTAGTAGACAGAGCACTGGGTCTGGAGTCAGGAGGAGCTGAGTCAAACTCCAGCCTCAGAGATGTACTAATTGTGTGACCCTGGTCAAGTCACCTAACCTGTCTGCCACAGTCTCCTCAACTGCAAAATGGGGACCACAATCACCTGCCTCACAGGGCGGCTGGGAGGGTCAAATGAGAGAATGGTAGAAGCACTTAGCACACTTTCTTGGCAGACAGTAGGTGCTTTATAGATGCTCATTCTCTCTCTCCTATGATGAAAACAGCAAGCACTGCTTTCTGTTTTAGATGTGAAGAGCTATCCTTTAACAACTACTGCAAACACTGGGAATTATGCCCTAATGTTAGGCAGCATGGGTTTAGGCCCTAGCACCGCTCCTAATGAGTTCCACAGCTGAACACAGCATGTGTGCAACACAGGCACGGGGTTGGGGCGGGAGGGGCGGGGTGCAGCACAGCGTGAGGCTGACCGCTCTGAGATCCCTTCTAGCTGACAGGACACCACAGGCACAGGCTGTAACAGTGAGGCCAACGGCCATGGGTGCTCAGGGCGGCTTTCCCTTGACCCTAATAAAAAACCTTTTCCCCAGAGGAAGGGAGAGGGAACAATATATATAGTTACATATGTGTGTGTGTGTGTGTGTGTGTGTGTGTGTGTATACAGAGAGACAGAGAGAGAAAGAGAGAGAGAGAGAGAGAGAGAGAGAGAGAGAGAGAGAGAGAGAGAGAGAGAGAGAGAGAGAGAGAGAGAGAGCTCTAGGCAGATAAAACCTCAGAACTGGAACAACGCAGCCTGGTGAACACAGAGTTGGTCTTGGAGAAGAGAAGACCACATGGTGCTTAAAGACAAAACCCAAGCCTTTCCCACCCTTAACAGAACCCAAAGCATTCTTACTGGAACGCTTGTTTTGAGAAGGGGGTCACATTAGGAATCCAAATTCTACTGCAAGTAAGAAAATATAGTGAGGATGAGAGTTGACTCTTTAGATTACAATGTTCAATCAATTTACCCGTCAACAAATGTCCAGCACTTGATTTGTCAACAGAGTACAATGACAACAAATGGACAACAAACGTGTATTCCTACTTTCTGACAACTTCAAATCAATCACAGGCAGCTCCCTGCAACAAGAAACAGGACTGACCCTTTACATTTCTGAATATTCTAAGAATGTGTGTGTGTGTGTGTGTGTGTGTGTGTGTGTGTGTGTGTGTGTGTGTGTGTACACCAAATGAATCTTCGCTGACATTTGGAAATAACTCCAGAATTGTGGAATTGATGCTGCTTAAAAAACAGTGTACACATGTTAGGGGAAAGGGTGAAGGATTCTGCTTGACTCTTAGGTTTTGGGGCAAGAGTGTTAAAGAGATGAATCCTAACTCTCTTCTTTTACTCACTAAGCACATGCCTCTTGCCAATTTAATCACCAAGAAAACCCAAGCTGAGGCCTATCTTCCTGGGAACGAATCTGAAGCGCTTTGCTCCTGTGCTCTATCAAACCCTAACTCACCATCAGACCCCTAAGGTTGGGCTCCTGCTTGCAGATATGGGAGGGGCCATGGGACTCAGATGGAAGAGTCAATCAGAAGACCAGTAAGTTCTAGTTGGGATGGCGACTCACGAACACAGCCCTTGAGGCTGCTAAGCGATCTGTCTTTTGAGTGGAGGTAATGAAACTCCAGTGCCTCTCTAAAGTAGTAGTCTCCAGAGAAGGCCTGAAGACTGCACATATCCCTGCAGGCCAAGGCACCATCTCAGCCAACATGAACAAGATGCCTGACCCAAACCTCAGATGCCACACAGACAACCTGTTGGCCTTGGAGAGCTGGTCCAACACAAAGCCAGCCAGATTTACATCCGTCCACAGTCCCAGCCTCCTGGTAGCTTTTTATTGTCACCAACATCCAGAACATTTCCTTCGGTGTCACTTCACAGCGATTCCCTGCGTCTAAACAAACAAAACAAAAAAATCCAGCCCAGGCTGACTCACTGGAATTGTCTTAAAAAAAAAAAATTCGTGCTCGTGTCATTGATTTTTCCCCTGAATTAGTAAAAAGAAGTTCTAAAAGGCAAGCTGCCCTACATCTGACTGACCCAGCTGTGCCAGGAATTTGTTTGTGGTTAACTAGCAACGAGCCTGAAAATCTGGTTGCGTAAATACGTACAGAGCTGGTTCATTAAGTCCCTGTTCTGGCCCTCGACCCAATGCATCTCTACCACTGCATCCTCGTTTGCCTCCTTCCTGACGTTTATTAAACACTTGAATAGATAATGTCCGGGAGCCCCTTGAGAATTCTTCTCTCTTTCAGCCACTGTATTGGCAACTTCTTCAGAAGAATCTAGCTCCTCAGTGGCACAGAAAGAGCCCCTAACACTTTCTAAAACCTCTGTCCTTCCCTTTTTCTCAGGCCCTTCCTCCTCCATTGGTTCTTGGCTATTATCTGGGCGGTGACTTTCAGACAAAGCCGTTTCAGCTCCACACATGGCAGGCCTGGATGGGGAGCTCTCGTCAGGGCACTTGGTGCAATCAGGGTTATTTTCCATCTCTTTGGGCACAGGTTTCTCCTCTTCCATAGCCTGAATGAAGTCTTCGGAGGCTCGAGGAACTTCTCTCAACTGCCTCACCCTGTCTCTTTTCTTTCTCCTTAAATGAACCCAAGAGTTTTCTATGGCTGTTAGGAAGAGACTAACTTCCTCTTTTCCACAGGGCACCCGTTTGTGCTGGACCTATTTGGAGGAAAAAACAAGATTTCATAGACATCAACTCTGCATCCCCTCTTGATGCCCCCAAAATAGATCAGGAGAAACATCTTCATCTCCTAAATCAAGTACCTTCAGATCAGTGAGGATTTTTTCAAGCCACGTTGTAATAACTGCTATGCCTTCCAAAGTCTCGGAGCCCACAGCAGAAGTTTTGAGGGATAACTCTTTGATGGTGGTTGCTAATACTACAAATGTAATGGGCTTCCTAGGCTTTTCTAGTTTTCTTCTCTTAGATGGAGGTGACTGAAAGAAAAAGAAGAGGGGTAGGATGGGATTAGTGGTAAAAATTATCCAAAACATCCATCCATCCACCTACACACACACACACACACACACACACACAAAATGAAATTTCACTAACACCTTAAGTGACAGAAAATAATTCAGTAAGCAATAGGTAATTTCCTTATCTGCTATGGCCAAAGTAGGCTCATACCATTCCATTCAATTCAGTAGATTTGAATAGAAGCATCTGTTAAAGATATGTGCCAGACAATGACATCCCTATATCTAGAATTGGGGATAACAAAAAAATAAATAAACAGTCCTTGCTCCTTAAGGAGTGAGAAGGGAGGGGGGAGAGACTATGTACAGAAAAGTAAACATAAAATATATATGAAGTCATTTCAAGAGTAGGAAAAGGAAGAGCACTATTGGCTGGGAGGTGGGGGAAAGGAAGGGAGGAAGGAAAGTCTCATGCAAGAGACAGGACTTCACTCCAGGAAAGAACAAGAGCCCTGGGGACATAATGTGCCCTTTTCTAAAGCATGCATGCACCCCGATCATCAATTTCTAATTTGTGTTTCAATGTCAGCAGGAGCTTGGAACGAGCCAGAGATTTCCAGGGTTTGTCTTTCAATACCAATGAGAGCCACAGGTATCATATGTTGAATCCTGCTGGATATCACTAACAAGCTAATGAGCTGCACACAGATACTATCCTTCATGGAACCAATGGATTCTTCATCTCTCAAAATCTCCCTGTAAATGCTGACCTTGGAAGCTGGTTTTACCCAAACTAAGCTTGTCAGTCTGTCATCCCTTCCTTTCCTCCTCCTCAAGCATGGAATCGAAATCTTTCCTGGCCATACCCACTAGAGGGACTCAAACTCCACATTCAAGTTCAATTACGTCACCATATTTTTTTTCTCTTAAAAATGAAATGAAAGCATCTCCCTAGATTGGTCTTACACAGAAGCAATATTTTAAAAACACATTTTATGGCTATTTAGCTCCAAAAAAGAAGACATCTTACTATATTCAGAATTGATCAGAGACTTAAAACTCAAACAGTAAAAAGATGAAGACAGGAATGAAGACATTAGAGACAGAGCAGAGCCCAAGCACAAAGACCAGAAGGTCAAACAGTTTTGAAACGCTGCAATTCCAATGCTATTTTCAGACAAGCCTAGACCCACATTTCACAGAGGAGTTAACAGAACAAAAAGAACCAATGACTTGTTGAAGGTCCCAGGGGTGTTACAAGCAAAACCACTTTTACTAGATCAGAACTGTTTTAGGCAGAAAACAAAGTACAAGAGAGGACCTGGCATGCAAAGATAACGGGAACCCACTCTGAGGCTGCAAGTTTCTTCCTCCAATACAAACACATTGGGGAAAGCCATTATATTTCTATACTAAGGAATTTTCAATGTAACAATTTCCAACAACTCTTCAAGGTTTCTCTTTAAGTTAGCAAGAAGATTAAATAAAAGATCATTACATAAAGAAATGCTTTAAAACAACAACAACAACAACGTGATTTGATTGAGTTTACCAGAAAGGGATGGAAACCGAGGAAACAAGTCAATCAAAAGCACTCTGGGGAAATGACAAACAGTGGATTCTGGGCTGTGCCCAAGCCTGGGCTTGCTTAGCTAATATTTTCAGACAAGATCAGGCCGATTCAGGTTTGACATTAAGATTCAGGTGGTGGTATAATGACTTAATAACATAGCAAGGGAAAAAGTAACCACTCATGAGTGTACCTGCAGCTTTCAAGTATCTCCTGCCAAGAACATAAAAATCCAAGTATTGAACTAGTTACAATGTATTTGAAGCTGTAAAAAGTGGTAACAGAATCAAGTTCCATATTTCAACTTTAAACATTAGAGAAAGAGTGAGAGAATATGTGTTATGCATTATGCATTATGCCCTGTGACACAACAAAGACCTTATGGGAAGGAATTACTACCCATGTGCCACTCCTGTGATTCATTTTGGTTCTTTCAAATGCCTGACCAGAGTATGGCGAAACATGGAGATACAAGATAGCAGCAGTGTGGCTTCCTGAAGCTACTCCACTAGTACTGATAGGTCCTGACCCATTTGACTTGAATACTGTTTCTGTCTGAGTGAAGTAGGATTTCCCAGAGAAACACCCCCTGCCACCACAACCCCCACTCCCCACCCACCCAATTCTAGAGATGGATGGAGCCAAAAAGGGAAGGACTCTAAAACCTTGCTAATTTAGTCTTCTTGTTTTTACCTGCTTTTCCAAAGTCTAAGGGAGGTAAGATCCAACAAGACAGAAACATTAAACTGCTGGTCTAGGTTTAAATAATAGAACTTCCCTGTCCCAAATGGGGCTGCTCTATCCAGTACTCCAATTCTAATCTTCCCTACACAAAGCTCTGCCCTAGGATATTATGTCATCAGAAATGTCAGATTTGCTAACAGCAGCTCATTCATTAAAAAAGAAAAAATACTTTAAATCAAGTTTTATGCCAACAGGCTGACAATTTCACTAAATTTCCAAGCAAGATTTTAATATAAATTAATGATTATAAACTTCAACATTGTTCAGAACAATTCTCCTTCTCCCCATCCTGATGTGGACTCTGACATATTGAAAATCCTTATTTTACTCAGCAGGGTCACATTAAAATGCAATAAATTGCAAGAGCAGGTCTTAAGAAATCACCACTTATATTTATCCACAAAGATCCCTTATATTAGCATTGTTTCATGCCTCTTCACAAGTGTTCAATGAATGGGAAATCTTATGGATGGCTTGGTCTCTCCACCCACAATTAAAATGTGACTTATTTTGCTAACATTAAGATCTAAAGTCATCATCATAGAGATCTGTTTCAAGTCCTCAAACAGCAACAGTCCAATTCAGGCAAGGTGCACTTAAATAATTCAACATTTTAAAGTATAAAAATCAATGCTTTATACTGGGTAATCCAGCTTAATACAAAGGCCCAGAGCCCACTCTACAACTCATGTCAGATTAGAAGGTCCCCTCCCCATAATACCGTTCAGCTGAAATTACAGTATGAAATCAGTCCCTTGGGTCATTTGCTCTCCAAAAAAGATGCCTATTTCTGTCAAAAACTGCATGGATTTAGTGGTTTACACAATAATTTTACTTGCTATTTGGTGACACGTTCAGAACACAAAGAATTGGGGGAGGAGTATTACAGTAAGTTAAAATGACGATTATTTGCTTAAAGAATTTACTTAAAACCTACAAATTTTAAGTTTTAAGATTTATGAGTTTCAAGATTCCTTACACTCCTACTTTTGCCATCACTTATAGATTTAACAATATCTGTGAATGAGGTCTTAAGTGAGATGCGTCATAGCTTATAGACTGTGACACATGGCCCTGGCCTGTTTGTTATAATCAACAGCAAATCCCAAGAAAACCAGCACAAAATTAAGTGCTCTGATTTTAAAAGAGGTAGAGAGAAGCAGAGGGGAGAAAAGGAGAGTGAGAGAGGGAAAGGGGGAATAGAAAGAGGAAGAAAGAAGAAAAGAGGGAGGGGAAGAGGAAGGGAAAGGAGGTAAGGTGGAGAAGGCTACTTGAGAAAAATCCTGAGAATGAAGACTCTTTGTGCCCAGGTTCTGGCAGATAAGAGTTGGTAGAAGCAGGAGACTGGCTCAGAAAAAGGACAACTGAGGTGGGGAGGGATGAGTAGCAAGGAGCCCAGCACTGCCTCAATGCCTCTGAAGTTGTTACAGAGGTAAGAATAGAAAAAGTCATCTCGGCAACACAACACGTTCTCTGCCACTCTTTACAGAAACTGAATTTGGATGCTCTTCCAAAAGGACCACAGCCAACACAAGCACTTTATGGGCAAAGACTGGAACATCTGGGTGGACACAGCTGGTACATTTTATAGAAAAGTCCTACATGATTCACTCAAATTTTATTGAGTGCCTACTATGTGCATATGTACCTAGTAAGAACTATCCTATGAACTTAATAGAGCTAAAAGAAATCCGAATCAGTACTCAGAATGCAGCTAAGCAAAAAGTGAAAGTGCATACTGATTGAAGAAAGCTACATACCGATTTTTTTTTCTTTAAAAGAAACATGCCAGAATTTATATAACCCAATGCACATTGGTCCCTTCAAAGCAATCACTGTGTAGCTATCCCTTAGTTCAAGTCTGAACCAATTTAAATAGTTTAAATGAGTCACAGGAGGAACTAACCTCAATAGTTTATGGTCACACCTTCCTTTTTAGAAGACTACAACCCAGTTTCTCCACTCAAGTCCAAATCCCCATCATGGAACAGGGTTCTCTTCAAAGACAGCTGAAAAGTCTTGGAGCACCGTCCTGGAAGCCAACTGTCACCTGAGAACCAGGAGAAATTAGCCAGCAGGGGAAGAATCTGTTTTTAACTCACTATAACTAATGATGCTACGTACTCACTAAGTCAAGAAGGGATAGTGATCACCATCAGCGGAAGGAAAATCCTCAGAGATAAAAACCGCAGCTCTTGTCCAGCTGGGGTATGACTATGACCCAACTTGGTTATTTACTTTTTTCACCAAACATGGCTCTGAATGACTTATATATAGGCTGCTCGAAAACCTACCTTCAAAGACTCAAAATTTGTCCTCATGAGGTTATATTCTGAAGGGATTCCCAAAGAGAAATTCCAAAGAAGTTCTGAGAAAAAGGACAACATTTAAAAGGATCACAGACATTGTGATGTATTTCTGGCCTCAGTAGTAAGGGAAAAATTAAATTCAATTGTGACTTCTTCTCAAGATGCTTGGGAAGTATCAGACACATAGTAGGCACTTAATACATCTTTCTGACCTACTCTGCCCTTGTTTTTATCTTTCATTGTCTTGTTTACACTAACGTGGGTTACAAAATTAAACATAAATGCCTTTTTTGATGTGGGCAGGGGAAAAATCCTTAACATAAAATAAAAAATCACCACCCTTGGCTGCAGAAGGTCAGGTACATTAAAAACTCAGTCTCTTGCCGCTGTCCTGAAACAAGGCAGGATGTTTAAGGGGGTGTGATTTATGATTTTCAATGTGCCTTGTTTTTTGTGCTGCAGGGCAGCAATCCAAATATATACAAATACCTGCTAAGGCTTTGGAAAAAAGCAGACAACAGGAATAAAAGGAATAAAAAGGCTTAGCCTCTCCTTTCCCTTTTTCTTGTATTGAGGTTTCAATGGATTATATGGAAACCATACCAATGCACACAGGCCTGGCCTCCTACATTCTTATGCAATCAAAGGAAGGGCTAAGAAGGGAGACCAGAAAAGTGCTGAGCCTTCTCCCTGGGGCTTTTGCCCAACATGCTACGCTGCCTGCCACACTCCCTCTTTCTGGCTATCACCCACATTCTATCCATTCTTGCAGGGTCTACCTCAAGATCTCAGGGCACCTCTAACCCAGACTGGTTTTTCCCTTTTCTAATGAGCATCCTTCATGCCAGCAATTACTCACATACCGTCTTATGCTGCAAAAACCTAATACATACTTGTCTTTTCTCTCTACTAAAATTATGAAAAAACTACTTGAGAATGAGGATAAGGTCCTAGACATTTCTTTTCTATTCCCTATAATTCTAGGAACACAATAAACATTTGCTGAATCTAACAGAAAGTTGACAGAAAGCAGGGTCTTCACTCATTAGCTCTCCCAGCCAATGTGTCCTGGGACAGTGGTAGGACCAATGGCCTAGGAACCATACCTACTCAAGTAATTTTAACTTACGCTTGCTTTACATGACACTATGAAAGTGAAAAATTCAGTTTAGTCAACTAGTTACTGTTCTGACTACTTATCACACAAATAATTTTTTTTTATACTAAACTAACATATTCTGCCAGTCTTTAGAATAACTCTGAGTGGTTTTTCAAAGACAGCCCCTAAATGACAAGATCAAGGTACCTGGATACTGTTGTTTACAGCTCTATGAAAGATCAGATTCACCAAATACTTTAGTTACATTCACTGCAACCTCCTGTGCATGGATCTCTAACAAAGCTAAACTACAAACTGGCTGGTGATGAAAGAACAATCAAATATTTGGGGAGGGTTTGCAAGTCTGGGCAATTATTCCACAGTGTAAGACAATTCAGATGACAAAGTATATCATTTTTGAAGAATGCCACTTAAGTGTGCTACACATGTCACCCACAGGTTTAGAAAACTTGTTAATAAATGTATAGTTCGTCTCTGCCCTCTAAAAACACAAATGCAGGATCACTAACTTATCCTGCCTCTGGAGGTCTTCGAGTGCCCAAGCCCAAGTTTTGTCCTCTATAAATGACAGAGTTGGACTCAATGGCCTCAAAAGGCCCCCCCCCACCAACCATTTTGGAGAGCAATTTGGAACTATGCCCAAAGGGCTATCAAAATGTGCAGACCCTTCGATCCAGCAACAACACTTAAATGGGAAAAAGACCCACACGTACAAAAATATTTATAGCAGCTCTTTTTGTGGTGGCAAAGAAATGGAAATTGAGGGGATGCCCATCAATTGGGGAATGGCTGAACAAGTTGTGGTATATGAATGTAATGGAATACTATTGTGCTACAAGAAATAATGAGCAGGCTGACTTCGGAAAAACCTGGAAAGACTTGTACGGACTGATGCTGAGTGAAGTGAGCAGAACCAGGAGAACATTGTATACAGTAACAGCCACATTATGCAATGACTAACGTTGATAGACTTAGCCTTTCTCAGCAATGCAAGGATCTAAGATATCTCCAAAAGTTTCATGATGGAAAATGCTATCCACATCCAAAGAAAGAACTATGGAGTATGAATGCATATCATATCATACTATTTGCTCTTTTTTCCTTCTGTTGTGTTTTGTTTCCTCTTTCTGGTGGTTCCTCCTATTGGTTCTAATTCTTCCTTACAACATCACTAATGCGAAAATATGTTTAATAGGAATGTATATGTAGAGTCTATATCAGATTGCACGCCATCTTGGGGAGGGAAGGGGGAAGGGAGGGGGAGAAAAATTTAAAACTCAAAAGGTTACGGAGTGATTGTTGATAAATCAAAATAAATTAATAAAAAAAAGATTAAAAAATTAAAAAAACTAGTTCATGCTAAAAAAAAAAAAAAAGGCCTTCCCAGCTCTAAAATAAGAAGTTTTTCATGCCCTTTCCCTGATCACTAAGATTTTTCAACCTGAATTTGCAAGTGGCTCATGATCTTTGTGATACAGACCAAGAAAGTTTCTCATTTCTCTGAAAGATCTCAAGAAAAGTAGGTGGTATCAGTGTCCTAAGGGTTTTAACCCAATACCTTTATTCTAGGTTCTCTCCCTAGTTGAGAATAACTACGTTCCACCCTCACTGGGGGAAGGAGCTGTTCTTAAGCCACCTTAACCCTAACAAATAACTTCTATCCTGCTTCCCAAGGGCAACCAACCTCATGACAATATCTATCAACCTTCCTTGACAGGAGAGCCCTGGGCTTAAAGGAAGAGCCCTAAAGATGTCATTTTGAGACATACTTAAAAAACTATGCATACCCCAAAGCTAGACCCTGGGGGGTGGGAGGTTTCCTTAAACTCCAAGTGACAAACTTCCTAAAAGGGCAGAAGTGCAGTAGTTCCCCCTTGAGGTGACTAGAGAAAATGAATGGGCCAAAGAAGAAACCAAGTTTCCTGTTAGAATTCTGAAAAGAACAGTCACTAAAATATGTTCCCTCATCAGAAATGATTCTGCAAAAATTCTATCAACATCAGGACCCGTCTTTTTGTTGCTAAGATAAATCCAGACAACAGGATCTACAGGCTTAGCAAAGGCACTTGACTTGGCAGTAAAAATCAGATTTTTCTTAACGTTCAGCATCAACAGAAATGAGTCAGTAGGCCTGGAATAAGTGAAAACAGAAGCTGCCGTAGAAACTTGCATGCTTACACTAAAATGGTTAAGAAAAAAAAAAAAAAAGGAAACAAGAAGTAGGCCAATATTTCTGCTTCAGTGACTCTCTCTCTGGGTTTCCTCTTCCCATCTCTGCCAGATTCTAGGCTAAGTGAGGTGAGTAGTTCTAAACAACAGGGGTGGGGGGTGAGGCTGCCAAAGGACAACACAACCACAACCAAATCCCA
>NW_020954546.1:22124937-22130120 GCF_900497805.2 Vombatus ursinus | reverse complement strand
CACACACACACACACACACACACACACACACACACACAGTGCCAGTCCTAAGAAACTGTTGCTGGGTTACTACAAATCAGAAACAGCCACTTTTCCTGGAGCAGGTTAAGTGCATCTAATAGAACACTTGGGAATTTGGTATTTACTAGAGGGAGGTGGATGGGGAGTGGGGGTGGTGATGAGTACTCTGGCACAGGAGAAATTTGAAACCTTTAGCAAACAGCATTCCTTCATTATGAAAAACTGAATGGGCCTTAGAAAGCAGAGTAGCAGCCTTGCCGCCACTTCTGAAAGATCAGCTGCAGTGTCTGATACAGAAATAGGGCCCTCTGGGGTTGCTGAGACCTCACCGATTTTTCAGGACTCTGGTGTCTGAGCTAACATGGGCTCTGCCAGAGCTAATTATCAGCTTTTCTAGCTGGGGTGGCCAATGGATGTAGGAAGCAGGTGCTGTTTGCCTCTATGGCAGCTGTTGGGTCGGCCTGGGAAGAAAGCAGTGCATAAATAACACCTTTAACCCTCTGGGGAGCAAGTCTTTTTTTCTTTTTTGGAAGGGGATCAGACCAGATGACCTCTCAGTCCTTTCTTTTTTCAGACTTTTTCTGGGGGGATGCAATTAGGGTTAAGTGACTAACCCAGGGTCACACAGCTAGTCAGAGGCCAGATTTGAACACAGGTCCTCCTGACTTCAGGGCAGTTGCTCTATCAACTCTACCACCTAGCTGCCTCCCCAGAGGCAAGTCTTGTGCCACCCGTGCCCTCCATTTCAAAAGGAAGGTTCTTAGGGGTCTCCATCTAGGTCTCAGACAGACAGAACTGCCCTTCAGGGCTGCTGGCAGAGGGAGGGAGGCACCAACCAAAGTCACCTTTCCAACCAATGAATTTTCTATATAAACCATCCAGAGCTATCACCCAGGGTGCATTCAGGCAACCTTTCAACACCTTCAAAGGTCTGCCAAAAGGTGCCAAAACAGAAGCAGGAAACTTTGTTTCAACACTTCTCCCCCATCCCCAGCCAAGCAGCCTGACAGGGAGAAAGGTATCAGGGAGTCCCCAGAACACCACCACTCAGACAACACCACAGGTAACAGTAACGGATGCCAACGGCTCCATTCCCCTTTCTATGTGCGGCAGTGTATAGCAACAGCCCTGGATCCAAAAGGCTCTCCCACACAGGACCCCCTGAACTGGCTTTGGACACAAGCGAGAAGTTACGACATCTCCAGCAGCCTGTGCATGCCTACTGAGGGGTGGCAGCCAGAAGGAAGTGGATGCTACCGTCCTCTGAGGCATGAAAAGTCAAGGACCAGACCTAAGTGGAGCATCAGGGACAGAGGAAGCACTCACAAAAGATGGTTTGAACAAATGTGGGAGTGTAGAAGTGTGCTTCAGGAGGCAATGAATTGCTTAATTAACGGCATGCACGATACATTGGAAGGAGAACCGGACTTAAGCGTTGAGCGATTAGTTTCAAATCCTACCTCACTATCTAGGTGACCTTAGCCAAGTCACTTCTCTGGGCCTCAGTTTCCTTTTCTATACAATAAGGAGGCTGGGGCTAGATAACTTCTCAAGAGCCCTTTCTAGTCTGAATCTATGATCCAATGGACCAAATATTTTTGATTAATGATGCGAAATACAGGAAGGGAAAAATTGAGACTAAAAAGAAAACTAATTGCCATCACTTTACACCTTTGCTTCTTCCCATTCCAATTCCTCAGATCAGCTGTGACCACAACCTTGCATTCTACCTCTCTGGTAGAGAGGGAGCTATCTCTCACTGTATCTGTGTGTCACCTCTGAAAAGAACTCAAGGCAGAGGAAGGAAACGTGACTGCCCATGACTCCTTTCCTACTCCATCCTCACATGGTTAAGGGTTAAAGTGCAGGATATTCACTGAGTGACAGAAAAAAGCCTACAAACTGAAGTTCCGGGATCATCTTTTCAAATTTGAATGGGGTCTGGCCCTTCCTGCCCTCTAAGAATTCAAGCCTAAAATTAGGCATCTTCCAGAAACCCCTCAGCATATGTTCACAAATGCCTGAGAAGAGAAGGAAAGGCAAAAGGGAACATTCATTAAAGGAATTTTATAAATGCACAAAAACTTGCTTTTAAAAGCTATCTTGACTTTTCAATTTATAAATTATCTTGGCCTTCACTGCACAAATCTGGGTAGGGAGGTGAGGTCAAAGGGCAATGCAGCCTTAGAGGTCAGCATCTGGAAACAAGTGAGCACAGTGCTGGGCTCAGAAGCTCCTAAAAAGTAGCAAGAACATCTAAAGCACGCTATGACCGACTACGACACCTTGTGTCTGCAGGTTAAGCAGCAGGAGCAAGGGGTCAGTACTCACAGGCACCGTCACGTCATCGTAAAAGCTCCAAGCCAAAGCCCATCTCATTGTTCGTCCCTGACAGAATTCAGTGTGGGTGACTTTGGGGACCTGGGAGAGAGACATCAAACGTCATCAAATGACAATGAAGCAAGCCAGCCAAAACAGTGCTGTCATCTACAGTGTTGTAATCTTTCCTAAGTAATGGTTATAATCAAATACAGAGCTAAAAATGGAGCTTTTGAGAGCAGGTGCCTTCCCTTAAACTCGAGAGAGAACTGATGAAGCCAACTCAGAGGCAACTATGCTTTATCATTTAAACCCAGCTCATGAGGAAGGAATGTGGAAAGTGGTCCTTGTAAAATGTGAGCTTGGAAGGAAGGACAGTGCTGGTTCGAGCAGCAACAAGACACAGAAACCTATCGGGCCAATTTCTAGCCCCACAAACTGCTGCCACCTTCACTGGTGCTGTGACCACCAGGTCAATTCATACAGCCCTTCGTTGCAATTAATTTAAAGAATGAAAATTAGCATCCTAAACTGACTGTCCACACATAAGAAGGTGTCTAAAAATTTTAGCATTCCAAAGCCAATTCCTTAACTATCAAATTCAGACAACCAATCAATTCCTGCTTCAAAAGCAGCATGGCATCTTTTTTCCATTCCAGTCATGCCAAAAATGGAAAGAGCATTTCCTATTCTCATAGTTTACTGACAAGGTCCCAGCAGAAGGCAGATAGGTATTCTAACTGAAGTTTTCTTCCACTTTGTCATGGAAGGTTCCCCAGCACAGTAAGCTGAGCCAACTGTCCCAAATCCATACCATCTGCCCGAATATGTAAAACAAGATATATGGAGCCACACAACTTAACAACCTGCCTTTCTGAATCCTCCCTCTGAGTCTTAACCCTCTATTAGATCTGTCCAGCGAAGGGGCTTACAAAAGCTTTCTTTTCAAGACTTCTTTCAGATCTCAGTATATTTGAGTCATCCCCTCCCCACCAACACCTTTTTTTGTTGCCTACTGGGATTTTTCAGCCCATCATGTAAAGCTACCTCAACCCTGGGACAGTCAGATGGCTCCTTTTCCACTCTACCCGTGCCTTCACTTCGTGACTCTCGCAGGGGCTCCCCATAGGCTGATGACCACTGGCTTGCTCACAACCCTGCCAAGCTAAGGGTCCCACACCATGTTTGTTTCCCTTATTGCTGACACAGGCTTACCCCTTGTATCCGAAGCTCCTCCTTCAACGGAGCCAGACTGCATTTCTTTCCAAGCATGCAGCTATACCATCTAGGAAAAAACAAATCAGGTAATTTTAAACCATTTCCCCACTCTAAGAATAAATACCTTCTCCTCCTCCTGCAACTCAATGAAAGTAAATGGGAAAACTGCAAAGAAGAATAGTGAAAGAAACATTAGTGATAATGACAAGATTCACATTTAGTAATGCCTCTAGGAATGACTGAAAACAAGCCCAACAAACCTGAGTTAAAAAAAAAGAGATTGGATCAAGAGCCTCCTGGAAGGATACACCAGGAGAGGTCCAGGTTCAATTTGGAAAAAAGGAGAAGGAAAGCAGAGTAACCATTTTGATTTTTTCCTTTATAACAATGGCAGCCTCAAAATTCAAAAGCTTTGTAATATACTTGGGGGGAGGGAGAGTCAAGAAGAGTCAGCTCCAGGTTCAGCAGACTACAGAATTACTAATGTGCTCGGTCTGACATATGGGCCACTTCCTTCCCTCAGGAGGAGAAAAAGTGTGTCAATTAACAACAACAAAAACTTTAAGACCCCAAGCACAACAGTATAAAAGGACTCAGACATCAAAAAAGATCCGCAAACCCATCAGTCTCTGTTTACAGGGGAGGAAGGTTTCCCCCCACCTTACAGAGAATAAGGGACACTAGTTATCATATCATTTATTTCATCACAGCAATACTTGACAAATCCAGAAAGGGATATCCAGAAGGGATACCTGTCAGAACAAGGGAAAAGACTGAAATATAGAATATTTTTCATTAAATGCAGTTTTCCTTTAAACTTTTAAGTTGGTGGCAAGCACAATACTTTATTTGCATCACTAGCGATAGAAAAGCCGTTTCCTGACTTATGGGAGATTCTCTAAGACAGTAGTCTGCACAGACAAGGTGCTCAGATATTTGTTTTTGTTGAAACTGCTTGCCTTTGCTCTTCCATAGGCTAAACAACATCAATAGTACAGAGACAACGAGCTTGTCCCTGGTGTACAGGCACTTCTGTTATTCTGTTCTACTTGTAAATAAATCTGTGTTATCTTGTTTATAAGTTTAAAACATGAAGAAATAGGGTGTTATTCCTTAATAAAGTAAGTTGCAAGGTGGAAGACTTTGGAATGAAGAACTTGAGTAAATCAGAAGGAGAAGCAATTAAGAACTGTCCATCCTAAAGATTAGCAGGGAGGTGGGCGGGATGTCTCAGTTAACCGTCTTCTTCTAAATAGCCATCGTTAATGAGGGCATACAAGCATAAGCTGAGATTTTGAGCTGGGAAGAACCTCAGGGGTCATCTAGGAGAACCCCTTCTGTTACAGATGGGGAAGTAAAGGAGGAAACCAGAGAACTCCGTCCATTTTTCCCTTGACAACAAAGGCTGCCAACAAAATCAAAAATTCAAAAACACAAGAGGCTTTCTAGTACTCTTGGGGGGGAGGGTGAAAGGCAAAGTGATCTGCCCAGAGTTATTCAGGTAATTATGGCAGAGCAAGGATTGGAACTCAAGTCTCCTGGATCCCTAAAAGCCTCAGGGTAGGAGCAGAAGAAAGCTGAGAGAGAGAGAGAGAGAGAGAGAGAGAGAGAGAGAGAGAGAGAGA
>NW_020954546.1:22122782-22124837 GCF_900497805.2 Vombatus ursinus | reverse complement strand
GAGAGAGAGAGAGAGAGAGAGAGAGAGAGAGAGAGAGAGAGAGAGACAGTGTGTGTGTGTGTGTGTCTGTGTGTGTCTAAGAAAGACAACTGCTTACATCAGCTTGTGAGCACAGGACAACTGACTTCTACTCCAAAAACCGTCTTTCTTTTAACAAACCTTGTCCTAAATGGGGAGGGGGAGGGGGAAAGAGGGTAAACAACTTTTCAGCTTATAAGAAAGTCAAAGTCAACTGTTTTCCTAAGAAAGAATATTTCTGTACAAAAAGGACATGTGAAGTAATGTTATAGCCTGATTTCTTTCAGTTATTCCTTTCTGAATCAAGTTTAATAAATGGCTAGCATTTATATAGTGCTTTAAGGTTTGCAAAGCATTTTATATGTTATTTCATTTGATCCTCATTAACTCTATAAAATAGGTGTTATCATTTTGCAATTTGCAGCTCATAACACAGAGGTTAAATCGTTTGCCCAGGGTCACAGAACTAGTAAATATCTGAGGCAAGATTTGAACTTAGGTCTTCCTGCCTCCAGGCCCAGTGCTCTTGGCCAGTGGACCCCATCCTCTACATAAGCACACAGAGCACACAAACTTCCATGATGCAATTCTTGCACTTCTCATTCCACTTCTGTAACAGGCCTGCCACACAATTCACTAAAACACAAGACAGCCTAATCTACCATCCAGAACACTTCCAACCTTCCCTGAATGGGAGCGTGCAGACCTCCCTGACCTGCCTGATCTCACATACATTATACGGGGTGCATGGATGGCTGAAGGGTCACAAAGTCCAAATGAATGAGGCCCATCTTCATGAACCCAAATTTTCTCTCTGGTAACCTGCTGCTATGTCATAGCCAACTATGTTGTAGACATCGGGCTGTTAAAATTCTTGCCCCGTGCACACGGCAGGTTTATAAAAACATTCTTTAACTGACCCCAGCCATCACAAGCACTGATGTGCAGGGCTGGGCTACATGGAGGGCCTAAGGTCCCTTTCAGCACTAATGTCTAGGAAGCCAAAGGTCGAAGGAATCAAAAGCATTGGCCTTATACATCTGTGCAGTTCTAATTCCACAATGAAATAGAACACATCCCCTAAATACATTCTGTAAACAGGACTAACTTACTGAGAGTTTATCAAGGTCACTGAAAGGCTATATTAAAATTTTGTGTCATTAGAAGGTAAAAAGGTAATTGGGAAAAAAGATTTTTGCATCAAGTTTCTTGTAAAGTGCCTCATATTCAAGACACATAAGAAACTGATACAAATTTATAATAGCAACCATTCCCCAACTGATAAATGGTCAAAGGGTATAAATAAGCAGTTTTCAAAGGAAGAAATCCAAGCTCTCAACAACCATGTGAAAAAATGTTCTAAATCACTAATAATGAACAAAATGCAGATTAAAGTTACTTTGAGCTTCCACTGTGAGCTCACACCCATCATACTGGCAAAGTTGGTAAAAAAAAAAATGCCAATCACTGGAAGGGCTATGAGAAAACAAGCCCATTACTACTGTTGGTGGAGCTGAGAACTGATACAGCCATTCAGGAAAGCAAAGCCCCAAAAGCTACTCAAGTGTGTATACACTTTGGCCCAGCAACACCACTTGAGCCTATGACCCAAGAGAAATCAAAGCAAAAGGATGCACACAGACAAACATATTCATGCAGCTCTCTTTCATGGAGGCATACAACTGGAAACAAAGGAAGTGCCCATCAACTGGGGAATGGCTGAACATATAATGGTCTATGAATATTACTGTGTCAAAAGAAATGATGAAAAGGATGGTTTCAGAAAAACCTGGGATGATTTGTATGAACTGAGGAAGAGTGAAGGGAGCAGAACCAGCAGAACAATTAAGACAATAGGGGCAGCTAGGTGATGCGGAGGATAGAGCACTGGTCCTGGAGTCAGGAGGACCTGAGTTAAATCCAGCCTCAGACACTTGACACTTACTAGCTGTGTGACCCTGAGTAAGTCACTTAGCCCTATTGCCTAGCCGAGAGAGAGAGAGAGAGAGAGAGAGAGAGAGAGAGAGAGAGAGAGAG
>NW_020954546.1:21827490-22122772 GCF_900497805.2 Vombatus ursinus | reverse complement strand
AGAGAGAGAGAGAGAGAGAGAGAGAGAGAGAGAGAGAGAGAGAGAGAAAGAAAGAAAGAAAGAAAGAAAGAAAGAAAGAAAGAAAGAAAAGACAAGACAGTAAGAATAACACTGTAAAGACCACTTTGAAAGACTTAAGAATGCTGGCCAATGTACTAACCAACCATGATTCTAGACTGCTAATGAAGCCTGCTGCCTGAGCATGGGATGGGGCTCACACTGCACAAGGAGACATTTTTTGTGGACATGGTCAATGCACTATTGGGCAATGATGAGTGACAAAGAACTCTACTTCATACCATTTTGGGGGGGAGAGTGAATCACACCCATGGGCTGTGATGATCAGAGATCTGATTATCTTTTCCCCCCAAAGATGCCTCCCAAACTTCCTTATTATTGTCAGAGGACTACTATCCTTCCACTCACCCAGACATTCTCTACAATGCCTGGAAACCCCACTCTACTTAAGGACCTAGAAGTACTTTCCACTGCTGCAACCTCTCTTCCTCTAGCTGGCCACTTACTCCCAGAATCTCTCATTTTAAGGAGAAAATCCTTCATGAACTCCTGACTCTTATCAGACTTTCTCTACATTGCCCTCTACTCTGGATACCTTCATCTTCCCATCCCTCCACCACCACCCCCTTTCAGCTTCCTTCAATAAAATTCAGCAGTTCCCATTGGCTCTAAGAGCAGATATTATTTCATCTTTATCTTACCTTCTTTAATTTCTATTTGTGTGTTTTTTTAAAACATAATTTTTAGCACAGAAGTACATGGATATAATTGAGAAGGAAGTAAACACACATATTCTGGATGCTCATTCCACCATATTCTGACTTTATTTGTCTCCTTGCTTCAAATCCATCCTCCACACAACTGCCACAGAGATTTTCCTAAAGTGCAAGGCCAAACAAGTCACTCCTTAATCAAGTTCACTGGCTCTCTATCTCCTCTAGGACCAAATATAATGAGGACCAAACTGTGTCCTCGGTTGGGCTTCCTGTCTTTCCAGCCCTCTTACACATCACTCTATGGTCAAGCCATACCAGTCTACTTTTTATTCCTCTATCTTCTCATGTCCTATGCCTAGAATAGGCACATCCTTCACCTCTACCTCTCAGACCTATGGCTTCCTTCAACACTTCCTCAAGGACTTCAGGAAAACCTCCCCACCATGTCACATGACCCCCTACAAAAAAAAATTACTAGTGTCTTCTCTAAAGATTCCTTCTTTTTACTTATATGGAGATGTATATACATATATACACAGCTTTCTTTCTCTTTCCTTTCCTTTCCTTTCTTCTGTTTCCACATAGAGTATCATACCCTTAGCTGCCGGTGCTCTACCCAAAGGGAATGTAAATTTTAATCTCCGAAACTTTCTGTTTTGTTTTGTTTTCTCTTAAAAACCAGCCTTAACCCCAAGTCACTCTGGTCCCAGAGCAAGCCCTACTTGGTCATTGTTTGGGCCCTGACTGGCTAAGAATGAATATAAATAACAATTTTTTCTGTTTTGGCCAGAAACTCTGAGTATCTTCCACTCCCAGATCTTTTTTTTTTTTCAGAGGACATTTTTTGCCTCATTTTTTAATTAAGCCTTAATCACTGAATGCGTGCAGCCTCAGTCAAACTGAGACCTGTTAAAGACCTTAGCCTGAAAAGGCCAAGGTGGCCATTTGCATCAGGCCATCTCCAGTCATCCTGATCTATGTCTGGCCACTGGACCCAGATGGCTCCAGAGGAGAAAGTGAGGCTGGTGACCTTGCACAGCCCTGCCTCACTTAAATCCAATTCACTTGTACGTCATGGCATCACCTCCCCAACGTCATGGTCCTCTTTGAGAATGAAGGACAAGCAGCCGCAAGTAAGCAGCAGTATGTATATCCACATGTATAGATGTGCTAACATTTTTACAACTCAAACTACGTGCCAGACACTAGACGAAGGACTTCACGATTATTATCTCACTCGTTCCTCACAATAACCCTTAGAGTTAGGGACTGTTTTCATCCCCATTTTACAGATGAGGAAACTGATGCTAAGTAACTTGCCCAGGGTCACACAGCCAGTAAGGGTCTGAGGTCACACTTGAACTCAGGTCTTCCTGAGCCCAGTGCTCTATCCATGGTGCCACCTAGTTATCCCAACATGCACATGTAGTCTCCCTCATTAGAACACAAGTTCCTTGAAAGTAGAGACCATTTTTGCTTTTATTTTGTAGCCCCAGCATTTAACATAGCTCCTAGGACATGGTAAGCCCTCAATAAATGTTTGCTGATTGACTGGTTGATTTGGTTCCAAGCAGGATCACCCAAAAAGGCTGCTGGAGTTCAACTAGGCAATGCCTTCTAGAGTATCAGGAGCACAGACAAGACCACTTCCCAAGAAAGGGGGGGTATTTCACTTCCTCAGGTCACAGCCCTAGAGCTGGAAAGGCTTTAGGGGTCACCTTACTGCCTGGTACTTTTGGTAATGAGGAAGCCAAGATCCAGAGAAGCTACTTTACTTGCCCAAAGCCACCCAGGCAGTGAGAGGCACAATCAGGATCTGATCAGTGGGGAAGATGACCCAAAAACAGTCATCTTGCCAAAAAGATCTCTATGGAAGATGAGTGCCACTGCCCCGACTGGAACAAAAAGGCTAAACAGCCCTGGGATCCGATCCATCCACAGCGTCAGGCAGGCTGTGTGTGACCATGCATTGGCTCCAGCTCCGGAGCCTGGCCTCCTGGTCTCTGCAGGACAGGGGCATTTCGTCTCAGTCCTTCCCCATGACTAGGAGGATGAAACCTGCTCCTCTCTAAACAGAACTGGACAACTGAAGCTGTGAAATGTTTCCAGTCAAGTACTTAGGATGGCCAAACTGCATGAGCCCTGAACTACTTCTCAAACATGTTGGTAGAACCTCTAAGTTCCTCTGGGAGGTTTAGTCGTTTCTGACCCTCACCGATGAAGTTGTAGGTTTTAGATCTGGACGTTCATGCTACTGTCCCTACTATACCACTGGGAGGACAGCATTTTGTAAACCTTCAAATATGACATACAAGTGCTTCTGTATTTATGAAGTCTTCTCATACGGCATCTAATTTGACTCACATTACAACTGCCCTGTGAGGAAGATACTACGATATCTACAATCGTTAGAAGTAAGGCAACTGAGGTACAAAAAGAAAAGCAGTTTTCCTACCAGTCCTTTAAAAACTAAGGGTTTTAGGGGCAGCTAGGTTGTGCAGTGATTAGAGCTCTGGTCTTGGAGTCAGGAGGACCTGAGTTCAAATCCGACCTCAGACATTTGACACTTAGTAGCTATGTGACCCTGGGCAAGTCACTTAACCCCGATTGCCTCACCAAAAAGCAAAAGCAAAACCCAAAAAAAACCCCAAAAACACAAAAATCAAGGGTTTTTCTGATGAGTCTCCTAGAACTTTCTTGATTTAAAAGGGCTTTGGCATGTGGGGTGTGAAGCTGCTGCTGCTGGGGCTCCCGCAGTCCCCACCATCATACAGATCTAACTTTAACTTCCCCTCTTTGTCTTCTTCTTTGACTTCACTATTTTCCTTTTTCATTCTTTTCTACCTATATTTTAGGCCCACCAAGGTCCCTTGTTTTTAAGCTTCCAGGAGAGACCTAGATAGAGATCACTGATCTCTGCTTGTGCATATAAAAACAAAGATACTGAAAACCCAGCTGTCAGCTTCACAAACATAAGTGTGTCCACCTTCTCATAAAACGGATTTCATAGAATTCACTCTGAAAAACTCTTCAAAGATGCTACAGGGTCCAGAATCATAACCAAATTATCTATT
Source organism: Vombatus ursinus (assembly GCF_900497805.2). Classification (NCBI taxonomy): domain Eukaryota; kingdom Metazoa; phylum Chordata; class Mammalia; order Diprotodontia; family Vombatidae; genus Vombatus; species Vombatus ursinus. The sequence goes on along the minus strand of NW_020954546.1, from coordinate 22,118,964 downwards.
TCTGCTTTTCATTCAGTCTCTGCGCTATCTTTCAGATGTTCTCAGGAAGTTATATGAGCATTCTTAAGGTTTTGCATTTATTACTCCCCCCCCCCCCAAAAAAGTGATGTTTCTAACACTGGAATGAGGTGGCAGCCTGGGAACAACCTTTACAGGACCAGGGCCTACACACTCAGAGCAGGCTGAGGGCTGTGGGATAAGGTTCAGGCATTCTACAATGACATTCTCCTTTGTTCTTCAGGATTCTGGACCTATGGAGAGCAAGCATGTAAGCTGTAACTTTGAGGGGAACTTGGAAATCAATGCTATCTTAGATTCACTTGAGGATCTGAAATTCGAGCATCTTTAGAAGCCCCTAACAAGAGAGCAGAAATAGAAACAAGGGCTCAGCTGACCTGGTTTCAGTGTTTCAAAGCCCCTTACTCTTACTGACTGTTCTGCTAGTTTCCTCTACCTGGTTTCTCCCCAGTATCAGAACATATCACTTAATGTTCTTCTTGCATCAACAACCCCAATCTATCTGTGAACAGCCTTCTCTTCTTCCACCTAGGCCATGTTATGTATAGACTTACTATGATGTTACATGAGGATTTCAATGAAATTCATGTTAAAGAAATTAATGAGATTACGTGTTGATTCTGGAACAGAATCTAATCTTCCTGAACAGAAATCATTTTAAATAAACCTGAAACCCGGTGCTGCCCACTGACTGAAGAATGGCTCAACCAACTGTAGGGTATGAATGTAATGAAATATGAAGAACTCAGAGAAGCAGGGAAAGACTTTTCATCACAGGCAATGACATACAATGATCGTGCAAGGGAAATGGAAAGAAAACTGGATGCTGTGTAACTATAATGAGCAAAGCTTTGTCCTCAAGAATTGAGGCCATGTCCCTCCTTCCCTTCCTCAAAGAGGTGGAGTTGTGGCGTGGGTTTGGACCCACCGAGCTGACTGATGTCCAAGGCAGGCAGCAGGCAGTCTAGCTCGTTTTTATTTTCCTTCTTGTTTCCTTTTTCTTTCAAAGTCTTTGTCACAAGGACAAACTCAATAGAGAGGGTAAGAGCTCAAACTGAATGTGATGAAAACAAAGGGCGTCACTACCTTTTAAAAGAAAATGGGGAAAGGGTCTCCCTTCCTCACCCCTGTAGCTATACCATGGTGTTGGGAGCCCCACACTGTCTGTCACTTCAAGCACATGTGGCAGGGCGAGAATCCAAGCAATGCAAAAGGTTCTTTGTGAATATCTTCTCACTGCCTAATGACAGGTGTGCTGTCCTGAATAATTAGCTTAGAAAAAGAGATCTCCTTAACCCTCCTATGAAACTGGCGAGGGATCTCAGTTTCCCTTCATTAAGTTCTTGACAGCTCAATGTCCTCACATCTGTCATCGTTTGTGAGTTCGATTCCAAGAACACAAATTGCTTCAAGGACTGGGCAACAAATCTATTTTGGCTCATGGGGAAGAGATAAGTCCATCTGTTTACTAATCAAAAGCCATCTTTTAATCAGCTTGGCTCCATAGCAGTGCAATACTGGTGTCAGCAGCATGATCGTGGGGCTTTTCCCCCTCTGGGGACGTGCAGGATCAGCGGCTAAAGGTACAAGTCCCCCCAGGAGCAGCAGTCTCATTAGATGTTCTTATTTTCCATTTGTTATTTTTCAGGCCATCGTTGGAGAGAAAGAGAAGGAAACTGGATTCAGTGAGGACCCACTTACCTCAGTCTTTTCTTCAGCTGCAAACTGTCATGGATAATTCTTTTGACAAACTCTAATTCACCTCCTTCTGCCATGATTTCAGTGATACCCCCAGTGTTTACAGAACTTGGGGGAGGCCTACGAGGATTTCGAGAGTTTACTCCCTAGAGAGAAAAAAAAGGTACTTCAGACTCCTAAACTAGGTACTTGTACATATTCTTGCTCCAAAGCATCCCCCTCCATTAGCAAGCTTTCTAAAACCTCACATTAAACTTATTTGCCTTTTTCAACACAGGCTCAAAAGCCATAAGGAACCCTGAGGGTCATCTAGGTCAACCCTTCACTTTAGAGACAGAGAAACGATCTCCAAAGAACAGGAGGGAGGAAATGATTTGCACACAGTTACATAGGTTTTATGTGACAGAGTCAGGTTTTAAATTCAGATTTCTTGGTTTTAAATGCCCTTTTTTTTTTAAACATACCAGTGGGAGCACGGTAAAGTAGAAAATTGACGAATTTGGAGGTATCTATATCAAGAAGCATTATGTATGGGACAGCTAGGTGGCACAGTGTATAGAGCACCGGCCCTGAAGTCAGGAGGACCTGAGTTCAAATCCAGCCTCAGATCAAACACTTGACACTTACTAGCTGTGTGACCCTGGGCAAGTCACTTAACCCCAATGAAGAAGAAGAAGAAGAAGGAGGAGGAGAAGAAGAAGAAGAAGGAGGAGGAGGAGGAGGAGGAGGAGGAGGAGTAGTAGTAGTAGTAGTAGTAGTAGTAGTAGTTTTAGAGAAGTTAAAGGGATTGCCTAGGGATGATAAAGCTCTGGGTTCAAGCTCTGATTCTGGCACACATCAACTGTATAACCACTGGTGAGCCACTTTAACTTCTCAGTACAGACACTCTCTGTAACAATTATAGACTACTTGTCTATTTTCATGGGTAGAAGGAACTTCCACAATGGGAGGTCCCCGTACAGATAGAATCAAGGTCTGGACAGAAAAAGTCTATGTGTATATATAGGTACACAGGTACAAACAGACAGATTAGATAGATAGATAGATCAACCTGATAAAATGGTTAGTGACCCTCTAATTCATTCATTCATTCATTCCCTTAATAAATATTTTATTGAGCACTTACTTTGTTTGAGGCCCTGTGGCAGGGCTATATGGACACAAAGGTAAGGCAATAAGTTAAATGCATCTGAGTTAACTCCTCTATTTTTAACCCAGATCATTTAACTTTACTTAATATTTCTTTACTTATGCCCTTACTAGGCATTAACTTAAGGAGCAAAAAAGTAAATACAGTCACACTATATTACCTGGCTGGGCAAACTATACCTTTTGATTGTTATCATAAAAACTTAATGAACCTAGCAATCATCAATTAATTCAACAAGGATCTATTTAAAAACAAGTGTTAGGATAGGCACAATCTACTCATCTACAATCTACTACTAATTCAGTCCCAATAACTTTCAGTGGATTCACAACTGATATTTCAGGAAAGTATCACTACAGTATTAATGCTTCTGAAATGTATAGCTATCCTCAACATATTTTCCTGAAAAGATGAATCATTTTATTCTAGATAAGGAACATTTAAGTCAATTTTTGGTAAAACGTATTCTCTAAATGGACTAAAAATCAACTATTTCCAGAAAAATTTCAGTGAATCTTTTTGAAAATAGCCATTCTAATATTCATTTGGATTTTCATAAATAAAATCTCATTAATTCAGACTAACTATTGGTAAGCTGGTCTGAATGACAGATTTTTTAAAGATTCCATTTTTTTCTTTTCTAAGTACATACAGTAAATCACACTATAATGATGTCTAACAGAAGTCCCAACAGATTAATTGATAAGCATGATTTGCAAGTGCAACATTCTTTGTTTCTAAATTATCCATTTAAGGACCATCTTCACCTCCTTCCACCTCATCAGGCTTATTATTTTACTACTTCAGAATAATAATAATAATAATAATAATAATGGCAGCAAGCATTTGAATAGTGCCTACTATGTGTCAGGCACTACACAATGTACTTTACAAGTATCTCATTTTATTTAGAATCTGACAGAAGAATCGGATAAGCAACTGAATTAGTGGACTTTTGGGGCTTTTTTTGTGTCCCTTCTTACTGTCCATCTTTCAAAGCCGATTGGCTTGGAAAATTGCTTTCAAGGGGAAGAAAAGACTAAATTAGCAATGTTCCCAACTGTGACAGGTCCAGCAGGAGGTGGTGAAAGCTGCTTCTCTGCTCCACTACACACTCTATGTTCAACAAGAATATGAAACAGTGCGTATTAAGAGTGACTCTCTACTTCTGCACTCTGAGCTGTTTTGGGCCACCATCAGAAGTCTTGCTATGGTGCTCTTTCAGCTCTGCAACAACAACAACCCAGAGATGCTCTCCCCCCACAGCCAGTCCCCAGCCCCCAGGAGTCAGTTCTATTTCCAGTAGTACAGCAAATCTGTCAGTACACACGCCACTGTCTACCCAGCAACTAACCTTGGGAAAGCAGTGTACTGTACAAAGTTTCACAGTGAAATGCTGCACCTGATGCACCCACTTCCTCACAAACACCGTTCTCACCGCTATCCCACCCGGTCAAATATGGCAAATCCAGACAAACATTCAGTTTCTCTAGAGCAGCAGATACTCTACCTTGGCTTCCAACTGGTTGGCAAAAAAGGGAGGGTTGCACATGCAAAAATCATAAATGATCTCTGATTCCTCTTTAAGAGCATCCATTAGGAGTGTCTTCTGTGGTACTTTAACCACTGGCAGAAAAAGCAGGATGTTTAAGACATGGAGCAACAATTAACTCACTATTGATTCATTAACATGCTTAATGTCTCCGCTTATCATATGTTTAACACTACAAAAAAAGTACCCTCAGTTTATACAAAAGAGACTTTAGGTCCCTGGAACAAAAGGAAAAGAATATTAACAGCCTTTAACACATACAGCAGGCAGAGGAGGAAAAAGACACCTCAGTCATCTCTAGGGGTTTATGCTTCCCAATCTAGCACAGGTCCATGCACTCTGTGGTTGCTCAATCAGTTGTCACTGAAACTCAAAAAGAGGGCCAGTTCAAACAGCCACAGGGCTTGGGCTGGGTGAAGCTCCTTCACATTATTCCATAGCCCTCTCTAGGTAGCTAAAGAGCAGGGTGGCATCTGGGAACAGGAGTCACTGAAGCCTGCACTTTGGCAAAACCCAAACACTTCCATCAACCTTTGAACAAAAGCTAAAGGTACACACAAGGTGCACTGAATGATGATGTTTAAAAAAAAGAAAAGGATATTTGTTCTGTGGAGTATACCTTTTATGAGATCAGATAAATTATTCTGTTCCACATTTTTCTTAGCATAATTAAAGCACATATCATCCACTTCTGTTGCAAGGAAATACCAGCCATTAAGAGTTGCTCCAAGTAAAGGATAGATGCAAGATGCTCCTGTACCTATCAAAATAAAAATTCAACATACATACAACACAGACACACACACACACACACACAAAATCACTGGAGAAAACAATTATTTCCTTCTTTGAACTTCTAAAGCACTTATACAAGTCAACACTTAATAATAATAAAATGTCATTTATTCTTTAATTGTCTATAGACATTAATTTTATTTCCTTAACAAAACTGTATACACATCCAGTTGGCTACAGTCCAGTTTTCTGGCCTGTACCTCTCTCACAGTTCAGGGTGCATAGTAGGTATTCCATAAATAACCTGGTGGCTGACTAAAAAAGCTAAAAATTCAAAAAGATTAAGTTAATCTACAAAAGGGCTATACTTTCACACATTACCTCATTTCCATGAAGGAAATCAATGATAAAGTATTTGCTAAAATACCACAGTGGTCAAATACCACAAACCAGATGAACATAAATTTCACTCCCCAAATAAAACCAAATATCTTCCAACGTATATATTCTTTTTGTGAAATGAAGACCACCTAATTCCCCAGTCTGGCTACTAGATGTCTGTAGGAAAAGAAATAATTTGTAAAAATAAAAGAGAACTTGTCAAGTGGCCATCAGACTCCAAAAAATCTAAAATCATTTAGAATTGGAAAAGATAAGATCTTTGGTTCAGAAAAATCAATCCAGGCCAAATGTATTAAATGTCTAGATGACTAGCAGTCATTAATCCCAATCCCTTCAGAGCAGCAATAAGGCATAAAGGCTTGTATAAGGCCCCTTTATACTTTAGTTCTCACAAAGAAAAAAACCAAAAGGCTAAGGAATAAAGTACAAAAACGGCCTTAAATGTGCATCTTTTTAATAATTTCTCCCCTCCACTAAAAAAACGAATATAGGAGTTTCTGCAATAGTAAATACAAATGCAAAGACAAATATAATATTAGATATCTTGAGTCTTAATATTAAAGCTTTATATTCTAATCCATCCCAGAAAGTTGAAATGAATTATGGAGGGGACAAATGGAGGCAACAAAGGGGAAAGAAAGGAAATAATAAATATCAAGTTTCTATCTGCAGAATTAGAGCAACCTCTGCTTGATGAGGGTGGGTAAACACGTAAAAAATGCCTGAAGTCTACATTTCCTCTCTTAATAATTATATTCACTTTTTCCTCAGAGATTATAGGAACTTAATTAGACCAAATCTGATTCCAGCAAAGTGGCCCCCACAACATGTTCTATAAAAATAGTTGAAAAAAACATCCTGCAGGTGTTCCCTCACAATGTCCTGAGAGGGTCTGCGGCATAATTAAAATCAAACCCAGGGGCCAAGATCTTCAAGTCTGCTACAAATTTAGGTAGTCAGCCTCCTTCCTATAATGAATGTGGCACATCCATTTGGCTTAATGTAACCTTATTTCAAAGTTAACAAGATAAGAACCACTTGCCCTTCAGAGACTGATTTCCAATAGCAATCTACATTTGAAAATAGAATTTTAAAGTTCTTTAATCAAGCTTTTCTATAAAGGACCAGAACAAGTTAAAGCAGAAAAAGATAAATTAGTGGAATAGGCTGGGGATGACAAATGGTCAACATATTTACCTTATCTTTATCTCCCTCTACTACTTCTTCCTGAAACTAATCTACCCTGGAGGTCTTCTGAAATGTAAATGCTTATAAAATGATTAAGCAAAGCTTATTTTATGTACTATAATTTTCACTAGTTCTACTTTAATTTAAACATTCTATATAAAGAATCATCCAGAAAGTCCTGAAAGGTTACTTTACAGGCCCAGGCAATATTTTGGTAAATGCATAACCAGCTAAAATTCCAACCGGACTTTTTTCAGTGAATCCAAATCCCAAGAACATAGTAAAAGATAATAAATGTTCAAACCAATAAGGAAAATGAAAAAGTAGAGAACCACCAAGTGTCTCATCTTCATTCTCAAGGCTTTTGTTATAGAATTTCATGAGGCTGCTCAAGTGAAGTCAATGGTAAGAAAAGCCCAAGTGTCACCGACCAAAGAGAGATCTCAATGGTCAATTTCTTTAACAAATATTGAGCAGAGAAGCTGGTAAAGAAACACTGTATATTTCGAAATCTCCAAACAAGAAACGAAGAGAAGAGGAGATACCAATGTCAATCCCTCGGCGGAGGGCACTCCGGGCTGCATCCCAAGGGCCAATCAGATCTTCCACCCAGTGGATATAGTTGAGTCGCAGTGGAACTGTAGGAATGAGCCTTTCCAATGGGATATCAATGGAAAGTCCAAAGTCCTCCTTTAAAAGAGTGCAAGTCAAAGCTCGGACAGCTTCAGGGTCCTTGAAGTTAAGACTAGGGTGGGAGAGAGATGTAGAAAAATAGAATTCAGTCAGGTTCAGCACACACACTACTTATCACCAAAGCCCTTGGACTTTTCCTTACACATGCCTGTCTACATCATGCCACACGGCACTTAGCACTCTGACAAATTTAAAAGGTATTTGATTAGAAATCACCAATCTCCTACTCCCCCAAAATGAAATTAGGAATGACTTTTTTTCCCTATATTTTCTATATGGCACTGTCATGAACCTTCCCCAACTGATATTAGTTTTCCTTGAAAGTTAAATGTGATACAAGGCCAAAATATGGTTTAAAAAAAAAAAGATAAAAAGTTGTCTTTCTTCAACAAATAGCAGGGATAATCATGTTACTTGTCAGAATCATTACAAAATATCTACTACAGAGGACAATTCTAAAGTATAAAATAGAATTTAATGCATTAAGTGATTTGTGAACTGTTCATAAACTGTGGGGGAACGTTAAAAAATGCATTTACACCTGACTTTTTATGCCTCATTACAATTTTCCCAAAAGTTCTCAACAAAGGAAAGGAAGAGCTTTTGAAGCTGCTTTCTAAGAGGAATTCTGGCACAAGAGTATGAGCAGCCAGGCACAGAGGGTTTGCACAGCATTGTTCAAACCCACAGGCATCACCTCCTCAGTCCCAGTGTCTGGGCAGCGCTGGGGGAGTGGTCAACACAGAGAACACAGCACCTCCAGGCTACCAAGGCCCTCTGCCACAAGAGCAGGCTCCTCATCCCCATTCAAGCACCTATGGGAGGAAAGCTTTGTTCTGGAGTCAGGAGACCTAGACTCTAATTCTGGGAGAGAAGAAGAGAAGGAAAGAAGGAAGGGAAGAGAGGGAGGGATTTTTTAAGTGCCTATTATGCACTACAAACTATGCTAAGCACTTTACAAATATCTTGATCCTCACAACAAGCCTGCAAAGTAGGTGCTATTATTAACCCCATTTTACAGATGAGGAAACTGAGGCAAACAGAGGTTAAGTGATTTGTTCAAGCTCACACAGCCAGGAAGCATCTGAAATCACATTTGAACTAAAGTTTTCCTGGCTCCAGGCCCAGCATTCTATCCATTGCACCATCTAGCTTCTATTAACCAAATAATCTTTATCTTAAGGCAAGTGTCTTAATTTGTTGAAACTTTGGTTTCCTCTTCACTAAAATTAGGGTAGTAAACTAAATGATTACTAAAGTTCCTCTAATATTGTAGGATTCTCTAATTTCATAATAAGTTTCATATAATATATGCATATAGACATGTATACTAATTTCATAAGAAGTGACCCAGAAATAGATGTTTCTGAAAATGGACCGGCAGAAAATAAACAAAAATGGTAAATAATAATAAAACAAGATTTCAATGATCATTTCAGTAACATCCTATCTTTCACTCTCCTGATGTCTGATGGCATCTTAAAAAAAGCAACGCTACTGTGGATAAACAGGGACAGCTAGGTGGTACAATGGACAGAATACTGAGCTTGGAGTCAGGAAGATCTGACTTCAAATACAGCCTCATACACTTATTAGCTGTGTGACTCTGGGCAAGTCACTTAACCTCTATTTGCCTCATTTGTTAAATGGGGGCACAGTGGAAAAGGAAATGGAAAACAACTCCAGGATCTTTACTAAGAAAACTCCACGGACAAAAGTTTATGGGGTTGGAACAGCTAGGGTTGCAGTGACAGAGCTCTGGGTTTGGAGTCAGGAGGACCTGAGTTCAAATCCAGTCTCACACACATAACACTTACTAACTTTGTGACCCTGGGCAAGTTACTTAACCCCTATTGCCTCACCAAAAAAAAAAGTCTATGGGGTCAAGTACAGTCAAAATGACTGAACAGCAACAACTGTGCATAAGTGGTAGTATACTAGAATGTTAGAGTCTAAAATTGATTTTTTAAAAATAGTATAAAATAGGACAAAAAAAGAATATAAATTCCGTGAAGGTAGGGCCTGTTTTGTACCTGTCTTTGTAACCCAGTTGGCACTTTTAAAAATGTGCACTGAATTAAAAATGCCATAGTTAAAAGTAATAAATAGCTTTAATCTAGTCAAATTTAACCAAAATTTCCTCAAAGAAGTCCTATTTTCTCCCACCTCCCTGTCTTACCTCATGCACACACATAAAATGTTTTCCCTACCTTTAAAGCCCAACACAAACTGGACTTTCTCCATCAAGGCCTCCCTCAACTGTACTCCCCACAGCTGAATAAGACTCATCACAAGCCACTTTTAGACCTAACAGACAAATCATGCAATAATGTGTATTGTGATTGTATTGGCACACCAGGTCTTCATATCTCCCCCACTGTCTACTTCCCACATAGTGGGGATTTTAAAGTATTCTGAATGATGGTTATGTTGATATGTTTGAAATGAGAGGAAGGTGAACAAGGCTCTGAATCTGTATGTTGCTTATATATAGACCGTGAAAATAAATTTTGAATCTCCTTCTTACTAAGTATTAAAGTGGATGACATCCAGAGTGCTGATTTTGAAACAGCTAACACTGAGGGGAAGAAATGAGGGCGAGTTGTACAAAAGTGGTCATGGGGGAAGTTTTTAAAGACACTGGGCCCAAAAAAAACAAGGCCAGAAGAGGTCCTGGCTTTGTTTCTAAGGAATGACTGAGGATATTCAGGATGGTCACAATTACTGAAGAAAGCTGTTACTGTTAAGATACTAGGAATACCAATAGACAGTGGTCAAAAGGTGTGAACAAACAGTTCTCAAAGAATTGCAAACTATTCACAACCATAGCAAAGAATGCTCCAACTCACTAAGAGATACGCACATCAAAATAACACTGAGGTCTCAGACCTCACACTCCACAAATTGGCAAAGATGAAAAGAGTCAATGTTGGAGGAGCTGTGGCGCAACCGGCACTAGTACATTGTTGGTGGAGCTGTGAATCGGTAAAACCAATTTGGAAAATCACTTAGAATTATGCAAATAAAATGACTAAAATATCCATATTCTTTGACCCACAGAGTCTATTACTAGTCTCATACTGCAATGACACCCCCAATAAGAAGTCCTCATATACACCAAAACATTTATAGCAGCATTTTTGGTGACAGTAAAGAATTGGAAACAAAGCAGACACTCACTGATTAGGTATGGGCTAACCAAATCTTGGTGCATGAAGGTGAAGGAATATGACTAACATGTAAGAAATAACAAATGTGATGAAGGTAGAGAAGCACACAAAAGATCTACATCAAGTGACCAGAGGGAAGGAAGCCAAGAATACAAAAGACACAATGGGATGACTATGAAGTAAACCTAAAAACCATTAAAAAGTCAAAAGCAAATATTGCAAAATTATAAAGAACAAGAATGTCTTCAAGAGAGAGAGTCAAGAAGACGCTTCCTATCTACCTCACTGCTTATAAGGCGAGAGACCCACAAAGGTTGCACATGTTTTCAGACCTTTTTCAAGGCATTGATCAGTTATACTGATTTTTCTTTATTCTTTTTTTTTTTTTTGATCTTTAAAAAATACTATTTGTTTTATAGGATGGATCTCTGGGAAGAGGAGGGATACTGAGGAAAACTATGATGATTAAGAAACAAAATACATCAATGAATCATTTTTAAAATGGAAAAAAAGATTCTAGTGGGTGAATTTACAGGTATACTAGGGAGAGCGGCAGAGTACAGACAGAAAACAAAACCAAAAAAACCAAAGATTAATGAGACCTATTATAAGACTATCCAAAATCATCAAACTGTTCCTGTTGAGGTACCTATCTATGTCTACTTCTTATAATACTGTGTGCAGACTAAAAAGAAAAAAAGAAAAAAAAAATTAAAGCCATCATCTTCCCCTGGGAAGGCAAACAGCCAAATATAGTCAAATCTACTTAAAAGAGTAACTAAGACTTTCCTAGAAATTAGATGATCCAGATATTCAATGATTTTCCCATGGGGAGAAGGGGGGAAGTCTTTGGGCTCCCACATCATTCAAATACACTGTAATCATTTCAAGTCAGATTTTACACCTAAAATAACAGAACAAGGGGTCAAACCTTTGTTTAACCTTCTGAGTTAAAAGTAGAAAAATCCCAAGGAGAGTGAGGTAAATGATACAGCAATAAAAAGTTAGGAAACCTACAGGAATATGTTAATTTTCAATGAAAAAGAGATTACTCTGTGAGATCAGCTGAGTAGCTGAACAAGATGGGCCAATGACATTTTCTCTGTGGTCAAAAGACTTCAAGGGCATGTGTTTATACACGGAAAGAAAGGCCTGTAGGGTTAACCTACTAGGTACACCATCATGCAAGGACAGTAAAAGAAATGTGCTTCATTTGGTCTATAGTGGCACCCCAATTCATTACTCTACTTCATTATCTCCTACAGTAAGCAAATAAAAAGTCAATTACTGTTCAAGGATTGAAGATGTCAGATTCAGAATTTCAAAAAATCCTTTGTCTTCTACAAAAGAACTCATATCACTTTAATTGGTCATAAATAGAACAAAAGACCTAACGTGATCCTTCTAAGGAAAAATACAAAGAACCACAAACTGCCTATCTCACGACTCTCTCCCACCCCAAAGTTAACAAGGAGTTAACATTTTTGAAGTGGAACACTTTGGGGAATACTTTTCAGAGGCACAGTATAAAAGTCTAAATAACAGAAGTACAACACATTTTTTCAAGTACCTACCCCCGCCCATCTACTGAGGTTTTGTAAGAAGTTATAATAAAGACAAAAGAAAAAGAATGAGTATGAACTTGGTGAAAGCAGGTGCTCTTCAACCAACTCTCTGAGGAAAAAGACTTTAAAATCTCAGCATCTTTTTATACCTCAACACCCACACAGCTCAATCAAAGAAGTGATTAAGTGAGTCACATTATAAGAAAGCAAAGTAAAATTATGTTCAATTTCTGGGACAGTGCAGAATGATCACTAAAATGACCGTCTTCTTAAACCAAGACAATCCAAGACCCCCTTCCCCCAAATTCTCATAAACTGACAAGGTAAGAATCAAATGGACCTTCCTTGGCTACACTAAAAATCAGTCCAGATTAGATTTGGTTTCTTTGGACCAGTTTTTATTCATCACCAGCAAAAGAGAAAGGAAGGAGAAAAATTATTACCCTCTTCTTTTTATTTTATCTGTTCAATTAAAGATAGCTCCATCTATAGGCTATGAACTTAGTCTTCTCCCTTACTCGGCTATCATTTCACCAGCAGAAGAGTTGCTCCTCAAGGTCACAAATGATTACGTGTGACCCTATGATGCTTGAAAGTGTGAAGTCTTCCTATATATGTATTTTTCTAGAAAAGATGAAACACTTCATGTACCCAGGAGAAAATAAAAAACTAAAATGGATCAGCTTATTTTTAAGCCAGTAATTAAGGCACATTTACAAGATAGGTTGTCCTTCCCATGCCCCTTCTCTCCCCTGCCCCACGACCCTAGCCAACTGCAGCACTGCTCCTCAGAGTAAAGAACATTCAGATATTCAAAGGTCTTTCTTTAGTCAAGCTCAGTACAGATGGCCCTACATTCAAGAATAGTTGTACTCGGGAGAGGAGGGAGCTGGGAAGAACAGAAATAGGCATAGATCATGCCAGAAAACGGATCTGAAAATGCCAGTGTGAATCAGCTGGCCTCCTATGGCAAGAAGCAGCCAACCAGATACTGCTGAAGTGAATGAAGCCTGGCAGTACTCCTTTCCAAGAGTGACAGCAGTCACCTGAAGACAACCCTGCAGCACTTAAACATTAATTAGCCTGTTTCATGAGACGTGTGGGTCGACACTAACAGCAATGTGATTAAGGCTTCCCTAGTTCTCCAACTCCAAACCACTGTTTATGTAGAGATCATTCTTATCATCCAGGGAAAGCCTACATAGAGATACATTCACCCTGGACTGTTTGGCAGCACTGCACACTATTTATTAACAAAGAAATACACTCAAAATGCCATAAAGTACAAAGCACTTAGCAGAGGCTGGTGCTAACCACTAAGTCTGGTCTCTCACAATTAGCCCAACAAATGAAGACAGGCGAGTAAAAATAAACAAAGCACCAATCCCTGGGTTTCAATTCCAAAATGTGCATCATTTTCCTCTTCCAAGAAAATAAGGATGGTAGCATAATATTTAAAATTTGTTCTTCTGTGGGACAAATTCCAACCACCTAACAGCACTAGTAGAATATTAAGTGTTTTTATCAACTGAACCCCCCAAACAGCCCAACTACCCACACACAGGAGTTACATTTTCTCTGCATGGATGCCTTTTGTTAAAGCACGTCCATATCCTTCTTCACTCAGCAAAACCAAATATCCCACCAACCATGTCTAACATTCCACCCCCATAGTCCTCCACCTCTGCAAAGAAAATATATTTTCTCAACTTTTCTTTGGGACCAAGCCTGGTAATTATGATAGGTCATTTTTAGGTCTGAAGACATTTATGATTACCTATTTAAACAACAGAAGCAAAGTAACTAAAGTTAGCTATTGTTTATGTGTCACAAAGTAATTTACTGTCAACAGAATCTCCCCTGTCAGTATTTCCTTAAGAGGACTTGCTTTACATGCCCCAAAGTAGAAATATGAGAAGACACTTCCATTCCATTCCTTTGCAAAGGTGAAAGGTCCACAGGTATGGAATAATGCATATACTCAGATATTTTAAAATATATCTGTCTAATTTGCTGATTTTTTTTCTTCCTCTTTTCTTTTAAAAAATATTCTTTGTGATAAGGGATGGCTTGATTGAAGAAGGGAAGGGGAGAGACAGAAGGAAATTTAGGTGAAATAAAATCAAAAGATTTCATTTGGGGGGCGGAGCCAAGATGACGGAGTAAAAGCACTGACTTGCTTGAGCTCTCCCCCAAACCCCTCCAAATACCTATAAAAAATGGCACTAAACAAATTTTAAAGCAGCAGAAACCACAAAAAGACAGAGTGAAACAAACTCCCAGCCTAAGACAACCTGGATGGTTGATCAGAAAGGTATATTGCGCCAGGCAGAGAGAGGAGCGCAGTTTGGCGTGGGTGAGCAGGCTGCAGCGAACCTGGAGCAGGCCTCAGGGGTCTGAATCACAGGCAACTGTGGTGGTTTCCAGACTTTTCAACCCATGAACACCAAAAACAACTTAGAAAGTCGGTATGAAAAGTCTGTTTCTGCGGTGGTGAGAGAGAAGCACGGTGGGGTTCCACCTGGGGTGGCGGCTGCCTCCTGAGCTTCCCGCCAACAGACTGAGGGGGAATCAAGTGGCTAATCAGAGGTGGATTGCAGGAATCTCTCTGCTGGTAGAGGATTCTCTTCCTTTGCCCGTACTTGGATCTGGGTCACAGTTCTGGGTGGCGGTCCTGGGGTGAGGAGGAGCGCTGACATGGTGGACCTTGTAGTGGCTGTGGAGAGGAAATCTTCCTCACAGTTCCAAGACAGAAAAGAGTGCTTGTGGTCACTCATAGACCAGAGCACAGGCCAGGAAAAGAGTAAACACCTCTCCCTTGATCATAGCACCTTGGAAGAACTGAAAATTTTCAGGTCCCTAGAAGTAAGTTATCTCTGAAAACAGCTGCACAAAACCCTTGAAGCTGGGGACAGTACATTCTCCACAATGGAAGCTGACTCCTACCTTAACAAAAGTTTATAACTCAAGTAATTGGCCGAGATCATGAGCAAGCAGCGCAAAAAGAATCAGACCACAGAATCTTTCTCTGGTAACAAAGAAGATCAAAACATACAACCAGAAGAAGACAACACAGTCAACACAGTCAAAGTTCCTACATCCAAAGCCTCTAAGAAAAATATGAATTGGTCCCAGGCCATGGAAGAGCTCAAAAAGGAGTTTGAGAAGCAAGTAAGAGAAGTAGAGGAAAAACTGAGAGTGATGCAAGAAAATCATGAAAAACAAGTCAACAGCTTGCTAAAGGAGACCCAAAAAAATACTGAAGAAAATAACACCTTAAAAAATAGCCTAACCCAAATGGCCAAAGAGATCCAAAAAGCCAATGAGGAGAAGAATGCCCTAAAAAGCAAAATTGGCCAAATGGAAAAGGAAGTCCAAAAGCTTACTGAAGAAAATACTTCCTTAAAAATTAGAATAGAGCAATTGGAAGCTAGTGACTTTATGAGAAATCAAGACACTGTAAAACAAATCCAAAAGAATGAAAAATTAGAAAACAATGTGAAATATCTCATTGAAAAAACAACTGACCTGGAAAATAGATCCAGGAGAGAGAATTTAAAAATTATTGGACTATCTGAAAGCCATGATCAAAAAAAGAGCCTAGACATCATCTTTCAAGAAATCATCAAGGAAAACTGCCCTGATATTTTAGAACCAAAGGGCAAAATAGAAATTGAAAGAATCCACCCATCTCGTCCTGAATGAGATCCCCGAAGGAAAACTCCTAGGAATATTGTAGCCAAATTCCAGAGTTCCTAGGTCAAGGAGAAATTATTACAAGCAGCCAGAAAGAAACAATTCAAGTATTGTGGAAACACAATGAGGATAACACAAGATTTAGCTGCTTCTACATTAAGGGACCGCAGAGCATGGAATATAATATTCTGGACAGCAAAGATGATAGGATTACAACCAAGAATCCCCAACCCAGCAAAACTGAGCATAATCCTACAGGGGAAAAAATGGTCATTCAGTGAAATAGAGGACTTTCAAGCATTCTTGATGAAAAGACCAGAGTTGAATAGAAAATCTGATTTTCAAATACAAGACTCGAGTGGAACATGAAGAGGTAAACAGGAAAGAGAAAATCATAAGAGACTTATTAAGGTTGAACTGTTTACATTCCTGCATGGAAAGATGATATTTGTAACTCATGAAACCTTTGTCAGTATTAGGGCAGTTGGAGGGGAAAAAATTATATGTACGTATATACAGATATAGATAGATAGATAGAGGGCACAGGGCTGAGTTGAAAATGAAGGGGTCATATCTGGAGAATAAAATTAAGGGGTGAGAGAGGAATATACTAGAAGGAGAAAGGGAGAGGTAGAATGGGGTAAATTATCTCACAAAAACAAAAAACAAAAAAAACAGAAAAGAAAAGGCTCTCACAGTGGAGGGGAAACAGGGGAAGGTGAGAGGGAATGAGTGAATCTTATTCTCATAGGATTTGACTTAAGGAGGGAATAACATACACACTCAATTGGGTGTGGAAATCTGTCTTACCCTTCAGGAAAATAGGGGGGAAGGGGACAAGGGAATAGGGGAATGATAGAGAGGAGGGCAGATTGGGAAAGGCAGTAATCAGAAGCAAATCCTTCTGAGGAGGGACAGGGTCAAAAGAAAGAACAGAATAAATGGGTGGGCAGGATAGGATTAAGGGAAATAGAGTTAGTTTTTCACAGCATGTCTACTATGGAGGTATTTTGCATAACTGCACATATATAACCTATATTGAGCTGCTTGCCTTATGAATGAGGGTGGGTGGGGAGGGAGGAAGGGAGAAAATTTGGAACCCAAAGTTTTAAAAACACATGTTTAAAAAAAAAAGTTTTCACATGCAACTGGGAAATAAGAAATACAGGAAATGGGGTACAGAAATCCATCCTGCCCTACAGGAAAACTGAAGGGGAAGGGGATAAGAGGACGGGGGCAGAGATAGAAGGGAAGGCAGACTAGGGGAAGGGGTATTCAAAATGCATGCCATCTTGGGGTGGGGGGAGGGGCAAGATGGGGTGAAAATTTGAAACTCAAAATCTTGTGGAAGTAAATGTTGAAAACAAAAATAGAAAACAATGTGAAATATCTCATTGGGAAAAACAATTAACCTGGAAAATAGATCCAGGAGAGATAATTTAAAAATTACTGGACTATCTGAAAGCCATGATCAAAAAAAGAGCCTAGGACAGCTAGGTGGCACAGTGGATAGAGCACTGGCCTTGGATTCAGGAACACCTGAATTCAAATCTGGCCTCAGACACATCACACTTATTAGCTGTGTGACCCTGGGCAAGTCACTTAACCCCACTGCCTAGCCAAAAAAAAAGAAAAAAAAAGAGCCTAGACATCATCTTTCAAGAAATTATCAAATAAAACTGCCCTGATATTTTAGAATCAGAGGGCAAAATAGAAATTGAAAGAATCCACCCATCTCCTCCTGAAAGAAATCCCCAAAGGAAAACTCCTAGGAATATTGTAGCCAAATTCCAGAGTTCCCAGGTCAAGGAGAAAATATTGCAAGCAGCCAGAAAGAAACAATTCAAGTAGTGTGGAAACACAATGAGGATAACACAAAATTTAGCAGCTTCTACATTAAGAGACCAAAGGGCTTGGAATATAATATTCCAGAGGGCAAAAGGAGATAGGATTACAACCAAGAATCACCTACCCAGCAAAACTGAGCATAATCCTTCAGAGGAAAAAATGGACATTCAGTGAAATAGAGGACTTTCAAGCATTCTTAATGAAAAGACCAGAGCTGAATAGAAAATTTGACTGTCACATACAAGACTCAAGAGAAACAGGAAGAGGTAAACAGAAAAGAGAAATCATGAGAGACTTATTAAGGTTAAACTGTTTACATTCTGCATGGAAAGATGATATTTGTAACTCATGAGTCCTTTGTCAGTATTAGAGTAGTTGGAGGGAAAAAAATATATATATGTATATAGATAGATAGATAGACACAGACAGACAGAGGGCAGAGGGTGAGTTGAAGATGAAGGGACGATATCTGGAGAATAAAATTAAGGGGTGACAGGATTATATGGAGAGAAGGAAAAAGGGAGGTAGAATGGGGTAAATTATCTCACGTAAAACAGTCAAGAAAAGGCTTTTACAGTGGAGGGAAAACGGGAAGGTGAGAGGGAATGAGTGAATCTTATCCTCATCAGATTTGGCTTAAGAAGGGAATAACATACACACTCAATTGAGTATGAAAATCTATCTTACCCTACAGGAAAATAGGAGGGGAAGAGGACAAGAAAGCAGGAGGATGATAGAGGGGAGAGCAGATTGGGGGAGGGGGTAATCAGAAGCAAGCACTTCTAAGGAGGGACAGGGTCAAAAGACAGAATAGAACAAATGGGGGGAGGGACAGGATTAAGGTAAATATACTTAGTTTTTCACAATATGACTACTAGGGAAATGTTTTGCATGACTACACATGTATAACCTGTATTGATTGCTTGCCTTCTCAATGAGGGTGGGTGGGGAGGGAGGAAAGGAGAAAATTTGGAACCCAAAGTTTTAAAAACACATGTTTAAAAAAAATTGTTTTCACATGCAACTCAAAAATAAGACGTATAGGAAATGGGGCACAGAAATCTATCGTGCTCTACAGGCAAATTGAAGGGGAAGGGGATAAGAAAAGGGGGGGAGAGATGGGAGGGCAGATTAGGAGAAGGGGTATTCAGAATGCATGCCATCTTGGGGTGGGGGGGAGGGACGAGATGGGGAGAAAATCTGGAACTTAAAATCTTGTGGAAGTGTATGTTGAAAACTAAAAATAAATAAATTTTAAAAAAAGATTTCATTTAAAAATTAAGGACTTGCTTTAGTAAACACATATAGTATTACCAGTATGGAGGTACCTCTGGGCAATTTGCATTTCTGTTTTCCAAGGAAGATATGACAATCAATACAGTGGAAACAGTACCCCAAGTCATAAGCCAAGGCTTCACTCAGATCCACCCTCCCTGAGCCCCCCATCCCTACCTCAGTCACTGGCTTCAGTTCATTAGATGATCACTAAGGAGCTAAAAATGGTAGCTGTCAAACTGCATAAAACAATCCTTGTAGGTACTAAGAAAAGCTTCAGGGGCTGGGTCAGCAGGCTCCTGGAAATCAATCCCCTCCTATTTTTCCCACAGTTGGTGGGGGCTAGGTGAATGATAGGAGATGCCCCTTATGAGTCACCATTCGTTCCTGAGTTACTGTCAACAAGCACACAGACTCAAACATCTAATTGTTACAGTCAGACACAATTGTAACACAGTATTTCCCATCTCTACACACACACACACACACACACACACACACACAGAGCAAATAAAGAGTTTTCATGTCTATACTACCCCAGTCAGCTATTATGCCTTATTTAGAAGAGAAAGAAAGACTCCTTTGCCCCATGTTCCCACCTTCCTCCCCACAGAATGAAGCTACTAGAGGACTAGTGGGTTGTCTAATATGAATTTTCCTGCTTTTATCAGCTGGGTCTACCTCAAAATGTTTATTCTGATACATGTGAAACAGTTAAATTAAGGGAAATGATCTGACAAACTGGGCTGAAAGAATGTAAACCCCTTGAGGGCAAAGACTTTGTTAGTTTCTGGCATTACAATCCCAACACTTAACATAATGCCCTGCACATATCCAATACTTGATAAATGTTTACCGAAATATACTCTGAAATGAATGCTCAAGTAATGCAGAGAATGACAAATACCCAAAATGGGAAGTGATTAAGCAGTCAATCTGTCTCCACAAAGAATAGGTGGGTTTAACGCACTAGGATTAGGACAAGACGAAAAACTTTCCTAGCAATGAAGAAAATTAGGGAGGCAACTAGGTGGCGCAGTGGATAGAGCTCTGGTCTTGGAAACAGGAGGACCTGAGTTCAAATCTGTTCTCAGAAACTTGACACTAGCTATGTGACTACTCTGGGCAAGTCATTTAACCCCAACTGCCTCACCCCTCCCCCCAAAAAAAAAAAGAACACGAAGGGAACTGCTGGGAGCTAAAGCAACCCTTTACTTACCCTGCTCCCCCCTTAACTGTTAATGTATAACATGTGGCAAGAATTGAACATTATGGATTCCACTGTTATGTCTTTCCTGTGAAATCACAGTTAAGTATCTATAATTTTTTCTTTAATTGTTGATTCTGAGGCATCTGGGGAAGGGGTACTGTGAGAAGCCTCAGGCTCACACCTAAAGTAAAAGGTCACAAGAGACAGGCTCTGACCTCAGGATCCTATATACAGTGAGTGCACATAAGGCTGTAAAGTCCAATAACCTGCTAACTTTGTACTGGGAGGCTTGGTCAATCTAGGGTGCCAGAACAAAAGTGATAGCAGGTTCTCCAGATAAGCTTGGTATCCAAGCTGTCTGGCACCATTCACAGCTCCACAGAGCTGCCCTTCCTCCCCTTTCCAGACACACACAGGCCCGTGTGTGCGCCTGAGGCCCAGAGACAACTGTTGAGTTGTCTGACCTGAGGAGGATCTTTGTGAAAAATGACAACGTACAGGTCAGTCCTCAGAGTGCCACGGCAGGGATTACATCAGGAAAACTGTGTAGCACTTAGAATAATTCTAAGCTGCTACTCGCCACAAAAACCCACCTTTTAACACAAATATTCTTCCAATGGTGCTATAAGGATACAAATAACAAGATGCTACAATCTCCAAATAATTAAACTCAAAGGGAACCTAAATGGCAAGATATGCTAAATATGCTAGGCACATGAGGCTGCAACCAATTACCTCAAATGGTCTGCAATCAGGAACAGTGTAAAGGAAAAGACTATCCAAGAACTGGATCACCAGGAAAAGGAGGCAGCTTAGCATGCAGTGAGTGACAGGTAACATCAGGCAGACAACCTGAGTGATGCATTCTGAGCCAAAAAACAGGCAAAGATCTGGGGAAGGGCCTCCGACGCATGGGGACATCTCCTATGGGGGATTTATGGCAGGATGGGATTGAGATTCCCACAGACTCAATGGGGTACCATGGGTAGTCCTGAAAGGAGCCCCCACATCCATGAGTTCATGCACCCATCCAAGTTCTGCAGCATCTCCAGCACAGCACATGATTACCTTCATTGTAGGCACTTAAAGGTTTGCACAATCAAATAAATTCTTTGTGACAGTAGAAAGAGCCAACCTGGGTTTGCATGAAATCCTGGGCCACAATGAAGTATCCAGTCCATTTACCTATCCCTCCCTGGAACCAAGGTCATGAATTTGTACAGCAGGGGTAGGCAGTGCAGCATTTGTGGAATGGCTGGCTGGGGACAGGAGACACCATTTTGGACCATGGATTACCATATGTAACCTGTCCAAGGACTGAACTTGTGACCTGAGCTTCCTGAGAAGGATTGTTTAGCCCCAAAAGTTGCAAAATGTGTTTAGGAAAGTTAAAGGGGGAAACTCCAGCAACTAAAAAGTCTACAGATACTTTCTGCTTATTTCCAGTCTTCCTACAATCAATCACTTCAGCCCCCTCACCATCCACGATGGCTGGCTTCTCATTCTTTATTTGCTCTTCAGTCCCCACAAGCAGCTCCAGGCATCCCTGCTCTTCTTCTTACACATAACTGAAAGCTTCCTAACCCTTTTCAGATGCATAAAGAGTCTCCCATATTTATGCAGGTCATCTGAGCTGATCCAGATGGCACACACCGCAGAACACAGTGCTACGAAATGCTTGTAGCTTATTTAAAGAAACAAAACACCAGGATCTCTCAAAAAAAGAAAAAAACAGTAGTTTTACATTGCAGACAGCTATTTCTGAAACTCCAATACTATGAAGCTTTTGTATTTCAGTTGGCTATTCATTCAAATGACATGAAGGTTAAAAAAGAATCTTCAATAGATTCAATTCAATAAATATTTCCTACACCTACTATGTGTAAAGCCCTGAGCTAAGCACTATAGAGATTAAAATAATGATGACGAAACAGGTATCTTCCCTCAAGAAGCTTACAATTTAGTAGTGAAATCAGGTAAGTACATAAATAAACATGACACAGAGCTGAATGTAAGTGCCAGGAGAAAGGTATGAAGAAAAAGTGCTATGATGGGAAGGAAGCAATCACATCCACATCCATTTTAGGGGCAGAGGAAAAATTAGGAAAGGCTTCATCAAAAATGTTTAACAGTTGAGGTGGGCCTTTTAGGAAAGAGAGGCTTTTCAAAAGGCAGAGATGGGGGTAGAGGGGTTTAAATGTAATAGAAATAAGAGGTGGAAAAGCACTGAGTGTGTTCAGGGAACAGTGAATAAGATGATTTAGAGGAGGAGAGGGACATAGACAGGTAGAGATAAGGCTACAAAGGAAGACTAGAACACGGAAATCCTTAAATGCCTGGCTGAATTTCATTCAGTAAGCATTCAGGAACCAATTAAAAAAATTTTCAGCTGGGATGTGACATGAAGAAAACTAAGCTTTAGGAAAATTAATCTTGTTCTATTGGACAGATGACAGGAGAATCTAACAGACAAGTTAAGAGATAATTCCAACAATCCATGCATAAAGGGCCTCAGTCCTGAACTCAGATGTAACAGGGGAACAGAAGAGGAGAGACAACATGAGTGTAAAGTGAGAATCTGAAAGATCTGGCAACTAACAAATTCTCTCTGTTTCTCTGAACTGCTCAACATGCAGCTACCTTTAAAGTAGAAGGCAATGAATAAAGCTGAAATCTCACTCCATCAAGGGATCAGCTATGTCAGCAAAGTAGGTTAGAGAAAGAACATAAAAAGTTCCTATAGAATCAATGATTCACATCAGATGCCTCTGTTGTGTTTTTTTGAATCCCAGAAAACCTGAGAAAAGGAGCATTCCTAAAAGGAAAAGGCTAGAAGTAAATGAGGGTAAAAAGTTTTTTCAAAATATATCCTTTTTCTTGCAGTTCAAAGCAACACATTCTAATGTTAAAGGTTTTAATTGTGTGGTTTATTCTAAGCCATACAGTCTCATTTTTTCGATCTGAAATTAAGCAGCTAAAAAATCCAGAAACGTTCTTTTTCCAGCCTATCCATTGATTGCTTTGATCTAAATAAATCTGTGAGGTGAAAGTATTTCTTACCATCCTACTGACATTAGAATTCCTTTAATCAGAAGCAAAATACATTAGGCTATCAAAGGAAGAACACCTCTGAATAGCTGAGATCTAGAGAAGCACAAATCAGCCAACTTGGGGAATCTTCTAAGCTGCCCAAATATCAAAGCCAGGAGCTGAAAACCAACTGCAAACTCTCAGTCCTTTCTCCATCATAGGAAAAGTCAGATCATATTCAAGTTTACCCAGCTTTACTTATGGCCACAAGCCAGATGTCTACAATTTAAAAGGCATACATATTATCCTACCTGTCCCCCCACACATCTCAAAAGTCATTCTGTCTTTGCAAAGGTAAAAGGGGCAGTTTGCAAAAGTCAAAGAAATGGCCAGAAATAAAAACCACCCAAGGAGTTGAACTGAATTGGGATCCAAATCATTTACTATACCAATTAAAAAAAAATTGGAAAAGAACTATATTAGGTACTTTTCACAGCTATGTCTAGAGGGATAGTTCTTAATCAAACAAGAGTTAAAGGCAAACACAGAAGATATAATAATTTAATTATAAGAGGTTGAAAAAATTTTTTTAAAAAGAGGTTGAAAATCGTTTGCAAGAACAAAATCAATGAATTCAGGATAAGAAGGGAAGTTAATGATTAAGGAAAAAAAAAACCTTTGCATTTAATGTCTTAGATAAGTGCCTGATATTAAAGATACAAGGAATTAACACATCTATATTGGAACAAGAATCATTTCCCAATGGATAGTAGTTAAAGCAAACAACAATTCTCAAAAGAAGAACTGCAAACTGCTAACAACCATATGAAAGACTGCTCCAAATCACTAAGAGAAACATAAGCCAAAACAACTCGAGTTTTACCTCACACCCAGCGAAGTGTCAAGGACGATAAAAGGTGGAAATAAATGTTGCAGGGACTGGGGAAAGACAGGCAAACTAAAATACTCTTGGTGGAGCTAAGAATTAGTACAACCATTCCTGAAAGCAATTTGGAAGTGACTAAAATGTCCACTCCCTCTGAATATATGTTATACATACATATGTGTGTATGTATACACACTCTCTCTCTCCCCACAGAGGTTTTAAAAAAAAAAAAAAGGTCCCACTTACACCAAAATGTTTATAAAAACATTTTTTTGCTGTAGCAAAAAACTGGACACAAAGTAGGGCTGCACCAATTGGGGAATGGTTAAACAAAGTAGTAAGTGAATATGTAAGAACAGAAGTCTCAAAATTCCCGAAGCAGAGGAAGTCTTATATGAACTGATGCAGAGTAAAAGAAGCAGAACAAGGAAAACAATAAAACTGAAAACTATGCAAATGGAAAGAACAACAAAAGTCTTGAATGCTGGATTATTATGATAGCCAAGCTAATGCCTCAGAGAAAGCCAGTGCCCTCCCTGCTGCCTCGGCAGAGAGCTGCTGAGCCTGTGAAATGCTGCAAGCATCATCAGACTCAGTGGACATGACTACTTTTGCTAAACTGCTCTCTTTTCCCTTTTCCTTTTTGTGTTTATCTCTTGTTACAAAGGACAGCTCAATGGCAGAGAAGGGTGAGGAATGGATTTGGAAATAAAGGCAACATAAAAACAAAAGCTGCCCATAACATTTTTGCAAATAATGAAAACAAGCTGAGTTGAAAATGGGTAGTTTTTCCCAGGACCAGAGCAGGAGTAGGGAATGGGAAGAGGCTGGAACAATATTAGAAATGAGCTACTGATCTCCACCTCCCAGGCACAAGCCCCCACCCCCAGCTATCCTCAGTCCCTTTCCCTCTGGCAAAAGCTCCACCCCATGTACTCCAACCAACAGTGGTGCTTTTGCTCCAGCCCTCACCATCACCACAGCAGACTCTTCCAACCTCTCCAACAAAACAGGAAAAGCTCAAAATAGTCATCTTCATCCTACCACAAAAATGAAGATGCTTATCAAGATGCTAGAAAAGTCACCCCAGTCTCGACACTAATATCAATAAGAACCATGAGCACCTAAGGACACAGAGGAACAGTCACAGAGAACAAAGCAGATCGCCCAGGGCTGATGGACTCTATCTCATGCCTCACAGAAGCCAGTCTGAGCTACTGAAATTCAAGGGACTCAATTGTGGATTGACTTTGTGGTCTCTATATCCACCACAGATGGAAATGTAGGAGGGAGGAAACAAAGTCAAGGAAAAGAAGAAAGTCCTTTATCTATCTGTCAGTGCTTCTGTGGGCTAGCCAGGAAAGCTGATGATGTCATGGTGGGTGGTCGACTGAAGAATACCAGAACAGACAAGTATGTGTGTCCTACTTGTACAGCACCAATGCTGCTGACTAAGCTTGGTGATTTCAGGTGTTTCATTTTTGTCTTTGTGTTCCAAGCCTTCAGTCCAGTACTTGGCACAGAAGACCAAGTTCAGACTGACATGAATCACTTACGTACCTTCTTTCTAGTCAATAGACAGAATGCCAAAATACTGCCTAGGGTAGGAGAAACAAACACATACCCTTAGGTCTCAAGAGTAATCAGGGAAGAATGTTGATTGCAGAGGTAGGTAGGTACATTTCCTACCAAGGGTGAATCGGTGGTACTACCTTCAGAAAATGTGGCTAATGAATTTCCATTCTGGAGGTAGTATGTGCACGCGTTGGTGCCAAGTTCTAATTGTGGCTTTGATACAAACTGGAGAGATGGCCTCAGTTTCTAACTTTGTGAGGTGAGGAAAATAATATCTGTAGTATGACCTTAAAGGGTTGTGGTGGTAAAGTGCTTTGTAAACCTTACAGTAACATATAAATGCAAATTATTATAATTTTATGGTAGAAGGTATAAATCCAGGCAAACTTAAAAGAAAACATGAAAACAAAAACAGACAAAGCTGATGGTCAATAAAACTTTATGCCAAGGAAGCTTTCTGCAATAGACAACAGCTGCCATCAACCACGTGGCTGACTTGGAGGCTCTTCCCTACAATCCCAGGCTCACGCCCATGGGCAGTCACCTGGTCAACTTTGTACCCAGACCTCAGCACCTCAACTTGCTTTCTCATATCCGTTCTCCTCCAGCTACGACCAGAATGGCCTCATCATTCCTAACCTGCCGCGGACGCTTAGCTGGGGCCTGAACAATTGCCAGTCCACCTGCTGCCAGCTTTTTGGAAAATGTGTTGGCAGTCATGTCTCACAGCACCACACACACTAGACTCCCTCCCTTCCTTCTCATGCCTTAAGTCACTCCCCTCACCCCCTCTTCTCTTCTATTCAGAGCCTCAGAACCCTGATCTGGAAAATGGAGTTATCTTAACTTCATAAAGGCAGGAGTTAGAATAGTGTTTTAAAGACTTGACTGCCCCTGAGGCAATCAATCAATCAATCAGTATTTATAAAGTGCCTACTAAGTGCACTACTGGGTACTAGAAAAACAAAGAAGAAAACAATACCTACATTCAAGGACACTAAATTCTAAGTAGTTAATAAACATTTGAACTGAGCCAAATGAAACAATCTCTTGAGAACTGTGGGTATATGATTTAGTGACAGCCCTGAACTTAAGTGAATTTAAGAAAAACAAAGGGTCTAGGTTTTCCGGAAAAACTGGTAAAGAAAAAGCTATGATATAAATGGGATTTCCCTCCATTCTCCTTCTCTCAATACCCAGAAAAGAAAACACGAAAAAAGTGAGAAGGCCAAAGGAAAAAAATGCTGACATTTATAATTTGCTTTAAGATTTACAAAACCCTTTCCATTCATTGTCGAGAATATGCTTTTCACAATAAAGTGAAACAGTTCCCCCATTTTTACAGGGGTGGGGGGCGAGACCCAGAGGATTAAATGACCCGCCACAGTCACATGGCGTCCAAGGCAGGATTCTGACCCACTTCTCTCCTGACCACAAAGTAAACACTCTTCACTAAACTTCAGTGTCTCTCAGGGTGGCCTGGAAACTCTTACCACTTTGTTCTTGGTGCTGTTCATCTAAAGACCCACCCATCTCTCTACAAAGACCATTGACATTTTACACATTTAGTTTTTTTGGAACATGTAGAATCCACCAAACTGTGAATGGTCAATTGAGATGGAGAGGGAATAAAGCAGTGTCCTGGCCCTATTACTAAATTCCATAACCTTGAGGGGAACTAGGAAATCCCTAGTTTTTCCTTTACCAGTTCCTTGGAGAAAAAGAACAATGGTCATCATCTTGAGAAAGTGCCAATTCAGCCCCCAGACTCCCCGATGTCCCACAATATGGAGGGAGAAGGACAAAAAGCTACTATTGCTATGAGGAACAAGCAGGTTGATTAGCTGAATCTTCCAAAGATGTCATTTCCCCCACCATGACCACCAGAAACAACAGCACCATACCTCTCCTACAGCAGCAGCTGCTCCCTTGCGGCCACTGCCACCATGATTCTACCCTGCAGGTATGCAAGCTTCAAATTTCTAATCACTATGCAGTTACCAGGGACAAAAGCAGCAATTCCTGAGGTTCCCATTTAGCTTACAGATAGAGAGGAGTAAGCTCTTCTTGTACAACGTCTACTACCATAATACAGGATGTTCTAAAACATGTTTCCAGCTTTGGCCTCTTCTCCCCCGAACTCCCCGTCCTTCTCCCCCCCCCCCCCGCCCAAATTACTATACATCCCCAGGCATATACATAATGGCCTTGATACATACCCATGATGTCTCCTCATCTCCATAATTCATATCATATTTGAATTATGTATCACCAAGATCCCATATAAATCAAATATTCCTTGTTGACCTACTGACCCACCTCACTCTTCCAGTCAGATTTATCTGGACATGCTGTTTAAAATCTGGGTACTTGGATGCCAGATATGCAAAATCAGGAGGCTTATCCTTGTACCTGTTTCTTGCATGCATTGATTTATTCAAAGCCATCCTAAAAGAATAAAATAGTAACATTTAGTACTGAACAGAAAACACAAGTTATTACAGTGGTTAATACTTAATCCTATTATATCTATGTCAATCAAATAAAAAACTAATAATTAAATTTTAAAATATTAAGTACATCAACTTTTAAAAACGGAAAGGGACAATTACCTTTTTTGGCGTGTCAATTTAAGTGATAAGATTCAGTATCATGTGTATTCCTAAGTGTTATTGTGAGATGCGGGTCATCTTCCTGGAATCAACTGATATGGCAGAGAACAAGTGGTTCTTTGTCTTGCACAAGTGATTTCCAACTCTGGTTTCACTATAACCCCACAGTGTCTCCAACTGTCTCAAGGGGTTGAAGAAATCTATATTAAAACAAAATAAAAATTCTTAAATTTATTTCAAATAGGTAAAAAATATATAAAATCTAGAACTCTCAGGAGAAAGTCATAAAATTCCAAAAAGGTTTCCGTGAATCACTCACTAATCTAAGCACTGGGTGGAAGTGGATCCAAACATTCCCCCTGCCTCTATTCCAAGACTAGGGTTTCTCAAGGAAATTTGAAAGTCGGTGTTTTGGGAGCTTCCTTCCAAAAAATTAGAGGAAAGGGAACAAGCATTTATTAAGTGTTTACTGTATGTCAGGCAATGTACTTTATAAATATTTATAAACATAAATAATTATCTGTAACAGAATATCTATGTCACAAATATTATCTCACTGGACCATCACAATAATCCTGGGACACAGATTCTATCATTATCTTCATTTTACAGTTGAGGAAAATGAGGCAGAGGTTAAATGACTTGCCCAGTAAGTGTCTTAGGGCCAGATTTAAACAAAAAAACTAAAGGCTTCTCCTCAAATTTTTCCTTTTCAGACTTTCATATTGCCAGCTGGGGGGAAAGATGATTAGAAGATAGTTCCTCTCTCAAAGAGATTATAGCCTTCATGAGGAATTAAAAGATAATTACTAATAATAAGGTAAATATATTCAGCTACAGATTTCAACTACTGGGAATAGTATTCTTTTTCAAGACGGTTTCTCCCACTTTTACATCACTTTAGTCCTTCAGGTACCTGCAATAGTTCAAATCCTTATAAGTGTGGAGTTAAAATAATTTTTGTAAACACAGCATTTCTTTTTTAAACTGAAAACTGAAAGTGTTCTTGATCAGGAGGAGCTCAACAGGCTCATATACAAGTCCATGGGACAGAGACAGATAAAGCACTCTGAAACTACACAAGGTTCTTCCACAATCACTGTGTGATTTCACCTCAGTCCTAACCTAGGGGGAGGGAAGATTAATGGGGGGTAGAGGGGGATCTCCTCTCTCCCTCTCTGCTGTTCTCTAGACTTAGGACCTAAAGACTTGTGCCCTGGGAGGCTTGGCCCTCTTGCTCAATTTCAGTTCCATCCCCGCCCTCTCAAAGAGGTATGGATACCTCCTGGCCCTTGTCCCAAAAGCTGCTCTCCTTGGTTCCAAACTTTAACAGGAAGGTCAGGATTACTGCCAACAGTATCTGATGGAAAGGGTCACCAAGAGCAAAAGTGTCAAGCTCAAAGAGAAATGAGGACTACTAATCTGTAAGTAAATATCCCTGAAGGCCACACATTGACTCAGTTTTTAAATGAAATATTACCTATAAATATTTCCTAATTACATTTTAATCTGACTTGTCTGCACTGGAGGATGGGGAGGGAAGGAGGGGTAGAATAGAGCACGTGACAAAGAAAAAGAAAGCTGGAAAAACAAAGAAAAGAGGATATAGACATACAAAATTCAACACAGAAGAGATGGTGTATAAATTCATTAAATATGGAGACTGTTTGCAAGATAATGAGGATGCCAGGAAGATTTCTGTTAAGAAGACCATGCAACTGGGTACATAAGAGATTTTGTATAAAAGTGATCTAAGTAAAAAAGGAAGGATTAAAAAAAAGAGACAGAAGATAGAAACATAGTACAAATGACTACGAATGCAAATTACAATTGTACACCAAAGTCTAGAGAGGCAGGGATCCCAGAGTTAGGGATGTTATAGGTAGACTTTAAAAGGTATCTAGTGTTAAAAGTGATTTAACATGATACAGTCATCAAGTCATTTAAGTGGCCAGTTAGTAATGCAAAAAGCACAAAAGATGTTCCTCCTTGCTCTGCAAGCTAAGATTCTAATACTTCAAACAGCTCTGATTTCATCCATGTGATTATTCTTTTCACTTATGCAGATCACAATCTCTCAGTAAACTGGCAGATGGCCTTCTGGGTTTCATGCAAAGAAAAAAATTCATCACCCTGCAGCTGAGCAAGTCCTTGGAGGAGTCTATCTCCTTGGGCTATATTACCAAGCTTCTGCCTGGATTTATGGGGGTAACTTCCATACTACAATGAGGGAGTAGAACAGGAACTTAGTGGAGAGAAGACTGTTACACACAGCTCCAGTGGTCAATAAGGCTGACTACCCTAAAGAAGCATTTTCTTGTCCAACCACTGTAAATTCTGGTACACCCTTCCTAGGCTGATGCTGGTGCTAAAGTGGCCTAAAGGGGCTCGAAACAAGACTGGGAGACTCCCTTCACCTTGATTTCTACCAGCCGAGAACAGACTCCGCCACTCCACCTGTTGATATCCATCCCGTCTTTTTATGGCCAGATCAAATGTGACCTTCCCCATAAAATCTTCCTGATCTCCCTAATTCTGTGATGCCCTTTCCAAGCCTACACCTCAAAAAAATGGCATTTGCACTGCTTTTCTCCTTATATCAATTATTAGTGTGTACTGAGGTGTAATGCATAAAGGTGACCTCAGGGCCAGAGACTGACTCTTGGCTCTGACCTAGCTGTGAGATCCTAGACAAGTCACTTAACCTAGCAATGCTCTGAGTCAGGGTTCTCACACTTTTTGATTTCAGGACCCCTTTACACTTTTAAAAATTACTGAAGACCTCAAAGAGCTTTTGTTGACATAGTCTGTAGCTACTATTATCTACCATACTAAAATTAAAATGCCTTAGTATTATTATGAAAATTGTTTTAACCTCATCTCTTTAACCCCTGAAAGGGTCTCAGGGAACCTGAAGGGTCCCTGGACCCTGTTTTAATGACAGTTGCTCCAAGAAATTTTCTAACACCACGAAGGCAGAGATGTTGATCTGAATTAGTAGTTACCTCATCCAGAAGTTTCCTATAACAATGAAATCACAGACTCTCTCCCCTATTGTGTATGTTATTTCTGTATGTGACATAAACCCTACTAGAATATAAACTCCAAAAAGACAAGGATCATGTCATAATTGCATATTTCTCAGTGTCTACTATAGTGCTCTGCATATAGTGGGCACTTGATAAATGTTTAACTATTAAAAGAACTGTAACAATTAACATATCATGGTTTTTTTTAAAAAAATTCACATACAATAAAATAGGTGATATCTATGTCAGGTACCTTAAAATTTCCAATTTCTTCCCACTCCCCTCTTCCCCCCACTCTCCAAGAGAACTTTTTTTTTTTGTTCAGGTTAAATTTGCAGCAAACATTTTCTTCTGCATTTACACACACTGTCCTCAAATTTTATAGGCACTTTTCACTTAAATGTAAATTCCAAAACGAAGACTAAAATCAAAAAGCTCATTTAATAACTTTCTTGAAAGCAATGCCTTATGTCAATACCTTACAAAGTGACAAATTTGTCAATTCTACACTTTCAAAGAGCTTTAGAGCTAATACCACCCACTAAAGTGATTCATCTAGGCATAGTGCAGCTCTTTGGGGAAATTAGTCATTTACAGGTTTCTTATGATGCTCAACCCGATTCTTCCCCAGTCAATTCTGTTATGAAAAATTCCAATGCCACAGACACTGAATATGCAGTTCCAGTTATAGTGAGACACCCTGACCATCAGAAAAGCAGGCACACAAAATAATGGGGCACATCTCAAAATTGGAGAAGAACTGGAGGAAACCTTCACAAACATCTGGTTCTACCCTCTCGTTTTACAGGATGGCGCAGGAAGCCAAAGGGGGCTTGCACATTTGAAACCAGGTTTCCTGCCTCTCTGATCAATTGTTTTTCCCCCTGTGCAAGCTTTCTTAATAAGACTTAGTAAGGCTCTAAAAATCAAGTTTCAAGGGAACAAGCTCGGGTGTTTTTAAATTTTAATGGACCCATTCTGCTTTGCCTCACCTTAATTTCCGAAACACAAAAATACATTTCCCTCGTTAGATACCTTATAAATACCAAATTAAAAAGGAGGAAAAAAGCAATTCAGCAAAGCCAACACTTCAATGGTGTCCGACAGTTTATAACATGTGAGAACTCGGGATCTCGGTCGTCAGGGAGAGCTGGGGCCAGACGGCGCCTTCGAGATCTCTCAGTCTAGACCCGGGGAAACTGAGACCCGGGCGACGTGCCCAACGTCACCCGGGAATCCGGGCGAGGGGCAGGATTGGAATCCGGGTCCTCGGTCGGCCTTGCCTCATTCCTCCGGCCGGGCCGGGCCGGGCCACGCGCCTCTCTCTCCGGCCCAGACCGCCAGTCTCGCCTTCCCCCTTGGCCCGCCATCTCCTCCGGCAGCTCCGGAGCCAGGCCCCGGCCCCCGGGTTCCGCGCTCCGCTCTGGGGCCCGGCCGGTCGCCTCAGGCCGGGGTCTTTCCCGCAGCCCCCCGGCCGGGCCTCGCTCCCGCAGGCCGCGGAGAAGCCGCTTCAGTAGCGCCGGCGGCGGGGCGGCGCTCGGCCCGCTCACCCCCGGACTCCAGCTAGAACCTACCCCGGCCACTCGCTCCAACACGCCTCCGCCGCCTCGTCGGGCGCCCGCCACCCCTAGTAACGAACGCAAGCACGACGCGACCAGCGCGCCGCCATCTTGCGCCGCGGGCTGAGTGGCCGCGCCGTTCTCGCGAGGTTTGGTGGCCCCCGAAGGGCAGAGCGGCAGCTCTCGCGAGAGCTGAGACCCCGTCTCCCCGGAGCCCGGGAACGAGGGAAGGAAAAACGAGGTGGCCACAGGGGCCCGCTAGGGGGCACTGGCGGGGAAGCACGTGGCTGGCCGAGGAGGCTGGGCCGGGCTGCCGTATGCGATTGTGTGGTCCATACCTAGGCTTGGATTAGCAGGCTCCCCAGCCCTAGGGAGCTAAAGAAAGGTGAAACGGCATTCGGGCCAATCAGGAAGCATGTATTGAGCACCTACTGTGCTGCGGGTGCAGTTCCTGTCCCCTAGCCCTCTACGCTGGGATCTAGAGATGCCAAGGCACAAATGAAGCCCATTCTGCTTTCAAGGAGCTTATGTTCAATTAGGGGAGACAAAAAGGGCAGCTAGGTGGCACAGTGGATAGAGCACCGGCCCTGAAGTCAAGAAGACCTGAGTTCAAATTCGGCCTCCCGCCAAACACTTGACACTTACTAGCTGTGTGACCCTGGGCAAGTCATTTAACCCCAATTGCCTAAAAAAAAACAAAAACAAAAAAAAACCACGAAATCAATTAGGGGAGACAATTTGTAGGTAGAACAATACGGGGGTGGGACTGGATCTGTGATTTTATGGGTACTGTACCACCTAGTTGCCCTTCTGGCACTTAATAAGTACTTAATAAATGCTTATTTGATTGGATTGGCTTCATGTAAACTGATTACACTTTATCAGGCTGCTATTTGGTTGATGGGTAGTGTTGGGTCTAGAGTCAAGAAGACCTGAATTCAAATCCAGCTCAAACATATGCTACCTGTGTGACCCTGAGCAAGTCATTTAGCCTCGTTTCCTTGTCTGTAAAATGGGAATAATAATATCACCTATTTCACGTGGGAAATAGGGAAGATAAAATGAGATGTTTGTGAAGTGCTTTACAAACCTTAAAATACTATAGGAATGCTAGCTATTATTATTATTATTACCAGACTGCAAATGAACTGGCTGGAAAAGTGGGAGCGTTTTACATGCAGTCCATCACTAACTTAGTAAAGTAAAACTCAAAATCAATATCAAATTAGATGAAAGAATAAACATAAGAAAATATGTTGCACAATTGAAGCAACTCCAACATGATCTAGCTATGGACATCAAAAAATAGGAAATGGATGAAAGCAGACATTGATATAGATCATTTCTTAAGAATGAAAATCAGTCACTATAACAAAGAAACCAAACAAACACAGAAACAGCCTAGGGTGATGTCCTTCCCAGGTGGAGAGATATGGCAGCCAAAAATCACACCAGTTTAGAATATAAATTAATTTGTAATTAGAAGAGTGGTGAAAGATTAAGAGCAATTTCACTTCATAAAACAATGAGAAAGAGTAGAGGAAGAAACAAGCTTACAGAATGTTCATTGAGAAACCCAACTAAGCCAGGTCACTCTTTTCCCTCCCTGTCTCTGCCCCCTGACTTCCCTGGTTTCCTTCCAGTCCCAGCAAAAATCTTACCTCCTATGGGGGAGCCTCTTAATTCTACCCCTCTTGATTCTAGGGTATTTCAGCTGTTGATTTCATCCTGTATGTAGTTTGTTTGTATATAGTTATTTACATGTTGTCTCCCCCAATAGACTGGGATCTCCTTGAGAGTAGCAAATGCCTTTTACCTTTCTTTGTATCCCCAATGCTTAGCACAGTGCCTAGCACATAAAATGACACTTAATAAAGGTTTGTTGACTGACTAAGGGCATTTAAGAATGAAACTGGATGGAGGACAAAAACATATGAAAGATGAAAACCATCCATAAAAATATTTATGAACTTTTTCTCCGTAATAGTGGAACTCTAACATCAAAAGTCCTGGTGGGCTAGAAATAGTACTAAAGAAAGCAAAGATGGGAAGAATGCGCAGAATACACCAAACACACACATACATAGACACACGCACATATAGAGAAGGTCTATGCTAAAGTCTACACACTCACCGGCCCTGAAGTCAGGAGGACCTGAGTTCAAATCCAGCCTCAGACCAAACACTTGACACTTACTAGCTGTGTGACCCTGGGCAAGTCACTTAACCCCAATTGCCTCACCAAAAAAAAAAAAAAGTCTACACACTCACAAAAGAGTTGAGAAGCAATTCTCAAGATATCTAAAATAGAGGAAGATAAATAAAGCTTGAAATAAATCACAAATTTCATTAATAAAAAAAGATACCAAGAAAATATCAATAATTTCAAAACCACATGCCTATTCTCCCAATATTGAACCTTTATAATAATATATACAAATGGAAAACATCTTTGATGAAGGACTCAAAAGGGAATGAACAGTTTTTCACCAATTACACATTTTATAGTTCAGCCATCACCTCTGCACAGTCACAAAATTGTCAATGAACATGTATTAAACATTAATTATTAATTCAAGCATTTATTTATTAAAATGGATTGAAAATTCAAAATCACACAAGATTCCTTGACAGATATAACAGAGATGACTATGTATGACTACCTAATAATTATTCATATCCAGCAAGGCATAAAACAGGTAGATGTATGCTTGCCGAAGATGTTTGCCACTACTATTGAGAATGTCCAGCACAGAGTCTAAATGCAAGGAGGATTTCTTGTAGATCAAGGGTTCTTCACCTTTTTTTTGTGTTATGATCCCCTTTGGCAGTCTGATGAAGCCTCTGATCTTCTTCTCAGTTTTTAAACGAATAAATTAAAATACTTTGGATTACATAGGAAACTAATGATATTGAAAAAGTTAACAATATATGTCTACATGTGTATGTATATATAGTATATATGTGTGTATGTATATATGTGTATATATGTATATATATGTGTGTATATAAAAATATATATAGATGGACCAGAGATTAAGAACCTCTGCTTTATACAGTAAGGTCCTACAGATGTTCCTGCTTATTAATAACCTTGTACTAATTGTATCAAGCTCTAGAACACTGAAGAGTTTCCTAAATGAGATCCATGAAAACTTACAAGGGTTCAGCCTAACTATCCACACAGGAAAAACCAAGTGGATGAAGAATGTCCATTGTCTAAATTATGAGATGCAGCTGGACAGACAACTTATAGAACTGGTCCTTCAGTGCCTATGCCTTGCACAGATAGTGTGGGTGGACAGTGAACTAGCCCAGAACTGAGTAGGAGTAAAAGAGTAGGCTACATTGCCTTTCAGAAATCGTACAGGACTTTTAATGAACCCAAGTTTCTCATTGAAACAAAGATCACTCTTTTTTTTAACATTAACATATCTGTGAGTCATAAAATACCATGACCTCTAAAGAATGAAAGTTGAACGTCATACAAAGGAAATAAAGAGGCATGTGTAGATGTGAGTATGAAAAACAGAAGCAATAATCAAGCTCTCCCTTTCCTTTCTTTCACATTTACATTTCATTTTTATTTTTAGTTCCCCATTCTCTGCCTCTCTCCACCTTCTCCTCCACCCATTGGAAGACAACAAATATGATGCCCATTACACATACGTAGTCATGCAAAACATATTTCCATAGTAGCCATGTTTTTAAAAAAAAGCAAGGAAAAATAAAGGAAAAAAATGCTTCAATCTACATTCTGAGTCCATCACTTCTTTATCTTGAGGTGAATATATATATATATATATATATATATAAAATTTTATATCATGAGTCCTTTGAAGTTATGGTGGATCATTGTACTAAAGATCTCCTTTTTCAAAGGAAGGAGGATAAGACTGTCAACTGTGCCTTACCCCTGCATAGTGGATGGAAGGTCTAAACAGTAGGCATCCCTCCCACTGATCAGCTGAACCAGAGTCAAAAGTCTTCTGAACGAGGCTAGGGAATCTCACCTACCCTCTCCTGCCTGAGGGAGAAATTCAAATAAATGACCTGTCACATTTTCACAAAGCACTGGAAACAAAGTGGGTGTGAATTGAGTAAAGGCTGAAAAAACTAGGATATATAATGTAATGGAACAGCATTTTTGCCATTAGAAATTATGGAAGGGGGGAATCAGAAAAAACTTGGAAAGATTTGTGTGATCTGATGAAGAGTAAAATGAGCAGAACCAGGAGAATAATCTATACAATTATTAAAATATTGTACAAGAGAGGGAGTTGGTCCCACATTTCCATCCCTCTCCTTAAAATATAGTCATAGATAAGGTATTAATGTGTTGACAAGGTGTGAATACCTTGTTATCCCTTTATAAATATAAACATTTTTCTTTGATTGAATTAGAAGGGGCAATGCCATTGCCAGGGTGGAAAACTGACTACACCCCTAGAGACCTTCAAATAGCTGTGCCTAAAATTAGTAGACACACTTCCACTTTAGTTCAAAGAGGCTAAGCCAGGCATAGCCTTGTGATGGAGACCCCTATGGAGGGATCGTTCTGTCTCCTAGAACTATTCCACCAGTTGGAGACATTGCATCCATTAAGGAACAGAAATGCGCACTTTGAAGACAGACACAGAGACAGAAAAAAAAATGTGTACGGTAGAAGCAAAAAAGAAAGCTGGCTATGTACTCAGGGCTGAGCTGCAGAGAGGAGCAGACCCAGAAAGCAGACTGTCTAATAAAGACTCCAGGCCCGGCAGGAAGTTTCTGAGGACCGCGTGAGGACAGAATGGATGGCAGCTTCAAAATCTGGGCCAGAGGCATGAGGTGAACGGGCCACATGCGTTGCCTTCATATATTCTCCACTCTCATTGTACTCTAATTTTGTAACCTCTCTTTCCGCAGATCCTGAGTGTATTTGTGCAAGAGCATGCCCCAGATCCAGGCTTAGAATATTTTGTAGCTCCTGTTCTTACTATGCTAAGTAAATTCTTTTCTTTGAGGTAATTGGGCCTCCTAGCTGACTAGTAAGGAAAGGAAACTAGACAGGCCTCTAATGCTATAGCTTTGGAAATGTAGCACCCCTCCCCCCCCTCCCCCGCCAGAGTGCACTTAATACCTGGGAGTAGCTGCCACTATCTGAGGGAACCAGCCCTCAAGTTTAAGTACAAGTTGGGGAGGTAGGGTTAGGGGGTTCCCACTACAATTCTGTTGTAGTCATTTCAGTCATTTCATTCCGTCCATTTCAGTCCAGTCATTTCAGTCATATCCAACTCTCCAGGACCCCATTTGGGGTTCTGTTAGCAAAGACACTGAAATGGTTTGCCATTTCTTTCTCAACTCTATTTATAGATGATGAAACTAAGGCAAATAGGGTTCAGTGACTTGCCCAGGGTCACACAGCTAGGAAGTGTCCAAGGCTGGATATGAGCTCAGGTCTTCTTAACAGCAGGCTCAGCACTCCATCCACTGCACCTCCTAGCCACTACAATTACAAAGGAAAGTAAATATGAAAGTGTTAAGAACTCTGATCAGTGCAATGAGTATTGATGAAGCGTATTTCTCACCTCTTGACCAAGGCTTAATGGACTATAAGTGTAGAATGAGACACATTTTTCAGACATAACCATTATATGGAATTGTTCTGATTGACTTTACTTATTTGTTACAAGGGAAGAGTTGTGGAGGGAATAAAGGCAGTAATAGAGTTGCAAAAATACAATAAGAAAAGAGGGCTAATAAAACATTTAAAATATACAGAAGAGAGCAAAAGCAGGTGCAGAAGGGGACACAGACAAGAAGGGCAGTGTTGTTACTACTGTGAAAAAATTTTATATATATTTTCAAATGCCGTATCTGTACATAATAGAGAAGCATGTTTTTTATATGGAAATGTTCATGTTTATTGATGTTTATCAGGTTCAGAATTAAAATAATAAAATTTGGAAAAATGATTTTTAAAAACCCTCACTTAATTTACATATTCAGCACCTTACCAATCAAACTACCAAAAAATTATTTTATAGCTCTAGAAAAAACAATAACAAAATTTCTCTGGAAGAACAAAAGGTCCAGAATATCAAGGGAACTAATGAAAAGAAATGAAAGAGAAGGTGGCCTAGCTGTACCAGATCTTAAATTGTATTATAAAGCAGCAATCATCAAAACTACTTGGTACTGGATAAGAAATAGAGTGGTGGATCAGTGGAATAGGTTATGTATGCAAGACACAATAGTCAATGACTATAGTAATCTACAATTTGATAAATCCAAAGACTCTAGGTTCTGGGATAAGAAACCACTATTTAACAAAAACTGCTGGGAAAACTGGAAACTAGTATGGCAGAAACTGGGCATAGCATACCAATATCTTACACCCTATACCAAGATAAAGTAAAAATGGGTACAGGATTTAGATATAAAGACTGATGCTATAAGCAAACTAGGAGAGCAAGGAATAGTTTACCATTCACATCTATGGAGAAGGGAAGAATTTATGACCAAACAAGAGATAAGAGAACATTATGAAATGCAAAATGGATAGTTTTGATTACATTAAATTGAAAAATTTTTGCACAAACAAAGTCAATGCATCCAAGATTAGGAGGGAAGCAGAAAACTGGGAAAGAATTTTTACAACCAGTATCTCTGATAAAGGCCTCATTTCTAAAACATATAGAGAACTGAGTCACATTTATAAGAACATAAGTCATTTCCCAATTGATAAATGTTCAAAGGTTATAAACAGGCAGTTTTCAGAGGAAGAAACTAAAGCTATCTATAGTCATATGAAACAATGTTCTAAGTCACTACTGATTAGAGAAATGCAAATTAAAATGACTCTGAGGTACCACGTCACACCCATCAGATTGGCTAACATGACAAAACAGGACAATGAT
Source organism: Vombatus ursinus (assembly GCF_900497805.2). Classification (NCBI taxonomy): domain Eukaryota; kingdom Metazoa; phylum Chordata; class Mammalia; order Diprotodontia; family Vombatidae; genus Vombatus; species Vombatus ursinus. The sequence goes on along the minus strand of NW_020954546.1, from coordinate 22,079,171 downwards.
AAATGTTGGAGAAGATGTGGAGATGTTGGAATACTAATGCATTGTTGGTGGAGCTGTGAACTGATCCAACCATTCTGGAGAGCATTCTGGAACTATCTCCAAAGGGCTATGAAATTGTGCATACCCTTTGACTCAGCAATAGCACTTCCTGGGCTGTATCCCAAAGATCATAAAAACGGGAAAAGGACCCACATGCACAAAAATATTTATAGCAGCTCTTTTTGTGGTGGCAAAGAATTGGAAATTGAGAGGATGCCCATCAATTGGGGAACGACTGAACAAGTTGTGGTGTATGAATGTAATGGAATACTATAAGAAATGATGAACAGGCAGACTTCAGAAAAACATAAGAAAGACATATATGAACTGATGCTGAGTGAAATGAGCAGAACCATAGTAATATAGTAACAGCCACACTGTGCAATGACTAACTTTCACAGACTTGGCTCTTCTCAGCAATGCAAGGATCTAAGACAACTCCAAAGGACTCATGATGGAAAATGCTGTCCACATCCAGAGAAAGAACCTTGGAGTCTGAATGCAGAAGAAAGCATACTATTTGCTCTCCTTTTCCTTTGTTGTTTTATTTTATTGCTTCATTCTCATAGTTCCTCCCATTAGTTCTAATTGTTCTTTACATCATGACTAATGGGAAAATATGCTTAATATGAATGTGTAAGTAGAGCCTATATCAGATTGCATGCTGTCTTGGGGAGGGGGGAGGAAAGTGAGAAAGAAAAAATTTAAAACTCAAAATCTTATGGAAGTGAATGTTGAAAACTAAAAATAAATAAATAAAATTTTTAAAAAACCCTTCACTAAAGGTTAAAAAAAGTCCTACCTGGGTCCTGGGGTTCAGCTCCCCTTGTTACTTGATAGGGTATAACAGTCTACTGCACTATGGCTAATGAACTCTCTTCCTTTCAGAATCCTTATGATTCAGAGTCAAAGGCTTGCTCAGGAAAACATTCCCTTCCCCTTAAGACTTCCCGCACCCTCATTTCTGTCAATCAAATAAGATAATATCTGAAAAGTGCTTAACACAATGCCAGCCACAGAGTAGGCACTTCCAAAACAAAAATGCTTATTCCCTCCCTTTCTCCTGTCCACCTAATCTCCACCCATATCCACATTCTGTGGTGCCTTCTAGAACTACATTCTATTGTTACAAACTACCCTTGAAATCTGATCTCTTCCTCTCACGCTCCTTTCATCTTCTTGCAATCACAGAAACTTGGCTTCCCCCAAAGATATCTAAATGTCTTGTTCACCCTCTCCAGTACTGGATGTCCCTTTTCTGTACCTTTTCCCATACTTCTCCCTTCCTCAATCCATCACCAACACATACTGGACCAAGAGGGGCAGTTAACATACTCTTTGCTCCTCACTACCACCTATGTAGTCTCACCCAGCCACCATGAACCAGGAACTTCTCTCCTCTGAAGTTCGATCTCTCTAGGTAGAGAGGCAGCTAGGTGGCCAAGTAGATTGAATACTTGTCTGGGAGTCCAAAAGACCTCAGTTCAAATCTGGCCTCAGACACTACCTATGTGACTGAGCAAGTCACTTAACCTTTGTCCACCTCAGTCCCTAACCATCATCTGTAATATGGGATAATAACAGCACCTACTCTCCCAGAATTGTTAACAGGAATTATCTGAAGAATACTTTGCAAATCTTAAAGCGCTATATATAAATGATAGCTATTACATATCAACTACCCTTTCATGAGCTTGGTAGCAATCCATCCTTGGTACCATCCCTAGATTCACTATCTGGTTCACAGTCTTTCTCTCTACTTCAACCTCTGCCTTAAACTTGGGAACCTCAATATGCCAGCTGATGTTCCTTCTAATACTTTAATTTCCCAATTCATCAACTCCTTAAAGTCCTAAGATGCTAACCTTTTCTTTGCCTCAGCCCTAAACGGGAATGATCAAACCCTGGTTCTCAGCATCACCCATAAGTGTTCTACTTCCTCAGTCCAGATCTCTGGACACCCCTATCTGACCACAACTTCCTATCCTCACCTGTTTCCCTGTACCTGACCCCTCCTATATCTCTTCTCCATCCTCCATCCTTCTAATCACCCCCCTCCATTACTGCTTTCACAGTCTGCTCTGGCTTCATTTTTCCTCCTTAACAATCAGATCAACTTTACACTGTATTCTGTCTTCAAATCACTTTCTCTGCTTGTCCTAATCATGGTTTATTACTTCCCAACCCCCAGCCTTGGGTTGCCCCCACCATCTTGCCTTCTCTGCTTCCAAACATCTGCGGTTGAACATTCACTAACACTCATGTAAAGAAGTTACACGTACAATGATTCACTTAAAAAATTGTTATCTAAACTCATTTGGACCCTCACTGGTGTCTGGCCATTCTGTATTCTTCCCTGGTGGGCTCCCTACCACATTCCCCACAGCATTTGTAACAACCCTTCTCTTCTCTCCTCAAATCCCCTACACCACCGCCTCCTCTGCTCTGCCTTTTAGCAGGGGATTTTGCTTCAGAAGAAAGTTGGGCCCATTCAGTATGAGCTCCTTTCTCCCCAGTTCTACATCTCAAATCTTGCCGATATCATCCCCTATTGTCTCCTCCTCCGATTCAGACTTGGGGGGAGAGGAAGCCTTACCAAGGTCAACTCCTCTCCTGGTGCCATTGATTCTACCCCTCCTATTTTCTCTAGTAATTTGTCCTTCAACCATTCCTTTTATCTTATTTTCAGTCTTTCTTAGACCATTTTTTCCTTCCCAGTTGCATACAAACATGTCTAGATGTCCCCTTTCCTTAAAAAAATAAAAGTCCTCTCTTGACCTTCTCATCTTTCAAGTTATTTTTCTATCTCTTTTTTTTTGTCAATTTTTTTTTTCAAATTAACAAACAGCTGGCTTCTCTCCTTCTATCTCTCCTCTCCCAAAACTGGGAAAAGAAAAAAAGAAAAACAAAACCTCTGCAACAAATAATCATAGCCAAGCAAAATATGTCCCCACAATGACCATGTCCAAAAATGTGTGTCTCATTCTGCAGATCGAGTCCATTATCCCTGTCAGGAGGTAGACAGCATTGTAAATCATTGGTCCTCTGGACTTGTGGTTGATCATTGTACTAATCAGTATTCTTAAATCTTTCAAAATTGTTTGTTTTCACAGTGTTGTTCTTGTGGTCCAGCTTATTCTCCTGGTTCTTCACTCTACAGCAGTGCAAAGTGAGGTGTAAGTGACATCTGCTCCCCCCACCCCATGTATTGACTACTACTTGTCACCCCCTCCCCCATTAGAACTGTGAAATGACTACACAAAATTTCAGGCAAGACAGGAAGGAGAATTTTAATTATCTCTAAAGTCAAAGGGGCAGCTAGGTGTCATGGTGGTTAGAGTGCTGAGCCTGGAGTCAAAAAGACCTGAGTTCAAATCCAGCCTCAGACACTTCCTAGCTGTGTGATGCCAGGCAAGTCACTGAGCCCTCTTCGCCTCAGTTTCCTCATCTGTCAAATGAGCTGGAGAAGGAAATGTCAAACCACCCCAGTATCTTTGCCAAGGAAAATCCCAATGGGGTCACAAAGAATTGGACATGACTGAAAGAGACTGAAAAATAAATATCTCCTGCCTTACGTGTACTTAAGCCAACAAGCATTTGTTAAGCACTTACTGTGTGCTAAGTGCTGAGAATATAAATATAAGCAACATATACATAAATCAGAGTAGATGGAAAGTAGCCTTAGAAGCGAAGACATTAGCAGCCTTGGTACCAGGAAAGGCTGCCTGCCTGAGGTGGCATTAGAGCTGTCTTAAAAGAAACCAGGCTTACCTACTGTTTAAAGTATGTGCTACATATGGGAAATGAGCATTCACTCATGAAAAGCCTGGGATAGCCTCACCTGAACTCAGGTGATCTTGCCAAATTTGGGTCCCAGATCCTCAACAGCCCTGAGGCAGGGACATTGGGAAGTGAAGGAGTTCAGTGGTGGCAGAGATAGGGTAGGAGGAAAGGGCAGAGGGAGGCTGCCCCTTCCCCCTGCTTAGTCTAACCCTGCACTAATGGTCAGGCTGTCTCTCCAAGCCTGCCCCAACCTTTTCTCCCACTGAAGCTCTGGTACAAAATTTTTCAAACCTGTTTCTACTCCAACTGTCCTGCTGAGATGAAAAGTGTGGAAGTGGGGGAGTGGCATGGGGGATGGGAGATCCTATGCTTCCCAAGAGCTTAGGTCACACGGAAAAAATAAGAAACACCTGCCTGGACTAGTCAATGCAGCCAGCCTCTGGTTCTGCTTAGAGCAGGGGCTCCAAGGACCAAAAAGGTCCTTTGGTCTCCAAAGGGTTTAGGAGATAGGCACCTTTTTCTGGTACCAGATATTTTTATTTTTAACAGCCTATCTCTTCCTTCCCCCCCCCCCACCATTGTCAGAATGAGATCTCCTCACCACCTCCCCCAACAAACCTACTAAGAAGTGTTTTCCTTCCTTTATACTCCTGAGAGACTGGGCCCCAGAGCCCTTCAGTGGGAGACAGCAAAGGAACGGTTCTTCTTGTACTGTTAGTCAGCTGACTTGGATTCCAGGTTGGATGCTGATATAGACTAGCTGATGTCACCTAACCACTCTGGGTTCCAATTTCCTAATCTAGAAAATGCTGATATGTCTTTGCCTTGCCTGCCTCAGTAAAACAGCAATGTGGAGAGCGTTAAATGCTCTTTCCATATTAGGCATAGATATGGATAGATGTTTAGAGAATGGGATTTAAAATGTCTTTATTCAACCACAAACATTTTAATAAATTAGCAGGCCATTGTGAACTGGTTTTTTTTTTGTTATTTTTTTTTGTCATTGTTGTTCTTTGTTTTAAGAGATGGTTCTCTCGGTGGGGGAGCAGGAAGAGATATATTAGGAAGCCAAAGTGATGTAAAAATAAAATATATCAATTTTTTTAAAAAAGTAGAATGCTAATGTTCTGGGAAAAGCACTGGGCTTGGAGTCAGATGACATATGTTAGAATTCTCATCACTTTACTTACTTGTGTGACCTTGAGTAAATCATTGAAACCAAAGTAAAACTCCAAGTCTGAAATAGGGAGCTTTGTTTCGGTGGGGCACACTAGAGCTTGGGGAGTAGTGGGGTGGAGACTTGGAGCCAGGAAGACCTGGGTTCAGATTCTGCCTCTGACCCTTATTACCTCCATGACCTTGAGTAAGTCCTTTAACCTCCCTGAGCCTCAATTTCTTCATCTATAAAATGAAGGGGTTGGTCTCGATGCTTTCTAATGGTCTCTTTTAGCTGGAAATCTCCAGGTTGTTGAAAACAGCTAGGTGGCACAGTGGGTGAAGTGCAGGGCCTGGAGTCAGGAAGACTCATCTTCCTGAGTTCAAATCTGGCCTCAGACACTTACTAGATGTGTGACCTTGGGCAAGTCACTCAATCCTGCTTGCCTTAGTTTCCTCATCTACAAAATGAGCTAGAGAGGGAAACGGCAAACCACTCTACTATCTTTGCCAAGAAAACCCCAAATGGGGTCACAAGGAGACCGAAAGGACTGATCAGTTGCTACAAGTCGGATTGCCGGAAGGTCAGACGACTGGTGGCTGGAATGGGAGAGGAGAGGAAAGGAACAGGGTGTTCCCTCTTCCCCACCCTCAGTTATGGTCAGGTTGTCTCCCCTAAAGGCACCTGCCTCTTCTCCCACCGCCCACGGAGGCCACAAGCTGTACCCTCTGGAGGATTGTGGTGCCAACCATCCTGCCAAGATTTCTAGCTCTGTTCTTAAGCTTCGTGAGCCCCGGCTTCCTCCTCCGTAAACCGCCCAGGTTGGCCCAGCTGCCTTTGCTACTAGCTCTGAAGCCTCTGCTACCCATCATGTGCGAGGCACTGCGGCAGCAGCGTTGGGAAGACTGCAGAGGATTGAATAAATGTCCGGAATCCATGACGTGTTTGACTGGAAAGTGGAAGGGAGCAGCTCCCTGAAGCTCGTCCACCGCATTCCAAAGCCTAGCTCCCCTCTCTCCGCAAGCTGCCCCCTCCTCCTAGCCCTGGCCCCGTCCTGGCAGGTCCAGCTCCAGGCCCGCGCCCCTGCTTGCCAGGGTCCTGTCCTTTAGGCGTGTCCCGCCGCAGCCGCCTGCTTCAGGGATGCAGGAAGGAGGGGCAGGCTGTAAGAGGACTGGGTTGTGGACCACACGCCGATCCGTCAGGCTCAGGTCACCGGTAGCTCACGGACACCCCCTCCCAGTAGCGCCACCGAGGAGCCCCAGCTGCCCAGAACACACAGATCAACCGCAGAGACGACCCACAAAAACCCAGGAGAGCTGGAACCAGGCCCCGCCCGGCTGGAGGCTGGAGAGAAGAGGCCTGCGGAGGCCGCAGCAGCGGGGAAACGGGGATGGCAGCCCAATATTGGGGGGCGTGAGGGGGAGGGCGGGCTCGGGTCTCTGCCCTCGGCGAGGGGAGGGATGTGGGCTTCGCTTGAGGCCACGTGGGCGCTGGACAGAACCACCACCCTCCCCCACTGCGGGCAGGAGCCCTCTTTTTCCGGGAGCCCAAGCCCACTTGAGGAGACTGGGGACGAGAGATGGGGACCGAAAGAGTAGGAGATGAACCCGCCCCCTACCCCCAGACAGTGGCGTTGGAACCCTCGGACTGCCCACATTCCGCAGAGGATGAACACCCGCAGGGAAGGCTGGGCGGGGACTGGCAGAGGGCTGCAGAGGGGCGGGCCGGGTGATGCAAGAGCTGCGGCTGTCTCAGCTGGCCGGGGACTGAGCTCCTAGTAAGGACCAGGGAGGAGCAGGGACCGGGGGAGGAGGAGCAGGGAACTGGGGGAGGCGGCAGAGGGAGAGAAAACGGGGGGAGGGAAAGGAGCAGGAACCGGGGGAGGAGGAGCAGGGAACTGGGGGGGGGGGGGGGCAGAGGAAGAGGGACTGGGAGAGGAGGAGGAGGAGCAGAGACTAGAAGGGTTGGACGTACCCTTTCACTTATTGTTACACCGGGAGTGTGCGCAGTTTCCACCCCAGGCCTTTTCCTGCAGTGGGATAGTGATGGAGAGGATGAAGGTCTTGAGGGAAAGCTCACTGGATCCGGTGGTAGGGTATTGATTGATCCTACAGTCACAGATCCAGAGTTGGAAGGAGCCTCAGAGGCCCCTTGTTTCAAATCTCAGCTTTGTCCTGTGTGACCTTGGGAAAGTCACATTCCTCCTCTGGGTCTAATTTCCCATTGAGAATAATAATGTATAATGACATCTTTATACATTTTATTGTTTACAACAGACCTGTGAGGTAGTTGCTTCAGGTTCTCTGCCCGTACTTTTCCAGATGAGGACACAGGCTCAGAGGGTCCATTGCCTTGCCCCTGGGCCATCCAGCTGCTGTGTCTGTCACTTTCAGACTTGAGATGCAGCCAGCCCTCTCTCCAATAAGCCCCATGCTGGGGTCCATAATAGTCTGATCTGGGTTTAGCCTCACATCTTACCTTTGTCTAGCACCAAGCCCCTTGTTATATGTGGCTTTCTTTAATCCCCACAGAAATATAGGCAATGCAAGTGGTATTAACCACACTTCACTTGAGGAGATTGAAATCCAGAAAGTTTGAGATCATACATTAATCAAATGAGCAGATATGGGACAAGAACGAAGATCTTCTGACCTTGGGTAGAAGCTCTCTCTCTCTCTTTTTTCTTCCCTACATTCAGAATCATAGATTTAGAGCTAGAAGGGGCTAACTCCCTCATTTTACAGATGAAAAAGCTGAGGCCTATGAGGTTAAGTGACTTGCCCAAAGCCACTTACCTGGTAAGTGACAAGTGAGATTTTGATTCCAGAACGTCTGACTCCAAATCCAAAGGTTTTCCCATGTAGACTTAGTCCACTCTGATGAGTGAACTCTGGACCAATGAGTGTCCCAGAGTGTAGAACCAGAAGCAATGGATTGAAGCCTGCGACAGAATTCTGTTTGTGTGTGAGAAAACCTTCCTGACAGAGCTCCAGAAGGTGGAATAGGCTGCCACGAGATGCCCCAGGATTCATCGTTGTTGTTGTTCGGTCACATCCTACTCTTGGTGACCCCATGGACCACAGTATGACAGGCCCTTCTATCCTACCCTATCATCCAAAGTCTGTCCAAGTTCATGTTCATTGTTTCCATGTTACTATCTATCCATCTCATCCTCTGCCATCCCCTTCTCCTTTTGCCTTCAGTCTTTCCCAACATCAGGGTCTTTTCCAATAAGTCCTGTCTTCTCATTATGTAGCCAAAGTATTTAAGCTTCAGCTTCAGTATTTGACCTTCTAGTGAATAGCCTGAATTAATTTCTTTTAAGTATTGACTGGTTTGATCTCCTTGCTGTCCAAGGACTCTCAAAAGTCTTCTCCAGAACCACAATTTGAAAGTTTTTGTTCTGCAGCATTCAGCTTTCCTTATAGTCTGACTCTCACAGCCATACGTTGCTACTAGAAAAACCCTAGCTTTGAGTATACGGAACTTTGTCAGCAAGGTGATGTCTCCACTTTTTAGTAGCTGTCCAAATTTGCCATAGTTTTCCTTCCAAGGAGCAAGTGTCTTTTAATTTTATGGCTGCAGTAACCATCCGCAGTGATATTGGAGCGCAAGAATTTAAAATCTGACACTGCTTCCATTTCTTCTGCCTCTATTTGCCAGGAAGCGATGGGACCAGTTGCCAAGATCTTAGTTTTTTGTTAAGTTTCAAGCCAGCTTTTACATTCTCTTCTTTCACCCTCGTCAAGAGACTTCTTAATTCCTCTTCACTTTCTGCCATCAGAGTGGTATTGTTTGCATCTAAGATTGTTGATATTTCTCCTGGCAATCTTAATTCAGGCTTGTGGTTCATCCAGCCTAGTATTTTGTATGATGTACTCTCATATAAGTTAAATAAATAAGGTGACAACATACAGCTGCCTTGAATGCCTTTTCCAATCTTAACCCATTCAATTGTTCCATGTTCAGTTCTAACTGTTGCTTCTTGGCCCATGTACAGGTTCCTCAGGACACAGGCAAGATAATCTGGTACTCCCATCTTTTTGAGGACTTGCCATATTTTGTTGCGATCCACTCAGTCAAGGCTTTAGTGTAGCCAATGAAACAGAAGTAGGTGTTTTTCTGCAACTCTCTTGCTTTCTCCATAATCCAGTGAATATTGGCAATTTGGTCCATAGTTCCTCTGTTTCTTCAAAAACCAGCCTGCTCTTCTGGTAATTCATGGTTCACCCATTGCTGAAGCCTAGCTTGCAGAATCTTAAACATAACCTTGCTGGCATGTGAAATAAGTGCAATTGTTCAGCAATTTGAGCGTTCTTTGGCATTACCCTTCTTTAGAATCGGAATGTAAACTGATCTTTTCCAATCTAGTGGCCACTGTTGATTTGCTGGCACATTGAGTACAGCACTTTAACAGCATCATCTTTTAGGATTTTAAATAGCTCAGCTGGAATTCCATCGCTTCCACTAGCCTTATTATTAGCAACGTTTCCTAAGGCCCGCTTGACTGCATTTTCCAATGTCTGACTCTAAATCAGTAACCACACCATCATGGTTATCAGTGATGTTAAGATCTTTCTTGTATAGTTCCTCTGTGTATTCTTGTCCACCTCTTCTTAATTCTGCTTTTCTTTAGTCCCAACCATTTTTATGTTTTATCATACCCATTTTTGAATGAAACATTCTCTTGATATCATTAATTTTCTTGAAGAGATCTCTTGTCTTTCCCATTCTATTGTTTTCTTCTGTTTCTTTGCTTTGCTCATTTAAGAAAATCTTCTTATCTCTCCTTGCTCTTCTCAGGAATTCTACATTCAGTTGGGTATATCTTTTCCTTTCTCCTTTACCTTTGACTTTCCTCAGCTATTTGTAAAGTCTCATCAGACAGCCATTTTGCTTTCTTGCTCTTCTTTTCTTTGGGGTGTTTTTGTTGCTGCTTCCTGCCAACATTGTGAACCTCTGTCCACAGGTCTTCAGGCACTCTTATCTACCATATCTGATCCCTTAAAACTATTCATCACTTCTGCTTCATGTTCGTAAGGGATGTTATTTAGGTCATACCTATATGGACTGATGGTTCTTCATACTTTCTTCAATTTAAATATGAATTTTGCAATAAGAAGCTCATGATCTGAACCATAGTCAGCTCCAGGTCTTGTTTTAACTGACTGTGGAGAACTTCTCCTCCTTTGACTGCAAAAATACAATGAATGTGATTCCTATATTGACCATCTAGTGATGTCCTTGTATAGTCACCTTCTGAGTTGTTGAAAGAGTGTTTGCTGTGACCAGGGAGCTACCTTGACAAAACTCTCTTAGTCTCTGCCCTGCTTCATTTTGAACTCTGAGGCCAAACTTGCCTGTTATTTCAATTATCTTTTGATTAGATATCTTTCAGACATTAGATGTCATCATTAGATATCATCAAGCAAACTCAGCCCTGCATGGTGATGCATGGTGACATGTAGCAACCATTGTCAGGGGTTTGCAGAAGTCAGCTTGGGCCAGCTGCCTAGGGTGGATTATTAAATTTTTGATGTGAGCTCTTAATACCTTGGAAAATTGGCAAAGGCCAAATCTGGACTCGATTTATTGTTTGGTGATTTTCTACATTTAAGAAAGTGAAGGAGAAAATGTTAACAATGCCAATTAAACTTAACTGTGTCCTATATCCATTCCCCCACCCCACCCTAAGCTGGTTGTTAAACATTTACTCTCCTATCCATTGGTTATAGAGGGGATTCTTATTCAAAATAAGGCTAGAAGTAAACGGCCCCTGAGATTCTCCAACTCTGAATTCTCAGTCAGGCTCTGTAAAACTATCTTTGAAACCACATAAGTTGGGGAGTGAGGAGGAAAAGAGGGCGATCAATTAACAACTATTTATTAAGGACCTACTGTGTGTGAGGTACTAGGGGCTGAGGACACAAGCACAAAAAAACAGTTTCTATTTTCAAAAAGCTTATTTTCCAATGTGGGAGATAACAAGAAAAGCAGGGTTCAGCAGGGGCTATTGTAACATGCTTAACCCCAAGTCCATCAAGATCCTGACAGGACTCACTGTTGACAATCCTGTGGGGAGGGAGCATTACGGATGGGTTTCTCCTTAGCTAGTGAGAATAAGGTCCAACAGTTCTCAAGGAAAACCCTTCCCTTACTAGTACCCTGCCTCTCTGAGCTTAACTATAAGTGACCAGAAAATTATAATGACCAAGCTTGTCCCCAAATAGGAGATAGGAGAAGGCACCTCTCTACCTTCTTTTCCCAGGCAGGGGGATTGTTGGTGTGGAATATGGTATATAAAGTCAGACCTTTTCGTATGTTGGTTAGCTTTCCTGAATTGGCTTCCTTCAACTCTTTTTGATTCTTTGTTATAAGGGATGGCTCTTTGGGATGGGAAGCAGGAATCTGGGAGGGGATACATTGGGAATTGCAGGGAAGGGAAGGGAGGAGAGATACATTGGGAAATGTAGGTGATATAGTAAGAAGAAAAGATATCATTGAAGCTGTTTTTAAGTGCCCATCAACAAAGACCTAGACCAAAAGGGTGTGGAGAGGGGCAGCTAGGGGGCACAGTGGATAGAGCTCCAGCCTTGGAGTCAGGAGGACCTGAGTTCAAATCCAGCCTCAGACACTTGACACTTACTAGCTGTGTGATCCCGGGCAAGTCACTTAATTCTGATTGCTCATTTAAAAAAAAAAAAGGCAAAGGGTGTTGGAGAAAGAATTCCCAGAATAAGGAGCTTGGAATTAGAAAACCTGAACTCAAATGTAGCCTCAGTGTGACCCTGGGCAAGTAACATAACCTTTCTGTGTGTCACCGTCCTCCTCTATAAAATGAGGCGGTTGACCTAGATTACTTCAAAGAGTTCTTTGACTCACTTTTATCGCAGTCACCAACAGACTGTGGGGCCTTGAGCAAGTTATTCCCCTTGTCCATGCCTCAGTTTACTCCTCACTGAAGTGAGGGTGATGGCATATCACACCCACAGGGGAGTTAAAGATGCCAAAAATATTAATCACCAACACATTTTGTGTTAACAAAGAATTAGAAGCAAAGGAGGTGCCTGTCTATCAGCCTATGGCTAAACAAATTGTGATACAGGAACATAATGGAATTTTACTGCACCATAAGAAATTATAAATATGAACAATTAAATGATGCGTGGGAAGACGTGTTTGAGCTGACCATCCCCCTCACCATCCCTGTGCCTTTCCAAACCAAAACAGCTGTGGGTGGTCAACATTCCTCCATGTGTACTATCTACCTAAAGAAATATAAGTTCCTTGAGGCCAGCAATTGCCTTGCTCTGGTACTGTATTTGTGCCCCCAGCTTTTGGCACATGGAAAGTGCTTCCTGAATGTTTTTCTTGTCATTCATTCACCTAATGCAGAGGGAGCTAATCCAGGAAAACATGTGCAATGACTGCAGGTAACAAGGGAAATGGGAAGACCAGTTCCCAAAATGCTGTCTAATTATATTAACCAAATTTGAGTCTGGAGAAGGTTGAGAAAATGTGCCATCAAAAGGCAAAAAAGGGGACTAAAAATTGAAAAATAAAATACAATTTAAAAAAGTTAAAAAGGCAAAAAGGGAAACTTTTTCAGAGGTTAGGGACTATGGGGTTGGAATATTCTGTAAGCTATCAGACAAGGTTGATGTGTTGTTTGTTTTTGTTGAACTGTTCTCCCCCCCTCCCCTTTTCTTTTCTTTTTTTGTTTCAATATCTCTTAATAGGGGATGGGTAGGGATATACTCAGAAGTAAAGGTGATATAACAATAAAGGACAGCCATAAAAATGAGATTTAAAAAAAAAAAGAAGTAAGAGGGTTGGATTATCTTAACCTGGGGTCCTTGAATTTGTTTTTAAAATATTTTAATAAAATTATTTCAACATAACTGGTTTCCTTGTAATCTTATTGATTTCATTTAATGCATTTGAAAACATGATTATGAGAAGGGGTCTGTAGACTTCACTAGCCTGCTGCCCAAAGTGACCATGGCACACAAAAGGTTAAGGAACTCTTGGATTGAATGATCTCTTAAATTATCCTCCACTGTGAAGTCTATGTCCCTTTTAAGGAGCCAATCTGCAGCTCGAGGCAAAAGTCCAAGCTGTGGAATCACTGAATCATCTCCATTCAAATACCATTTTCCTTGTGCTGCAGATCTCTGCATTGAAGAGAACCCTGGAATTTTACAACTAGTTAGTCACAGAGCTAGGACTGGAGTCCAGGTCTCTTGGCCCCCGTTTAAGGCTTTTTCCACACTCATTCATGCCATGAAGCTCTGCCTCACTCAAATCCATTTCAAGAGCAAGTCAAAACATCACTCTCGTGATGTCATTGGTCCTCTTTGAGAACAGAGGATGCACATCATCCAGACTAAAAGTGAGGAAGAGTTTACATGAAATAAAAATAGAAACTCTATTAGCCTGTCCGGGAAACTCTTTCAAAGACTTCCAATTAGAACTTGAGTTTGGTTTTTCTTTTTGTTTTTTTGAGTTTGCTTTTTAATAGGTTGCAAAATTGAGGGGATAGATCACTGAAGGTGTGGTTACACTCCCTGCAATGGGAAACCAATGGTAGAATAGGGCTTTTATGGGAAAAAGGATGTTATTAGACAAATATATGGTGGGGGAAAAAATCTGGGGACCAATTATGACATCAAAATAAATGATGAAACACTATCTTTCACTTCTTTGTAAAGAGGTGCTGGACCAGAGTTGGGGTTCATTCCTAACCTTTTTTTGTGTGTCTTGGCAGTCTGGTGAGACCTATAGATTTCTTCTTAGAATAATGTTTTCAATGAATAACATAAAATGTGCAGGATCACAAAGACAATCAATTACATCAAAATAACATTTATCAAAATGTTTAAGAAAAAGTTCATGGAGCCCTGATTTAGAAACCCTCCTTCCCCCGTTAGAAGTACAGAATAAGACATGCATCCTCTAATGCGACCACCAGATTCACTTTGCTTGATTCCACGTTTTGTTTCAAGGGAGAGGCTTCTGCTTGTGAAGGTGGGGGGCATAGTGACAGATAGGAAAAAAGAACATCATTAAAATTGTTTTTTAAAATGCATATAAAAAAGACGTGCAGAGGGAACAGAAATAGAGCAATTTGTTACCACTTTATCATACTTAATATGTATTTCTTTTTAAAATTATGTAACACAAATCCACATTTTCCTTGTATAATCCTCTCTACTGTTTGATTTTATTGAAATGTTTGCATATGGTAATAATCATTAACTTTACAATAAAAAATTTTTTTAAAAATCAATTCAGTTTTATACCTACAACAAGAAAAACTGGACAGATATCCCCTGTGCTTCCATGTAACCATAAAACGTGATGGAAAATAAGGGAAGAGCCCCCAACTCCTTTGATGGATTCTCTGTGGCAGATTTTAAAAGGAAGATTTGGACCAGCAAGAGTTCCCCAGGACTGGCATGCATGGACGGATCGCAGGTCACACCGCTGGAAGGAAAATCCATATCAAGCAGATAGCGGTTCACTAGGATAGAGGAGAGGAGAGTGGGACTGGCTGAAAGGAATCAAGATGTCAGTGCCCAGTGGAAGGGGAGGCTTTTGGGGACAGATTTTTTTTTTTTTAATGAGTAACAGTAAACAGCTCAAAGACTTTTCCTTGCAAGCCCATGAGATAGGAAGTGCTAGTATTATTCTTCATAGCTGTGGGCACTGAAGACCCAGAAAGTTCTCACCCCCAAAGTCCTTGGCACTGTCAGAAACCCATAGATTTTATCGGTGGAAATGAAATTAAGTAGGAAGCCTTAACATCTGCTTTGCTGCTGCACCATAAGGATATTGGACTTTTTCATCTGATTTGCAGCTGAAATCTTCCACATGTATTGTCTCTTCTATTAGAACATGAACTCCTTGAGTGCAGAGACTGTCTTGACTTTCTGTATCTATCCTCAGCACTTAGCACATAGTAAATGCTTCTTTCATTCCTTATTCCCATCTGAGAGTAGGAAACAGACTTAGGGAATTGCTGTGACTGGCTTAGGGTCACACAGCTGGTAAATTTTGAAACAATAGGGAGAAGACATGACTATGGGGGTGTTAGCATAGGGCCTGGGGAAAACTGTTAGCACATTATCTTTGTTGTTGTTCAGTCATGTCTGATTTTTTGTGACCCTGTTTAGGGTTTACTTGGCAAAAATACTAGAGTGGTTTGCCATTTCCTTATCCAGCTCATTTGACAGATGAGGAACTCAGGCAAATAGGGTTAAGTGACTTACACAGAGTCACACAGCAAGGAAGCATCTGAGGCCTAATTTGAACTCAGGTCTTCCTGACCCCGGGGACTGGTGCTTTATGCACTGCACCACCTACCTGCCCCCTACACATATTATCTTCTACAAAAGGAGGCATATTAGGGGGAGTCCCTGATCAAACTGAAGAGCTTTCTAAGCAATCTGAGAACATGTTTGGGTGTGAGCCATTATTAGTTTGTTCAACTTAAAGACTTTCGTTGTACAACCTGATGAGATTACAGGGCATTGGCCTTTAAATAGAGGTGACACACCATATACCAAAATAAAGTCAAAATGGGTCCATGATTTAGATATAAAAGCTGATACTGCAAGCAAACTGGGAGAGCAAGGAATAGTTTATCTATCAGATTTATGGAGAACAGAAGAATTCATGACCAAACAGGAGATAGAGAACATTACAAAAAGCAAAATGGATAACTCTGATTACATTAGATTGAAAAATTTTTGCCCAAACAAAGCCAATGCAACCAAGATTAGAAGGAAAGTAGAAAATTGGGAGAGAATTTTTACAATCAGTCTCTTTGATAAGGGCCTCATTTCTAAAATATAGAGAGAATTAAGTCAAATTTATAAGAATACAAGTCATTCCCCAATTGATAAATGGTCAAAGGATACAAACAGGCAGTTCTCAGATGAAGAAATTAAAGCCATCTATAGTTGTATGAAAAAATGCTCTAAATCACTATTGGTTAGAGAAATGCAAATCAAAACAACTCTGAGGTACCACATCACACCTATCAGATTGGCCAAGATGACAAAACAAGAAAATGGTAAGTGTTGGGGAAGATGTGGGAAAATTGGAACACTAATACATTGTTGGTGGAGTTGGGAAAAGATCCAACCATTTTGAATTTTATTTTTTTAATTTATTTATTTTGATGTATCAACAATCACTTCCATATGCTTTTGAGTTTAAAAAATTTCTCTCCCTTCCTCCCCACCACCCTCCCCAAGATGGCACACAATCTGATACAGGTTATACATATACATTCCTATTAAACATATTTTCACATTAATGATATTGTAAGGAAGAATTAGAACCAATAGGAGGAACCACAAGAAAGAGGAAACAAAACTCAACAGAAGGAAAAAAAATAGCAAACAGCGTGCTTTGATCTGCATTCAAACTCCATAGTTTTTTCTTTGGATGTGGATAGCATTTTCCATCACAAGGCTTTTGGAGATATCTTAGATCCTTGTATTGCTGGGAAGGGTTAAGTCTATCAATATTAGTCATCACACAACATGGCTGTTATTGTGTACAACGTTCTCTTGGTTCTGTTCACTTCACTCAGCATCAGATCATACAAGTCTTTCCAGGTTTTTCTGAAGTCAGCCTGTTCATCATTTCTTATAGCAAAATAGTATTCCATTACATTCATATACCACAACTTGTTCAGCCATTCCCCAGTTGATGGGCATCCCCTCAATTTTCAATTCTTTGCCACCACAAAAAGAGTTGCTATAAATATTTTTGTACGTGTGGGTCT
This sequence comes from Vombatus ursinus, assembly GCF_900497805.2. Classification (NCBI taxonomy): domain Eukaryota; kingdom Metazoa; phylum Chordata; class Mammalia; order Diprotodontia; family Vombatidae; genus Vombatus; species Vombatus ursinus. The sequence goes on along the minus strand of NW_020954546.1, from coordinate 22,062,396 downwards.
TTTCCCCGTTTAAGTGCTATTGCTGGATCAAAGGGTATGCACATTTTTATAGCCCTTTGGGCATAGTTCCAAATTGCTCTCCAAAATGGTTGGATCATTTCACAACTCCACCAACAATGCATTAGTGTTCCAATTTTCCCACATCTTCTCCAACATTTGTCATTTTCTTGTTTTGTCATCTTGGCCAATCTGATAGGTAAGATGTGGTACCTCAGAGTTGTTTTGATTTGCATTTTTCTAATCAATAGTGATTTAGAGCATTTTTTCATATGACTATAGATGGCTTTAATTTCTTCATCTGAGAACTGCCTGTTCATATCCTTTGACCATTTATCAATTGGGGAATGACTTGTATTTTTATAAATTTTACTTAATTCTGTATGTGTTTTAGAAATGAGGCCCTTATCAGAGAGACTGGTTCTAAAAATTCTTTCCCAATTTTCTACTTTCCTTCTAATCTTGATTGCATTGGCTTTGTTTGTGCAAAAACTTTTCAATTTAATGTAATCAAAGTTATCCATTTTGCTTTTCATAATGTTCTCTATCTTGGGTCATGAGTTCTTCTGTTTTCCACAAGTCTGATAGGTAAACTATTCCTTGCTCTCCCGGTTTGCTTACAGTATCAGCCTTTATATCTAAATCATGAACCCATTTTGACTTTATTTTGGCCTATGGTGTGAGATTTTGATCAACGCCTAGTTTCTGCCATACTCTTTTCCAGTTTTCCCAGCAGTTTTTTTTCAAAGAGTGGGTTCTTATTCCAGTAGCTGGGGTCTTTGGATTTATCAAATAATAGACTATTATGGTCATTGACTACTGTGTCTTGCATAGTTAACCTATTCCACTGATCCACCACTCTATTTCTTAACCAGTACCAAGCAGTTTTGATGATTGCTGCTTTATAATACAATTTAAGATCTGGAATGGCTAGGCCACCTTCCCCTGCATTTCTTTTCATTACTTCCCTTGATATTCTGGACCTTTCGTTCTTCCAAATGAATCTTGTTATTATTTTTTCTCACTCCATAAAATAGTTTTGGGTAGTTTGATTGGTATGGTACTGAATAAGTAAATTAGCTTTAGTAGAATTGTCATTTTTATTATATTAGCTCGGCCTACCCATGAGCAACTGATGTTTTTCCAATTATTTAGATCTCACTTTATTTATGTGAAAAATGTTTTGCAATTATGTTCATATAGTTCCGAGATTTGTTTTGGGAGGTAGACTCCTAAATATTTTATAATGTCTACAGTAAGTTTAAATGGAATTTCTCTTTCTATCTCTTGCTGTTGGGCTTTGTTGGTAATATATAGAAATGCTGATGAGTTATGTGGGTTATTTTGTAGCCTGCAACTTTGCTAAAGTTGTTTATTATTTCAAGTAGTTTTTTACTTGATTCTCTAGGATTCTCTAAGTATATCATCATGTCATCTGCAGAGAGTGATAGCTTTGTTTCTTTTTTGCCTATTCTAACACCTTCAATTTCTTTTTCTTCTCTTATTGCTAAAGCTAATGTTTTCAGTACAATATTGAACAACAGTTGTGATAACGGACATCCTTGTTTCACCTCAATCTTATTGGAAATGCTTCTAGCTTGTCCCTATTACATATGTTACTAGCTGAAGGTTTTAGGTTGATGCTATTTATTATTTTAAGGAAGACTCTATTTATTCCTATGCTCTTGATCCAACCATTTTGGAGAGCAATTTGGAACTATGCCCAAAGGGCTATAAAAATGTGCATACCCTTTGACCCGGCAATAGCACTTCTAGGGCTGTATCCCAAAGAGATCACACAAATGGGAAAAGGACCCACATGTACAAAAATATTTATAGCAGCTCTTTTTGTGGCGACAAAGAATTGGAAATTGAGAGGATACCTACCAATTGGGGAATGGCTGAACAAGTTGTGGTATATGAATGTAATGGAATACTATTGTACTATAAGAAATGATGAACAGGCTGACTTCAGAAAAACCTGAAAACCTGAAAAGACTTGTATGGTCTGATGCTGAGTGAAGTGAGCAGAACCAAGAGAACGTCATACAAAGTAACAGCCACATTGTGCAATGACCAATATTGATAGACTTAACCCTTCTCAGCAATACAAGGATCTAAGACATCTCCAAAGGCCTCATGATGGAAAATGTTATCCACATCCAAAGAAACTATGGAGTTTGAATACAGATCGAAGCATACTATTTGCTGTTTTTTTTTTCTTCTGTTGTGTTTTGTTTCCTCTTTCTTGTGGTTCCTCCTATTGGTTCTAATTCTTCCTTACAACATCACTAATGTGAAAATATGTTTAATAGGAATGTATATGTAGAGCCTATATCAGATTGTGCGCCGTCTTGTGGAGGGAGGGGGAGAAAAATTTAAAACTCAAAAGCTTATGGAAGTGATTTTTGATAAATCAAAATAAATTAAAAAAATAAATAGAGGTGACAGATAGGACCCAGGGAATTCCTAGTGATTGGTTAGCAGAAGCTCAGTTATACGCCTTGTAGCCTGTAAAGGCAGGCTGGACTTCACTTGGCTGTGTGCTTTTAACTTTTTTTTTTTTTTTTGGTGAGTCAATTGGTGTTAAATGACTTACCCAGGGTCACAGGCTAGTAAGTGTCAAGTATCTGAGGCTGTATTTGAACACAGGTCTTCCTGACTCCAAGGCCAGAGCTCTATCTACTGCACCAACTAACTGTCCCTGCTTTTAGTTCCGGAAGACTTGCTTTTTACTTTTTCCCTTGTGACTCCTCCAGTTGCAGCAAGGTGGGAAATTTTTTCACACGCATTCAGAATCTGTAATGGTGACTTGCTGCAGAAGCATATGGCCAGATGACATGTGAGTTCACACACATAGCCTAAGGGAGGAATTCAAGGGCAATACTTCCTAAATGCTAACCTTCTGCATAAAGGGGATGAGGGATAGGGATGGGTATTCTGAATTCCCTGGACAACATGTTGTTTCGGCTTCTAGCAGAAAAGGGGTAGTGGGGAGACTATCCAGAGCCTTACCAGTGTTAGAAGTTAACTCACAGGCAATACAAGTTTGAAAGTTCTCGGTGCTGGGTTGTCTAGAGAGGGAAAATTTCCTGACACATCCTATGCCTTGGCAAAAGATGACAATACACATGGTACCTGCTCACTATCCTGCTTGGAGTACAAATCCCAGACAAGGGTTTCTGCTCTTTCTAGAACTGCATTATCAATAGCCTAGCCAAGAATTTCTGCTGATCTAGAACATGGAGGTTATAGAGACCAGAGCCAAGCATCGTCTGGGAGGGAGACATCCAGTAGCAAGCAGGAGAATAGCATTTGTCAGAGAATAGAAACCAAATCAGTGGTAACAGTTCAAAGATACTAGGGGCCCTGAATCCCTGCAAACAGAGACATGAGTCACCCCTCCTCACGATGCTGTGACCACATGTTGTCCCTAGGTGCTCCTCCACATGAGCACCCTGAACACATATGTTTCCTACATATATGCCTTTTGACTTATAACTCCTTTGCATGTACACTCTCCAGACTAACACTAAATACATTTGTGACCAGTTCACAGCTCCACCAACAATGCATAAGTGTGCCTGTTTTCTTGAAGCCCCTCCATAATTTGCATTTTCCTTTTTTGTCACTTTTGCCAGTCTGATGAGTGTGAGGAGCAGGAGTTCTTTGTGAAGAGCTTCTCTCCCCACACCCAACAGCTCCTTTAGCTAACATCTCTATTACCTTTTTATCTGACCTTCATCTAGTAAAAAGTTATATTTAAGGGGCAGCTAGGTGGCACAGAGGATAGAGCTCTGGCCTTGGAGTCAGGAAGACCTGAGTTCAAATTTGACCTCAGACACTTGACACTTACTAGCTGTGTGACTCTGGGCAAGTCACTTAACCCCAACTGCCTAAGCGAAAAAAAAAAAAAAAGTTGTATTTAAAAATAATTCAGAAGAGGATAGGGAAACAAAAAAGACACTTTTGTTATTTCCTTGTTACAGTTGGTATACATGTTTTTGTTAAAAACAAAGTATAATAGCAATTTAAAATTTCACATGCAATTAGCTTTTTATTGATCAATTTTGTTTTAACTTTACAAGAATTACATTCACTCAAATAAATTAAAAAGCACTAAAAACACAGAATGAGCAAAATTGTGAACAAGAACAATAGAAAAAGAATCATGAACTACCATAAAAAAATCAATCATAAGATGGAGAAAACAAAACCAACCTCCCTATTCTAAACCATTAAGCAGAACAGTATAAAAAATGTTTGCAAAGAATTACACACTGAAAAACAATGGTCTTCTGCTTTTTTCAGATTGATAAAAGAAAGAAAAACCTTGGGCATGAATTCCATTTTTGTGTGTATGTATATTTGTTTCTTTGACTTTCCAAAACCCCCCTCTAAGCTAGAACTCCTCCTTGTAAAAAAAAAGAAAAATACTTGATCAAAACAAATCATCACAGCAACCTCATTTGATACCTTATGCAACATTCTTCACCTATGGTCCACCACCACTTCTTTGCTGAGAGAGATGATGCATATTTCATTACCGGTTGTCTAGAACCAAGACTGGTCATTACCTTTGGAGTTGTTTTTATCTACATCATCCTGGTCATTGTGTACGATGTTCTCTTTATTCCGCCTACTTGATTCTGCATCACTTCACGTAAATCTTTCCATCTTATTCTTTCTTTCTCACTTTAGTCACTTTTACAGCACAACAATCTTCCATTACATTCATATATTACAATATGTTCAACATTCTTTTTAAAATTCTTTTTAAAAAGCTATTATTTTTAAAAAGTTATTATTTATTTATGTTGAACATTCATTTTTTAAAAATTTTGAGCTCTAAATTCTCTCCCTCCCTCCTACTCTCCCCCACCCATTGTGAAAGCAAGAAATGTGACATCAATTATAAACATGAAATCATGCAAAACATATTTTTGTATTAGTCATTTTACAAAAACAGCAAGAAAAATAAAGAATGTTTAAAAAATTATGCTTCAATCTGCATTCAGACTCCATCAGTTCTTTCTCTGGAGGTGAATATCATTTTTCAACATGAGAAATTTGAAATTGTCTTAGATCATTGTATTGATCAGAATAGCTAAGTCATTCACAGTTGATCACACAATATTGCTGTTTCTGTACACAATATTCTCACTTTACTTTGCATCAGTTCATGTAAATCTTACCAGTTTTTTCTTTTTTTCATTTTTTTCATTAATTTATTTTTAGTTTCCAACATTCACTTCCACAAGATTTTGAGTTCCAAATTTTCTCCCCATCTCACCCCTCCTCCCACCCCAAGACAGCGTGCATTCTGAATACCCTTTCCCCTAATCTGCCCTCCCTTCTATCACTTCCCCTTCTCTTATGTCCTTCCCCTTCTATTTTCCTGTAGGGCAGGATAGATTTCTATATCCCATTGCCTTATATCTTATTTCCCAGTTGCATGTGATTACCAGTTTTTTCTGAAATCATCCTGCTTGTCATTTCTTTTTTAAAATTATTTAGTATTTTATTTTCTCCCAATTACGTGTAAAAATAATTTTCAACATTCATTTTAAAAGTTGAGTTTCAATTTTTGAGTCCCTCTCCACCCCCCTCATGGAGAAGGCAAGCAATTTGATATAGGTTATACATGTATAGTCATGTAAAACATATTTCCATATTAGTTACATTGTAAAAGAAAATATAGACCAAAATAAAAACCCAAGAAAAATAAAGAATATTAAAAAAGTAACTTTGATTTGTAGTCAGACTCCAGCAGTTCTTTCTTTGAGGATGGATAGCATTTTCCACCATAAGTCCTTCAGAGTTGTCTTGGATCATTGTATTATTGCTGAGAAGAGCTAAGTCATTCACAGCTGATCATCTTCGAATATTGCTGTTACTATGTACAATATTCTCCTGCACTCATTTCACTTTGCATCAGTTCATGTAAGTCCAGGTTTTTCTGAGAGTATATAGCTCATCATTTCTTATAGCACAATAGTATTCCATAGCAATCACATACCGCAACTTGTTTAACCATTCCCCAATTGATGGGTATCCCCTCAATTTCCAATTCTTTGCCACCACAAAAAGCTGCTATAAATATTTTTGTACATGTGGGTCCTTTTCACTTTTTTATGATCTCTTTAGGATATAGACCTAGCAGCGGTATTGCTGGATCAAAGGGTATGCACAATTTTATAACTCTTTGGACATAGTTCCAAATTGTTCTCCAGAATGGTTAGATCAATTTACAACTCCACCAACAATGCATCAGTGTCTGGATATTCCCACGTGCCCTCCAATATTTATCATTTTCTGTCATATTAGCTAATCTGATAGATGTGAGATGGTACCTTAAAGTTGTTTTAATTTGCATTTCTCTGAACAATAGTGATTTAGAGCATTTTTTCATATGACTGTAATAGCTTTGATTTCTTCTTCTGAAAACTGCCTGTTCATGTCCTTTGACCATTTATCAATTGGGGAATAACTTGTTTTCTTATACATTTGACTCAGTTTTCTATATATTTGAGAAATGAGGCCTATATCAAAGAATTTGCTATAAAAATTTTTCCCCAGTTTCCCACTTTCCTTCTAATCTTTGCTGCATTGTTTTTTTTTTGTAAAACCTTTTTAATTTATTGTAATCAAAACCATCCATTTTACATCCTGTGATCCTCTCTAGCTCCTGTTTGCTCATGTTTTTTCCCTCATTCATAGATCTTATAAGTAAAATTTTCCATGCTCCCTTAATTTGCTTATGCTATCACCCTTCATGTAAATCATGTATCATTTTGATCTTATCTTGGTGTACAGTATGAGATGTTGGCCTATACCTAGTCTCTGCCAAAATGTTTTCCAGTTTTTCCAGCAATTTTTGTTAAATATTGAGTTCTTGACCCAAAAGCCTGGATCTTTGGGTCTATAAACACTACATTACTTAGTCATTTGCTATGGTGTTTTGCATACCTAAATCTATTCCACTGATCCACCACTCTATTTCTTAGCCAGTACTAGATTATTTTGATAATTACCACTTTGTCATGTAGTTTGAAATCTGGTACTTCTAGGCCACCTTCCTTCACTATGTTTAGTTTATCATTACCTCCAACATTACTGCTATTTTGATATGTATTCAATCTTTCTCTCTTAGGGAATATGCCTAGTAGTAGAATAGTTGGGGCAAGGGGTAGGAAGAGTTTAGCAATTCTTGGCACATAATTCGTGCTTCGTATACAATTCGGCCACGTGCCCACATTATTTTGTCATCTGTCCTATTACTCCCACTGCCCCTATTCTTCCCTCCTGAGCAAGAACCCTGAGTACCAAGCTCTATATCCATATTCCCTGGGGAAATTAATCTACAAAGCCTTAGAATCATCTTGACTGAGTGCAAATTTGCTCCTGCTACATCTACTGAGCCCCACACGTGACTATCATTCCCTCCACCCTTTTACTCTGGGACATAACAACAATATTCTTGGAAAGGGTATGTCAATTGATTGCCCAATGGATCAACTCACTATCCTCATAACGCCCAAGATAATCCCTTTCCAAGCCACCATTTCCCTATAGGTGTTACTTGCCCCTATTATAATATAAGCTTTTTGAGGACAGATTGTCTCACTTTTAGTATTTATGCATCTAGTGCCGGGAACATAGCAGGCTCTAAATAAATGCTTTCATTAATTCAGATGTAATTCTAAATTGTTTTCCAGAATGACTGGATGAATCCACCTGTCTGCCAATAACATATTGGTATCTGTGACTTCCCATGAGCCTTTTAAAATTGATGAATTTTGTCTTTGTCATCATCTTGTATATTAATATTAACAGAGTATCACCAGCATTATTCATTATATTTATAATGAGCTTGATTGTTATTTGACATTATTTTTATATTATGTTGTCATATTTCGTTTGTATATTGCTCTTTTGGTTTTGTTTTCTTCACTCTGCATAATTTCCTACTAGACTTTCCATATTTTTTGTATCCAACAAAATTTATCATTCCTTGTACTGTATAATGTTAATTTGACCTAATTCTGTTTTATGTTAAGCTGCTATCTAGTTTTCCAAATAAGTTCAAATATTTTTCAATGTTTTTAATTTTGTTGATGGTTATTTGGTTTGGAATACAAAAATAAAAATTTCCCTTGTCATTGGAACTTTGGAGCGTTTTGGAGAGGAACATCTGTTAAAAATGTTTTTCTTAAGTTTTTCTGGATCAACGTTGTCTCTAGGAGATCAGAGTTCACTTTGATAATGGTTTGGGATCCCGTATAGTTTGCTGGCTGAATTATTCAGGATTTTTTGAGATCGATATTTATAAGAAGGAGGTTTGCCATCTGACAGGCTTCGTGCTTCCAATGTGTATGTAAAGACCTGCTGCCCAGGAGCAAGAACATCCTTTTTCTACCAAAAGACCCCCGTTCTGCACTCACACAGATCAGGTTTAGTTCTGAGGAGATTAGACCTATAAAGAAGTAAGGCTCCCTGGAACTCTCAGAACTCTGGAAATAATCTAGGAGATTTAGCCAAACTTAGGTTTGGCTCCTATTTGCAATCTATCTAAAAGGGATACAAAATTTCCATTGCAGAAAAGAACAAAGTGAATCAGGTATGGGACAGTTATTTATTTCTTCAACCACAAAAGCAATATCTAAACCTCAAAATACTAATGATCATGCATTTATAAATACTTTTGAAATTATATAATGATCTATCATCTTAATTATACTCTCACAGAAGGCTAAAACTTAAAACATAAAAACATGATATGCTTTGTATGATTACTGACCAGATACTTCACTTTCACCTGTATTTCGCACTGTCTGAGAAACACTGTCTCTGGGAGATCAGAGTTCACTTTGATAAATACTAAATACTTAAGGTATATAACTGTTAACCGTCTTCTCCATGAAGTTGCTTCTCTATATTTGGTCTATTCTTTTCTTTTTGTGAGGCAATTGGGGTTAAGTGACTTGCCCAGGGTCACACAGCTAGTAAGTGTCAAGTGTTTGAGGTCAGATTTGAACTCATGTCCTCCTGACTCCAGAGCCAGTGCTCTACCCACTGTGCCACCTAGCTGCCCCTCATGAAGTTGCTTCTGAGGTCACCTCTTACTGGGCAACCAAACTGGTGCTGAGGAGCTCTTACCTCTCAAGCTCTTGAGGTTGCCATCAATACTAGGAACTCCATCTCAGGGTCTCTATTTGGTTACTTATACGCAGGGAAAGAAATATAAAACACAAGAAGGAACTAGGGCATTGAGTTTCTGTGTCTTAGACGCATCTAGACAAGAATATGCTTTCTCTACCATGTGTGTGTAGCCACTATAGCTGCTGGAGAAGAGAGAATTTCTCCTCCTCCTTCCACCCTTGCTACAACAGAAAATCCAAAGGAGAGCTATTGCTGTCCAAAAGGAGGAAGAAGAAAGAAAGAGAACAGATGTTTCTTCTTTTAAAATCTGCAGAGTGGGTAGCCCTTCCTACTTACTTACTAATTATCTTCAATATAGTCCACCCCCATGACATAGATGGGAGAAGATATAAGAGGACTGACTAGAAACCTCTGGTTGTATTTATCTTTCATCAAAGGCCCCATCAGAAAGGTTAATCAATCAATCAATCAGTTCTCCTCCTGTGTCTTACTGATCCTTCTGCTTCCTTTACTGGACCCTCCTCCAGATTCCACCCTCTAACTATAGATGTCCCTCAATGTTTTTTACCTAGGCCCTCCTCTCTTCTCCCCCTATACTATTTCACTTGGTAATCTTATCACCTCTCATGAATTTAATTACCATCTCTTTGCTGATGATTCTCAAATCTACCTCAAATCTGCCCCAAACTCTCTGCTGATCTCTAGTCTCACATCTCCAACTGCTTTTCAGACATCTCGAACTGGATGACATCTTAAACTCAGTATGTCTAAAACTTATACTCAAGCCTTCCCCCACTCCTACCTTCTTCATTACTGTAGAGAAGGCAGCATCTTTTTCCTAGTCCCAGGCTCCAAATCTAGGACTCATCCTGGACTCTTCACCATCTCTCACACTTCACGTCCAATCTGTCACCAATCTGTCACCTGTTGATTTCACCTCAGTGACATCTCCCAAATGTGCCATCTTCTGTCCTCTGTCCCTGACACCTCTGGTGCAGGGCCTCATCACCTCACACCTGGATTATGGCAATAACCTGCTGCCTGCCTCCATGCTCAATCATGCACTCCATTCCATCATCCTTTTAGCCACTAATGTGATTTTCCTAAAGCACAGCTCTGACCACGTCACCCCCCCTACCCAATTAACTTTGTTGGCTTCCAATTTTAGGATCAAATATAAAATGCTCTGTGTGGCATTCAATGCCCTTTGTAACAGCTCTCTCCTACCTTTCCAGTCTTCTTCTAGCTTATTCCCTGACAAATAATACTCCTCAATCCAGTGACACTGGCCTCCTAGCTGTTCCATGAACAAGGCACTCCATCTCTCAGCTCCAGACATTTTCTCTGGCTGTCCCTATGTCCTTCCTCAGCTCTGACTACTAAACTCCCTGGCTTCCTTTAAGTCTCATCTAAAATTCTATTTTCTACAGGAAGCCTTCCCCTAACCCTCTTCATTCCAGTGCCTTTCCTCTTTTAATTATTTCCTATTTATACTGTTGTGAGGAGGCCCCATGTAGTGAGGCATCGCCAACTGTGATGAGGGCCATGTCCCTCACATGGAGCATTAAGACATCATTGTGTGGCTCAAAGAAAGGCTGAATAGATGGCTCTAGCTTCTTCTCTGCCTGCCTGCCCTTCTCCAAAGGAGACTTTAATTACCACCAGGAGGGGAAGCAGGAAGCTGGGACCTGAGGCTGTTCTGCTCTCCTCAAAGAGAGGGGGTATCAAGTTAGAATTGCATCTGTGCTCCCTTGAATATTGTTAGTCTACTCTAGGGGATATGATCAGGTTGAAGCTAGCTTCTGATCTGTGTTTCATTGTTGAGAGGAAGCAGGACCCCAAGATTTATGCCCAAGGCTGATTTACACCCTTTCCCACCAAATACCAGTTCCACAATGAACACAGAGCACTTAGCCAAGAAACCCATTGATCTAATTCAATAGCAAAACAAAAATCAGAGAAAGTGTACATAGGAGAGTATATGCATCTATACCAGACAATACAGAGTGAAGATGCTCTCCCATTGGGAGCAAGGTAACACAGAGGTAAGCAAGGGACAGAGTCCTAGGTCTCACCCAAGGGGAAGTTCTCCAGATTCTGTAGCATAGAAAGCTGGGGACACGATGGAGACTGCCAGCTCTTCTTACGTCATCCCAGAATCTTTTCTTTCAGTCACCTGAAGTGGGGTTGACCTCTTCCATCTTCTCTCTCAAAGCTGGAAGCTAGGGGTAGTTAATGTGGTGCAGTGGATAGAGCTCTGGCCTTAGAGTCAGGAGGACCTGAGTTCAAATTTGGCCTCAGACACTGGACATTTACTAACTGTGTGACCTTGGGCAAGTCATTTAACCCCAATTGCCTCACCAGAAAGCAAAAAAGAAAAAAGAAAAAAAAGAAAAAAAAGCTGAAAGCCAGAAGAGCCTAGAGCAACTGCAGGGTCTGAAGCAGCTCAGCTCCAAATTTGAAAAACACTGAAGACAGGGCAGCTAGGTGGTGCAGTGGATAGAGCTCCCGCCCTGGAGTCAGGAGGACCTGAGTTTAAATCCGGCCTGAGACACTTGACATTTACTAGCTGTGTGATCCTGGGTAAGTCACTTAACCCCAATTGCCTCACCAAAAAGCAAAAAATAAAAAAGCTGGAAGCTAGAAGAGCCTGGAGCAACTGCAGGGTCCGAAGCAGCTCCAAGTTTGAAAAACACTGAAGAGATCTCTGTTTATACATACATACATATATATACATATATATATGTATATATATGTATATATATGTAAAATTTCCTATTTATCCTGTACATAGTCTGCTTTGCATATATTTCTTTGCTTGTTGTCTATCTCATTATATTGTAAGCCCCATTAAGGTAGGAACTGTCTTTTGTCTTTTTACTCCTTAGCATAGAGACAGGCACATAACAGATGCTTAAAAAATATTTGTTAATTGATGGAAGATGGTCCTTGGGTTTCTAGCCTACCAGTTGGGCTTACCTTCTGTTGTCCATCCTCTTTGATCTACGGGACCCTAAGATTTGGACCAAGGAGTCACCTCAGCGATCACCTAACCTGGGTCCTTTCATTTTAAAAATGAAGAATTCAAGATCCAGAAAGGGGTATAATTTGCTCAAATTCTTATGAGTAATAAGTAGCAGAGAAGAAATAAGAATCCAGGCCTTAAATAAATTTACAGGTGTACATTCTATCTTTCCTACTAGAATACAAGCTCCTTGAGAGCAGGGACCATTTCTTTTGTCTTTATATTCCCAGGGCCTGGCACATATATGCTAGCCACTTCAATAAACATTTATTGAGCACCTACTGTGTACCAGGCACATAGGAGGTTGATTGGCACCAAATGCAGAACTCTTTCCATGTCCGCTCACTACCCCTTAGCTCTCCTAGCAGTACTTTACCTCCAATGTGTGCATGAGCCCTACCCTTCTGTTAGGCTCTTTGCGTTTTATAGAAATAGTCGTAGAGATAGCCCCCATCTTGATAGTGCTTTCAGGTTTGCAAAGAGTTTTACAGACATCATCTCATTCTAGCCTACAGAGCAGATTTTGCCCATTATTCTTTCTGAGGTTTGCTGGATGTCTTCACTGTGAAGAGCATCCTGATGCCTGGGTCCTGGCAGCCTAGAGGAGATGAGCATTTCACGGGTTGATGGCTCCAGATTGGTCAGCATTGTATGCACACAACTGAAATGCATTTTCCGGTTCATTCTCTGCTCCCTGCTGCTTTGCAGCGGAAGTTGGTGACCTGGAACACTTCTGAACCTTACACTTTAATGGGACGCATCTCTAATTCTTCTCTGAGAGACAGCAAGGGTGAGGGCAGGGGACGCTCAGGTTTCGTTTCAAAAAATTTATACAGAGCAATCTGATGCTACCTAGAAAAGGTTTCAAAAGCGATCATTCCATTTACCCCAATAAGTCTATTGTTGGGAAGATGTCCTGAAAATATTATCAAAAAAAAAAAACAAAACAAAATGAAAAATGAGCTCTCTGTTCCAAGAGTTTCATGGCAACATTCTATGTAATCACATACAAATATGACAAATAAACAAACAAGACTCTGCCCTCAACTGAAAGAAACCCAAATATCCAGCAACACGGATATTGTTAAATAGATTAGAGTCCATTAATGGAACGCTCAAATACTCAAGTATCTCTGTGATCTCACTGACTTGTATCTTCTTGTATCTTCTTTCCAATGAGGCAGGCTACGGCCTATCCATGCCTGCCTACACTGTGGGACTATTGTCTAGTCCTCCTATGATATGGCCACAGGGAGAGCCCTGGTTGTGCTGGAAGGTTTTCTTGTTTTCTTTTGGCATCACAGGGGTATCAGTGGAACACACAGGCTGCCTATATGTCACCCTTCATCTCACCATGTGACCATCCCATGTTCTTTTTTCTATCATATGACATCTTTTCCTATTACACTAATGAAATAGAATTCTGCAATATATTTAAGATCAACTAGTCTGAGGAATATAAAGGAATCTGGAAAGATTTTTTTTTCAATTATTGACATCTTTTCTTTTTATAGTTACTTTATTTCTGCTTTTCTACCCAAAATCAAGCTATCTCTGGTAACAAAGAAAAGAAGAAGAAAGAGGGAAAAAAAGCAGTTTAACAAAGTTAACATACCAGCCAAGTCTGGCAGTATATGAAGGATTCCACACCCATAGTCTCCTATCTCTGTAAAGAAAGGTTTTTTGTTGTTCAGTCATGTCTGACTCTTTTTGGGATTTTCTTGGCAAAGATAATAGAGTGGTTTACCATTTCCTTCTCCAGCTCATTTTACAGATAATGAAACTGAGGCAGAGTTAAGTGACTTACCCAGGGTCACATAGCTAGTAAGTGTCTGAGGCCAGATTCTGAACTCAGGAACGTGAGCCTTCCTGACTCCAGGCCCAGCTACCTATACAGGCCAGCCAGATGGCACAGTGAATGGACCTGGAATCAGAAAGAGTCATCTTCTTGAGTATATATCTGCTCTCAGACACTTACTAGCTGTGTGACCCTGAGCAAATTATTTGACCCTGTTTGATGCATCAGTTTCCTCATCTGTAAAATGAGCTGGAAAAGGAAATGGCAAACCCTACAGCATCTTTGCCAAGAAAGCCCCAAATGGTGTCACAGAGAGTCGGACATAACTGAACAGTAACAAGAACAATATAATGTTTCAGTTTCAATAAAGCACTTAATTTTTTTTAAAGATGCATTTGGAAAATAGGAGATAGCCTTTTCAAGGAGTTTAAGATATGGAAAGATGGCAGGGATGAGACGTTCGAATGAAGGTTTTTTCCAGGTAGGGGAGACTAGGGCATGTTTGTAGGGCGCAGGAGAGATTGAAGACAAGAGAGTGGGGAAGGCAGAAGGGGGCAATCGGTTGAAGGAGACAGGATGGAATGAGGATAGTCCTTGACCCCCCAAAGGTACCCTTGGGACTTTGATGGCGGAGATAGAGCCTTGATGTATAGACTGGAGGCTTATCCGTGACAGTGGGAGTTGGGATAACAATGCTCATCTTCTTGGTGTCGCAGAAAATGGACTCTTTGGAAAGGAGCTGCATCTTAGGGATCTACACACCCTTTGCCTGCCTAACAGCTTCACCCTGCCATTGTCTGCAACCTTCCACACTCAGTGCTGGAACGCATGATAGAGTGGAAAGAAGCCCATCTGTGGAGTCAGAGGATCTGAGTTAAAACCTTACCTCTGCAGCTCACAACCTGGTGACCTTGAGGAAATGACATCACCTCTCTAGGCCTCAGTCCTACCCCAAGTAGCTGGGATGAAGGACAGCAACATGAGCTTGAATACATGCAGGCGGACATGACTCCAAATGGGCCGAGAGACGGACCTTTGTGCTCTTGACACTGGGAGGGAAGGAGTCTTTGGAGGAGAGAGAGAAGCAGAGCTTGAGAGAGACGGGGCAGGAGAGAGGGCCTGAGCTTTTGAACGGCCCCAGAGCCAAGGGTGTGTGAGGATAGATGCACCCCCTGCCCCCCAGAGCGTCCCCTGATTCCCAGAGACAGTTAAGAGCAGATTTCTCCAGTGAGATTGGTGAGATCATTCTCTTCTCTGTTGAGCTGAGATTTTTATCCTGCTCCTGAGTCAAAGAACCTGTTGACTTTGGTGTCTCTTATTATCGACACGCATTCCTAATAACTTCCCTATCTCTGTTTCACTGTTCTTCTGTTTGCTCTGATAAATATGTTTCCTTGCTACCTGTGACTGACCTTTGTATGGCAAGCTTTTGGTAGGAGGGCGCTAAGTTAACTAGGAGTCATCTGTTACTCTTCCCTTTTAGAGTGACCAGCAAAAGTGGCTTTTATCCCCAACTCGTAAGGGACCATCATATCCCTAGACCTCCAATAGCTGATGTGTAATAGATAGATATGATTCTAACCCAATACCCCTTTTGGATCTAGGAGAGTGTAAGAGTGAGGACCCAGACATGACCCTGACACTGCAGTTGCCCTTGGAAACATGGAGTCGTGCGTTCCAGATCTTCTCCCTCTTAGATATATCCCTATATTTTGCTTTTCTTGTCTTCTCACTGTCGGCGGGAAGAGGGGAGAGGAGAAAAGAGGGATGGAAAGAATTTGGAAATGAAAACAAAACAAAATTGAATTTTAAAATTGAGCTGTTAAAATAGGTAAATGAAGAAATAAACTATCTCCCTACAACATGGGCCACACTGGGTCTCGGCTTACACTCATCACAGATACATTTTGTGGCATCCTTATTGTTTTCCTCCAACAGAATTTAAGCTCTTTGAGGACAAGGACTTATTTTGCTTTTCTCTTTTTCTCTCTGAACCTAGTAAAGCATCTGGTGCATAACAGATTTTTAATAAATGCCACTGACTTAATTGAATTTTGAGGCACTGTGCTAGGTTCTGAGGCGGTAAGACCTGCTCCTATCTGCCTAGTGTGCTCTGCCTCCTCATCTCGGCTTTCTGGCTTTTCTCATCTTTTTTTTTTTTTTTTGGCTAGGCAATGGAGTTAAGTGACTTGCCCAGGGTCACACAGCTAGTAAGTGTTATGTGTCTGAGGCCGAATTTGAACTCGGGTCCTCCTGAATCCAGGGCCGGTGCTCTATCCACTGCACCACCTAGCTGCGCCTTTCCCTCATCTTCTTGCAAGCCCTACATAAAAACCCGCCTTCTCCAGGAAGCCTTTCCCAATCCTCCCTAATACTGGTTTCTTTTCTCTGTTGATCGTCTCCAATTTATCTTATATGTAGTTTGGTGGTTCAGTCATTTCAGTCCTGTCCAGCTCTTCGTGACCCCATTTGGGAGTCTGTTGGTACATAGTTCTTCATAAGTTGTTCCTTGAGAGCAGAGACTATTGGGTTTTGGTTTTTGTTTTTGGCCTTTGTTTGTATCCCCAGTGCCTAGCACATTGTAGGCATTTAAAAAATGTTTATTGACTAACCAAAAAAGAGATGGTGTGTGTGTGTGTGTGTGTGTGTGTGTGTGTGTGTGTGTGTAATAATATGTACACAGAAGAGTAAATACAAAATGAAAAAGTGATTATAAAATATAAAAGATGAGAGGTATTTTCCAGAGGGAATGGCAAAAGTAACAAGGGGGATTAGGATAGGACTCATGTGGGAGGTGGAAGCTGAGCTGAGCTGTTAAGGAAGCTAGGGATTGTATACGGTAGAGATGAGAAAGGAGGGCATTCCAGGCATGAGGTACAGCCTGGGCAAAGGCAAGGAGATGGGAAATGGAATATTGTGAGTAAGGAGTTTGTGAAGGAAGGTAATATGCAACAAGCCTGGAAAGGTGTACTGGAGCCAGATGGTAAGGACTTTACAATTAAAGCAGAGGAATCTATATTTTATCCTAGAGGAAAGAGGGAGCCACAAAAGCTTCTCCAGCTCAGGAGGAGTATGGTTAGAACTGTGCTTTTGGCATATTGATTTGGCAGGTGAGTAGGAAAAGCTAGGTGGTGCCATAGTGCATAGAGCACCAGGCCTGGGGTCAGGAAGACTCATCTTCCTGAGTTCAAATCTGGCCTCAGACACTTACTAGCTGTGTGACCCTGGGCAAGTTACTTCACCCTGTTTGCCTCAGTTTTCTCATCCGTAAAATGAGCTGGAGAAGGAAATGACAAACCACTCCAGTACCTTTGCCAAGAAAACCCGAAATGGGGTCACAAGGAGTAAGACACAACTGAAAAACGACTGGAAGAAAAAGGATTGGCAAGGATTAGAAACAGAATAAGGAGGTTGATTAGGAGGTTTTTGTAGTAATTCAGGTGAAACATGATGAAAGCCTGAACGAAGGTAGAGGCTGTATGAGAGGAGAGACGAGAATGGATGGAGTAGAGCTGGGGAGGTAGAAGCAATAAGACTTGGACATGGGGGTTGGGAGGAAGAGTGAAGAGCTGACTGTGACATTGGGTACTTAGAAGGGTGGAGGTGCCATCAGTGGAAATGGGGAATTCTGGATGGGTTTGGGGTAAAATATGAATTCCATTTTGTGTACATGGAGCTTTAGATGCGTCTTTGATGTCCAAGTAAAGGTGTTCAGAAGGCATTTGGTCATATGGTACTAAAGGTCAGGCAAAGGATTAGGGCCCAAATTGGAAATCAATGGCATCTGCATAGAGATGATAGTTGGACCTATGGAAGCTAATGAGATTACCGAGAGAGAAACGGCCTAGGACAGAGCCTTGGCAAATGCCTATACTGAGGGGGCAGGGTGAGGAGATGGAAGGATTATATATATCTTATATATTATCAATATTAAGTAGCAAGCAAAGGAGAATAAAAAGGAGAATCCAGACAGGAAGGAGCAAAGCCAAGAGAGCATGCTGTTCACAGAAACAAAGGAAAGAGCCAGGGTCCAGCTACGAAGGGGGGCCCTTAGTTTAAAAAAAACTGCAGAGAAGGGGCAGCTGTGTGGTGCAATGGATGGAGCACTGGCCCTGGAGTCAGGAGGACCTGAGTTGAAATCTGGCTTCAGAAATACAACACTCACTAGCTTTGTTGCCCTGGGCAAGTCACTTAACCCTTATTGCCTCAAAAAAAGATCTTTTTAAAGAGACTGAAAAGGAAAAAAAAACCCACAGAGGGGGGAAAAAGTCATTAGACTTAGCAGTTAAGAGACTGCTGATAGCCTCAGAGTTATCTACAAGGAACTGACCCAAATTTATGAATAAAAGCCATTTTCCAATAGGTAAGTGGTTAAAGGATATGAATAGGCAGTTTCTAAATGAAGACACACAATAAAAGCTGCAATAAAACTCAGGTAAATCTATTAAAGGGAAGTGCAGGAAGAGGGTCAGGTAACAAAGAGGTCGATTTTATCACTACATTGTTAAAATGAAACCACTTAGAGAGATAACATTGCATGGAAGTTCCAGGGCTGATTCTGGAGTCAGGAAGACCTAGGTTCAAATCCCGATTCTGACACATACTAGCTGAGTATGTAAGCAACTCACTTAACCTGTCTGCCTCAGTTTCCCCACCTGTAAAATGGAGATAATAATAGCACCTCCCTCCCAGGATTGTTGTGAGGTTCAAATAGGATAATATCCTTAAGGTGCTTTGAAAATCCTAAAGCACTATATAGATGCTGGCTGTTGCTATTTCAGTTCTGAGCTTCAGTTTCCTCATGTGAAAAACACCCGTCATGCTCTTCTCAGCAGTACTGGGAAGCTCAAATGAAATAATGTATGTAAAGGAAAAGCATTTTGGAAATCTCAGTTATTATTATTAGTTCTATATTATTGATATTAAATAACAAGCCTAAGGTTACATTGTAATGTTTACTATAAATTTTTTAGGGGGTGCTTGTTTTAATTTTTTTCATTTTCTTTTAATAGAAACATAGAGCTAGTAAAGGAAGGGGCAGCTAGGTGGCAAAGCGGATAGAGCACTGGGTCCAGAGTCAGAAAGACTCATCTTCCTGAGTTCAAATCCAACCTCAGACACTTACTAGCTGTGTGACCCTGGGCAAGTCACTTCATCCTGTTTACCTCAGTTTCCTTATCTATCAAATGAGCTGGAGAAGGAAACAGTAAGCCACTCCAGTATCTCTGCCAAGAAAACTCCAAATGGAGTCACAAAGAGTCATACATGACTGGAAAAAAAAAACCAAACGACTGAACCAGAGATGCAAGGGACTTTAGAAGTCCTCTTGTCCAACCCCCTCATTTTACAGATGAGAAAATAAAGATGAAGCAGGATCAATGATTGCTCAATGTCAAACAGGTAGCAAGTTACAAAGTCAGGATTTGAACCCAGGTCCTTTGACTTCCAATCCTATACTCTGTACTTTACTTTTGCTCTTTGTGACATATATAAACATTTTTACATATCAGCAGAATTTAGGATATAATGCACCTTTAAAATTTAGAACTAGGGGGCAGCTAGGTGGTGCAGTGGATAGAGCATCTTCCCTGGAATCAGAAGACCTGAGTTTAAATGTGGCCTCAGATACTTAGTTGCTGTGTGACCCTGGGCAAGTCACTTAACCCCAATTGCTTGCAAAATAAAATTAAAATTAGAAAAGACCCCAGTTCCCCAAAGCTGTCCCCACCCTTGTTTCCAGAATAACTCATACAGGAATCAATACCCAGAGGTACCCCAGAGAGGCGGGTGTGGGTTGGATCTTTTTCTGATGAACAAGAAGGCTCAGGGGTGGTGGTGGTGAAGGGCAATAGGAGACTACAGGAAGGTCACCTAGAGAGGAACAAGGAAGAAAAGAGGGGTGGAATGTGACAGGCAGAAAACAAAGCTCCTTCCCAGTGGTTCTGACCTTTAAAGAGGATCTCGAGTGCAATCGCTATCGTTCTAGTCTTGTCTGTGCACTGGGGCTAGGAAGGAGAAATGCCAAACTTAACAAAACCACCCGAGTCTCTTTCGATTTACCCTTATCAATCTCCCTAACCTTAACTCTCAGGAAGGAAGGAAGTAAAAAAAAAAAAATCACTTACTATGTGCCAAGCACTTTACAAATGTTATCTCATTTCGCCATCACAACAGCCCTAGGAGGTAGATGCAGTATTATCCCTATTTAACAAGTGAGGGAACTGAGGCAGACAGAGGTTGATTGACTTGCCTAGGGTCACACAGCTAGTGAGTGTCTGAGGTTAGATTTGAATTCAGGTCTGTTTTTATTTCAGGCTCAGTGCTCTATCTACTGTACTACCTCTCAGGGACTTGAGACCCTCTTCCCTTTGGTAGTTTCTGAAGTAGAGCCTAGATCTAGAGCATCTGGCTAGCTCAGAATTTTCTTTAGCAGTGATCTTATTGACATTGCGATAGCCCCTATTCCTTTCCATCCAAAGGAAAAAGGGAGAGCAGGTCCTAGAGAAAGTCCTACTACCAGCTAACCAAGGATGAGACAATTAGCTTCTTAACCATTCTGTGTCATAGACGTTTTTGGCAGCCTACAGACTCCTTTTCAGAATGATGCTCTTAAATACATAAATAAAATGCATAGAATTACAAAGAAAATCAGTTATACTGAAATACAAGTATTAATATGTAATAATAGCTAACATTTATATAGTACTTACTACGTGCCAGGCACTTTGCTAAGAACTTTATGATTTTTATCTCATTTGGATCTTCATAACAACCCTGGGAGGTAGGTGCTGTTATTATCCCCATTTTACAAATGGAAAAACTAAGACTAAGTGACTTTCCCAGGGTCCCATAACTAGTATCCAAAGAAGAATTTGAACTCGGGTCTTTCTAACTCCAAGACTGGTGCTCTATCCACAGCGCCACCTAGCTGCCCCTAACAATAATAAGGTTCTGAACCCTGGGCTAAGAATCTCTTTGCTAAGAGAAGCCCTATACCAGTGCCTTCTATAGCATATATTTTGAGCTGGAAAGGAAGGTAGAGTTCTTTTAGTCCATTCTTTCATTTTCCTGATGAGGAAACAGAGACCCAGAAAGCAGAAATGACTTGCTCAGTCCAAGGTTACACATACGAAGTCAAGGTTCAAACCCAGTTCCCTCAAATTGGCTTCTTTTATTTGCTCCCTACTTTGACCCAATCTGTTCGTCTGGTCCTGGTGCTCCACCCCAAGCCCTGAACTTTCTCCCTTAGCCACATTTCCAAAGGCAAAGGTTAAGTAAGAGCTGGGAGCTGGGAAAGTCGGCTACTGCTTCTTCCTGCATCAGCCCAGCAGAGTGGGCTGGAGGTCAGGAGAACTGACTCCTATCCTCTCTTGCTCTTTGGACAAACCTCTTCTATTTCCCTGGTCTCAGCTTACCAGGCTGTGCAATGGGGAAGCACTCACCTTGCCTGGTCATGGCTACTCAGAACTCGACATTTTGGATCTGTAAGGGAATTAGAGATAACTTGATCCAACTCCCCCTTTTTATAAATGAGGAAACTAAGGTCCATGGAGACCAAGTTTCTTCCTCAAAGCAGCAAAATTAGTTTATGTCAGTAATTGGATTAAAAACCAGATCTCTCCGTGTCTAGCGCCAAGACATCCCCAAAGTTACCATTTCTTTTTTCTATTTTAAAGTGAGTTTTGTTGAAGTCTTTTGTCTTGACAACACAGTAATCTCTAGAAAAGGATTCCACTATCCCTGCCCCGCCCCAACCGACCAGATTGATCCTCTCGTAACAAAGAAAAACAACTGATACAGTGACTGGGGCATACAAAGGCATACACAATTCTGCCCTAGTATTCCCCCACCATCTGCAGGTGGGGGGGGGAATATGTTTCAATATCCTTTGCTTCTTGGTTACCGCTCCAACCCCTTCCCATTTCATAGACAGAAATAGAGGCTCAGAAAGAACACAGACAACCATCTAACACCATCAGCAGGCTTCAGGGACAAGAAACAGGGGCTGGAGTCTAGATCTCCTGACTCCTGGTTCACTCTAGTATTCTGGCAGAGACAGACCCACTCTAGACCCATCTTTCCAGATGCTAAATCGAATCTCTGCTATGGGAAAGGAAGCGCAGGAGAAAAATGGATAGAAAAGGATGTGTTAGGTCAGGGACGTGTTGGTACATATTAACAATTGGGCTGTCCTGGAAAAACATTTTATACATATGTTTAAATTTAATCTGCATCACCTGTCATTAAGCCTGATGACAATCAACAAAACAGAGAGTTTTGTAAAGATTGCTGATTTCTGAGGCGTAAATAAATGCTCACACTGAAAATTTAACATAGGCTCTCACAATCCAGTCAGAGCTGGCTCCAGCAGATCCCTGTGCTACATACAGGTTATGTCACAACAAGGAGGCTGAGGTCAGTCTCTCACAGACCATTCTAAGGATCTCCATCTCCCTCTGATCCCTTTTCCACCCTCTTCATTGTCAGACTACACGGAGGGGCAGAGGTGAACATGATTGTGGAAGGGAGAGAATGTGTTAGCTGGCAGAATGATGGATCCCTTATTGGAGCTGTGGAAGGGCTAATGATTCTTACCCTGTGGGTGTGCAAATTGAAGAGAGAGCCCCTTTTTTCAGATGAAGCGCTAATAACAATATCATTAGCCATATGGGAAAGGAACAAAGCCCAGGCATCCCTTCTCCACAGTAAAGGCCTCAAACTGTGGTCAATAATATTAATGACTGCTCACATTTCTAATTTAAGATTTACAAAGCACTTTCCTCACTCATAACCCTCATCATTATATAGCTGAGGAAACTCAAGCCCGGAGAAGCAGAGTGAGTGAATGGAAGAGCTGGGATTTGAACTCGTCCCTCCAGCTCCAAATCCAGTATACTTTCTCCTATGACATGTTGGCTCTGGGCCTGTTAGCCCATTTGTAAAATGAGAGACTTGAATGTGACGGTCTCTAAGGCCTCTTTCAGCTATAAATCTACGTTACTGTCTACTTCTGCGAGCTGGGCAGCCTGCCTTCCAGGTTCAGTTACTTCCAGCCCAGGACCTACTAACTAGCTGTATGACAATGGGCAAAGGCTCTCTGGGCCTCACTCGATCTCTTCTGTACAATGAGGTGGTTGGCCTGGGTGATATTTAAACATTCCCTCAAGCTCTACCACCCTATTGCTCCATCATCCTACCTGAAATTGCAGCCTGTGCCCCTCAGAAGGCCTTTGGCAATTAACCAAGGTTGACAGTGCCCAAGAGCATCTCACTCTACCCTGAGTGGTCATATTTTTTGCTCCCCACACTAGGAGAAAGCTGAGGCATGAGTTACATTCATAAGGATGGGGGCTGACCTGCCACACAAAACTCAGAATAATAGGCGTGGTGGTGTCTTTCCCTGAAAGAACTCTGAGAGTGCCACCCAGATGACCTCATTCTTTCTCACAGCTTCCCTGAGAGGGAGGCAGGGCCATCCTGGGTAATTGTACCCATTTAATAGGGAGCAAATCAAGGCACAGAGAAGTTGGCTAAGGTTGTACAGTGAGTCAGTCAGTTTCAGAGTAGAGTCTAGAACTCAGGTGTTCTGAATATCAGCTCAAGGCTCTGAACCTTTTTTTGAGTATAAGGACTCTTTTTTTAACCTTAAAAAATTTCACAGGTCCTCACATGATAGTGGTAATATTATTAATAACTTGATTGTGAAACTACAACAATGCTTGGAGTTTATTTGGATTTGAAACTCTTTGAAATCATATATCACATATGTTGCAAAATTCTATATATCTTACATAATCAGATTTTTATAAATTTTTTGATGCAAAGATATTTTTCCCAATTAACAGGTTTTCTTCTTATTCTAGTTACACTGATTTTTGTTTGTGCAAAAGCTTTTACATTTTTATGTCATAGAAATGATCCATTGTATCTTTCTAAAAAGTTTTACTGCTGTCTTTTGACTTTATATCACAGTCATATCTAGAAACACCCCTCATCTAATCCCTCAAGATTGGACCCTCCCTTATAACAAAGAAAAATAATTAAGCAAAAATGGCAGACACAGTGACCATATCTGACCATGTAGACAACTAGAGCAAATGGCCTAGTAGTCCTTCCCCTTTCTGCCCTGATAAGGGAAGGTATACTTTATTACCTATTCTCAGGGACTATTATTGATTTTTCAGTGACTGAGTTTCAGTTTCCTTTTGGAATGATATTTTCATTTATGTTGTTGTAATTGTGTATATTTTCTTTTTGGTTCTGCTTGTTTCACTGTGTACCAGGTCATACAAAGGTGACCACGTTTCTCTATATTTGTTACATTCATCTTTTTTTTAACTGTATAATAAACTGCTTATATTGACATGCCACAGTTGTTTTTCCTCCAGCCATTCCCTACTTTGTATCCAGTTCTTTACTACTACAAAGAGTATTGCTATTCATATATTAGTATGCATGCAACCTTTCAGTCTTATGATATATGTTCAGTAGTGGAATCACCAGACTATAGAATTTGAACTATTTAGTCACATCTCACATAATTCCAAATTGATATTCAAAGCAGTTGGAACGATTCACTGGTTCACCAACAGTGCGCTACAATGTGCCTGTTTTCTCATATCCCCTTCAATATTAATTATTCCTGTTATTTTCATCTCCTTCAGTGTGTGGCACATAGTAAGCACTCAATAAATGCTTATTGATTGATGGCTAGATATTTTCCAAACTGCAGGATATGAGGTAAAACCTTAAGAGTTTTTCAATTATGCATTTCTCTTACTATTAGTCATTTGGGGCATGTTTTCATGTTACCATTTATAGTCTGCAATTCTTTTTGTGAACATTTTATGTCCTTTAATTACTTAGCTAATGGGGAATGGCTCTTGGTCTTACATATTTGTGTCAATTTCTTACATATCTTGGATTGGACTTTTATAAGTGAAATCTGAAAGGGAGAATTTTTTTTAACCAGTTGACTTGTTCTCTTTTTATTCTAGCCTTGTTTGTGTAAAGCTTTTTAATTTTATGGAACATAAATTATCTATTTATGTAATATATGTAATATAAATTATCTATTTTATCTTTTATGGTCATCTCTTCATCAATTAAAAATTCTCCCTTGAAAACTACTTGCTTCTTTTTTAAGATGATGTGATCTTTTATATCAATTTGAAGTATATTGTTATATTTGATATAAATTACAATAAGTTTAATTTCTGCTGATCTGATTTCTAGTTTTCTCAAAAGTTCTTGTTAGACAAGGAATCTTTCCTCCAAGGGTTGTGTCCTTGAGTTTTTCAAACACTAGACTACTGTGATTAAAATTATTTTTTCTCTTTCAGGTTCTATTTCCCTGACTTTAATGCCCCATCTCCCACCTTTGTACATTCATACAAGCTGTGTCCTCATCTTAAAATTCATTCACATCTAGTGTCTGCCTCTCAGAATCCCTGTCTTCCTTTAAGGCTCAGCTCAAGTGTCTACTCTTCCATGAAGCCTCCCCATTGTTCCCCCCACGCCCAAGTAGACTTTATCCTTCCTCAATTTTCTTTTTACCAAATAAAACATCCTTTTGACATGGGCAGGAGCAGTGTTTTGTGCACCTCCTAGGGGTTAGGGCTTGAAGAACTACCCTGAACACAATATCTGTGCAAGATAGCAGGCAGTGGTCCAATCTTGAGTTGTTCCAACTAACTCCAACTGTGCAAGTGTGGATGGCTCCTGTGGTCTAGACTTGAACAACTTGTTCACTACCAACTGAGTATGCCAGACCACAATCCCCTATCATTGCTTTTCTCAAGTTTCTGCTTAGGATTTTTAATCTAAAGGTAGGTTTTTTTTTAATCTGAGGTAATCCAACAACAGATTGGGTATAGGGATGAAAGACAATGAGGAGTCCAGGATGATACCCAGATTGTGAGTTTGGGGAATTGGAAGGATAGTGGTGCCCTTGACATCAATAGGGAATTTTGGAGGAGAGAAGAGTTTAGGGTGAAAGAAAATTAGTTCAGTTTTGGACATGTTGAGTTTAGGATGTCTATTGGACATCTAGTTCAAGATGTCTAAAAAGCAGTTAGAGATGTGAGACTAGAGATCAGCAGATAGTTTAGGGCTGGATAGGTAGATTTGAGAATCATCAGCATAGAGATGATAATTCAATCCATGGGAGCTGATAGCTGAAGTAGTTGAGAGGGGTCTAGAAACCAGATTGCAAGGGGTTGTAAGGAGAGAGTGGAAGGAGGGGAAGTTGAGGCATCTATTATAGATAGCCTTCTCAAGGTGTTTAGACACAAATGGCAGGAGAGATATAGGATGATAGTCAGTGAGGTTAGAAGGATAAAGTGAGAGGTTTTTGAGGATAAGGAAGACATGGGCATGTTTGTAGGCAGTAGGGAAGGAGCCAATAGAGAGAGAGAGAGATTGAAGGTAAGTGAGAAAGTGCAGATGACAGAGAGGACAATCTGTTGAAGGCAATAGGATAGAATGGGATCACTTGTGCAGGTAGAGGAGTTTGACTTGGCAAGGAGTAGGGCCACTTCTCTGTGTGATGGGTGAAGGAAGAGATAGTAACCAAAGGCATCTGAGTGATAGGAAATGAGGAAGAGGGGAAAAGAGGGAGCTCTTGGTGAATGATCTCAATATTTTTTAAAACATGGGGCTCTCTCTCACTTGAGAGAGAGAGGGAAGGGGAAACCAGGGGAGGTTTGAGGAGGGATGAAAGATTGAAAGATCTGATGTGGAGAGTGGGATAGTGAGTTGATGAGGGAGATATAGTAGGATTTTCAACAGCAGTGAGGGCCCAGTTGAGGTTGTATAACATACATTTGTAGTGGACCAAGTCAGAGTGGTTATACGATTTTCTCCAATTTCATTTAGCAGCACAGATATAGGAGTAAAGGCAGTAGATGGTGGCAGTAATCCAAGGCTGAGGTTTGGCAGGGCATACATGGTGATATAAGCAGGTTAAGGATTCAAGAATAGAGGACAGTATAAAGTTGAACTGGTCACCAGAGGGTCAAGATGGGAAAAGAGAAAAGAGTGGCTAGTACTGGGGAGATGGCCTGGGAGAGAACTGAGGGGCCAAAGGATCGAGGTATTGAGGATATATCATCAACTAAGAATTTGGCCTCTAAATTAAAGGGTGGGTCTCTGTTTTCTATCACCTCTTTCCCCCACTGTTGGGTTAGACCTATAAAGACCATTTATTCATTATTTTCATAGGCTTTTTTTTCAAGGTCCATGTTCATCTATGTTGGTACTTAGGATCTGGGCCTGACTTTGAAGACTATCAACACTCATCATTATTCGTCATGGAGCAGGGAGTGGTAGCAGCAAAAACAAACACAAAAAAACCTAGTCTTTCATTTTAGGGAAAGTGGGTGGAAAGGAAGACTTTTTTTTGTGTGTGAGGCAATCTAGGCTAAGTGATTTGCCCAGGGTCACACAGCCAGTAAGTGTCATATGTCTGAGACCAAATTTGAACTCAGGTCCTCCTGTCTCCAAGGCTGGAGCTCTATCCACTGTGCCATCTAGCTACCCCTGGGAAGGGAGACTCTTGAGAAAGACCTGTCCAGCAGGGACACTGACACTTCCTAAATGAATTCAAGTCCACGCCCAACCTGTCTAGGAGAGATTTAGGCTCAGGATTCTTCCTCAGTGGGGCCTAGAAGGGCCAGGAACTTCAGACAAGACTCCAATGAAGCAGCTGACCACCACACAGATGCAGCAACTACCTTAGGACTAAATAGAGCCTTTCTGCCCCTAAAAACTTTGTAGTTTCTTCTCTTGGCTCCAGCCCCATCAGTGAAAGAAATCCTTGTCCAGCCATGCTAGATCACCTATGATGTATGTGGCCTGGACATGCAAAGAGTTACCAAGGACTGTAAATTTGGCCATGTAGAATGTTGGCCCATCTATTTCACTTTCTTATTAACCCAATATAAGTTGACTACTGCCCAGGCCCAGTGCTGGAATGGTATCAATAACCAGAACAAGACTTTGGGGATGAGCCTGGCATGCGAACCTCGAGGCCATGGGATTTGTGTGAGTCCCTTGTGTGTTAATTCCATGGAAAACACACTGCCCAGTTGGGAGGAGGTCACTAGTCGGAAGACCCATGATACTAGGATCGCAGTGATGGAAAAGCATCATGGTACTAGAGAGATAGGTGATGACAGTGACTCAATTCTTGACTGCCACTTTGGCCTCACATAGGTTAGCCATGGAGTGATCTAGAGACACACAGATGCTATGTACAGTCAGTTTCCAGATGACCTTGTGACTTCCTAAACTTGGGAATCAGGGTGACCATAAAGACATTGTCCAGGAGTCTACAGATAGCACACACTGGATGGAGAAACTGAGGCTTGGAGAGGTTAAGTGACTTAACCAGGGTCAAACAGTTAATGTGAGCCTGAGTTAGGACTTGGGCTCTGATCTTCCTGACCCCAGTTCTACCCAGACTCTACCTCCTCACTGCAGCATAAATAAAGATTTGATTTAATAGAAGGTGGGCTTAAGGGTATTTATAAACAACAGGGAAAGAACTAGCAAATAGTGTCATTGAAGATTAGATAAAGAGAGGGGGTGATCATTAGGTCAATTTCCTGGAGGAGGCCTGAGAGGATTTAGGATATCAGTAGGGGTTAGTCTTGGCAACTGGTGATTGGAACAAAGGAGGGGAGGACAGATGGAAATGTAGAGAAGTATAGAGGTGTAGATTAGGGAAATGAAAGCACTAAAACAGCCTCAGGAAATGAGATAACGTCAGTTTTCATATGAAAGTTGAAGCAAGGGGCAGGTAGGTGACACAGTGGATAGAGCACCAGCCCTGGAGTCGGTAGGAGCTGAGTTCAAATCTGGCCTCAGACACCTGACACTTAACTAACTGTGTGTGTGACCCTAGGCAAGTGACTTAACCCTGACTGCCTCACAAAAAAAAAAAAAGGAAAAGAAAAGAAAAAGTTGAAGCGAGGCCTTCTGCTGAGAGACAGGAGATTGGAGATTTTTGGGAAACAGAAGAGAGAAGTGTGTAACAACTGATACAGAGAACATGATGGGAGGCCATGCAAGAATGAAAGTATTGTTATGAAAAAATGAGGGGATGGCTGTAATTAAATAACATGAATTTGAAGTGAATCCAGTTTGAATGGTTCATTAAGATACAGTAATACATGATGCAGAGTGATGCATGTGCAGTCAAAAGACCTGGGTTTAATTCTGGTTCTATTTCTTACTACTGTGTAACTTAGGTGAGTCATTTAACCTCTATGGAGATCAGTTTCCTCATCTGTAAGATGAAGAGTTGGAATACATGACCTCCAATGTATTTCTTAGCTGTAAGTCTGTAATTCGAGTGTAACACCAATTTTGGGTTACTTTCCTAACCTCCACTCACTCTTATGGGTTGGGTACCCAGAGGGTAGCTGCTACTTGAAGGTTCTAAAGGTAAATGTATGTACCTTTACACCTAACACTGTAGTTCATGAGCCACTACCAGTGTGTTTCTTATTAAAAATCGGACAATAGACTCATTTAGCTTTTAGCAAAGGCATTTATTTACTTCAATGTCACAGCAAGAATAGTAGTTACAAAACATTCTCCCCAGGAACAAGGAGCGTACACTCCCACAAATATAAACAGCCCACTGAAAGAGTGGGCTGAAACTCAAAGTACAA
Organism: Vombatus ursinus; assembly: GCF_900497805.2. NCBI lineage: Eukaryota > Metazoa > Chordata > Mammalia > Diprotodontia > Vombatidae > Vombatus > Vombatus ursinus. The sequence continues at coordinate 22,032,737 of NW_020954546.1, read as the reverse complement.
CGATAGTGAATCATGCCTATAGAATATCTGTGTGGCAGAGACAACTCAAAGCTCCTAGTATTGAAGAGTTGGGGAGTCACTTCTCTCTTCATAAAATCCTCACCCTGGGTTCTCAGGGTCTGTGCCTCCGTTAACAGGAGTGGTGCTGCTTATAGCCACTTCCTCCTGTAGCTATCTCTCTGTATCCACATCTGTCTAGAATGGGTATTGCAGCTACCTGCTGAATGCAATGTCATCCACTGTCCCAGTAGCTCCCCTTTAAAGCTACAAGGCTGATGGGGGTAGGGGCTGGTTGAGGGGAAAAAATCCCCTCTGTCCAGCCCAGGTTTTGTAAAACTCCCTAACTGCTCCAAGACTTAACTACCTAGAGCACTTCAGGGGTTAGCTCTTTTTAAAGCACCGGAGGCATAGCTAATTTGTTTTCTTAGCTAACTTGTCATTCCCTTTTTTACTCAATCAGAAAGGTGTTAGCTCCTGATAAAGGGATCAGGGTATAGAAGCATCTCTATAACGAGTTTAATACCTCATTAGTACTTTATGATCATATTCTGGGTCTTCTGTGACCATATCAGCTGATATGAAGATGAAATTCCCTACCCTTTTATTCTGGTTGTGTGATTTCCTTTTATACCACTCAATAGCGTAGGCACAGGCGCAGACAATAAGTACAGTGAGGATGACCCAGAGGTGAGGACTGGCTAGGTATGTGAATGACAGAATGGCAAAAGGACAAAGAATTAAAGGGAGGATGGCATTATCTAGTTGCCCTGGTTATTAGTATTCATCCTTGGTTTTTGAAGAGGACCAATGACATCACTGGGTGATGTCTTGACTTGCCCAAGAATTAGATTTAAGTGAGGCAGGGCTGCACAAAGCCATCAGCCTCACTCTGTCTTCCAGAGTCATTCAAGTCCAGTGGCAAAACAAAAGTCAAGATGATGGGTGATGGCCTGGGATGCAGTGGTTGACCTTGGCATCTTCTATGTCTGACCAAGCTCTGAGTGCTCCACCGTGCCTGCTTCAGGTGCTTTCTTAGCTATTGGAACAAACTGTTCTCATCCACCCAATCTGCTAAGGAAAGTCTTCACATGCTTGGGGTGGACACACTCATAACTCACCTATGGGTTGTGGACCTGTCAGTTACCCTCAACCTGGTTTAGCCTGTCTGCTGAGAAGATTTACTACTGTGCGGTCAAAGCACATGCTACAGCTTCTTGGAACCACGGGTGAGAGATGGGTGAAGGTGGGTGAAGGTGGATACCAAAGGTGGACGAGTAGCTCTGAAAAAGGGCTCAGCAAGCCCTCACGCCAGAGGTATTAGTCCTCCCTGAACACTCCCCATACACCCTTCCCCAGTTATTAACTATAGGGTCATGACTGTGAAGAGAGCAAATTGAAGCCAGAAGTGATAGATTATTAAAACAAGAATGGAAGGATAGATTGAAGGTCATATTGAAAATGAAGACAGTTAAGTAGGAGTAAGGCAGATGGAAAGTGGATGCACATAAGATTGTGATGAGAGAGGTAAATTTCAGAGTTGAAAATGAAGGAGGAATCATAATTACTGGATTATTGGGAGAAATGAGTGGCTGAGGTGGCCAAGGTCATGGAAGTTGAGAAGGTTAATAAAACTGGGAGGCCAGGATGTTTAGGGAGATAACCATGTATAAAATGGAACCCCCAAGTAATAGGGCAGGGGGCAGAATGGAGAGAAAAATATGAATCAGCCACTGAGCTCTTTGACAGAGGCAGAGTGACATGGAGGCGATCATAGTAACAAAGATCTTTTTTAAAAAAATAATTAATTAATTTTTAGTTCTCAACAATCACTTCCATAAAATTTTGAGTTTTAAATTTTCTCCCTCTTCCTCCCCAACTTCCTCTCCAAGACAGCATGCAATATGATATAGACTCTACATATACATTCCTATTAAACATATTTTCACATTAGTGATGTCGTAAAGAAGAATTAGAACCAATCAGAGGAACCACAAGAAAGAGGGAACAAAACAAAACAGAAGAAAAAAAAAGAGCAAATAGTATGCTTTGATCTGCATTCAAACTCCATAGTTCTTTCTTTGCGTGTGGATAGCATTTTCTATCACAAGGCCTTTGGAGATATCTTAGGTCCTTGTATTGCTGGGAAGGGTTAAGTTTATCAATATTAGTCATCACATAACGTAGCTGTTAATTGTGTACAATGTTCTCTTGGTTCTGCTCACTTCACTCAGCATCAGTCCATACAAGTTTTTCCAGGTTTTTTTGAAGTCCACCTGCTCATCATTTCTTATAGCACAATAGTATTCCATGACATTCATCTACTACAACTTGTTCAGCCATTCCCCAATTGATGGGCATCCTCTCAGTTTCCAATTCTTGACCATCACAAAAAGAGCTGCTATAAATATTTTTGTACATGTGGGTCCTTTTCCCATTTTTGTGATCTCTTTGGGATACAGCCCTAGAAGAGCTATTGCTGGGTCAAAGGGTATACACATTTTTACAGCCCTTTGGGCATAGTTCTAAATTGCTCTCCAGAATGGTTGGATCAGTTCACAACTTCACCAACAATGCATGAGTGTTCCAATTTTCCCACATTTTCTCCAACATTTATCATTTTCCTGTTTTGTCATGAGTAACAAGGATCTTGACAGGCTGATACAAACAGATGGAGTGGCTGTCAAGGAAGAAGAGGTTATAGAACGATTGTGGCAGATTGTCTATTATTGCAGTGAGGAGAACGAAGCAGGTCAAGTTCTTTTCGTAGCCCATTTAGGGCTTAGGGCATGAGCAAAGGTGTAACCTATACTGAAGAGAGTGTCCAGGCATGAGGACATCTCTCTTTCTAAAGAAAGCCAGCTTTCAATGAGTATGAGAAAATAGAAAGAATAAAAGATGAAGAGATCTAGGATGCATGGAATTGGTTAACAATAGAGCAAGAGCTCCAGAAGGCATAAAGAAAAGGCAGGGCAGAGAAGGATAGGAACTTGGTAGAACTGAGCTGGGTAGAGATGAATGTGAGGGTAGTGGTAATAGGGGAAAAGGATTTTCCCCTCAGTAAATGACATCTCTAAATCACAGGTGTTAGGGGAACAGATGAGAACTTGCTGGCCATAGGACTAGGGAAATATCAGCTCATTGAATCTCCCATACTCCTGTGTCCTTTGATGATGGAGGGCAAAGCTGGTAGGAGACAGGGGCAAATTCTGAATCTACAATACATCTGTCAATCCATATCTTTTTATCTTTTTAAAAAGGATACCAGGAGAAACTCTGCCATATCTGTGTATATTCTACCTATGGCATCTGCCTCATATGCCACTCAAAGTTACTCAGAGTTACTCCAGTAACTCTGTCAAAAAAAGAAAGGAAATGAAGTTAATCTGGTATGACTTGTTCTTAATAAGCCCATGGTAATCACCAATTCTCTTTCTAAATATTCGCAGACAGTCTCTTTACTAAACCATTCCAGAATTTAACAGGAATTGACATCATGCTCTCTGGCTAAGAGTCTGAAGGGTCTACCTCCATCTTTTATTAGGTCCACAATTTTTCCATCTGCCGTCCCCCGGCACCTTTCCTATTCCCCAAGGTTGCTTTACAATCACTGACGGTGGTTCTGCAATCAAACTAGCAAGTTCTTCTGTACCCTGGGGTATTGAAGCTCATCAGGCAAAGTGAACTCTTGGGGCTAAGCTAAATACTCTCTTACTATCTCTTATTTTGCTTTCCATTTTTGTTTTACCCTTACTATTAAAAAATTTTTTTTATTCTTATGAATTTAAACTAACAAACTTGAACATTTTTCTAAACAAGAAGGATAGAAGAGGCCTGTATATGAAATTGTCAATCTCCATAATGAATCTCTCTCTCTCTCTCTCTCTCTCTCTCTCTCTCTCACTCCCTCTCTCTCTCTCTCTCTCCCTCTCTCTCTCCCTCCCTCTATCTTTCTCTCTCTCTCAACACAATAGTTCTAACACAGCCCTGCTGGTCTGTATCCCCTTTTGAACTTCCCTCTGCTTTCTTCTTCCTTTTTCTTCTTTCCTGTTTCTTTTCTTTTTTGGTGTCACAATCACTACCCACTCACTCCCCCAACTCTTTCCTTTCTCGCTCTTGCAAAAGAAGTCCCTTCTTACAATAAATAAGTAGTCATACAAAACAATGCCACACTTTGGTCTTATCTGACAACATACGTCTCATTCTCTATCTCTAGTTCATCCTTTCTCTGCCAATAGGTGCGATCATTGGTCTTCTGGTAATCGTCAGTTCTCTGGAGTTCTCTTGGTCATTGGGTTGATCACAGTTTTTAAACATTTTAGAGCTCTTTTTTCTAGCCAACGTTGCAGTTGCTATATAAATGGTTCTCCTGGCTCTGTTCAGTTCACATGGCATCAGTTCATATAAGTTCCCAGCTTTCTCTGAATCATCTCTTTTACCATTCCTGCAGCACAATAATATTTCATTATACTCATCTGCCATCATGCGTTCAGCCACGTCCCAGTGGATGGGCACCTCCTCGGTTTCCAGGCCTTTGACACTTAAAAAAGAACTACTATAAAAAAACTTTGCACATAGTCCTTTTTCTCTTTCTCTGATCTCTTTGGGGTATAGACCTAGTAGTGGTATCACTGGGTCAAAGGGTAAGTAAGCACAGTTTAATAGCTTTTCTGGGCATAGTTCCAAATTGCTTTCCAGAATGGCTAGTCTAGTTCACAATTTCAACAACAGTAAATGTAGGCACCTGTCTTCCCATAACACTTCCACCTTTGGCATTTTCCTTTCCCCTCCCATCTCTATAAATCTGATGGATGTGAGGTCGAAACTCAGAGTTCTTTTCATTTGAATTTCTCAAATTATTAGTGATTTTGAGGTTTTTTTAAAAAAAAATATTTAGTTGTTGCTAGCTTGCATTTCTTCTCTTGTTCATTTTCTTTGCCTATTTACCTATTGGGAAATAGTTCTTATTTTTCCATATTTGTATCAATTTCTTAATTATCTTGGATATTAGCCTTTATCAAAGAAATTTGCTGTCAGTGTTTTTTCTCCCCCCAGCTAACCTCTTCTCTTCTGATTCTAACTGTAACTAATGTGTTTATTGCTCTCTCTAGGTCTGGTTCAGTTTTCCAGTCTGGAGTCTGACTCAGTTTCAACGTTACAAGGTTCACTTATTAAACAAGGGAAAGGAGGCTATAAGAGGTGAAATGATTGGTACAAGTTCATGCGACATGAAGGAATGGGATTAGAAAAATTCTAGTTGCCCCTCCCCTTTCTTCATGCCCCGGAGAGCCACCAGCCTTCTGCTTATCGAGAATGGGGTATGTTGTTTTGATGTTAAAGGGAAGAAATGCCCTGGCCCTGGTACAAAGAGTGCCCAAGATGTCAACTCACAGACCTTAAGTATTATTTTGCATATTTGCCTTTTTAAATTTATTTGCTCTTCAGTTCATACGGTAGTGTAGTATGAAGAACACTGGATTCAGAATCAGCAGATCTGGGTTTGCATCTCAGCTCACTCCATGCGGGACCTTAAGTAAGTCACTTCTTATCTCCAGGCCTCAGTTTTCTCCTCTGGAAGATGAGGGAGTTTGAGAGATGATTCTCAAGTTCCCATCTAACTCTAGTCCTGTGAACCTACTCACTCAGAAATGGATGTGCTTAACTCTGTCCTCACTTCACCTCAACCTGGGCCCTGTTTTTTTTTTCCCCTAGAAGCCCCAGCATCAGTCTCTCCAGCTCCCTCCTGATCTTGTTTTTCCCTCTTCCACTTCTTAGATTTAGATTTAGAGCTAAAGGGCGCCCCAGAGGCCCTCTATTCTAATGCCTTTCCATTTTTACAGATGAAGAAAGAAACTAAGGCACAGAGAGGTTAAGTGACTTGTCCAACTTCACATAGATAGTAAGTTCCACAGGCAGGATTTGAACCAAAAACCTCTGGCTCCTAGCCCTTGTGTCCCTCCTGGATAAAGCCCCTAGACCCCATTAATCCATCTCTACTAACTCCTAATTCTTTCCCTAAATATGTCTTTCCCCTTGCTGAATTTATCTGGCTGGTCTGAGCCCACTTGGAAAAACTCATGGTCCCATGATGTCTAGGTTACTTTCTTCTGCCTCCCTAGAAAGCAGTCAGTGGAAAGGGAAGCTCAGGCTAAGAAGAGAAGTTCTCCTGGGACTGGCAAAGAGATAGGTTCCAGAGACACACAACAAATGTTCAATCAAAGTCCACTGCCAAGCAATCAGTTGGGCATGGCCTATGAAGGATCCTGATAAGCTTCCAGGACAGTCTCCATCTTTGAACCTTGGTCTTAACTTGGGTAGGACTCAAAAGATCTCTTAGCTCTGCTCTTTACTGGATTAGGATCATTAGGCTCATTACTCTAGAGCTGAGAGAGACTAAAAGCCATTTAGTTGAGGCCCAGGGACAGGTAGCAAGCATCAAAAGTGGGAGTTGAGCAGAGATCCTCTAATTCTGAAGACAGCACATTTTCCTGTGAACCAAGCTACATGCTGGTCCTTGGATGCATCTCTTCTGCCTCCTTGGGCTTTTAAATATTGCAGTGGATGTTGGGGATCCTGCATGGGATGGAAGGATCTAGATCACAAGGGATCCCCCAATTCTAGAATGCAATCTTCCATCATAGTTATCATTATAGCATAATAATTTAAACATGGCCTTTGGGGGAAAAAAGTGAGCCACCCTAGAAGGGGTGACCTTGTTTCAGGCATGCAAATCAGTATTGATTCTACATGCACTGCTCCTCAGCCAAGTCAGAATTGGATCTTTCCATTAGGAAACAAGGCAGCAGGCTTCAGAATGCATGGATCAATGAAGCAACATCCCTTATCTCTCATTTCTCTTCCTTTTCTTAGGAATCTACAAAAGAAAGAAGAGGGGAAAATAAGGATATATTTAGAGCTGGAAGGAACCCTAGAGATGACTGAGGCCAACTGCCTCACTTTTCAGATGAGGAATTTGGACTCAGAGAAGTTGGGGGATTTGCCCAGAGTCACACAGTTGGACTATGCTTGAAGAGGTTTTGGACACAGGTCTTCCTGCCGTGAAGGCCACCATTCTCTCTGCTACACGACGATACTTTTCTGGAAAACTCTGAGTATTCCCTGCAAGTGTGCTAGTGATCTCCATTTTTGTTTGTACCTTCCACTTCTATCATTTTTGTTTGTTTTCTGTGCCTCTTTTCTTCTAAAGCCTCCTTCCTCCGTAATGTAGAAATGGCTCTGGGTGCTCTACCAAGTGAAAGCAAATGCTTACAATTCAATCAACATTTATTAAGTGCCTACTGTGTACCAGCCTCAAGAAAATCCTGCCAAGCTGGAAAGGCTTCCACTAAGGTCAGCGATTGGACTGTGTATCTGTGGTTTAGAACTCCAATACAATCCAATATGCATTTACTACGCACCTACTATATGTAAGACTCTGAGGATACAAAGACAAAATGAAAAATAGCTCCTGCCCTCAAGGAGCTTACATTCTACTAGGGAGATAGAACATGTAAACAGACAGGTAAGAACAGGATAACTAGAGGTAAAAGGAGCCAGCAGTAACAATTAAAGGGATCAGGAAAGGCTTCCCCTAGGAAGTAGCAAATGAGATGAGGATTCTGAGAGGGAGGCCAATCCAGGCACAAAGAAAACAGTCCATGCAGAGACAAAGAAAGTGGAAATGGAATATTTCCCAATGCAGAGAATATCAAGTCAGTCAGTTTGGCTGGAAGATGTATTGAGGGAATTGGAGTAACATGTAATATGATTAGAAAAGACTTGAAATGACAAGATTAAAAAAATGCATTTGATCAATATAATAGGGAGCCTTTGAAGCTTCTTGGGCAGGGAAGTTTTTGGTGAAACTTGTGAAAAGAAAGGTTATTTTGGCAACTGGGTGGAGGATGAATTGATGGACTGGAAGTTCAACTTATATGAGGGCAGATGCTCTTAAATAGATTATATACAAGGGATGATGCATCTTTTCAGCCACAGGAACTCGTGAGGAACCTACTAAGAGAGGGAAGGGGTACAATTTACATTAGTGGAGAGAGTGTACACATGAATAAATTTGGAAATACTAAACTGAACAACTTATCTCTAGCTCCTTGAGGATACAGCATTTTTTTTTGTGGTTTCTATTTTTTATCCTTAAAAAGTTTTGTAAAACTGGGTCATTACCTGATATAGATATATCCTTTCCCTACCATAGAACACCTCTTCATAATGAAGACATAATTAAACAATACCAGCCAAAGAAATAACCATGTCAAGTAGGGTATGCAGCATTTGGTACCCATGATCCTTCACTTCCCTCCCAAAAGAGGGGTATTTTATCTCAGTGTCTTAGCAATTTTTATATATATCCTGGGCCTAGCACAGTGTTTTGTACATATTAAGCACTGAATAATTTTTTGTTGAATGAAATGGAATGGAATAGAATGAAGAGTTAGGGATCCAGAGGAAGGGGTGAGTATAGCTAAGAAGGAAGTTTTTCTGAGTGTTAGTTGAGAGGAGGGGATGCTAGCCTATATGCCTGGAGCTCATCTTATAGGAAAGATACAATTTTGGTTACTAAATGATTTCCACAAGTAATTTGTCCATCTGACTTACAAAGAGCATAGAATCTCAAGATCCTAGCATGGGAAGAGACTTTAAGAGATCAGCTGATCCAGCCCCTTGCCTTCAGGCAGATAACTAAACCAAGGAAGACAAATGGTCATCTGTTCTCTTCTTGAAGGTCACCAGAGAGATGGAGACTGCCTAACCTGCCTCAGCTTCCCATCCCTGCTGATGAGAACATTTAACAACTGATCACATCATGTCTCCCTTGCCACCAAACCCCCTAAAATTGACTAATGCAAAAGAGTTGCTAGAATGAGGAGACCAAAAAGCCAAGAAACCACCTTAGTCAGCTGATACTTTATTCCCTTATCAAGCAAAGATATGGTAGCTAAGAGCATGTTGTTTTAAAGCAACTTAAAACCATCACTAATGAGAATGACAGAAAATTATAAGTGGTATTGCCTCATAGAATAACAAAAAATTATTGAAGAGGAAAAAATGAGCCTGCAGACAGCTTGGTAAAAGATCCAGCTAAACCACAGATAATCCCAAGAGCATTCGTAGATAAAACTGAAAGGATAACAAACAGATACAAAATGGAGCAGATTCAACCTACCACTCCACTAAAACTGTTCTCTTCAAGTTCACCAATTATCTCTTAATTGATAAATCCAATGCCTTTTCTCTGTCCACATCCTTAACCTTTCTAAATCACTTCTGATGTTTTTGACTACTCCTTTCTCCTAGATATTCTCTGTTTCCTAGGTTTCAGTGATACTGCTTTCTCCTGATTCTTCTGCTCATAAAAAGATTGCTCCTTTTCAGTCCTTTTTCCTGGAATGTCATTCATATCTTGCCCCCTAATCAATGTTTTCTCCCAATGTTCTGCCCTGGGCTCTCTTTTTTCTTTTTACACTCTCTCAGTGACCTCTCAGTTCCCCTGAGTTCCATCATCATCTCTACATAGATGACTTCTAGGTCCAACCTTCATTTTCTTTTTTCTTTTTCTTTTTTTTTTCTTTTTTTTGTGAGGCAATTGGGATTAAGTGACTTGCCCAGGGTCACACAGCTGGTAAGTGTCAAGTGTCTGAGGTCGGATTTAAATTCAGGTCCTCCTGACTCCAAGGCAGAAGCTTTATCCACTGCACCACCTAGCTGCCCCCCAACCTTTATTTTCAACCCTTATTTCTTTCCTGATTCCATTCCCAAATTATCAACTGCCTGTTGGACATTTCCATATGTATATAGCATAAGCATCTCAATTCAACACGTCCAAAATGGAACCCATTATCTCACCCCATAAACACAAAATGGGACTCATTTCCCTTTCCCCTAAACTCACCTCTCCTCCAGTCTGCCCTATTCTTTTTAGAGCACTGCCATCCTTCCAGTTAACCAAGTTATAACCTAGGAGCCATCTTTGACTCTTCCCTCTTTCATCCCCAGCATATAATCTATTACTAAGTTTCATCTTTACCATCTATGTTTTCTCTCCAATTACATGGTCCTTACCATAAGAGTTCAGGCCCTCATATCCTGGCCTTCCAAATGGATTCTTGGTTTCTAGATTCTCCCCTCTCATTTTGTCTTTCACACAGCTGCCAAGTCTGTGCAACTTGTGTGTGTTATGTGATATAAAGCACAAGTCTGACCACATCGTTACCTCACTCAAGGACCTTCAGGGTAAAATACAAACTTCTAAGCATGACATTTCAAGCCTTTCATGATCTGATTCTAGCCTAACCCACCTTATTACACTTACTCTCCTTCACACATGTTCCATCCCTACTGCATGCTTGCTTTTCCCTGTATGTGGCACCACAAGCTTTTGGGTAGGCTGTCCCTCATGCCAGAAATTCACTCTCTCATCAAGTCTGCCTCTTAGAATCCCTAGTTTAATTCAAGTTTTAGCTTATTAGAAGCCTTTCCAGATCTTCTTAATTATCAGTGTTCTCTCCCTGCCTCTAGAGTCAGAATATGTTAGTTCATATCCCCACTTTGATGTTCTCTATCTGTACGTCCATGGGTAAGTCACTTAACTTTCTTGGGCTTCAGTTTCCTCAACCATAAAATGAAAGGAGTTGGACTAGATGGTTGGTGAGGTCCCCTCTATACTTAGGTCTATTATCCTATGATCATTTCTTCATTAGAATGTAAGCTCCTGGTGAGATCAGCCAAGATGGTGGAGTAGAAGAAAATAGGACAGCTGAGCTGTACCATACAAATACTGCACATTAAGGTGGTACAATGAAAAGAGTGTTGGGCCTGGGGCGAGGAAGATTTGACTTCAAATCTGACCTCAGACATTTGCTATCTGTGTGTCACTTAATCTCTGTTTGCCTCAGTATCTTCATCTGTAAAATGAAGATAATAATAGCGCCTGTCTCCCAGGGTTGTTGTGAGGATCAAAGTGCTTAGCATAGTGCCCGGTGCATAGTAAGCCTACATAAATGGTTGATGTTGCCAATCTAGAAAATACTCCAGAATGAATTTAGATGGGTAAATCCAAGTTAAAAATCACAATGAGTCATTTCCCCAGCTCAAGTATAACAAGACAGAGAGGTCCTAAGACACTGGCAATGAGATCAAACCAGGAGTGTACCACTCAGAGCATTCCAGCATGGAATGAGGCTTGCATCTGGCTATACACCAGGACAAAAAGAGATCCTACATCCTTCACAGAAGGGTCTAACCTTGTGTAGGAAGCAAGAATAAGTGCCAACCAGTAGTTCTTTTGCATACTACTCACTGTTGGGTCACAGAGCCAGTGTGAACCGAGGAGGAGATCTATATCTAGAGGAAATAGTTCATAGCAAAAAGTGGTCACATGCCCTTGGCTGTATTGAGCCAGGAATTAAGGCTGGAAGAATGAAGAAACAAAAAGAATCTCACCACAAAGAGCTATCATGGTGACAGGGATGCTCAAGACAAAAACCTAGAAGAGAATTATGACAAAATGTTTACAAGCAAAGCCTCAAAGAAAAACCCAGCTTGGGCACAAGTTCAACCAGTGTTCCTGGAAGAGATGAAGCAAGAGTTTTAAAAAGAGCTAAAAATGATTTTTAAAATGTTATGAGAGTGCTAGAGGAAACAATGGGAAAAGAAATGAAAGATTTAAGGGAAAGTGAGAAGAGAAAATAGAGCCATGGAAGAAAGAATTTGAAAGAGAATTTGCAAGAGATATATAAAAATTTACCCAAGCAACAGACTCTTTGAATATTAAAATGGAACAAATAGAAATTTCATAAGACAAAAATAAATATTAAAACAAAGTCAAAGACCAAAAATGAAAGAATATGCAAGGTATCTCATGTTTAAAAAATTACCTGGAAAACAGATCAAGGAGAGGTAATTTAATAATCATTGGAAACCTGAAATCTATGACCAAAAAGAGAGCCTAGCATCATATTTCAAAAAATCATAAAAGAAAACTGCCCAGTTCTCTTAGAACCAGAGGGCAAAATGGAAATACAATCCATAGTCACTTCCTGAAGTACACTCCATAATGAAAACTACAAACATTATAGCCCAAAATGCTGAACTTCTAGGTCAAAGGGAAAATATTGCAAACAGAAAGAATTCAAGTACAATACTGAGCACTCAAAGTCAGAATCACACAAGATCTAACACCCACAACTATAAGAAATCAGAGAGCTTGGAATATTTTTTCCAGTAGTCAAAAGATAAAAGTTTATAACCAATAATTACTTGCTTAGCAAGACTAAGTATAATCCTGCAAGAGAAAAAAAAGTGGAACTTTAATGAAAAGAGAAATTTCAAGCATTCCTAAAGGAAAAACCATAGCTGTATAGAAATTCTGAAATACAGACATAGGAATCGAGAGAAACAAAAATGTAAATATGAATAGGTAATCATGAGGGACTAATCAAGAATGGACTATTTACATTTTAATAAATGGAGGTGATGCATATTTTCCCTCATAACCTATCATCATCAGGAATCACTGAAGGAATCTAATTAGACAGAGGGACTGGTTCTGCTATGTTTTAATGATCATAAGAGAAAAAAGGGAAAGGAAGAGAAATACACTAAGGAGGAAAGGGAAGAGCACAGGTGGGAGAAATTATTTCACACAGTTTGAATGCACACATAGAAAACTATATAAACAAGGATGAAGGGGTCAGGGGAGAAGGCAACACTTGAACCTTGTTTTTATCTAAATTGTTCAAAGGAGGGAAGAATACATACATATTTGGGCACAGGAATATACTTCACTCAACAGAGAAGCAAAAGGAAAAGAGAAGGGAAGCAGATGGTAGATTAAGTAGGAAGCAGTTCTAAGGAAAACAATATCCAACAAAGGTCGGTGAATTGCATAAAGGGATCTAAAAGGAAAGAAAGAAAGGACAAGAACCCTTGATTCCGCTAGGGATGAGGGAAAGAGAAGCAGCACAGAGAAGTAGAAGCAGATTGCCTTAAACCCAGGACTCTGGTGCTGAGGATATTCCTATCTCAACACCCTCTTTTTATGAAAAGGAGTTGGGAAACTCTGATCAATGAAATGACCAACTATGATTCCAGGGGACTCATCATGAAACACGTTACCCACTTCCCGACAAAGAGGTGATGGATTCAAAGTGCAGATTGAGACATATTTCTTTTGGACATGACTAATGCAGGAATTTGTTTTGTTTGACTATGCATATTTGTTTCAATGGTTTCATTATTTTCTTTTTCAATGAGAGGGGAGATAGGACGGAAAGAGGGTGGATTTTTCTTCACTGAATAAACTTTTTTTTTTTAAAGGTAATGGTTGAATGTACTTATGATTAGAAGAGAAACAGTTAACCGGGGAAAATATTTGTAGCAATTTTCTCTGATAAAGGTATCATTTCCAAGATATATAAGGAATTAATTCAAATTTACAAGAAGAGTGATTTTCCCATTGATAAATGGTCCAATGACATGAATAAGCAGTTCTAAAGGAAGAACTTGAAACTATCAATAGCTACATGAAAAATTACTTCAAATCATTAATAATTAGAGAAATACAAATATAAGCAACTCTGAGATTCTACCTCATATTTGTCAGATTGGCAAAGTTGACCAAAAAAAGAAAATAAAATAATTATAAACAAAAATAATATAAAATATTCTATATTATATAGAAATAATATAATATAAATAATAAAATATTAAAAATAAAAATAACAAAGGGGGCTGTGGGAAAATAGGCCCATTAATGCATTGTTGATAGTTATGAATTTTTCTTCCCATTCTAAAAAGCAATTTGGAACTCTGCTCCAAAAGTTACTAAACTATGTATATCCTTTGACACAGTGATATTACTACCATTAATATACCTCCAAAGAGATTAAAAAAAAGAATAAAAAAATCCATATGCTTAAAAATACAAACTTACAGCTGCTCTTGGTAGTGGCAAAGAACTGGAAATTAAGGAGGTACCCTTCGATTGGGAAAAAGGTGAACAAATGATGATAAATGAATGTAATGAAACAACATTGCCCCATAAAAAATGACAAAAAGGATTGCTTGAGAGAAACATAGGAAGACTTGTATAAACTAATGCAGAGTGAAGTGAGAACCAGATCAATTTATATAATAACAACAATATAAAAACAAACAACACTTAAATACTTTAGAACTCTCTTCAATTCAATGACCAACCATGATTCCAGAAGACTGATGATAGAGAATGCTATCCACCTCCTGATAGAGAAGCAATGGACTGGGGATATAGAATGAGACATACATTTTTATGTGGCCAATGTAGAAATTTATTTTTCTTGACTATGCATATTTCTTGCAAGTGTTTTGTTTTGTTTTTCTCTTTTTTTTCCAATGGCAGATGGGAAGAGAAAAATGCTTATTAACTGAAAAAATATAAATAATTTTTTTTTGATGAATGAAAGCTCTTGGGAGCAGAGGCTATTTCACTTTTTTTTGTATTCTCAGAGCCTAGCATAATGTGGACACATAATAACTGCTTAATAAATGATTGTTGATTATACATGCATGTATGTGTATCTATCTATATCTATATCTAGATTTAATTGTTGTATTCCTTTAGTAGAATGTCAGCTTCTCAAACCTTGGGCCTGTTTTTCATTTTTGTCTTTGTGTCCAGAGTACCTCAAATGTTTCATGGAGCATAATAGGCTCTTGATAAATGCTTGCTGGACTGTATTCAAGAGAGTAATGAAAGTCCCTCCTTGGTTTTTTTCTGCAAGTTAAAAAAAATTCCTTAGAGTTTTTCCCCCATTAGTCCTATCTTCTAACCCTCTGATCATCTAAGAATCTTCTTTCTGGACCTTTTTCAATTAATTCATGCTCTTGTTAGTAGATTACCAAAACTAGATCCATTATACTTATAAAGAGACATCTAATAGTTGGTTCAATTCACGCTGAGATGCAACAAAGTATGGATTGATTCTCTCCTCTCTGTGCTAATTTTAGCTTAACAATTAATACCCAGAGGTTCTCCACCAGCCAACACTAGACCACCTGTACATGGAACCATCAGTTAGAGAAAATAGAGAGATTCTGAATGCTGTGGATAAGTTCACTTACCTTGGCAGTGTACTTTCCAGGGATGTATACGTAGATGATGACGTTGATGCCTGCGTTGCCAGAGCTAGCTCAGTGTTTTAGAAGCTTCAAAGGAAAGTATGGAAGAGAAGAGATATTAGACCGCCTGCCAAACTGAAGGTCTACAGAGCCATTGTGTTGACCTCATTGTTGTATGCCCGTGAAACCTGGACAGTTTACCAGCACCATGCCAGGAAACGGAATTGTTTCCATTTGAACCGTCTAAGGAAGATTCTGATGATCACTTGGTAAGATAAGGTACAAGACACTGAAGTTGTTTCTCAAGATGGACTGCCCAACATTCAAACTCTTCTGCTGGGAGCACAACTCGGAAGGGCTGGCCATATTGCCTGAATGCCAAACATATGCTTGCCTAAAAGACTATTTTACGGAGAACTCATACAAGGCAAGTGCTCACTCAGGGGTCAGAAGAAGTGATACGAGGACACTCTCGAGGACTCTCTGAAAAACTTTGGAATTGATTGTGAGATGTGGGACACATTGGCACAGGACCACTCAGTCTGGTGTGCCCACGTCAAAGAAGTTACCGTGCTCTATGAGCAAAGTAGAATTGAAGTAGCTCAGAAGAAACGTGAAATGTGCATATTTAGAGAATCCACCTCCAATGTTGGCATGGATTATTTGTTTTCGACCTGTGGTAGAGCATTCCAAGCTTGTCTTGGTCTGATCACCCACAGTTGGACACACTGCACTGTGACTCTAACATAGTGACGTCATTTTGGTCCTCTTGGAGAACAAAAGACAACAACCAACCAACCGATCTTGCATGTGACTTGTATGTGCCTGGTGTGTGTACATATGATTTTACATGTAAATGTTTCCCTCAATTAAACTGTAAGCTCCTTGAAGGCAGGAACTGTTTTGCTTTTATCTTTCTATCTCCATCACTTAGCATGGTATTTGGGACATCATAAGTGCTTCATAAATGCTTGTTGATGACTGACTGACTCCAGCTCTAGATCTACAATCCTGTAATTTGGGGACTAGAGAGGGGAGAGTTTTGGGAATGCTGAAGGGAACAGAGAACAGGCCTGGGGATCAGTCAACCAACATCTGTTAATTGAGCTCACCATTTCCCTTACATCATACTGCTACCTTTTCATTACTAGTCCCAGACATGCCCTGACATTTTAATTAGTCTGCCAAGGAGTAAACTAGCCTTCAGATACACACAATTCACCCCACCCCCACTTTCCTCACCTTTACAACTGGTTCTGCATTCCATGTGGCTTAGTAAAAACAAGTCTTTATCCTGATAGGTTGGCAAGATATTCCTTTAATGAATGAATAATGAAAAAGCATTTACTTTGAGCCAGCTATTATGCTATGCTTTGGAAAATACAAAAGTAAGGCAGTCCCTGCCCTCAAGGAGCTTACATTCTAAAATGGGGAGACAACATATAGAGGGGAATGGGTGCCATGCAAAGGAATACTTGGGTAGTCTTTGAAATGATGAGTTAATCCATGGGACAGTCAATTGACATACCCTTTCCAAGAATAATGATAGTACGGCCCAAAGCAAGAGGTGGAAGGTTGAAGTAGATGGAAAGATGGTAGGGGTGGATAGGCTGGTCAGGAAGTGAAGCATCACTTACATTCAGTTTTGCTCACCACACTAACAAGGACATGAACTAATTGAAGAAATCCAGAAAGGTGTTTACATTTATTCACAATCACTCATTTAAGAACCTTAACAGCTCGGCCTGGGATGAGGGATACAAAGCTGACGATTAACTCCCCTGGGACTGGAAATGTTTCTTTGAATATCTGTGGACTTGTGAATCAGGAGGGTTCCCTGTTGAAGATGGGGTCTCATGCCATCAAGGAACTTATAATCCATTTTGGAAGAACATACATGAAAAGATACCTAATAATATGAAGCCTATATGCTAATGGCAAACAGAGTGGTATAGTTGTGACTGAGGTGATGGGTCAGAATATTCACCCTAGCTACATCTGGTAGCTCCTATGATCAGCCTCCTTTTGATCACACACATGCTCTGGCCTCTTGCTGAAGAGCTTATTGGAACAAAATCTCTTGGTTGGTCCCTTAGTCCTCATGATGGATAGCTGTTGCTAACTCAATAGACTGTAAATAAAAAAAAATACAACTTCCACTATAACTCTCTCTGACTATTGAGTGTATTGAGACTCTTCAGGCCTCTCCTTTGGCTCTCCATTGAAGAGGGAGAGGATAGTTCTCTCTTCAGAGAGAACGAAATTGAGTGCATGTGCTTGCCCAGGTGAGCGGGAGACTAGACCTAAAATCTCTGTCTACCTCTTCTGCTTTGTGTTTATTTCCCAGAACATAGGTGATTAAACAGACATCCTGAGATAGGTGTTTCTAGCTATGGCAGCACTGTCATGAGTTCATAAAGTCAGGAGCTCCTGGGTAAGCTCTGGTGCTGGTTGTTCAGTAGGAGGTGATCTCTGAAACAAAATTTTGGAGCAAAAAATGACTATTGCCGGGAGAATAAGCCCAAACCATACCCTGGCTTTCCAGAAAATACGGATCTTAAGTGAGCTGCTAGGAGGGAACAAATCCAAGATAAAAGTGAATGCTTGCTCACAGTCCTAAAAAAGTTCTTCATGTTTTGGTGTTTTAAATATCAGTCTCCTAAGAGTATAATAAAGTATGAGTTGTTGTATCCTACTTCAATTATTTGGTTTGTTTTTTTTTGGCAATTGGGGTTAAGTGACTTGTCCAGGGTCACACAGCTAGTAAGTGTCAAGTGTTTAGTCTGAAGCTAGATTTGAATTCAGGTTCTCCTGACTTCAAGGCCAGTGCTCTATCCACTGTGCCACCTAGCTGCCCCCCAATTATTTGTTAATGAACACTTATGCATCTTCCATGTTTTAAGCAATCCTTTTGTGGAATAAATAAATAGCTTGCCTATACCTAATATATTTTGTGCTTTCTTAAAGGGCTCCTTATAGAATTTTAATCCCTTTAAGTGGGGATCCTACACATGCACCTAATTTAAACTGTTTTAGTGTAGTTTTTTTTAAATAATATTTTATTTTTTCCTAATTGCATGTAAAAAACAATTTTTAACATTTTAAAAAACAATTTTGAGTTCCAAATTCTCTTCTTCTCCCTCTTCCCTGAAATAGTAAGCAATTTGATATAGGTTATACATGTGCAGTCATGTTTTAAAAGAAAACACAGACAAAAAAAAACAAGAAAAAAATTTAAAAGTAAGAAATAGTATGCTTTGATCTGCTTGGAGATTCCATCAGTTCTTTCTTTGAAGGTGGATAGCATTTTTCATCATGAGTCCTTGGAAATTGTCTTGAATCATTATGTTGCTGAGAGCAGTTATCATTCACAATTGGTCATCATGATATTTCTGCTACTGTGTACAATGTTCTCCTGATTCTGTTCACTTCACTCTGCATCAGTTCATGTAAAATTTTCCAGGTTTTTCTGAGATCATTCTGCTCATCATTTCTTATAGCACAATAATATTCCATTACATTCATATACCACAACTTGTTCAGCCATTCCTCAACTGATGGGCATCCCATCAATTTCCAATTCTTTGCCACCACAAAAATAGCTGCTTTAAATATCTTTGTACAAATAAGTCCTTTTGACTTTTGGTATACTTTGGGAATACAAACCTAGTAGTGGTATTGGTGGGTCAATGGTTATGCAAAGTTTTATTGCCCTTTAAGCATAGTTCCAAATTGTTCTCCAGAATGGTTGGATCAGTTTACAACTCCACCAATAGTGTATCAGTGTCCCTATTTCTTCACATCTCCTACAACATTTATCATTTTTCTTTCCTGTCATATTAGCCAATCTGTTAAGTATGAGGTGGTACCTCAAAGTTATTTTAATTTTCATTTCTCTAATCAATAGTGATTTAGAGCATTTTTTTCATATGACAGTAGATAGTTTTGATTTCTTTATCTGAAAACTACTTGTTCATATTCTTTGACCATTTATCAGTTGGGGGAAATGACTTGTATTCTTATAGATTTGACTCAGTTCTCTATATATTTGAGAAATGAAGCCTTTATCAGAGATTCTTGCTGTAAAATTCTCCCCCTCCTCCAGCTTTCTGCTTTCCTTCTAATCTTGTCTGCATTGGTTTTGTTTGTACAAAAACTTTTTAAAATAATATTTTTTGATTACATGTAAAAAAAGTTTTCAACATTCACTTTTATGAGATTTTGAGTTCCAAACTTTTTTCTCCCTCCCTCCCTCTCCTACACCGCCACCCCCCCCACCAAGAAGGCAAGCAATCTGATATAAGCCATACATGTATAATCATTTTAAATATATTTCCACATTAGTCATGTTGTGAAAGAAGAATCAGAACAAAAGGGAAAAAACAAAGGAAAGAAAAAAAAAGTGAAAATAGTATACTCCAATCTGCATTCAGACTCCATAGTTCTCTATCTGGATATAGATACTATTTTCCATCATGAGTCTTTTGGAATTGTCTTCGATCATTGTATTGCTGAGAAGAGCCAAGTCTAGCAAAGTTAATCATTGCACAACATTGCTGTTACTGTGTACAATGTTCTTCTGGTTTCTGGTTCTGCTCACTTCACTCTGCATCAATTCATGTAAATCTTTTCCGGTTTTTCTGAAATCATTCTGCTCATCATTTCTTATACCACAATAGAATTCCATTACATTCATATACCACAACTTGTTCAGCCATTACGCAATTGATGGGCATCCCATCAATTTCCAGTTCTTTGCCACCACAAAAAGAGCTGCTATAAATATTTTTGTACACATGGGTCCTTTTCACTTTTTTATGATCTCTTTAGGATATAGACCTAGCAGTGATATTGCTGGATCAAAGGGTATGCACAATTTTATAACTCTTTGGGCACAGTTCCAAATTTATGCAAAAATTTTAAAATTTAATATAATTAAAATCATCCATTTTACATATTGTAATGCTCTCTCTTTCTCTTGTTTGGTCATAAATTCTTCCCTTATCCATAGGTTTGACAGGTAAACTATTCCATGCTCCCCTTATTTGCCAATGACATGACCCTTTATGTCTAAATCACGTACCCATGCTGCTACTATTGCTGCTACTACTGCTGCTGCTACTATTCTCATTCAATTTTCTCCAGAGGTCTATCATATCTAACTTTTCTAAAATTCTATTTACCTCCTTAACTTCTTTCTTGTTTATTTTTTGGTTAGATTTATTATTTAATTATATTTATCTAATTCTGAGGAGAAAGTTGAGGTATCCCACTATTACAGTTTTACTGCAGGATGAAATATATAGTAAAACTATAGTTTCTGCATGTAACTCATTTAACTTCTCCTTTAAAAATTTGAATCCATTTATGTTTAGTATTTATATTACTTCATTGTCTATGGTACCTTTGAGCAAGATGAAGTTTCTGTCCTTGGGAAGCTAGGTGGTACGGTGAATAGAGCACTATGCCCAGAGTCAGGAAGACCTGGGTTCAAATGTGTCCTCAGACACTGTGTGAACCTGGGCAAGTCACTTAACCCTATTTGCCTCAGTTTCCTCATCTGTAAAATGAAGTGGAGAAGGAAATTGCAAACCACTCCAGTATCTTTACCAAGAAAACCCCAAAAGGGGTCATGAAGAGTCAGATATTACTGAACAACAAAAGTCTCTTTCCTTATCTCTTTTATTTAGATTTATTTCTTTATTTTGCTTTGTCTGAGATCATGATTCCTACCCCTGCATTTTTTTATTAATTTATTTTTAGTTTTCAACAATCACTTCCATATGCTTTTGAGTTTTAAATTTTTCTCCTCTTCCCTCCCCAAGATGGTGTGCAATCTGATATAGGTTCTACACATACATTCCTATTAAACATATTTTCACATTAGTCATGTTGTAAAAAAGGATTAGAACCAATAGGAGGATGCATTTTTTTTAACTTCAGCTGAAGCACAACAGATTCTGCTCTAGGCCTTTCCTTTACACTCTATCTCTCTGCTCTAAATGTGTTTCTTGTAAACAACATATTGAAGGATTCTGGTTTTTAATCCACTCTGCTATTTGCTTTTATTTTATGGGTGAGTTCATTCCATTCACATTCATAGTTATGATTACTAATTGGGTATTTCCCTCCATCCTATTTTCCCCCTGGTTACCCTTCTCTCTCTCCCTTTTTTCACCCTGTCTCTCCTCACAAGTGTTTTGCTTCTGACTACAACCTCCCCCAGTCTTCCCTCCCTTCTATCAGTTGCCCCTTCTCTTATCCTCCTCCCCTCCTACTTCCCTGTAGGGGAGGACAGATTTCTATAGCCAACTGAGTATGTATGTTATTCCCTCTTTAAGCCAATTTCAATGAGCATTGCTCACCACTCCTTCCCAGTCTTTTCCTTTACTATAATAGTGCTTTCATGACTCTTCTATGTGAGATAATTTGCCCCATTCTATCTCTCCCTTCCCCCTCCTCCCAGTGCATCCCTCTTTCTCATCCCTTAATCTTGTTTTTTTAAATAATATCTGATCATAGTCAATTCACAACTGCACCCTCTGTTTATGTATACCCTTTCCAACTGCCCTAATAGTTATAAAGTTCTTAAGAGTTACAAGTATCATCTTCAGATATAATAATATAAAGAGTTTAACTTTATTCAATCCCTTATATTTTCTCTTTCCTGCTTACTTTTTTTTATGTTTCTCTTGAGTTTTGTATTTGAAAATAAAAATTTTCTGTTCAGATCTGGTCTTTTCATCAGGAATATTTGAAAGTCCTCTATTTCATTAAACATCCATTTTTTTCCCTTGAAGAATTATACTCACTTTCACGGGATAGGTGATTCTTGGTTGTAATCTTAACTCCTTTGCCTTCCTGAATATCATATTCCAAGCCTTCTGATCCTTTAATGTAGAAGCTGCTAAATCCTGTGTAATCTTCATTGTGGCGCCATAATATTTGAATTGTTTCTGGCTGCTTAAAGTGTTTTCTTCTTGATCTTGGAGCACTGGAATTTGATATAATATTCCTGGAAGTTTTCATTTTGAGATCTCTTTCAGGAGGTGATCGGTGGATTCTTTCCATTTTTATTTTACCCTCTGGATCTAGGATATTCCTTGATAATTTTTTGAAATATGATATTTAAGTTTTTTTTTTAATCATAGCTTTCAGGTAGTCCAATAATTCTCAAATTATCTCTCCTGGCTCTATTTTTTTTTTAGGCAACTGGGATTAAGTAACTTGCCCAGGGTTACACAGCTAGTGAGTATCATGTGTCTGAGGCTGGATTTGAACTCAGGTCCTCCTGACTCCAGGGTCGGTGCACTATCCACTGCACACTCAGCTGCCCCCCTGGCTCTATTTTCCAGGTCAGTTGTTTTTCCAATTAGCTATTTCATATTTTCTTCCATTTTTCATTCTTTTGTTTTTATTTCTTGCTATCACATGGAGTCATTAGCTTCCACTTGCCCAGTTCTAATTTTTAAGGCATTATTTTCTTCAGTAAATCTTTGTGCTTCCTTTTCCATCTGGCCAATTCTACTTTTTAAGAAGTTGTTTTCTTTAGTGAATTTTTGTATATCTTTTCCCATTTTTGTGCTTCCTTCACCAAATTGTTGACTGTTTTTTCATGATTCTCTTGCATCATTCTCATTTATTTTCCCAATCTTTCTTCTGCCTCTCTCAGTTGATTTTTAAAATCCTTTTTGAGCTCTTCCAGAAGTTTTTTTGAGGGGACTGACACCAATTCATATTTTTCTTTGAGACTTAACAAATAGCTGTTTTGACAGTGTTGCACTCATCTGAGTTTGTTTTGATCTTCACTGTAACCACAGTATATTTCTATGGTCAGGTTTTTTTTTTTTTTTTTGCTCATTTTTCCTATTTCCTCATTTCCAGCATATTTCTGGACTTTTAATTTTATGTTAACATCGAGATCTGCTCCTGGGGTGGAGAGGGCATTGTCTCAAGCTTCAGGTTTTTGTGCTACTGTTTTCAGAGCTAATTCTGGGGACTTGTAAGTTTTCAGTTTTTCCAAGGTGACATGATTTAAAGAGAGGTGTGGTCACTATTCTCTTGGCTCTAAGCTTTTAGATATTTTCCCCACAAGTTCAGTGCTAGGGTAGAGGCATAATGAGTCAGAGAATGTAAGAGAAGCCTTTTCCTCCTCCTCTGGAGATTAGGCTTCCCTCAGGATTGAATTGTCCACCTGAGTCTAGAACTTGGGTCCCTTTGTGGCAGAGGGCACTTCTCCCCAAGTCACAGGCCTTTAACACAGACAATAAGTGATAATATAGGATTTTGGATGCATCACAGAGGAGGCAGAATCTGGAAGGATTGTGTGAAATTCTATTGACTAAGAAAAGGAGAATGTCATTCCAGGCAGGAACAAAGGCACAGTGTTGGGAAAGCATAATATATGTTTGGAGATGGGTAAATTCAGCATAGAACATTTTGTGGACAAATCTGATGGCATGAAGATGACCCCAGGTATCTGGAGGAAGTGCTATAAGAGAGCAAGCTCTGGCAAGCTCTCTCAAAGTAGGAAAGCCTACCAGTAGACCTATTGATCATCCAAAGACCAACCTGGATACTCATGGAATCTCATCATCAGTAGGTTTCCACTACATCATGAATTATTTGGCCATGACAACACATAAAACAAAAACTACAAAAATGGTCTGCCATACTATGGAAACTTCTGCTTCTGCAGTGTGGCCCCAGAGAAAAGAAAAAGAGAACAAGTGAACAAAAGAAGAGCAAAAAGAATCACCCTTTTTTTTTGGCCATCTGTTCAATTAATTTAACCAATGGTATCCTAAATGTGAGATTCCTGTACAAAGTTGGCATACTAGAAGTGAAGGCAGAAGATATTTCTAGCAGTAACAAAGGGGTAGTGGTGGCAATCAAGATTATCCAATCATTCCAATTTGTCCTTCATCCTACTATTAACTAACTGACCAAATGGGTTTCCCAGTATAAATGCTCCTTGACTCTGGCAAGAAGTATCAAAGGATTTGCAAAGCTTTTTATCTTTTTGTTAGTTCTGAGCTCCCAATCAGTATTCTCAATGCACACTTCACTAAAAATTGCAATTGATTACCACTGTTTCTAAAGACAAAGGAAATATTTAACCCAATATACCTCCTAGACCCTTTCTTTGGAGTGATCACCTTTCCATTCTCTTGACTTTAGATGTATTCCTGCTCCAGATCCCTGCTTCCACTTATCATTTCCTCTTTGGGATTTTTTTTTAGACTTAGTTAAATGACTTTCTTTTGGGTTTTTTTTTTAATAGTATTTTATTTTTTTCCCAATTATATGTCAAAACAATTTTTAGCACTCATTTTTACAAAATTTTGAGTTCCAAATTTTTCTCCCTCCCTCTCTTCCCTCCCCTCTTCCTAAAATGGTAGGCAATTTTATATAAGTTATACATATGCTATCACGTAAAACACATTTCCATATTAGTTATGGTTGTGAAAGAAGAAACAAATCAAAAGAAAAAAAACATGAAAAAGAATAAAGTAAATGAAAAAAGTATGCTTTGATCTGCATTCAGAGTCCATCAGTTCTTTATTTGGATGTGGACAGCATTTTCTTTTGTGAGTCCTTTGTACTTGTCTCGGATCATTGTGCTGCTGAAAAGAGCTGAGTCATTCATAGTTGATCATCATACAATGTTGCTGATACTATGTACAAGGTTTTTGGCTCTGCTCATTTCACTTTGCATCAGTTTGTGCAAGTCTTTCCAGGTTTTTCTGAAATCTGCCTGATCATCATCTCTTATTGCACAACAGTATTCCATTACATTCATATACCACAACTTGTTCAGTCATTCCCCAATTGATGGGCATTCCCTCAAATTCCAACATTTTGCCACCACAAAAAGGGCTGCTATAAATATTTTTGTACATGTAGGCCCTTTTTCTTTTTTTTAATGATCTCTTTGGGATACAGACCTAGTAGTGGTATAGCTGGATCAAAGGGTATGCACAGTTTGGTTGCCTTTTGGGCATAGTTCCAAATTGCTCTCCAGAATGGCTGGATCAGTTCACAACTCCACCAACAATGCATTAATGTCCCAATTTTCCCACATCCTTTCCAACATTTATCATTTTCCTTTTTTGTCATATTAGCCAATCTCCTAGGTGTGAGGTGGTACCTCAGAGTTGTTTTAACTCGAATTTCTCAATCAAAAGTAATTTAGAGCACTTCATATGCCTATAGATAGCTTTTATTTTTTCATATGAAAACTGTCTATTCATATCCTTTGACCATTTGTCAATTGGGGAATGGCTTGTATTCTTATAAATTTGGCTCAATACTCTATATATTTGAGAAATGAGGCCTTTATAGGAGACGCTTGCAGTAAAGATTGTTTCCCAGCTTTCTGCTTTCCTTCTAATCTTGGTTGCATTGGCTTTGTTTGTGCGAAGGCTTTTTCATTTACTACAATCAAATGTATCTATTTTACATTTTATAATGCACTCTATCTAGTTTGGTCATGAACCTGTAACTCATTTCCTTTAAGGATCTGGATGCTACACAACTTGGTGTATATATATTTAGTATTGATATTACTTCATTGTCTATGGTCAAACCTCTAGTGAGCTAGAGGTAAGATGTAGTTTAGTAGTAAAATGTAGTTTCCTTCCTTATCTCTTTTAATTAGGTCTGTTTTTTTATTTTGTTTTGTCTAAGATCAGGACTGATACCCTTGCTTTTTTTACTTCAGCTAAAGCATAATAGTTTCTGCTCCAGCCCCTTACCTTTACTCTGTGTGTCTCTCTACTTCAAGCGTGTTTCTTGTAAACAACATATTGTAGGATTATGGTTTTTAATCCACTTTGCTATCCACTTCTGTTTTATGGGAAAGTTCCTCCCATTCACATTCATAGTTATGGTAACTAACTGTGTATTTCCCTCCATCCTATTTTTCTTCCTGTATGTCCTCTCTCTCCTTTCACCCTTTCCCTCCTCAACAATTTTGCTTCTTTCTACTGCCTCCCCCAATCTGCTCTCTCTTCTGTCAGTCCTCCTCCCTCCACTTTTACTTAATCTCTTCTCCTCCTACTTTCCTGTCAGGTAAGATAGATTTCTATGTTCAACTGATTATGTATATTATGCCCTCTTTGAGCCAATACTGACAAGAGTAAAGTTCAACTGATGCCCATCACCCACCCTCCCATCTTTCCCTCTACTATAATAGGTTTTTCATGCCTCTTCATGTGAAATAATTTACCCCATTCTATCTCTCCTTTCCTTCTGCACTTAGTGACCTACTCTTTCTCATTTCTTATTGTTATGTCATTCCCTCAAATTCACCTTGTATATGTATTCTCTATCTGTGTATATTCCTTCTAGCTGTACTACTAGTGCTACAATTTTTAAGAATTACAAGTATCATCTTCCCACGTAGGGTTATAAAAAGTTCAGTTCCATTGAATCCCTTATGTTTTTTCCCCTTTTCCCTTTTTAGGCTTCTCTTGGGTTGTTGTTGTTTGTCCATCATTCTCAAAGAGGACCGTGACTTCAGGAAGCTGATGCCATGACTTGCAAGTGAATTGGATTTAAGTGAGGGAGGGCTGTGCAATGTCACCAGCCTCCAGAGCCATGTGGGTCCAGTGGCAAGATACAGATCAGGATGACTGGAGATGGCCCTATTCTCTAGGGTCTTGATATTGGAGATCAAATTTTTTGTTCAATTCTGGTCTTCTTCTTATGAAAGCTTGACATCCTTCTATCTCATTGAATGACCATTTTTTCACCTTGAAGTACTATGTTTAATTTCACTGATTAGGGGATTCTTGGTTATGGCCCTAGCTCCTTTGCCTTCCAGAATATCATGTTCCATGACCTCTGATCCTTTAATGTTACAGCTGCTAAGTACTTTATAATCCTCACTGTGGTTCCCTGATATTTGAATTGTTTCTTTCTGGCCCCTTGCAGTATTTTTCCTTGACCTGATAGTTCTGCAATTTGGCTATAATGTTCCTTGGAGTTTTTATTTTAGGATCTTTTTCCTAAGGTGGAATTCTTTCAATGCCTATTTACCTTCTGGTTCCAGCATATCAGAGCAGTTTCCCTTGATAATTTCTTGAAAGATGCTTTCCAGGTCCTCCTTTTGGTTATGGCTTTCAGGTAGTCCAGTGACTCTGGCACTGTCTCTCCTGATCTATTTTCCAGGTCAGTTGTTTTTCCAATGAGGTGTTTTACATTTTCTTCTATTTTTTTCATTCTTTTGAATTTGTTTGATTGATTTTTGATGTCTCATAGAATCATTAGCTTCCACTTGCCCAATTCTAACTTTTAAGGAGTTGGTTTCCTCAGTTAGCTCATATACTTCTTTTTCCATTTGGCCTATTATGCTTTTTAAGCAGTTTTTTTTCTTTTTCCAAGCTGTTGAGTCTTTTTTCATAATTCTTTTGCATCACTCTCATTTCTTTTCCCAATTTTTCTTCTACCTCTCATATGATTTTTAAGCTCCTTTTTGAGCTCATGAATTCTTTCTGGGCTTGAGACCACTTCCCATTTTTCTTTAGGGTTTTGCTCACTAGAGTTTTGACACTGTTATCCTCTTTTGAGTTTGTATCTTATTTTTCCCTGTCACCGTAATAACTTTCTATGATTGGATTCTTTTTGTTGTTGTTGTTGTTCACTCATCTTTTTTGGTCTTTTTTCTTTCTTTTAAATTTGAGCTCTGCTTTGGAGGTGGAAGGGGTACTGTCTCAGACTTCCTGTGCCCGGGGGGTTTAGGCCCTGGCTGATTACCTGTTGCTGCACTGACGTTGCCCTGAACCCCATGGGGTACTACCCTGTCTGGTGCTTCAATGAGGGGGTAGGTTAATGGGGGCTGGCTGGTGTTGCTGAAGGTGTATGGGTCTGGCAGCTTACCTGGTGCTGAGCTGGGGTCCTAGTGCTGGTGTCTGGTGTGTGCTGAGGCCCTTGGGGTGTTTCTGCATTTCCTGGGGCTAGCTTGTGGTGGTCTGGCCACTGATGGCTTCCTGTTTGCCCAGGGGTATACTGGTTTCTGGTTCACCAGAGGTGTATGGGAGTGGGAGGGTTCCTGATGTTGGTGTTTGTCTGTTCCACCATACTGGGGTTCAGTATCTCCCACTAGTTTGCTGAGGTGGGGCTTGAAGCTAGCTTGCTTGGGTGCTTCCTGTCCTGGATTTCATTCCCTTTTTACCCAAGTGATCTTCTTTGCTGATCTTCCAAGTTTCTTGGGCTAAAAGATTGTTTCACCCTTTCTTTTTGCTGGTTCTGCTGTTCCTGGATTTGTTTTAGGGTGCTATTTTATAGCTGTTTGAAGGTGAATATGGGAGAGTTACAGTGATTTACTGCTTACTCCACCATCTTTAGTTTATTTCATCCAATGAAGTGACTTTCAAAGGTGACCCTGAA
Organism: Vombatus ursinus; assembly: GCF_900497805.2. Lineage (NCBI taxonomy): Eukaryota > Metazoa > Chordata > Mammalia > Diprotodontia > Vombatidae > Vombatus > Vombatus ursinus. Next base: position 22,004,234 of record NW_020954546.1, on the reverse strand, counting down.
GCAGGGCAGGGCATTCTTAATCCAGTTCAATGTTTCCTTTCTGATTCATTCAAGGGATTAATTTGTACCTAATAAAGACACTACCTGGTGGGGGGGGGGCATCTGTTTTGTTTATTTTTAACACTTTTAACATCTTATTTTAACACCTTGTAGTTAGCTCTTTTATTAGGTTCTAAGCTTTCTAGGACCACTCTTTTATACTTTAAAAAGTTAAAGCTAACTGAAAGAACGGCTCACTGGTTTTCTCTGGAGAAGCAAACAAAGGAAATAGAGATGTCTTCATCTTACACTCACAGGGCAACAAATAGTATCACTTCATTTCATAATGCTAAAGATCAACATTTGCAAGAAAAAACTACCCGGAAGATGATGGAGAATGAATTTGAGAGGTAGAGAAATTCTATGAAGAACTTGATAAGGCTCTCCAAAGAAAATTATCCTATATGGCTAGGTCCTGATTATTCTGAATAATGAATCCTGTGTAGAAGTAGCATGTATTTGAAATCGCGCCATTCAAAGTTAAAGTTATGCAAAATATGATCATTGGTTCTAACCTAATGGAAATATGCAGTGTGAATTCAAACCCCACAAGGTTGTTGTAAGGATCGAGATAATATATGTAAAGTGCTTTGTAGGCACTTAAATGCTAGCTATCATTACCATTACAGTGAAAAATATGTTAGAAAATCTAATTTGGTATTAGTTAATAAATGAGGCCAAAAAGCTCCTAGATGACTCAGACATCTCACACCTATGAATACTTGATCCAAGAACAGAATTGGAAAACGTTGGACATAAGTACTGAAAAACATCACAAACAAATAAAATTGAGTGGATGTCTTAATATGTAGGAAACCATTGGTTATGAAGCAGTGTTGTTGTTAGTCATTTTCACTTGTGTTCAAATCTTTGTGACCCCATTTGGGGTTTTCTTGGCAGTCATCATTTCCAAATCAGGTGTCTGTGTGTCACTTGACCATCAAGTAATTAAAGCAAAAGTAAAAGCCAACATAAACTATAAGAAAGAACAAAGATAAGATGATACTTCTAAAACTTGATCCACTCAAAATAGCTGATGCCAAAAAAAAAAGAAAGAAAATTGATAAAGGAAAAAATATTGGTTCTGATTATCTCTATTTCCTACTTAAGTTGAAGAAACTGCTTCAGCCAGAAAACACTTGATCTCTTCTAAATCTAAAATTTAGATTTTATAATTCCTTTCCAAGCAGAGAGACATGGCAGGTAAGGACTATACCATTTTAGAATATAAATTCATTTGCAAAATGTTATAGAAAAGAATAGTAGAGGATTATGAATGGTATTATCTCAAAAAAGCAGGGGAGAGGGGGGAATATCTATAGAAAACTAAGTGCTTTAGCTAAACAACAACAACAAAAAATCCCCAAAGCATTTTTAGACAAAACTGGAAGAAAACCAACAAATAGATGAAGAACCTGTGAAAGTTTCCATAGCGATCTATTTTAATCATCATTGACAGTGGAACCATCACAATTGACTAAAACCTCAGTCACTGGTAAGGAAGTGGAAATGACACCTAAGAAAATGGAACAATCTTCTTGGATATATTTTATCATTTCAGGACAAAGAGAATGAAAAGGAGTTTATTATAAGTATGTCAAGGTAGTAACACATTGACCAGCTGATCACTGGAGATCAGAGATAGCTTCAAGGGGAGGCCAGCTTTTATTGATACCTTTCATAATGAGATAAAGACAATTCCGATAGTTCAACATCAGCAAAAGAGGTTGGGCCCTTGCATCTCAGTTCCTTCCCAAGGTAGCAAGTATGTGATAATTTCCAGGTACACACAGGTAGGGGGTGACTTGACTATATGACAAATATCAGAAGACTGGGTAACACCTTCCCTCAACACTGATTGACAAGCAGGTCTGAGAACAATGGGTCCTTGACTCAGTATAACTTTTAATAATATTATGTATATATGTCTACATATACACACATAGACAGACATTATATATAGAACATATAATAATATGATATACTATAATGTATATATCATCTGTGTACGTATATATTGGATATATATGACACTAGCAGCTAGGGGTGGGGAAACAGGAAAGGCTTCATTCAGACAGGTACTTAGGCTGTGTCTTTAAAGAAGAGAAATACTCTATGAGGTGTTGGGGGAGAGAACAAGCATTTATACAGTGCCCACTATATGCCAGGCACTGTGCCTTGACAAATACTTTCTTTGGAAGTTAGAAAGGAGTGTTGGAAGTGACAGTTTTGAAAGCATTAAGGAACTGATTTTTTAAAGTCTTTAAAGATTTTTAAAGAAAGAGAAGATATCAAAATATTCGGAGAAAATAAATAATGATATTATCATTCTCCAGGAAAGAGGCAGCATGATGTAGTTAATCTGATAATGAAATTAATTAGATAATGAAATAAAGACCTGGGTTCAGATCTTGGCTCAGACACTTAAAAATAGTGTGACCAAGAGCAAATTACATTACCTCTCTGTGCCTCAGTTGACCCTTCTGTAAAATGAGGAATTGGACTAAATGAACTCTAAGCTCCCTTCCAACTCTAGATCTACAGTCCTATGAAACAGAAAATTGAGAAGACAAAAGTGACCTTGGATTCATAAACCTACTTTGTTGTTTCTATAAATCTTCATGAAGATGACCTGTCCACAAGTGTTAAATGTATCCTTGATGAACAAAAAGGTGAAAAAGAAATGGACAGGATCTTACCAATAAACTTTCAAAATAGACTACTTTGTCACAGTCATAGAAATAATTGAAATATGGAGAAAACAGAGTATGCTGCTATGTTTATTGGGCAGCTAGGTGGCACAGTAGATAAAGTGCCAGGCCTGGAGTGAAGAAAACTCCTCTTCCTGAGTTCAAATCCAGCCTCAGACACTCGCTAGGTGTGTATGAGTTTCCTCATCTGTAAAAATGAGCTGGAAAAAGAAATAACAGAAAATACCAGAAAAAAAATACCAGAAAAAAAGAACCACTCCAGTGTCTTCGTAAGAAAACCCCAAAAGGAGTCACAAAGAGTTGACACAACTAAAAAATGACACAACAACAAAAATTATGTTTATTATTTGTTGATGACATAAAAAGAAAACTTCAGACAGATGACTGTAGAAGAAAATATAACTTAGACGTTGCACTTCAACAAGGTGCTTCCTTACGCAGTGTTTTCAGTGATCCCAAGAGGCTACCTGACATGAAAATCCAACTTTTACATGCCAACTTCTTGAATGAAGCTCTATGGATAACAATCCTGGAATACCATGATCTCAGAACAATCAAAGTCACAAGTGACCCAAAGGACATGGTGGCTATGAGTATGGTGCATCCTATTACTAAGGATGATAAAGTGGTGTTAAAGACATCCAAGTAATGAATCACCCAGAAAGGATGCATGCTGCTTATTTATCAAGAGAGGCCACATAGTGATTGTACATGTATAGATAGCCTATATCAGATTGTATGCTCTCTTGGGGAGGGGGGAGGAGAGAAAGAAAACAATTTGGAACTCAAAATCTTATAAAAGTGAATGTAGAAAACTTTTTAAAAAAATAAAGAAAATTTTTGAAAAAGAAAAGTAGGGATGTTGGACTAAAAAAAAAAAACAGAGAGAGAGAGGCCACATAGTTGAACCCTCTCATTTTACAAATGGGTAGAGTAAGGCCCTTGTGTCTTGCTCAACATCATCTGGCCAATAAGCATCAGAATTTGAACTCAGAGCCTCTGACTCCAAAAGTAATGCTTTTTCCACAATACCATGCTGCCTCCTTCTTTTTACCATCTTACAGAGGGAAGTATGTCTCAGATAGGTTCAATGACTTCCCTAAAGGCTTGAATTCACTAAGGATGTCAGCTATGTATTTTTCTATTGGCTTGTAACTTCATTCATAACCTCATATTTGCAGTTCCCAACCAGTGCTGGGCACAGAGGAGTCACTAAAGAAATACCAAGTGAATTGATTTGAGGAGTAGGGGGATATCAGAAGCCAAAGTTTAAAGAATTCAAGCAAACATAGAAGAGACAGTACAGCACAGTGAAAAAAGGGCCTACTTCGTCGGTTCCTATAGATTCAATGATTAGTTTTATGCTCATGATTCTCAGGTTCACTTCTCCAGACCTAACTTCCCTCCTCACCTCCTGACTCATATTTCCAACAGCCTATTGAGCAGACGTCCTATAAAAGTCTAAAACTCACCGTGCCCAAAACAGATGGAACTCATTCTCTTCCCCTGCTCCCCTTCTTCACTTTCCTATCACTGTTAAGGGCATCACCATCCTCCTAGCCACGAAGACCCAAAGCCTAGGTGCCATGCTCAACTCCTCACTCTCATTCTCAAGCCCCTACCCTCTCCAGAGCTTGCCAAAGACTGTTGATTTTGCCTTAGTAACATCTCTACTCTATGCCAATTTCTCTCCTCTGACATGCCCCCCCCTCCTGGCGCAGGCTCTCACCACCTTATACCTAAACTATTCCGACAGCTTGCCAGTTGGCCTCCTTGCCTCACCTCTCTCCATGTAGCTGTCAAATTAATCTTCCTAAAGCTCAGAATGGATCACGTCATTGCCCCACTTGATAAACTCTAGTGGCTCCCTATAATCTTCAGGATCAAATATCAAATCCTCTTTTTGGCATTCAAAGCTCTGTATAACCTGGCCTCTTTCATCCCCAAATGCTCTTCCAACTTGGCCTCTGTGTCTTGATTCTGCATTTTCACTAGCTCTCCCTATTGCCTGAAATGCTCTTCTTCTTCATCTCTGCCTTCTGGATTTCTTTAAGTCCCAGTTAAAATCCCACCTTCCACAAGAAACCTTTCCCAGTCTATGTACACAGTTGTTTTCATGTTGGCTCCCTCGTTAGACTATGAGGTCCCTGAGGGCAGGGACTGTCTTTTGCCTTTCCTGTATCCCCAGTCGTGCTTAGCACAGGGTCTGGCACATGGTAGGTGCTTAATCAATGCTTATTTACTGATTGCCTGACTGGAAAGACAATACGGTATGGGACTCTGGATTGTCTCTTTTTCTTCTACAGGGTGAACATTAAAGTTTGTTGTTTTTCAGTCATGTCTGCCTCTTCATGATCCTATGGACCACAGCACACCAGGCCTTTCTATCCTCCATTATCTCTCAAAGTCTGTCCAAGTTCATGTTTGTTGTTTCCATGACACTCTCTATCCATCTCCTCCTCTGCCACCCCCTTCTTCTTTTGCCTTCAGTCTTTCCCAACATCAGGTTCTTTCCCAGTGAGTCCTCTCTTCTCATTATGTGGCAAAAGTATTTAAGCTTCAGCTTCAGTATTTGACCTTTCAATGAATGCTGTTGTTTACTCGTGTCTGACTCTTCATGACCCTATTTAGATGTTTTCTTGGCAAAGATACTGGAGTGGTTTGCCATTTCCTTCTCCAGCTCATTTTACAGATGAAGAACTGAGGCAAACAGGGTTAAATGACTTGCCCAGGGTCACACAGCTAGTAAGTGTCTAAGGCCATATTTGAATTCAGGAAAAGGAGTCTTCCTGACTTCAGGTCCTGAACTCTATCCACTGCACCATCTAGCTGCTGTAAATATGACAAAACCTCCCCACAGGGAGACTGAACCTTGGTCTTCCACATAACAAAGAAGGTCCAGTGAATAGTTTGAACTAATTTGTTTAGGTATTGACTGATTTGACCTCCCTGTTGTCCAGGGGACTCTCAAAAGTCTTCTCCAGCCCTACACTTTGAAAGCATCAATTCTGCAGCTCTCAGCTTTCCTTATAGTCCAACTCTCATAGACATACATTGACCATTAAAGCAATTAAAGCTTGAGACAGCACTAAGATGTTTGGATCATTTTGTATTTATTCTTTCCTGATCTTTGGCAAATGAGAATTAGAAACAGAACAGACCAGGTTATGACCTTGTAAGGTCAGAATTGCTATCGTTTGTGCCCTCAGCAGCTGGAGCCAATAGCAGCAGTGGCTAATCGCAATGCAGAACTAGCCTGGAGGAGTGACCTTCCTGACCCAGCCCAGAAGTGAACTGACTCAGCAGCTGAGACAACATGTCTCAAGGTGTCTTAGGAGCAACTCATCAACCATCTACAACATACCCAGATGTGAACTCCGAGCGGGGAATGTTTTCTAGAAACCACTCTCTAGGACAGAAGTCGGGGAAGAGAATGTGCCCTCAGTTCAAGAAGTTATTATACTCGAGATGGTGGAGGATAGAAGGGCCTAGTGTGGCATGGTCCATGGGGTCACGAAGAGTCGGACACGACTAAACAACAAAAATACTTCAGCTCTTGTTGTTATCTTCCCAGTAAATATCCCTTTGTAAAAGCAGGTTGATATATCAATGTAAATTGGTTTATTTATTTATTTAATTTTTTTTTAGGCAATTGGGGTTAAGTGACTTGCCCAGGGTCACACAAGCTACTAAGTGTCAAGTGTTTGGTCTGAGGCCAGATTTGAACTCAGGTCCTCCTGACTTCAGGACCGGTGCTCTATCCACTGCTCCACCTAGCTACCCCTATCAACGTAAATTGGTTAAATCATATCAGGTGGATATTATCTGGTGATTGATATTGGAGGGAACACACCAGATGGGGGTTCAAGAGTGACAGTACAGTTAGGTACCAATTAGTGCAAATAATGAATCCCCTGAAATGGCTGTATGTATTCAAAGTTATAATTATGAAAAATGTGGTCTTAGCCCAGTGGAAATATGCAGTGCAAATTCAAAAATGCAGCCACTTCATTTCATACTAATTGTAAGGGGGAAACACCACATCAATCCCTTGGGATTCTAAAGGTCCTCGGGGAACCAACCTATTAGTGCAAATGTGGATCGGGAGAGCTCCAGAGCCATGTTCTACTTACTACATGTGCATCTGAAGGGGAAACAGTGAAATTGTACAGACGTGTGTACAGACATCCACAATGTTGAGGCGGGGTGAGGGACAGCATGTTGCAGGCTCTTTTTCTTTTTCATTTTTATTTCTTATCCTCTCATTTATGTATTTGAATGCCTGCACTTGTCAACGAGAGTGAAAGTTAAATTTATATTTTTTAAAAGATGTAGGGGGCAGCTAGGTGGTGCAGTGGATAGAGCACCGGCCCTGAATTCAGGAGGACTTGAGTTCAAATCTGGCCTCAGACCAAACACTTGACACGTACTAGCTATGTGACCTTGGGCAAGTCACTTAACCCTGATTGCCTCACCAAAAAAAAAAAAAAAGATGTAACAAGTCCAAACTTTTTTAAGAGAAAGGAAGAGATGAAGCAGAATTTCTTACTGCTCCCTCCTCCTCCTTGCCTTTTGGAACCTTTAGTGCCTTCAGATTTCAGTGCAGCCCTTCCTGATCTCAGTTGTAAGCCTTCTTCTGCCTATAATAACTTTTTATTTACTTTGTATAGACTTTGTTTTTTCTTCTTTGGGTATACATCATATCCACTTCCCTGTAGAATATAAATTTCTTGAGGGCAGAACTGTTTTTCTTTTTTAATTTTTTTAACCCCAATGCCTGCAACAATACCTAACACACAATAATAATAATAATAATGATAAATGCTTGGTGATTTGAATTGAATTAGAAATGGTTAGTGAACCCCTCTCTTGATTTACTGTCCATTGAGTCCTGGCCTCTAACTAACCAACAGCCCCAATGTACACACAAGTGATAGCCATGAAGACTGCTACCTACGACTTTACTCCTCAGTTTTGCTCCCTAACACAATCTCACAGAACAAATAGAATTTGAGAGTTGGGATAGACCTTGAGGACTGTTACAATGCACATCCTAAAGGAATCCCTGATATCACATACTCATCAAGCAATCATCCAGCCTTCGCTTGAAGACCTCCAGCGAAGGAGACTCTAATCAGCCCCCAAGGCAGCTCATTGTGCTTTTGGACAGCTTTAAGTTTTCTCTGCGGGGTAGGTAGGTAGTGCAGGGGATAGAGTGCAGGGTCTGAAGTCAGGAAGACAGCTTTGAGAGTTCAAATCTGGTCTCGGACATTTACTTACTAGCTGTGTGATCCTAGGCAAGTCACTTCAGCCTGTTTGCCGCAAAATGAGCTAAGGAAGGAAATGGCAAACCACCCCAGTCTCTTTGCCAAGAAAACCCCAAAATGGGGACGCAACTGAACGACAAAAGTTTTTTCCTGATGTCAGGACTAAATCAGCCTTTTTTTAACTGCCAGCTCCCACCAGCCTTTGCTCCTGGTCAGGTCTGGGGCCAAACAGAACAAACTCAATCTCTCCTCACCTAACAGCCTTTCAAATATTTGCATGCAGTTCTATCATTCCCCACCCACCTCAGTCTTCTCTCTTCCCACCATTTCCCATCCCATCCTGGTCCTATCCTCTATAACCTTATGACCACCTTTGCCCAGCTTTTCATTGCAGGATCTGTGGAAGTTACACCTCTAGTTCAAAATTCTGTCTCAGTAGCACCCAGTCTGAAGACCTGCATTTTAGTCTGACCTGCCATAGCTGTGTGACCCTGGACAAGTTATTTAACCTCTCCGGGTTTGCTTCTTCATCTGTTAAATGAAGATAAAAATACTTGTACTGCCAACTTCAAAATGTTAAATCATATCAGAAAGTCCTTGGTAAGCCTGAAAATGTTAGAGAATGTTATTATTATTACAAATTATCAAAGAATCAGGATTTAATAAAACATACTTCTCAGTAAAAACAACCAAATGTAAATCCGATATTCTTATGCTTAGTATCACTGGAAGATGAAGGCCATGGGAATGGGGAGCAAGTTCTCTTTAAAATCTGGCATGTCTGGACACAAGATATATTTGAAACCTGAGAAGACCAACATATTTGTAGAAAATAGGCAGGTTCTGATAACCCTGTTTATGAGCCACTTACAGAAATGTGAAATTGATTTTTGTATTGAAGTAAAATGGGAAAATTTCCTTTTGAAATGGATGGGGACCTTCCTATACTGTTCTCAGGAGCATATATGTTTCTTAATATTCCAATAGATTTTTGTAGATGTGGAAACTATTCAATTATGTCTAAGTTATGGGAGGTTGAAAGGCAAGGTCTTAGACAGGCCTGTCAGGTTTGGGAGAAGGGCTGGACATTCATTCAGCCTGACTCATTTGGGAGGTGTAAGCAGCATCACTGAGAATGAGGGTTTGGGGAATTTCTTCTCTTTTTCTTGGAAGAACATTGTTCATGAAAGGCTCATGAGGACAATAAGAAGAAGGGAGTATTCTCCAGGTTCAACAGTATGCAAATTCCAACTGGACTGAACGGAGAGGGAAAGATAGTGACACAGAGAGGGGCAGAGAGATAGAGGGAGAAAGAGGGACAGAGAGCTGCATGAGACTGACAGACAGGAGAGACACCGAGAGAAAGAAAAAGATAGAGGTGAAAATAGAAGAAGGGACAGGCATGCACTGACAGACTGACAGCAGAGAGTCAAGGAGATATAGAGACAGAGACAGAGACAGAGAAAGAGAAAGAGAAAGACAGAAAGACAGTCACAGACTGACAAGCTGATAGAAGAAAAACAGAGAGACAGAGAAAGAGATAGGGAAAAGAGAATAAGATAGACAAAGCAACTGACAGAGGAGAGAGGGACAGGGAGTTGGTATGAGAGAGACAGAGATAGGAAAGAGACAGGAGACCTAGATAGCTTGATAGACTGAGAAGAGAAAAGAAGAGGAAATTGAGGAGAGAGAGACAAAAGCATGAAAAAAAAAAAGACTGTGAGAAAGTCTGACCAATGGAGGAGAGAGGGACAGAAAGACACAGAGGAGAAAGACAGACAGGAAAGACTGAAAGAAAACAGAGAGATAGCAGAAAGAAGAAATACAGAGAAAAAAGAAAAAAGGAGACAGAGATAGGGTGACAGAATACAGAGAGATAGAAAGGAAAGAGAGAAAGAAGGCAAACACAGGAGAGCCAAGAAAAGAGATTTGAAGGAGGTTGGGGGTTGAATGGTTAATGTGCTGTGACTGCCTGAGATACAAGGTTCAGGGAAAGTTCTCACTCACTCACATTTAGAACTTCTTTATCCTTGAAGGAAAGAGGCTGCCCAATCACCAAACACTTTTATTAGCTATTGCTCACCTGATTAGCCTTTTGACATTCTTCCAGGCCTCCGAAGATGGCATCCTGGGTATAATCTTCAGTCCTTTAACAAGCATTTTTAAACACAGTAGCCTCATGTTACTAGCCTCTGCACCCAAGTTGTAGTTTTCCTGCAATGTTGCTGCATTTGACATTAGCTGGGATGAACAGAATGGATGATGCATGGAGGCTGATGAGACAACGGGGTTGATTCATGGCCTTAGAAAACAAGGAATTGTCGTAGGCACAAAAAAAAACATGCTCTCCTATCTTCCCATCCCCTGCCTTTTTTCGGGGCACCAAGATATTCAGATGAATAAATTTTATGTCAACTCTTTGAACAGCTGGCAAGAAAGAGAGAAGCAACAGTTGATGTGAAAAAGATGCCAGATTTTTAAAGGGCTACAAGCTCAATCTGAGTGAGCAGTATAACACAGCAGCTAAAAACCTGCTCATACGGTCTTAGGCTGTATTGAGAAGGATGCTGTCCAGAATAAGTGAGATGATCCAGTCCTCTCTGAACTCTGTTCTACTCAGATCACACTTGAGTGTTATGTCCAGAACTGGGAGTCATCTGTCAGGAAGGATATTGACAAACTGGAGCATGCCCAGAAGAGAGCAGTTCAGATGATGAAAGGGCTCAAGGAGGGACTCACTGTCACACAAAGATCAGCTGAAGGGGATGTTTAGTCCGAAGAAGATAAGATTTAGGGGGTGACATGATGGCTGTCATGTGAAAGAAAGATTGGACTTATTTTGCTTGGCCCAGAGGGCAGAACCAGCAGCACTGTGTGGAGGTTATATAGAAGGAGATTTTGGCTAAATGTAAGTTAAGCAATCACTAACCAATAATTATAAAGTACCTACTATGTGCCAAGAAGTAGGGATTTTTTAAAAACCAGAACTATGATTTCATTTGTGTAGAGAGCTCCCAGTGAGAAAACTGCATCTACCAATACACACTGACACCTGATACTCAGCAACTTACAATCTTAAGGGAGTTGCCTGAGTCACTAAGAGGTTAAGTGACCTGCCCAGGGTCACTTAAACAGTATGGGCCAAAGGCAGGAGTGGACTCTGGGTCTTTCTGATTTCACGTTGCCTCTTGGGGTATCAATACAAAAACCAAGAATGAACAGACCCTCTCCTCAAAGTACTGACATTTTATCAGGGAAAACAACATCTACACATATAAGCAAATACAGGCTGTCCTAAAAGTAGTGATTTTAAGTTACTAAAGCTTAGAGAGTTCCAGAGTCTTAGTGAAATTTTAAGCTTTATTAAATTAAAAGTTTTGTTTTATTAAAGCTTTAATAGCTTAAAACTTCACTGAGACTTTAGGGATACCTTGTATAAAACATATACTAAATACAAGTAGTTTTTTTTGGGAGGGGTGGGGACACTAGCATCTGGAAGCACCAGAAAGGTCTCCTGTAGGAAGCAGTACTTGAGCTCAGTTTTGAAGGTAGTTAGTAGATTCCAAGAGGCAGAATAATAACTAATAAATTACAATAGCTAACATGTATATAATGATTAATATATGCCAGGCAATGTGCTAAGTATTTTACAATTCTTATCCCATTTGATCTTCACAACAGTCTTGGGAAATAGGTGCTATTATTATCCTATTTTACAGATAAAGCAACTTAGACAAACAGAGGTTAAGCCACCTGTCCACGATCACACAGCTAGTAAGTGTCTGACGCTGAATTTGAACTCAGGTTAGTACTCTTCCCATTGTGACACCCAGCTGCCAAGGAGGTGAGAGGTGAGAAGAGTGGAGGTGAAAAGAGACTGAATTCCATAAATCGGGGGACAGCTTATGCAAAGGTAGAAACAGGAGATGAAATGTAATGTGTGAAGGGGAATAATGCGTAATAAATCTGTAAAGGTAGGCAGCAGCCAGATTATGAAGAGTTTTAAATGCCTAGTTAAAGAGTCTGCATTTTACCCTGCGACAATAGGAAGTCACTGAAGGTTTTTTGAGCAAGAGAGTAACAAGGTCAGATCAGAGCTTTAGGAATATTACCTTTACAATTGTGTTGATGATGGATTAGAGGAGGAAGAAGTGAGACTTGAGGCAGGAAAATCAATCAAAAGGTTATTGCAGTAGTCTGAGAGGTGTTAAGAACTTAAACTAAAGTGGTAGCCATGTGGGGAGAGGGAAGAGTACTGATGCAAGAGATGTAGACACGATTGACAAGATTCAGCAACAGACTGGATATGGGGTGGGGGGAAGACAGTGGAGAGTTGAGTATGACTCCAAGATTGCAAACCAGTGTTACCGGAAGGATGGTGATGACAGAAATAAAGATGATAGATAGAACATTTATTAGGTGCTTACTATATATCTGGCACTGTGCTAAACACTAGGAGTACAAACAAAAAAGAAATAACAATCCCTACTCTCAAGGAGCTTACATTCTAATAGAGGGAGAGGGAGACAACACATAAAACGGGAGCTGAAAAACTAAAGAGGGGAGAGGCGGAGAAGTTGACTGGGGAATTAGGGACATGGATTTGAAATGACTGTGGTTATGATGGGTGCTTCCTCAAAGGGAGGTTCTGGGGAGGAACTCACCAATCGAAGCAGGAGGATGTAGGGGGAAATTATGAAGAGGAACAGGTTTGGAGTGGAAAGATGAGTTCAACTTTGGACACGTAAAGTTTGAGATGCCTATAGAACAACTGGAAGGAAATGTCTAATAGAGAGCTGATGATACATGACTAGAGCTCTTAGGACAGAGAACAGACCAGGATTTACAGATTTAGGAATCATCAACATAAAGCTGGTAATTGAACTCAGGGTGGTGGATGGGATCACCAATAGGGAAAGTATAGACAAGAGAAGAGGACCTTGGGCAGAGCTTTGGAGAAATGACTACACTTAGTGGGCAGGAGGTGGATGATGACCTACCAAAGAAGAGTGAGAAGGAGTTGTTAGGCGGCTAAGAGAACCAGGAGAGAGCCATGTTAGCAAAACCCAGAGAAGAAAGTTTGTGTCAAATGTTACAGAGACATTTACAAGGATAAAGACTGAGAGAAGGCCTTCATATTAGCCAGTTTAAGAGATCACTGATAACTTTGGACAGGTCAGTTTCATCTGATGAGGCTGGAAGCCAGATTACAAGGGTTGCCAATTGAGAAGACAGGAAACAGAGGCAAGAAGTAAAGACAGATTTTTTACAAGTTTGGCTAAGAAAAGAAGGAAAGATATGGCATGATAGTTTGGTTTTTTAAGGTTGGCAAAGGCCTGAGCAAATTTGTAGGCAAGAGAAAAGGAGACAATAGATTATGGAGAGATGGAAGATTAGAGAGAGAGAAGATGATTCTGGGAACAAGCTCCAGGAGGTGGCAGGAGGAGATAGAATAAAAGGTAGGGGAGGACTGGGAACTCATGGTAAATATCCTCTTTTCTCAGCAAAGTATAAGGCAAGGCCCTCTGTTCAGTCAACTCAACAAAACATTTAAGTGCCTACTATCTCCCAGGCACTGTTAAGTGCTGAAGACACAAAGAAATGCAAAACCAGTCCCTGGCTTCAAGCAGGTCATTCTAATGGGAGAGGCAGCATGCATACCTCTACAAACAAAACATACAAGGTATTCCAAATGTTTTTGTGCATTTGTAACCTTATAACTGCACTACGAGTTTTGGGGACGGCCTGTATAAAGAATAAATTGGAGACAGTCTCAAAGGGAAGGAACTAAGATTAAGGGACATCAAAAAAGACTTTTTTGTAGGAGGTGGGATTTTAGCTGAAACTTAAAGCCATGGAAGCCAGGAGGCAGATGTGAGAAGGGTGAGAATTCTAGGTGTGGGAGATACCTTGTGAAAATTCAGAGTCAGAAGTTGAAACTTATAACAAGGAGGCCACTGTGACTGTATCAGAGAGTAAAAGGTAAGAAGAGGAAAGGTAGGGAGGGGCCAAGTTATGAAGGGCTTTATAAGCCAGACAGAGGATTTTATACATGATGTTAGAACTAATGGGAAACCACTGGAATTTACTGAATGCCGGAGGGGTGTGATGTGGTCATACCTGTGCTTTAGGAAGATGAGTTTGATAGCTTTGAATAGAAGTTGGACTAGAATGGGGAGAGAAGAGAGGGGAAAGGGGAGAGACTCAAAGTAGAAGGTTATTGCAATAATCAGATGAAGAAGTGACAAGGGCTTGAAACAGGGCAGTGGTTATGTGGGAAAAGAATGGGGGACTGTGTACGAGAGGCTGGAGGATAGAAGAAGCAGCTTGCAACTGACTTTCTGTTGGGAATTATGACAGTCAACTAGGGAAGAGTTAAGACGATCGCCTCTCTGCAGTGAGGGTTTTGTTGAGAATAGATAACAGATTGTTAAGAGAGCACTTCATAATAGAGGTCCCCCCCTGCCCAACCAAAAGTAGAATGGGCTGCCTTGGAAAGTAGTGAGTTCCCCATTCACCCAATGGCTTCAAACGGTGACTGGATGACCACTTACCAGGATCCTGGTAAAGGGGGTTCTTATTTAGACACAGGTTGGACTAGACGACCTCTGAGGTCTTTTCCAGCTCTGATATTGTGATTCAGAGACACAACTACTTGGGTCCCAGAACGGTGCTTAGAGTAAAACTGGCAAATAAGCTGGGGATGTTATTGACGGCTCTCACATAGCTGTTGCTTTCCTCAAGAAACTTCATTTTAAGGTCCCAGAGCAGGTATCAGTTTTTGTGCCAGGCTTAGCTTTGACTTTTATATTTGTATCCAGACTCTAGCACATTTATTCTCGGGGGCAGACTGAGCCCAAATGTAGTTATTGTCTTGCTTTGTCTCAACAGAAACATCCATTTTTGATGGCGGGAGATGAGTATTAAAGCCTGGTTCTGAGCCCCACTCCCACTGGCATGTTCCTAGGCTTTCCAATTCATCGTGTTCAGGGGGCTGAACAAGCTGCCCTGACGAGCTTGCACAGATCAAGCCTTTACATCACTGGGGGGGGGGGGGGGGGATGTATCACTTCCAGCTGGGTAACCTGGATTGTTCTTTAACAGCCATTAATGCATCATCATCTCATTTAATGGAGTCACAGATACTGGCCATCTAGAGTCCAGAGTTAAAACTGCAGCAGATCAAACCCACCGCACTTCTGCAATGACTTGTATCGGCCTTGGGCTCCGGATGTTCAGAACTGATTCTGTAGAGTTGAAGAACGTCAGGGCTACGAGGGGACCTCAGGGCACAGCCGCGGACCATCAGTAAATAAGGACTGGTGGGGCCACTCCCTTTATTCTATTCAATTCAGGAGGCATTAAGTGCCTACTATGTGGGAAGAGCACTGAATCTGGAGTCATGAGCTTGAAGTCATCAGAACAATGCAAATCTTGGCTTTGCCTTGTAATGTTTGTGTGACATTGGCCAGGTTACCTTGCCATTCTGGGCCTCTGTTTCTTCATTATGTAAAATGACGGGGTTGAACTAGATATCCTTTAAACTAAAGCTTCTTCCAGCTCTAGCTCTATGATCCTATGTGCCAGGCACTGTGTTAGGAAATGAGGATACAAAGACAAAAATAAAAGTCTCTGCCCTCAAGAAGCTTACATTTTACTTGGGGAAAAAGACACGTATAAAGAGCGTAAATGCACAACATACACAGAATCAATACAAAGTAAGGTTTAGGGTGGAAAGCATTGAACATTGAATTTTACTGAAGATCACAGATCAGAGGAGGCTGTGGCAACAAGTTATTAAGAACATCCCAGGGAATTTTTCAAATGTGCATTATCGTCTCCTATTCTGCCTGACCTCCTCCTCCCCCACCCCATCTTATATCCATCCCCTCCTTATCTACCCAACCATCCCTATCACTCTGTTGCAAGTACACTAGTGGTCATGCTGAATCAAAGCACTGCATTTTATATCTGGCTGGCTAATTCCCTATTTCCTGGTTATCTTTTCCTGTATCTTCCCATCACGCAGAGTTCACTGAGTCAGGATACGGTTGTCTTGTTTAGGTCCCTAGGAAAGAAGGTTTGGTTGGGGAGCCCTCCTTCTTTGTCTTTGTTACTAAAGATAGAAGGTCAGCCTTCTGCAAGGTGTTTTGTAAAACTTAA
Organism: Vombatus ursinus; assembly: GCF_900497805.2. Classification (NCBI taxonomy): domain Eukaryota; kingdom Metazoa; phylum Chordata; class Mammalia; order Diprotodontia; family Vombatidae; genus Vombatus; species Vombatus ursinus. The sequence continues at coordinate 21,988,054 of NW_020954546.1, read as the reverse complement.
ATTGCTATATAAATTCAAGCAGAACGTAAGCTTCTTCAGGAAATGATTGCTTGATTTTTTGTCTTTGTATCCCTAGCAGAGTCTGCCACATAGTACAGGCGTGATAAATGCTGGTTGAACTGACCTGAACATCAGTTTATAATTATTTCAGTTACTGCATTATATTAGTACTAAATCAATCAGCAAACATTTATTAAGCCCCTGCTATGTCCCAGGCACTGTGCTAAGAACTGGGGATAGAGAAACAAAAAACGAAAGTCTTTGTCCCCAAGGAGCTTATATTTTATCAGAAGAGACATTATCTATAAAAATGTTCAGAACAGACATAAGTAATATATTGTTAAAGGAAGGTGGGAGAGCACTAATATTCAGTAGAATCAGGAAGTTCATGCAGAAGAAAGTACACTGAATTTTGAAGGAAGTGAGGGATTATACAAGTCTCAGGCAAGAAGGGACAGTATTTCAGCCATATGGGGATGGCCAATTCAAAGGCTTGGAGAAAGAAGACAGAGTATTATGTACAAGGAAGAGGGAAGGACAATTAATTCAACCATAGAGTGAAGGAAGGGGAGTAATGGATGATGAGGCTGGAAGGACAGATTTGGTTCAGGTAGTGAAAGGCATCAAAAGCTAAATAGAAGAGTTTACATCTTATCCTAGAAGTAACAGGGCATCCCTAAAGTTTACTGAGGAGGGGAGTAACATAGTCACACACTTGAGGAAAAATACTTTGACAGATGTGTGGAGGTTGGCTTGAAGAGGGGAGAAATGATGCAAGGATACCAAGTAGGAGGCCATTGCAATAATCCAAAGGGGGTGATAGATACCTGAACTAAGGTGGTAGAAATGTGTAGTGGGAAGAGATGATTGCAAGAGATGTGTCTGTAGAACAGCAATATTAGGCAACTCACTAGATGTGTAGGATGTAGGACAGTGAGGAATCAGAGATAATGACAAGGTTATGAATCTAGGAAAATGAAGAATGGTAATGCTCTCAATGGTCCTTTCTCTACTTCAAGAGGCTTTACAAAAAAATCCAAATTTGCCATTGGAATCATGCCATTTGGTTACAGCCATATGGCTTTCTCTGTGACCCACTGCTAAAACTCCTAAATTAATACCTAATAATGAAATCCATGAACAGTTCCATGCTATCTTTTATATTCTTAGATAGAAAGTTCTTATAGAAGTAAAAAAAGTGCTATGGTAGAATGAATAGCCAGACCATTTTAGGTGACTAATTTATTTGGTCCTGCTAAAGGCCGGTTTCCCTCAACCTCCAACCTTGATAATCCTCTTCCTTTCATTCTTGACTCTCCCCTCCCCCAATTCTGTGTCTTTTTCTGGTTAAGGTTGATTCTACCTGGGGATCTCTTCTTACCACCAATCTCCCTTTTAGGTATATGAAGTACAAAACAGGGAAGGCAGCTTCTTTCTTTTTGCCTAGCCCAATTATTCTTATATATTTAGGAGAGGTGATGTCCTCAGCTAATTTTTGACATTCCTTTTTCTTTTATGGAATTTATTTTCTAATGTGTTAGAGAAGATGACTTTTAAGGTCCCTTCTAGCTCTCCAATTCTATGAATTTATGCCAACACTCTACAAATTAGTCTTGACTTTTATTTTTCTGTGAAGTAATGATCCATTCTTGAAATAAAATAATTATACACTTTGAAAGACAAATACAATTAAAAATACACTTATACTATTTACATTAAAAATGAATTTCAATATATGTTTATTCCCTCTGCATTTTCCTTTGTCCATTCATTTGTATCTCTCTGTGTGTATATGTGTATGTATAAAATAATATACATATATATCTGTATATAAATAACATGTATGTTTCTTTTTCTTCTTTGCATCACTTCATATGACTTTTAAAATTTCTCTATATTCCTCCACTTAGGACAGGTAGAGGGGATATAAATGATAGGGACTGGATCTGTGATTTCATTGGTGTAGAGAACTCTTGCATAAGGAAATTCTACAAATGCAGGTCCACATTTTTTCTGCAACCTATAATCTAGTCTTAAGAGTGTTGGCTAGAGCATGGAGAGATTTGTTTACTTGCCCAGGGACACACAGCTAGTATGTGTAAGAGGTAGGACTTGTACTTGGCTCTCTGGCTCCGAGGCCAGCTTTCTGCTTAGGAAGCTTCTTTCCCTCACACATATTATTTTTTAATTGCATTACAGTGCTCCACTACTTCAATGGCTCTAGAACCTCTTTAATGTAGGTACCCTACTGGTAGAGATCATAACCATATACGCCTTTTCAGTCGAAACCACAAATGGGATCTACTCAATGGTCTCCTTTATAGGACAGTAGTATCTGGCACTACGTCAATCTGTTACTCTCAGCTTTGCTATACGGCTTGGCCCACCTCCCTTTCTGGTCATACATGCTTTTGATATCTTCTCTGCTACTTTCTGTACATGGCTAGCAATAGGGAACGACTCACCACATATGTACTGTGAGAAGATACTATTCAGTCATTCCTAGCTCTTGGACATTTAGGTGTTTTCCCTATTGGGTTTTTTTTGGTAATGACAAAATAATGCTGCCATAAATATCTTTGAAAAGATAACTTCTCCTCATCTTAATTTTTTCCATAACCACAATTTTGGGGGCAAATTTCAATATAAGAATTATTAGGATTATTTTTAAAACCCTCCTATGCCATCAAACTGTTCTCCTAAAAGATTTTTTTTAAAACCAATGTGCAATTCCACCCGAAATGTAGGTGGTCACTCACAATCCTATCCGTATTGAATTGCCACTGTTATTTTTTGCCAATTTGGTGTGAAAATTACTATAATTTATGTTTTTATTAGTAGAGATGAATATTTTCTATTTTTTAAATGTGCCTTTAGAAATAATTTTATATTCTTGACCCTTTTATTCACTGGAGACAGAAAACCCTTGAATATTTGCATCATGACATTCTTTATGAATAATATGTTTTTAAATGGTGTTTTGCCTCCATTGAGTTCTCAAAATTCACTTCATAGGAAAAATTAAAATTCAAAAATCCAAACATCATACTATATATTTTCAAGTTGAGTTTCACTCTTTTAATTTCCTTTGAATTGCTTTCAAGTTCTATTTTTATGACACATCAGAGTGCTATGATTCTCAAGGGAAGAGTGACTGGTCCAGCAGGACCTGCCCTCTTTCAATGCTAACTAAGTCCAGGCCTAAGGGAGAAGCAGGCATCTCTGATAATTGGTCTAAATAATTTGAAGATGAATGAGTCTCTCTTGCAAATATATCCTTTACCATCAGAATGGTCACAACATTCCTTACACCCTCTTTATATATGATTTTACTGATTTTATCAAATTTTTTTCAATTTTCAAATTTTATCAAAATTTTACTGATTTTATCAAATGTAAATACACTATAACATATGTTCCTAAAAATAATACAGTATGTTTAAATCTGGGGAGTAAACCATTTTCGAATTTGTGCAAGTGGGCCTTTTCTCATAGATGACATTTTTTGCTCACTTCTGAAAACATTTTGCCCTAGCACAATTTATAAAAATTGTTTCCACTAATCAGCCTATTTGCTATTTCCAAAAGTCTTTGAACATACATCAATTCTTCTGTAGCAACTGCAACAAAGGGCAAAATAAATGCTTTCAACTGAAGTGGATTGGTGAGCTGTTAGATTGTAGCAAATAAAGTGGGTGTTTCTCCCTAATCCTTCTCCTACTCCCCCAAAATCCAGGACATCTGTTCCTTTCTCTACCCCCAAGATACATATAGTAGCTGTTGTTGTATTAAATCTTTCCACATTTCAATTTAAGGACATATAAAGATGTCCCTTAAATCTTCATACTCAACAGAACAGGAGAGGAGATTGCATTAGGAAGCAACCATCATCTTATTCATCAGGACAAAAAGTGCCCACAAGCATACAATACCCCAAAATACAGCACATATGCTGACACACAAAAGTCCTTCAGTTATTTTTTGAATTGAGTTTCAGAAATTCACAAACCAAAAAGGGGGCCAATAGTTTCAATTTTTCTCCTTTAAGGGAATTCTTTTAAAAGGGGCATTCTGAAAATGAAACCAGATCTCAAACAGTTAGTGTAGGTCATAATGCTCAGTACCAATTTTATTGTTTCTAATCACAGCATAAGGATATGTTTTGGGTCTAAGAATTCAGGTTAGATTGGCTAACACTAATTATCCTTATTCAATTAGAAACATAATTATTTATTTATATTAATTTTGTGATCTTTCAAGAGAAAATTGTTGAGTTTTAGAGCAAGCATTTAAAAAATAAAGGAGACCTGATTTACTCAGTTGTTTAAATATTAAATAGCTTGGTACTGGGCAACGATAAATATTTTAAAAGGTTAAAATGAAAGGAAGGGTGGGCTCTTAGAGCAAAGGATGTGTTAATTTACCGAGATGCTTATTGACTTTTATTGAGTCAGTTGGTAACAATGTCAAGTAGGGTCTGGAATTTCACTGAACTGCTTTGTCAAACTGTACTCGATTAGAGAAGTTGAGGATTATAAAACTGGATTGGTCCTTTCAGAGATCATCTACCCCTCTGGGGTGCATGGGGTATTGAGGGAGGATTAGCACGAGAGCCTATTCCAGGACTGCTCATCCAAGTTTGGTGTCTACACCTTCCACCCAACTCTCACTTGTGTCTCCAAGAAGGTATAGCATGTACATCATCCACACCCTGGTAAATCTGTCTTGGCAGACGGGCTAAACCAGGTGGAGGCCTCAAACCTGTAGGTGAGTTACTGGGGAATTTTGTAGGGGGTTTAGACAAACCCCTCCCCCACACACAACAGACAGCTCAGAGCTTAGTCAGATACTGAAGATGCCAAGGCCATCTACTTTATCCTGGTCCATCACCAGTCAGCCTGACTTTTGTCTTGCCACTGGACTTGGATGACTCTGGAAAAGCTGACGACTTTGCACAACTCTACCTCACTTAAATCCAATTCATGTGCAAGTCAAGACATCACCCAGTGATGTCATTGGTCCTCTGCAAAAAGACAAAGGAAGAACAACAGTCCTCTGGCTACAGATAGGTGAAATGTTCAAACAATTGATGCAATTGTTGCTTGTCATGAACCTACTATGTGGCAACCCAGATGTGCTTGGCCCTGGAGGAGGTACAAAGATTTTTTTTTTTTAAAATCAACCAAAGGATATTTACCCTCTGGGAGTTTATAATGCAGTGCTATTCAGGACAGATGGTCTCCTTTTCAATATTTGCAGGGACAGAAACACTCAGGGACTGGGACCTTAATTTTAATCCCATTCAACAAACTAAAATTCAACAACAAGCTATTAAATATCTACTGTGTGCAAGGCATTGAGCACATGAACAAAAAAAAGCTGCTGGAATCCTGAATTTCAATGGGAACTGATAGAACAGTATGTCAAAATTCAAGCTTGAAGAAGAAAGGCTTCACCCATCTTTCCAAGGATCCTATCAAGCAGGGATGAAATTTCTGACTCAACGTTAGACTTTCAACGAAGCACCCTTTATTCCTGGGAATTTGTCCAATCTTACCAAGGTGGATGTCTGGTCCATCAGTATCTAAAGACTGAATCTCAAATACGATTTCCTCAGCACCAGTTAAGGAAAAGCTGCCTGCCTAGAACAAGTTAGCTGGATAGCCCAGCGGATCCTCTCTGTCACCAATATATCATCACAAAAGCAACCAAAGTGAAAGAAAGGATGTGACATAACAACTCACCTGACAAACTGCTCACACTTATATGGTATTTGAAGATTTGCAAAACATTTTCATGCTGTTTTCAACCCAGAAAAGAGGCCAAGAGAAATCAAAGTACTGACGGGAAAAAAGGAATTATCTTCTCTGGGCCTGAACTCACGGCTTCTTGACTACATACAACTCAGATGTAAGTAGCAACTGAATCAAGCCCATCTCACAAATTGGAGTCAGAAAGTGAGGTCCTTCGCCTCCTGCTTTAAGTAAAGAAAGTCACCCCAACCTCCCAAGTCCATAGATTTCATTCCTTTGTTTTCAAACAGAGAAAGAAAAAGGGACCAAACCAGGACAGGAGACAAAACTAAGAAGAGGCAAGCCTTGGCCATCCCAGAAGTCAGGCCTCACTGGAGGGGATGCCATGGCTACAGCTAGTTCAATCTCAGCTTTATCTAAACTTTCTTCCTCAAATTCCATATTTGAATTGTGGGTGGAGCTCATTCTAGTAGTCTGTGTGTGCCTCAGTTTCACTGGCTGGCTCATCTCGCTGCATCTATCTCTGCTGGAGCTCAGATGAAGTCATTAAAGGGAGCCGTGCTCGTCGAAGACGCCGTAGAAATGCCGGTTATCATTTGATGTGTCTGATCTGTCTCCCTTACCTTACAAAGCTTTGGGCAAACACCAAGGCCCTTCTAATTTGGAGTGTCTCTGGCCTCTCCGTTTTGGGGGCTGAAAAGAAAATGGAACGTAAAGTGCTTTGGAATCCTGGAGGCGCTGTCTAAATGTCAGTAAGAGGCGGCGCGGGTAGTGCAGAGAGAAGCCAGGAGGGCCCTGGGTTCAAGAGCTCCCCTCCTCGCACCCCCACCCCCTCCTGCTCTCTAAGCCCATCGCTGACCTGCCGGCGCAGGTGCTGACCTGCCCTGGTGGAGAGCGCTCCCCCCCCCAGCTACCTCTGCCAATGGGATGACAGGTCTCTGCGGCCCGTCCCCCTCAACGTCGGTTATTATGCGGGGTGTCCCCCGCTCTAAGCAGACCATTACGTAAAGCGCTCTGCAGAGCTGCGCGCGGGGGGAGCCAGTCACGGTCAGTCAAGAGAATGGCCGGGGGAGGGGGGAAGAGGGGGGGAGCCTCTGCGGGCCCCAGACCTCAAAGCTGCGGCTGCCACGGCTCGGGCCCAGCTCCCGGGCCCGAGGGCTGAGGGCGGGACTGGGAGGGACCGCGGAGGGCCGGCTTCCATTCGGTGACGCGCTGCCCGGGAAGCGCGTCGAGCCGGGGTGACGGCAGCTCCCTTTAGGCCCCGGCCACACGCATGCGCCGTCGCCGCCTCCTCCCCCTCCCTCTTCGGCCGGTCTGGGGCGGCGGCGGCGCGGTGACGTCAGGGCGCTGGGGCAGCTCCTGTGACAGACCGAGCCGGAGCGGCGGGGCGGGGGTGGTGGCGGCGGCGGCAGCGGCGATAGTAGAACCGAGGAGGTGGGAGGGGAAAAGAAAGCGAACAGGCCGACGAACGAACGGACGAACCGAAGGAAGGCAAAAAGGCCAAAAGGAGGGAGGAGCGCGCGCGAGCGACAGAGCCGGACCCGAGCGAGAGCCAAGGCCGCGAGCGCCGGCCGGACTGCGGCGCGAGCCCCCGAACGGCTGAGGAGCCGCGCGCGCGCCCGCCCGCTCCCCTCCCCCCCACGCCCGCCAGCCCGCGCCGGGCCCGGGCCCTGCGCGCCAGTCCCCCCTCCTCCTCCCCCCCCTCCCTTCCCTCCTCCCTCCCTCCCTCCTCCCTTCCCTTCCCTCCTCCCTCCCCTCCTCCCCTCCCCCGCCGGTGGATGGGAGTGAAGGACGGAAGAGGCCACACCGAGGCGGAGACTACGGCGGCGGCGGCGGGCTCTCGGGTAAGGCGGCGGCCGGGGCCTGCCCTCGGGCTGGCTTCTTTCTCCCCCTCCCCTTCCCCCTCGGGCGGCGCCGGCGCAGGCTGCGGCCCGGCCTGGGGCTCCGCGGGCGATGTGGCTGCGCCGGTCCCCTCCCTTCTCCTCCACCTCCTCCTCCTCCTCCTCCTCCTTCTCCTCTTCTTCCTCCTCCTCCTCCCCCCCAGCCTCCCTCCCTGCCCCCTCCCTCCCGCTCCCCTCCCCCCCGCCGCCTCCTCCTCCTTCTTCTCTCCTCGCTCTCAAAATGGCGGCCGCGGCGGCCGTTGGGTGAGAGACCCGGGAGGGGCGGGAGGGGGCGGCCCGGGCCTGGGGCTGGGGGGGGGCACGGAGGTTACGGCCCTGCCCGCGCCTCGGAGGGAAGGGGGAGGAAAAGAAAAGATGTGTGTGGTTCCCCCCCCCGGTGACTTTGCAGGAAGACTGAGGGGAGGGGGAGGAAGAGGAGGGAGGCTCGGGGAACAGGTTTCTTGTCCCCGGGGCCCGGAGGGGAGAGGTTCGCCCCGACCTCCCGACCCGACCCGAGCGGCTGGGGAGCGAGGGAGCCCCCGGCCCCGCGCTGCCGCGGCGCTCCAGGTCTCTCTGGGCGTCCGGATGGCCGCCACCCCGGGCGCAGGGCCGGCCTCCCCGCCCCCCCAGCCGGGAGGGGGGGATCCGAAAGCCCCCCCCATCCCTAGCGGCAGCAGCCTGCGACCAGATGGGGTGAGGTGCAGCTTCTTGTACATGATGGGGCCCCCTCCCTGGAACTGGGGGGGCTTAAATGGTGGTAGTCCTCCGGTTCGGGGTCCTCTGCCATTTTCCCACCCTACCCATTTGGGGACATAAAGCGTCTCTCTCTCTCTCTCTCTCTCCCTCTCTCTGTTATTATTCCCAGCCCGACCCCCCATTCCCCGCCCCCGGCCCTCTCAGGTGAGAAAATGGCTCTAAGGGCGGGTGGTCAAATTGTTATAGGGACTAGAAGAGCATCCCTGAAAACTGAAGACCGTCAGGGAGAGAGGTGGTTGTCCGTTTCTGCGGGTGGAGGCGTCAGAAGGTGTCTTTGCTTTATTTATTAGCTACTCGGTCATTCCTTAGTGACTTGGCAAGAAACTCATTGGGAGAAGGGTAGGAAATTTTCCTTTGGAGTTGGGGGGTGGGCAGCCAGCTTGGAATCCTTGGTAGGGTAAGAAATTTGTGCTTTTGGGGAGAGGGGCCTGGTTTGTGTTTTCTTGTTTAAAGAGGGGAGATGTAAATACCAAGAGTTTCTCCTTTATTTTAAAGAGGTGAAAAGGAGAGAATGAAGATGTTTTTGTAATTTTGATCTTTATGTACATAAAAGTAGATCTCTGGTATCGGAATGATGTAAAGATTAAGTGTAAAATTACTGCAGGTTTTTTTTTATTATTATATTCTTGTTTGGGGGTGGGGTTGTTTTGTGCATTTCCTTTTTGAGTCTAGGGCGGAGGAGACAGTACTTGGGCCTTTGATACCAATAATAATGTCATCCCTCTCCTTTTGCTATGGTAGCGTTTGGGTAAAATTTTTCTACTGCAGCAGGGCTTGGTTGTTGCAGGTCAAATCCTTTATCAAGAGAACAACCCTTTTTGGTTGCAGTAGGGAATGAAATAAGGTTGATTCCGCATTGAGAGCTTTCTTTGACCTTTTATTTTAACCAATCTTTGTGGCTGAAGCATACTGATTAGGTTTTTAATCTTTAATGGGTGATATTATTTCACAAAATAGGGGACATGTAAATCTCAGTTATTGAATCTGTGTATTTGGATTGGTTAATTTATAAAAAGGATCCTTCAATGTTTAGGATATCAAAGAAGGGGAGAATAAGTAGCCTACTAAAAATTGACCTGAAGCTAAGTGTGATGTAAAATAAAAAAGGAAGATTATTTTGAAAAATTCTTCAAATAAATGCTTGAATAGCAGAGTTCTAATTTCTGTACATCCTTCGTTTTTTAAATCCTCCTCCCCTTGGAAGAAAAAAAAACTGGATAATATTTGCGGATGCTGCGTACAACCTTTGAGAAGACTGGGTGGAGTAAGGAAGCTGGGAAATGGCTAGATTGCCCTTTCATTGCATTTTTCTCTTGTTTTTTGTTGGGCTGTTTTAATACTAATTGCAGCAATAATTGTATTTCTATATAGTAAACCTAATAGCAAAAGGGACTTTGTTAAATAATCTGATGCTCTTGGTTTCCATCTTTTTTGTGGAGTCCAGGGAGAAGTGATCAGTCACTATTCTAAAGCAGGCACTTACTGCTTGGTTATATATTTTATATATAGATGTGTTCTTTTTTTATTGTTTTATTCAGATGCCTATGAATGTATCTCTGCTAGAAATAATAATATAGAAAAATATTGATGGCCAGACATATTGTTAAAACCCAAGGTGAATGCCACAGTTTTTTTTTTTTTTACTGTGGTTCAGTATAAACTGGCATTTACCTACATTTGTTTGTGATGTATTTTCCTGAGTGAGCATTAAAACCACAACATAAAGTATAAAATAGGCGTTGTAAAAGCTAGTTAGCATTAACCTTTTCTCTATGCTGCCCCCAGAAGGGCAATTTTTTTGTAAAGGTACCACCATAAAAGGGAGTAGGTGACTTAAATATCTTGAATCAAAGAACTATATAAAATGAAATCTTAAAAGGAGTTCGAGATTCGAGTTCTAAGAGTGATTTCTGGTGACCACTAATTTATGTGGTATGTAGTTGACTAATTTAGTTCTCTTCTCATGTTTTATGTAGATGTAATTAGGAAAAAGACAAGAGGAAAGGAGAATTTCCTTAAAAGAATATATTGTGTGAATAAAGTTAGGAATTGAAGATAACATTAAAAACCTTTCATACCCCAAGCTAAGACATTAGTAATGTTCCCTAATAATGATCTTGTTCAGTAGATTTGGGGGTGGGGTGGGGAGAGGACTGATTTTGAGATTTAGGTTGCTTTGGCTTTTGGGTAAGATGCCTATTGGTTACCAAATGTTATGTTTCTAATATACGAGAATTTGAGCTTTGTATGATCTTTGTCTTGATTTCTAGTTTTTTTTGGTGGTTGTTGTTTGTTTTTTTTTTTTAAAGTACACGGTGGCCTAATGGAAAGATCATACCTGAGTGAACTTCAGTTATTCACCTCTAACTCTCTATTTCCTATTTTGTCAAATGAAGGGGCTCGATGAAATAATCTTTAAGGTGCCGTCCACTTCTAAAAATTACATTCTTCTGTGAGGTCAATTTTTAGAAGTCTTTTTAGTTAATAAAATTCAGCATAAGATTGGAAAGATCCTCTGTCTGATAGTTATTTTTGATAAGGTATTTTTGAATAAATGTTCTAGGATAGAGAGTTGGAGAAATTTCAGAGGGGAAAATATTTAATACCACAGTTTTCTTTTTTCTCTTATTAAAGGGTTTAAATTCCATACATTAGCTTTAAAAGCAGGATCCAAATGAATCTTCAGAGTAATATACTAAACAATAGATGAGTGATATAAATAACTTTAATTACCTTATGTTTTTTTTTTTACTTCTAAGTTTATCATCCGGAAGGCAGGATTTCTTGACCTGGAATTTAAAAAAAAAAACTTTACTACATACTATGTAGTCAGATTGGTGGCACTTTGGGTAGAGCGCCAAGCCTGGAGTCAGGAAGACCTGAATTCAAATCCAGCCTTAGATACTTAATAGCTGTGTGATCCTGGGCAAGTCACTTAACTCTTTTTGCCTCGTTTTCCTCATCTGTCAAATGAACTGGAGAAAGAAATGTTAAACCACTCCAGCATCTTTGCCAAGAAAACCCCAAGTGGGGTCATAAAGATTTGGACACTACTGAAACCACTCAGTGACAAATATAGCCAGATCATGGTTTGATCAGATATATGCATCATTGAATCATAAGAGTCCAGTCAATATTTGGATGAAGGACTCCTAAGGAAAACCTAGATGTCAGAGACTCCGTTTTGATACTGTTCTCCTTGGGTTCCCAAGGAGTGACTCATACTGTGTTGCCAGTGGGACTTGGTGCTGTTAGTTGGCTGAAAACCAATGACCATGGGTCTGCTTGGTTCCAAAGATCTTTGTACTTGTCCGAGTATAGCATTTTCCCCTATATTCTAGAAGGGCTACACTGATAGAAAATCTGCTAGTTACTTTTTCTTCACCAGCTCAAACAGTATAATGTCTTCACCTAAGAAATTCGTTATTTGTTGTGCTTAAGTTATGCTTAATATGTGTTTTCATGTATGTTTGAAGAGAAGCAAAGATTTGATCAGTCTTCTGAAAAAGCTTAGTTCAAGGATGAACTGTCATTGAAAGTTAAGATTACAGAACTACACTTTTGGCATGACCCTTAAACTAGTCACTTGAATTGAACCTTAGTTTACAACTTCTTCAAATATATAATATTTACTTTTCCCTTCCACAGTTAAAAAACTTAATATTTGTGAAATACCTTGCAATCCTAGGATAAAGCCATCACAAGTAACTATTATTTTGATTTACAGTTTTCTTTTTTAAAGATGCTGGCTTTTGGCACAAGCTTAACCTGCCTGGTTAAAATTATCTATGTATCTCTCTAAAATACCTGCCAATTTTTAGTGAGGTGTGTAATCCCTTAAAGTTTCTACTACTATTACACATTTCCTTAGCACCTTATGTTTTCAAAGTACTTTTATTATCATTTGTTCTCCCAAGTACTCTTTGAGGTAGGTTATTTATTTATTTTAACCTATGAGAGCTGAGATATAGGGAAGTCCCTTCACCATGGTCATATGGCGGGTTAGTAGGGGAGAAAGGGTAACCATAGGCCTTAAAGTCAGTAGTGTATTGCTTAGCTACTGGGACTTTTTAAAATGCTTTGTTATATATGGTCCAGCACATTCTTTTTCCTTTTTTTCAAAATTGCATCATATAGGTTGAGAGCTGGAAGGAACCTTTGCTTTCATGTTCTCTGCTACCTAGGCTGTCTTTCTAGGGCTAGCTAGCTTAGATCTTACCCTTTATGAAGCCTTACTTAATTACTATAGTTCTCATTGTTCTCATTTTCCCCCCAAATCGCGTAGCACTTAACTGTATCACTCCTCTTGCTATTCATATGCTGTCTTATTTGTTACATTTTTTTGTTTATAATAAAGTTGCTTGAGGGCAGGAAGTTTTGTATCCCTTAAAGTGCTGAGCAGAGGTCAGCAGAAGGTCATCAGTCAATACTTATTAAACAAGATGAAGGAAAAATTACCCATTCTTATTTTAGAGTTCTTTACAATAATCAACTTTCAGTGTATTTTAGTAACATTGCAAGTAATGGGAGGGTATACTTCCCCTGGAAAAGTTGTGCCACAGGGAACAGGATCACAGCTATGGGTGAAGTGATAACAAACCCTATATCAACTGTGTTATGAGAAACACAGACTCAGCTGGGTAAATTATCCAAATATGGTTTCACTTCTCAACCCCTTACATTCTGGCTTTACAGCGTGGCTACTCACTTCTTAATTGCTAAACCCAGTAGCTTTTATTCTCATTCCTCATCTTTCTCTACCAAATTTAATGCTCTTGACTACTCCCTCCTTGGGTTTTGGTGACACTATTTTTCTCTTCTGGTTCTATCCATTCCTAGTCTCCTTTGATGGGTCAGTTTTCTGCGCCCCAACCTGGCATCATGCATATACCCCAAGATTTTATCCTGGGCCCACTTCTCTATGTATACTCCCTTGGTGACCTCAACAGCTCCCATAAGTTCCATTACCCTACCTTTGGAGATCACTTCTAAATCTATAGTCCAGCCCTCAGCTGTCTTTTGAGCTTCCAGTCTGCACTACCTTTTGTAGTCTGGGGTCACCTTTGATTCTTCCCCCTTCTCTCATCTTCTGTATCTCAACAGTTGCCAAGTCATGATAGTTCTATTTCCTGAACCTTTCTTATGTCTGTCCCCTTCTTGCTACATACATAGCTAGTGTCCTAGTTCAGCCTTTCATCAGCTTTTGCCTAGACTGCTGCAGTAGCTTGCCTTCAGTCTTTTCCCTACTCCAATGTCTCATTCACAGGGCTGTCAAATTGATATTCCTAAAGCACAGGTCTGATTAGGTCTGCTCAGAAAGTTCCAGAGGTTTCCTATTGCTTTTTTTTAAATCTAATTTTATTTTAGGTTACATTTTAAATTCTGAACTGTCTCCCTTCTTCCCGACCCTGTGCTAGAGAAGGCTACCATTTGACACAGATTTACAAATAATGTAAAACCATACTATACATACTTACATTTATCAGTTCTTTCCCTGTAAGTGGATAGCATCTTTCTTGTAGGTCCTTTGCAGTTAATTTGCATATTTACAATACTCTGAATAACTTGGTCTTATACAATTATTCTTTGAAGAATATGCTGTTACTGTATACAGCATTCTCGTGGTTCTGCTCACTTTTCACTACTTCATGCAAATCTTCCCGAGTTTTTCTAAAATCCAGTTCGTCATTTCTTACAGCACAGTAATATTCCATCACCCATTGCTTTAAGAATAAAATTAAAATTCCTTTTTTTTAAATCTCTCCACAATCTTGACTCCATCCCACCTCCAACTATTTTCACAAACTGATTTCACACTTCTCTCTAACCCACTTTGCATTTCATTGAAGCTTGGATGTTCCCTTGACTTGACGTTTCTTGCCTGTGAGCTTTTACATGGACTTGCCTGCCATGCCTGGAATGCACTCTCTCCTCATCTTTACCTCTTAGAATCCCTGGACTCAGTCAAGGCTTAGCTGTTCTATGGGAAACCTTTTCTGATTCTCCTAATCGTTAGTGCTGTCCATCTTCAGGTAGTTATATCCCAGGGAAATGTAAGCTCTTTGAGGGCACAGACTGTTAGTCTTTTCTTCTTTCTTCCTTCTTTCTTTCCTTCTTTCTTCCTTCTTTCTTTCCTTCATTCAATTTCTGTGCTTGACCTAGCAAGCTTGCCTTAGGGGCTTAATAAATATTTGTTGAATTGAATTGAGGATTGACATTTTTGGTTACCAGTTTTGCATTATATTGATTGATGATTTCATTGATGTGTGGATATTTCTTCCACAAGTGTTTCTTGCCAACTTCTCTACCCCGCCTTAGTAGGCTTATTATGAGCTCCTCTGTCTGAAAAAAAATCGTCTCTTGGTCACCAATCCTTTGGTGGGATGAAGCTTTTCAAATTTAGCTAAGCTTGCATTGTGGCCCTACAGGTATGTTGTCAGGCACCTTTTTAGGTTCTGTTAGGTTATGTCAGACCTTGGGCTGTGCTCAGTAACCTTGGTCTCCATGTCATGATGAAAGTATCAGAGTAGCACTTTTTTGGATTATCATAATAAATATTAAATGAGAAAACTGAGAAAAATCCTGTAATTGTATGAAAAGCAGGGATAGCCGTTCTGAATAGATTCAGTATATTTTGGCTGTTTTTATTGAAACTTACCTATTGTTGACTACATTAGTACATTCTTAAGTGTAAGATTGAAGTGGTATAGCTATTTTTATAGCATTGGACTTTTGTATTGGTTGAAATTGTCCCTTTTTTTAAATTTCTGTCTTTGCTTTTATATCACAACTGAAGCTGTTATAAGTAGTATATTTTGGGGAAAAACAATAATACTTATTTAGCATCATATTAATTAGGCATCTTAGCAAACTATTAAATCTGTTTATTGGAGGCTTTCTCTATTCACAAAAAGGGAATTGCTGTTAATTTGTAGTTGGATTGATGATATGATTTCTTGTTATTTGATGTAGAAATTGGCCACTTAAAAATATTACTTCATTTTTTTATGAAGTGAATCTTTTTTCCACTTCACATATCTGAAACTGATCAAGAATTAGAATTGCACAGCTCTTGGTAGAGATGAAGGTCTATTATGGATATGCGTACCAATGCTAAATTCAGCTATTTAGAGTTTTCTTAAGATATCTGTTTAAAATCACAGTGTATACCATTGTTCCAAAGAGATAAATTTGTAAAAGATTCTAAAAGTATTTCTGGAGATATAAAAATTTCCGTTATTTCCCCCCTCCCAAAAAAAAGGCATTTTTTCAGGTTGAGTTTAGAATAGTTTGAAGAAGAAAGATCAGAGAGAATCTTTGAAGAAGTCACATTGAAATGTATCATTTATATACAGAAACCACTTTGAAAGTCCAAGAAATCGATTTTGCCTGCCGAAATTGATGTTTGGTTATGTAGACTAATGAAATACGTAAACAGGGAGAAACATCTCTTCATCTTGGGGACTTGCCACAAAATCCGCAAAAGAAAGATTTCTTATCCATAGAGAATTTTTCCAAATGTTGCAGTTGGTATAGATGGCGTTAACCTAATTTGTTTTGAGCCCTGGAACAGTATATTCCATAGCCATGTAGGAAAGTCGTATGTAACCATCCTAACCAAGAAGTAAAAGGGGACATGCAGCTGGTGGAGTGGGGAAGGCAACAGATTTTTGCTAACAGTTCATCGATATTGATGTCTAGGACTCTTTGCAGAAGCCATGGTGCATTATTGGCCTAGGATTAATGTTGGATAGGAGGGGAAGAAATCACTCTAAATTGCACTCATTGCTGTAAAAGCTCATCTCTTTAACACTAATATTCTGGTGGTGCTTCGCAGCAGTGAATGATGAAACAGCATAATCTCTGAAGAATCCAGATTGCAAATAACCTCTTGGGCAATGAACAACTCAGATGATTGGTAAGAGTTGGCTACAGGATAATGTTCAGGAAGTGGCATAAAAGATACAGCAGATAGATAAATGATCAGAAAAGCACAATATGAATGAATGGTACACTGGTAAAACCCAGATACATCAAAAGGATAAGATGTAAAGACCTTCAGCATATTGGGTGGATTTTCTGTGGAAGATTAATGGAGAGAACTAGAATTCATAATTTTGAAAAGTGAAATTAAGAGGTTTTAATTTTGTGGAATACACCTAATCATGAATTGAATAAATTTTTATGTGTGTTATTTAATTTTGTGCAGAGACATTTGCATTAATTTAAATTCTTGACTGTGTAGAAACTTAAGGTTTTGTTTTTTAAATGTCATCCAACACTTAACAAATTCATATGGGTGAGACTCAAGTGTCTTAGACTTCTGCCTTAATGGTTTGTATCTTGACGACCTTGTCCTTTACTCAGTTTGGTATCTGTGGTTGTAGAAAGTTTCCGTTTTATTTCATACTGACTCTTTTAGTCGTTTTGTGAATATTTCAAAGTACTTATGGCAGTCTTAAATGTCTAATAGGTTGTACTGACCAAAGAATTCTTCACCTGTGGCCAAATGATTGGTGATAAATACCTCTCTGTTTTTTATCTGGGTTTGTCTTTTAAGTACCTCCTCGAATCTTACTCGGAGACTTTACAGCATGGTAGAACCAGAAGAGTTTATCCTCTGTTGGCCTGACTTTCAAGTATCCAGGGGTACTTTGTGTTATGAGTAGGGCTTCATAGAAGGATTTCATTAAGGAAAGCAGCGCGAGGGCTCCTTTAGTGAAGATGAGGTAACATGGAAAGCCCAAGTCTGGGACTGGTATACCTGCAAAAGAGAAAAGGCTCTTGAGAAAAACCTACTCTAGTATATTAGATGACGAAGTTGTGAGGGACCTGTGGAGAATATGGACAGACATTCACACAGTACAACCTGGAATACGTGGATTGCTGTCGGAACCTTTGGAAGGACTGAATACCTAAATCAATGAGATCACATCCATTGGAACATAATGGAGCCTAAGATGTGAGTCTGAGATTTAGGGGAAAACAAACAAAACAACAACATAAACCTCTCAATTCTGATATATAGGCTATAGGCTCTTACTGTTTTTCGTTCCAGTAGATGAAGGCAGTTTCTCGTTAAATATAAAACAGTGTTGTACAGAAAACTCTCTTTTATACTATATGTAAATGACTAGAAAGTTCAAATAATAAGTTTTCTTGATACTCTACAGTATCTATAGTGAGGATTAGTGTTTGACAACCCTTAGATAGACTTCAGAGATTCTAAAGTGCCTTATAAATCTTTGAAGTATTGTTAAATTAAGTTCAATAAAATTTTAGTGATAAGCATATTTTATTGCATTCAAATTGGTCATCCATTTCTGTTAAATATCATAAATGTTAGCCAAGTCAAGAAAAATAAAATCCCCCATTAGCCATGGCCAAAAAAAAGTATTCTTCAGTCTGTATTCTGAATCAGTTGCTGAGATTTCTATCTGGAGGTGGATAGCATGGTTCATCGTGAGGCCTCTGGAACTGTAATTGGTCATTGTGTTGAACAGAGATCCAAGTCTTTCAGAGTTGTTATTTTATAGATTGTCGTCCTGGCAGAGACCAATTTTTAAATGAGAGCATCTATCTTTTGGTTGGAAATTGAATTTTTATATTTAGTTAACAGTTGATATTACTAAAATAGAGTATAAAAAATCTTTGTTAAAAGATTTATTTGAATTTTTAAAAATATAGAAAGGTATCCTTCATTAAAAACATTTTTAAAAAAGAGGTATCCATGATACGTTGTAGTATTGTGTTAGAATTGTGCTTCTGAACACAGGAATTGTGACTATAAGCTCTTGTTCTTTTAGGTTTTTTTTTTAAATATATCTGTCTTACGGCTAGAAAGTATAAAATTAAGAAGCTAATTACGTCCTCATTAACAGGAAGTTTAGACTCGTGGCACATTGACATTAGTTATATTCAATTTTAATTATAGATACGTTCTAAGATTCAGTAAGGGCCAGTTTTAGCTGTGGTAAATGACAGAAGCTCAGTTTTTTGCTATAAAATAAATAAAGCTACACTAGATAAAACATGTCAACCTTGAATGTTGTAAACAATTGAATTGAGAGACTTGAAATTTAATCATTATTTACCATTTACTTTCTTTTCAGTGGATTCCATGTAGATACTTGTAAGTCATCATGTGTTGGCATATTGATGTTTTCAGCATCAAGAAATGAGTCTTTTTTTTTTTTGGAAGGTCTTGTTAACATTTCCGTATTGGCTCTAGCTGTAGTTTTACCTGGTGATAACAGTATCTTCTATAAACTGTTTGAGTTTGTGGGAATAGTGCAGAGAGGGATGGAGAGATGATAGAATTATAAGGTTTTTCTTTCTTCTCAGCTTCCAGTCTTTATTATAGATTATACCATATGAAAGTTGTTTCTGTACCCTTATCTTCAATTCTAGCAAGCCCTAAAACAGAACTTTCCACCTTCAAAATAGAAGTATTTTGTTACAGGTTTCAGAAGGGAAAGAATATATTTTATTCTTAGAAATACTCATGAAATGATAGTCTTTATTGTTACATTTAGAGCCAGTGGTTTCAGCTTCTTGTCCAACTATTTTGATTTGCTGATATGTAACTGTATAGAATTGTTTCTTCTTCTAGCCCCTCTCCATGCTTGGAGAAGTTTTAGTAAGTAGTCAAATGCACAAAAGTTGAAGTTGGAGAAGGGAGAGGAAGTGTCTCTAGAAACTGAAAATTAGCCCCTGGCAACTATAGTAATAGGTCACCTCTATGGAACACCACCAAGAATCAGGAAGTAAACAAAAAAAGGCCTTGGCAAAGCCAAAATAGGTGTGCCAAAGCCTATTCACTAAAGCTTTTATACGTTATTAGGAGTGAGAGCCAGGACTTGGTTTACCTTATTTATAAGCCCGCTCCGATGTAGAAGTGACAAATTAGAAAGGGGAGGAGACTGCTGTAAGTAGGCATAATGGTTCTAGTCTGAACTGATAAGCGAAGAGACAATATATTTTAAAGACCAAAAAGCACAACAGTCTAGGAGCATTTAGTATAGGGACCAGTAAGCCCTGAGACCATCACTGGAACATCAGTGAATCAAGATCTGTAATCAGTGTGGACACTTTCTCCACCAACACAGATCACAGCCTCTCTCTCCAACTTTTTAAGACCATGATGCTTCATAATTGCTCAGTCAAGCAATTGCCAGAGCCCTTTCTAGTTGTAGAACTTGGCCAGCACTGGCGCATAGTTGATGTTGTCTTTAAGAAGCCAGAGTTACCTCAGTTGATGAAACATTGGAGGACTTCTTGAATGAGACAATTATAGAATTGTATAATTCAACACAATTGTTGAGAAATTTTTGGTCATTAAAATTATATTCAGTATCATCTTTTAAAACATAGTGATATATGTAATACATTTTAGAACAATTACCCAGCTTAAAAATGGGTTCTTAACAGGTTAATCCCAGCTGGCTGGAAAACTAGAGTACCTACATTTAATTTGCACACCAGTTTTAATATTTACTTATTCTATGGTACCGAATAGGTAAGGTTTTGGGTTTTTTTTTAATATACTAGGCCATTTAGGTACATGCTGTACTTGCATTTTTCTCTAAGGGTTTCATTTGTCTAAGTCCCCCAGCTACTGCTAGCATCTTCCCTTTGAGATTATCTCCCATTTACACCATGTAAATCTTTGTATCCACAATTTTTGGCCATTCAAATGTGAGCTCCTTAAAGTCAGGAACTGTTTTTTTGCCCAATGCTTTGTGTAATACCTGGCTTTAGAGTAAGCACTTGATAGATAATTCCTTGTTGACTGACTAGGAGGAGTACTGAGAGGCCAGTGTCATGACAATCTGGAGGGAAATGGTCAACAGTATTAAATGCTGCAAAGAAATCAAGAAAGAGAAAGATTGAGTGAGGAAAAGGTCAGCAGATTTGGCATTTAAGAGATTATTGGTAATGTTGAAGAGAGCCGTTTCAGCTAAGGAGGATAATGAGCAAATTGAGAACCTAGAAGACTGGAACAATGGTAGCACCCTTCACAGCAAAAGGGAAGGAAGTTTTGAAGATGTGTGGGTAGGTTTGGGTAGAAAGATAGTATAATTGCAACCCTTTCATTCTGCCTGTGCTATGACCAGGAACAGATGACCTGGAAGATGGGGATCCTGTAGGATTGGGGAGTGGGATGGGGGCAGTTCCAGGAAATTTTGTCTGCACACCTGTTGTGGGTGTCAGGGTTGCATTTGGTTTTAACTGTCCTGAGGGGGCCCAAGCTGGATAAAGCCATGAGAGAGGGCAGGGTGTTAAAGAGGGCTATTGTTGAGGAAGAAGGTAGGATGTTACCTATCTTCCCCACTTCTGTATTGGTTGATCTCTACGAAGTCAAGTCAACACCCCACAAAAGGGACCATAGTTTGTTCTTTGGAGCCAATTGCTTTAGAGTAATCCTTGAAATTTTATAGTGAGACTAGTGGTGTTAGGTGACAAAACAAGACTCATACCAAGCCACCAAGCAGAAGGCTCCCTGGCTAGGTTCTGTCGCTGCTTATTGGGGTAATTTTCTGGTGGAAGGTTGGGGGGAGGGAGAATAAGGGGAAATTTCTTCTCCAGATTCTAAATCCTGGACTTTAATCCTTTCTTTTGATTAGCTTTAAAGTGTCCAGAGCAGGAAGAACATATACAGTTAGCTGAGGGGATTTGGGGGTGGTAACAAAGATAGTTAACAGGTATGCCATATATGTTACTCAGGTTTTTTTGGCTTAAGGCTTTTTTTCAGTATCTTCTAGGCCCTTTGTTTTTTTCTTACTTGTTAGTCTCTGAGTTCTACTCTTCTAGTCAAGGTTGAGCTATTTACTTGAGACCCTTTGGTCACTAGAAAAGCAAGCTCACTTTCTTTCCATACTCCAGATTTTCCTCCTACCTTCAGTCATTCCATCTTTTAGCTCTGGGCATTTTTTCTGGCTGTCTTTTTCTGGAAGCCTTCCCCAGCACCTCTTTAATTATTTCCTATTTATCTTGTATTACATTATTATATAGCTTGCTTTGTGTATAGTTGTTTGCATGTTGTCTTCCCATTCAGTTGTAAGCTTCTTGAGGGCAAGGCCTGTCTTTTGACTCTTTCTGTAATCCCCAGTGCTTAATACAGTGCCTGGCACATAGGTGCTTAATGTTTATTGATTGATTGAATCAAGCCTATTCTCCTCACTGGTTTACCGATTTGGCAAATTTCCCTAGTTTATATTCCCATTTTATATTCCAGAAAGCGGAGGAAAGATTCCTAGCAAAACTAATGATTTCATCTCTTACATCTTCCCTAATATTCATTCGTTAAATATTTTGAGTACCTGCTATGTGCAAGACATTCTATGAGTTGATATGTGTGATACAAAGGTGTATGAACCATGATTCTACTTTCTAGGAGCTCATAATTCATTATAAGCATCTTCTTTCTCTCCTTCCCTTTGTTGCCTCGCTTACTGAGACACTGGTCCATGGTCACACTCTTATCATTTGGCTGCCATCTTCATCATTCTAGTAACAGTCCTTTGTTTGTATTACACTTTAAGGTTTGCAGAGCACTTTCTCCATAATAACTGTGTTTCCCTATTTTACAGATGAGAAAACAGAGAGCTTGTTTGTTCGTGATCACACAGCCAGGGAGTGTTGGAGCTAGAAAAACGACAAAAGATTGGTAATAGTCAATGTTGGGGGTGTGGGAGCTTAGGCATACAGAAACACTATTAGTGGGATTGTTAATTGGTCAAACTGTTCTACAAGCAGTTAGGATTTATGTTAAAGAGAGCTAAGAATCCATCCCCGTTTACCCAGAAATTCCATTGCTAGACCTGTACCCTTAGGATGTCCAAAATAGGTCTTGTATACATTAAAGTATTTTATACCATCATTTTTTAGTAGCAAAAAAAACTGGAAACAAAGTAGGTGCCCATCAGTTGTGGAATGGCTAAACAAACTTTGGAACATAAATGTAGTTGGAATATTATTGCACCATTAAAAAAAGAAAGATGAATAGTAATTTAATTATTAATTGTGAGGGAAGAGTAGGAAGATTTATGTGAACTGATGCTAAATGAGATAGCATTACCATGGAAAGAAGAAGGGAAAAAAAAAGGCTGTTGTGGTGGGAGCAAAATTCTAAGGCTCTACTTTTTGCAGGTTGGGTTAGTTTTTCTTAAAAACTGGTCTTGAGATTTAATTGGTTAAAGGGACCTAGGATCAGGCTGTTGATTTAGCTTCCTAGTCACCTTAATACAAGAAGAGCCTGGACACAAGAGGCTTTAGCTTCTCTCTTAAGTTTCTGGCCACTGCCCAGCAATATGATCCATACCTGCTCCAGAAAGCTATGTGCTCAGCTCAAGGCTTTTATCCTTGATGGACATCTCTTCATTCCTCTAATTGTCTTTCACCTGTTATATCTCATTTTGATAACTGTTAGATGAGTTACGAGTGTCTTGTTATGTTTCAGTTTCAAAAAAGATGGGAGGTGGGGAATATGTATGGGACCACCTGATCAGACCTCAGACCTAGAGCACAACAGCTATACAATTACAACGATCAAATTTGGCCTAAGAGAATAGAGGAGAAGATGTTTTCTCCTCTTTACCATCAGTCAGCAAGCAAGTGAAGGGGACTGGGTGTGTGGAGCCAGTAACATTTACTGTTACACTTGGTTGGTGTGTTTGGGTTTGAATTTTTTTTCCCCCTACTCATGTTTTGTTTCTAGGGATATACCCTCTAGGGAGAGGAAGAGGTACATTTGAAAATGAAGGTGATAGAAAAACAAAAGACAGTAGTACATATTTTATAGAACTAGTACTAACATTTAGTGCATAACTTAAAGTTTTAATGCTCCTTCTACTACAGTACAGAATTCCACTTGAAAGCTTACTGACAGTTTTCTGGTTTCCTCCATTAGGATGTAAACTCTTGAGAGCAGGGACTATTTCTTTCTTTCTTTGGAGTCTCCAGAGATGAACACAGTGCCTGGCCTATGGTAGGCATCTAATAAATTTTCATTGACTGGAAACTCATTTCAAGGGAAAGGGACCCCCTTCTTTTTTGATAAATTGTGCTTCACTTTAATCAGTATGTAAATGGACATTTAAATAAATGAACAAAGCCAGATAGCAAAGGCTTTTTTTTTTTTTTAATTTCTCATTTTGGTCCCTTGGGTATTTGACACTGCCTTTGTGTAGGCTTGCACGATATACTCTATAACTTCATTCTTTGTCTTATTTCCGTAAGTTGTTCTTTGTCTATTCTGCCATTTTTTCTTACTCCTTATTATGTAGTCAGAAGCTCTCTCCTTAGGTATCTGCTCATTTTATTTCACTCCTCTGAAGAAATCATCCTGTCTTCATGCCTTCAGCCTTTATTTTGATGACACTTGAATCATCATCACTAGTCTTCACTTCAGCCAGACTCTAGTCCTGTATTTTCACTCCTGTAGGACATTTTCACTTTGAACTTGAAAGTCTAAAATTGAACTCAATATTTTCCCTCTAAAACTAGCTAGCCCCACTTCCTTGATTCTTTTTTTTCCCCCTGTTAATACTATTCTTTTCTAGGTTCAAAGCATCTTTGAATCTTCCCTCGTCTTTGTTCCTATTGTATATGTAGTCATCAAGCCCTTTTGATTCATCCTTTGCTATATCTTGTGTAATTGTCCCTTTGCCATTACTGTTGTCCAAGTTTTTATCCCCTTAGGCCCAGATTACTATAGTTGCCCCCCTCCTTACCTCTTAACAGGTAGTCCCATCTGGAGTCTACCTCCCAGTGAATTCATTTTGCACACTGCTATCAGATTAATCTTCATTGTACTATTAATCTGTTGAGGAGCCTTCTGTGGCTGCCTGTTGTGTACTTAACTATAAACCATAAATGCCTGCCTAGTGTCCAAAGTTGTTGGTAATCCAATCCCACCCTGCATATCACAACCCTATTTCTCATTAATATAAACCTTTCACTCCAGTCAAACAGGTATTCATATTCCATGTTTGTTTTGGTCATTCCCATATCTGTGGCTAAGGTATTCAGTTTCTTTTATTCTATTCTACCCATGCTTGGAGGGTTCTAACCCACCTTCTCTGAATCCTTTCTCGACAATACCAGACCACATTGATCAGACTCTCCTCACGTACATTTTTTCATTTGGTCCTGTTTTCTAGTGGTGTTGTTTCATACTGTTCTGTACAATTTAGTACTCAAAATATAATGTTCTCATTTTCATTAATTACTTTCTGGGCCTGGTATCCTGTAGACAAGGGACTATCTTAAGCTATTTTATACCCTTTAGACTGTACTGTTTCATAGGTGCTTGATAGTTAACTTTAATAATTGAGCTCCTTAGTTAGTTCTCAGTTATCTACCCCAATCAAAGAAAGCATTGGTGTGGATAGTAGCGAACTGTATGACCATCGTGACGACTAAGTGTGGTTTCCAATTGGTTAGGCAAAGCATTCTAGCAACTACCAGTGGGTTTCATGACAAGGAACTGTACTCCTGAGAGCAGGGTCGTGTTCCAGAGGGAGTCACATCCTAGACTATGAACAAATAGTTAGCACTTTGTGCATAGCTGGGATATGGCTTTATGTAAATTTAGTTGTCTTTCACTCTACTGTCAAACCACCTTGGCTCATCCACGAAGGATGACCTTCCAACCATTCTTGTTCTACTTGTCCCCTGCTTTTCATAGCTGGCTAACTGACAGTTGACAAAACACCTTTTTTCCCCCTTCACAACTGTCTTGATTGTGAAGAATGATCCTCTATTTCTCCTCCTTCCTCCCCCCCTCCCCCGCTAGCATCATTGATCGAACTTAAGGCTTGGTAGTGACTTCGGGTTGCCTTTATCATGAAATCTAAACTTCTTTAAGCTTTTTGTCTAGCTATTTCAATTAATATTCACTCTTTTCTGTTTCTGGGATTTTTTTTTTTAAACAAGGCATATTTGAACAAGGTATATATGTTGGCATATATAAACAGGAGCAGATTTTTTAAAAGTCCAGTTAACCCATTGTGACAAGGTCTTTTAAGACCATCATAGTTATTTGGTTGTGGTGGTTGTGTTTATTTTGTCTAATTGGCACTGACCAAAATGAGGAAGGGTGTCACAACTAGTTTTGGCCATTTGGGAAAGTTGAAAGGCTTTTTACATTTTAATTCTTAGAGTTCATTTAAAGCAGGTATTACTCAATTAGTGGTCTTTTTAGGATGTGAGCTTCTTGAGATACATGGATATACGAGATAAAGTGATTTTAAAAAACTACCCCACTTTTAAAATGTGTATCTCCAGAGCCTAATATTGCGCCTGTCACCTGCTAAGTACTTAATAAATGCTGACTGATTAACTAGAGTGAATTGGGTTCTCATGACAAGGTGTAGTTTCATATCCTCAAGTTTCTTTTTATTAAAAAATATATTTTCATTATCATCCCACAGCCACTTTTCAAGTCTTTGATTTAGCAACTCTAAGAAACTGGTCACCCTTAATTAAGAGGGAGGAGGGGGAATAAGTAAAAATAATAGCTTATATTTATGTAGTGTTTGTAGGTTTGCTAGTCATTTTGCATGTATTACCTTATTTAAGACTCCCATCAAGCCTGTGAGATTGGTACTACAACTTTGTATTTTAATTTTAGAAGTGAAGTAACTTGCTCTTGATCACACAACTAATGTCAGAAATGGGTTTCGAATCCAGTGTTCTGTCCTCTACTAATAAAACTATCCATTTTGATCTTAGGATTGCTGTGGTATTAGTAGTATTTGGTACTTTTTGCTTAATGTTTTAAAATTGAGCCTGTTAACTGAGTAGTCACATAAAATAAGTTAAAAGTCCATTCAAATTGCCAACATCAGAAAGGCTTGTTAACTAAAGTGTTTAGATTGTTTCAATTTGTAGCATTTCAGCATATACTTAAAGTATTAGCATTATCTTTCTTCTGCCAGTACCATTGATAATCATTATATAATTGTAAAAATAGGGATGCTGTTTTGACACTCCCAGATTTTTGGAAGTAGTAAAGCTTATCTTAGTTTCTGTTTTTTTCATGGTCAGAGTTAAAGGATGGAGGAAGATTGTTAACTTAGGGCTTAATGTTTTTGGAAAAACTTCTTTAATTGAACCCAGATGATTTATGGTCATTGGAATAAATTGGGATACAACCATTAGTATATAGTGAAAAGGGTTATTTATATATATATTTAAATCCTTTGGAGGTTGGTTCTTTGCAAATGTGGATATAGAGGGAAATTTCCCCTAAAAAAATTTGTTGTTGAAAATTGCCCCCTTTGCCAAAAATGATTAGTTATCTTTTTATAAGTAAATGAAAGATTTTTTTTGCTCTCTGTCACAATAGCTAGCTGAATTAATTTGCATATTTAATATAAGTTTAAATAAAGAGATATAAATTACTTGTAATTAAGGTTTATAAAAATATTTTTTGGGTAAGCTAAACAGTTGAACCTGAAGTTGGACATTTATAGAGTCACTCTTGATTATATAAATAGATAAGAGAGATTTCTCCAAATCCTTTAAAACATCAGCTACTTTTATCTGAATTTGGCATATGAAGCCACACTGGGATTATTTAGAAGCTTCAGAAGCTATTAGGGTAATTTCATCTTGGGAATTGGTGGCCTTTGCCTGAGAACTCTGGTTGCCTTTTAAAAATGTTTTTCATTGATATTATTTCTTCACACCTTGGACAGGGAGGCACACACTGGATGCTGTTTAGGAAAAGATAATATAATTCACAAAGAAGAAAAAACTTTTCATTTGGCCTTTTGAAACATTATCTTAGTCGTAATATAATAGTGTCTAGAGACAGATTCTCTTTTGATAAAGTGAAATTTTAAAATGGTTATCCCTTTTTCTTGAGTTTAGTAGTTAACCAGGTATCTTTACCTGAGAATAATTTGTAACCTGTCCACCATTAATTTTTCTGATTTGGTCATCTTCATTTGTAGTAGGCATCTAAATAGTTGAAATATTAAATTTTTCAAGTGACAGCATAGTGGTGAATTAAAATAAATAAAATAATATTTTTTTTGATATAAATGAAAGGAAAAAGAAAATGGTGCTCAATCAAATGAAGTCATTGGTATGGGTTTTAAAAAAATACAAAATTCATTTAGAAGTTTTCTTCCTCCTAGCAGCATCCCATAAATAAAAGAGCTTGAAAAGTAATCTCTAGAAAGAGTTGTTTTAGAATTCATCATTTTTCTTTCATTTGTTCCACTTAGTGTCAGCTCTTTTGTATACCACCAATGGTGAGATTTTAGGGAAGGCTTATACTTCTTATTGAATGATCAGCAGTGAGGAAAACAAGCAAATTGAAAAGCTTTTGTGAGTCTTTAGACTTCTCCTGTCATGCTCCCATGGTACATAGAAAAAGTAGCAGAATTTTTTCCTTTTTATTTCACCAGAGAACATAGCATCAGTAAAAGATGAACTAAAACATGTCTATAACCAAACTCATTATCTTTCCCATTAAACCCTCTCCTCTTCCCAACTTTCTTATTACTGACAAAGAGTCACCATCCTGACCATTGCTATTCTTTTCTAAAAAAAAAAAAAAAAGAATATTCTTTTTTCAAAATCTTGTCTTTTCTACCTTCAGAGTATCTCTCACACATCTTTTCTACTCATACAGTTTATTCCTCATACTCATACAGCTACTGCCACTCTGGTATAGGCCCTCATCACCTCATGTACCTGGACCATTGCAGTAGTCTTTTGCTTGGTCTCTCTGCTTCAAGGCTCTTCCCACTCCAATGTATCCTTCATGGACCCACCAAAGTTACAGCTTTAAAATACAAATCATTGTCAGGGCGGCTGGATGGCACAGTGGATAGAGTACCAGGCCTAGAGTCAGGAACATCTGAGTTCAAATTTGGCCTCAGACACTTACTAGCTGGATGACCCTGGACAAGTCACTTCATCCTGTTTGCCTCAGTTTCCTTATCTGTCAAATGAGCTGGAGAAGGCAATGGCAAACCACTCCAGTATCTTTTCCAAAAAAAACTCGAATGGGTCACAAAAGAGTCAGACATGACTGAACAATAGATAAGTCCCTGTCACCACTACCACACACCCCCTCCCACACACAAATCCATGCACATACACTCAGTACCGTGACTCCTTATTATCTCCAGGATCAAATATAAAAGTATGTGATTGGCATTTAAAGTCCTTCACAACCCGACCTTTAGCTGTCCTCACTCCTTTCCAGGTAGTCTGTGATTCAGTTACAAAACAAGTCAAGCATTTATTAAGCACCTACCATATACCAGCTGATGTGCCAGTGGCTGGGGATATAAAGTAAGGCAGAAAGCAGTCCCTGCTCTCAGAGAGCTTAGTCTCAGTCAGGCCTCACTGAAAAGTACTGGGAAGGAATATAAATACAAGTAGAAAGACAGTTCTAGGCCTCAAGGAGCTTACATTCTAATGGGGGAAGATAATACATAAAAGGAAGTTGAAAAGGGTCAGTGGTGGTGTACCCTACTAGGGGTCATGGTAGAGAAAGTCCATAGTGCAGCCTGGAGAGGAATGAAGGCATGACTGGTCTGAGCATCTTTCTTAAATGAAGTTCAGGTAGGATCCCTCCAGTCAGAGGAGGAGAGAGGAAGTATGTGAATTCCAGGGCTGGAATGAGCTTCCAGGATGAAGAGGTTTCTGAGGCATAGTGGTTGAAGACCCAAGTATAACCTGGAGAGAAAAGAGTCTAATGGTGATACAGCATGCAAACAGTTATGTACAAACGGGATAAAAAGAAGGTAGCCTCAAAATGAAGACAGGACCAGGAAGAAAGGCTTCTCTCAAAAAGGTGGTGCTGAGACCTAAAAGCAGTGGAGATGGAGATGAGGTGGGAGAGAGCCCCAGTTATGGGGCTAGGTTGGTATGTATGCAAGGAACTTGAAAGGAGACCATAGAGGATCACAGAGTGCTTAGAGGTGGAAGTAAAGAATAGAACAACTGGAGAGTTAGGAAGGGGTCAAGTGATGAAGGACTTGAAAAACCAGCAGATTTTATATTTGGTCCTGTAGTTAATAGGGACCCTCTGGAGTTTACTGAGTTGGGGTGAGGGAGTCATCATAGACCTGTGCTTTAGGAAGATCAGTTTGACAGCTCTGGGGAGGGAGGATGGACTGGAGTGGGGAGAGGCCTGAAGCATGGGTACTAACTCAAGAGTATAATTATTAATCTGAGGAGAGAAGGACAGTATATGAAAAATGTTACAAGGTGGAAATGACAGGACTTGACAGTTCAATTGAATATGGGGGATGAAAGAGTAGGGAGTTGAAGGTGATACCTAGATTGTCAGCTGGGAAATGGATGATGATACCCTTAACAGGTATACTGGCCTACTTGCTGTTCACATATGGCACTTCATCTCCCAATTCCAGCCATTTGCATTGACTCTCCTTTACTGCTGCCTTGAATGAAAAGGTGGCCTTTCTCCTTGCAAGGCAAAACTTGTCTACATGCACAAGTTGATCCCATTCCTTACTGTCTTCTCCAGCAGATTGTCCCCTTTATCATTCCCCACTTTTCCACTTATCTTCATCTCTGTCTGGCCACTTCCCTGCTTCTTACAAATATGCCTGTGTTTTTATTCCCCCTTCTCACAAAACCTTTACTTGATCCATTCATCTGCACTAGTTATCATCCCATACCTCTCCTTCCTTTTGTGCCTAAACTCTTTGAGAATGCTGCCTGCAATTGATATCTCCATTTCATTTCTTCTCACACTCTTCACTCTGTAGTCTGGCTTCTGATCTCATCATTGACTCAAAACTTCTCTCTCCTAAAGGTTGCCAGTGATCTCTTAATTGTAAAAAAAAAAATCTCATGGGCTTTTCTCAATACTTATACTTCTTGACTTCTTTTCAGCCTTTGACACTGTTGATCACCCTCTTATCCTTGATACTCTTTTCTCTAGGTTTTGGTGAGGCTACTTTCTCCTGGTTTACATCCTATCTGTCAACTCCTTAGTTTCCTTTGCTGGATCTAGGTCACACCCATAAAATAGGGGTATTTCAAGGCTCTCTTCCTCTCTTTTCCCTTTATACTTTTTGCTTGATTATCTCATCACCTCTGATTTAATATCTGTGGTGCAGATGATTCTTAGATCTGCTCTCATAGCTCCTGACCTGCACCCCTCACATCTCCAGCTGCCCATTGGACATCTAGAACTGGACATCCCAAAGTCATCTTAAATTCAGTATGTTTAAAACTGAACTCGTTATCTTTCCCTCCAAACTCCCTCCCCTCTGACTTCACTGTTACTATTGAGGGCACCACTATTCTTGCAGTCACCCAAGGATGACATGCTACTTATCATCCTTGAGTCATCACTCTCTTTAACCTATATCCATGTGTTGTCAGGACCTGTTGATTTTTACCTTTGCACGATCTCTAATATATGCCCCCTTCTCTCCTCTTGAAACTGCCACCAATATGGTGCAGGCCGTCATCACCTCATAACCTGCATTATTGTAATGGCTTGCTGATTTGTTTCTGTGCCTCAGATCTCTGCCCACTCCAGTCCATCTTCCTGTTGACCATCAAATTTATCTTCCTAAAGTGCAGGTCTGACTATGTCACTCCTCTGTTTAATAAACTCCAATGGCTCCTTATTACCTCCAGGATTAAATATAAAATCCTTTGGTATTTAAAGCCCTAAATAACCTGGCCCCCTCTGACCTTTCCAGTCTTCTTTCACCCCAACATACTCTGCTATCCAGTGACTCTAATCTTGCTGTTCCTTGTACAAGACACTACATCTCTCAACTTAAGGCATTTTCACTGGCTAGTCTTTTCATCTCTGCCTCCTGGCTACTCTGGCAAGTCCCAACTAAAATCCCACCTTCTAAACAAGAAGCCTTTCCTAATCCCCCTTAATACTAGTGCCTTCCTGCTGTTGATATATCCATTTTATCCTGTATATGTCTTTATTCTTAGTTATTTGCATGTTGTTTCCTCCATTAGATTGAGAGCAAGACGTCTTTTGCTTTTCTTTTGTTCCCCAGTGCTTAGCATAGTATCTTGAACATAGTAAACACTCAATAGATGTTTGTTGACTGGCTGATCCCCAAACCTGAACTGTTCTTCCCTCCTCACATCTGCTCCCTGGCTTCCTTCAAGACTCAATTTAAATCTCCCACCTTCTTTAGGAGCCGTTTGAGGGCAGAGACCATGTTTTTGCTTGCCTTTCTTTATATTGCCATCACTTAGCATAGTGCATGTCACATAAGGAGAGCTTACTAAATACTTGTTGACTGCCAGAATAAAACAATTTGGTGGTATTCTATATTTGTGGAAGAATAACCCTCCCCTTTTATTATAATTAAATGAATACTTAGATATCCAAGTATCAATGTCAGTTTATCAATGATTTTACATAAGTCCCCATTCCTATTATTTATACATTGATGCACATTTCATAATCACACTTTCAAAAAACTTAGTTGACTTTGTCGCTGAGAGATTTTGTTGATGAATAAAAATGACTTGTTGACTAAAACTTTAAACTGCAAATGAGGGTTAGAGGTGTTTTATTATTTCAGATTGGTTGGACAGCATCTTTTTCCATTTAGTATAAAAATCCATCCAAGAAAATACCCAAGAGATTTTATAAATATTTCTTTTGATTAGTGTGTTAGTATTTTGAATTACCACTGAAATTTGACTACTATAATTATTTTCCTTGTGTCTGATTTTGCTTTAGAAACCTAGGTGACCTTTTTCAACACTGATAGCTTTTTATATTTCTACTTTTGACCCTTTTAGTGCTAGCTTTGTTTAAACTCTCAAACATTTAGTAGCCATTCTTCATTTTCTCTTAGCAAATCCAGTGTGTAAGAACACAGTATAAGGTATGTGTACTATATGTGTACATATATATACACACACACACATATATGTATTTATAGTAGATATGTACTATAACAACTATAAATTTTTGTTTGTGAAGTAGGAAATTTATTCATCAGTGTACTGCTATCCTAGAAATAGTGATAGTATGGATCATCGGTATCAAACTTAAATAGAAATGGATCTCTATGGGCCTCACATTGACTTAGAAAACCACAAATTAATATTACCTATATTGTATTTTATTTGTTTGTTAATCATTTCTTAATTACATTTTAATCTGATTCTGACAGTGTGGCCAAGGCAGCAAGTTTGAAACCTCTGGCATAGATAGTTTCAAAGAAATTGATCAATCAGCAAGTGTGTTAGGCACTGATGATACAAGTACAAAAGAAGAAACAGTTCCTCACCTACTAATAGGGAAGATAGCATGTATGAGTAAGAGTATGTGTATGTGTATGTGCATGCACATGCAGCATAGATATAAAGATATATACAAAAGCAGTTAAAAACAAGGTAGTTTGGGAAGAAGGGCACCAGAGTTTATGTAGAACTGCATCTTAAAAGGAAGAGAGCAGGAGTGTTTGAATATGTAAGTTATTAAACAAATATTAAATGTCTATATGCTAAATATTACCAGTAATATAAATGTATAAATTTTTTTCCTTTCCTCAAGGGCTTTGTAATTTCATTGGTAATAGAAACCACACACATACGTGTGTTTGGAGGGAGGAAGACATTTGAAATAGGCATCAGGAAAAATTGAAATATTTTCTCATATCTTTTCTTTCACAATCTCTGAACCTTTTAGGTAACTGTAAAACCTAGCATGATAAGATTACTAGAGCAACTTTGAACATAGTAAATTTCTAGAGCAACTTTGTGGCATTGAATAAAGTACAATAAGTAATTTAGCATTTATCTGATATCTAATTGCTATAATGACATTATAGCCCAGTTGGATTAGAGGAGCTTTGGCACTAAGAAACAGGGTATATTTATTTATATTTTCCAAGCAGTTATTTTCCCTTAATTGATATTGAGATTATGCTTAACTGTGGGGCATTAGAAAATTTAATAGTTTAGTAAGTTTATCTACAAACAAAATAGACCAAAAATTAAGGGAAATTTTGTAGTCATTTAATTCACCAAGAATGTTGAGCCTAATTTTCTATAGAAAGGTAGTCTTTAAGTTTTGCTGTCCTCCCTGAGCTTGATTCTGCAACAAAATGTGATGCAGGACCATAAAGGTAAATAGTTGGTTTTGTTTGTTTTTTAACATATCTCATGTATGAAGGAAGAGATGGCTGATAAATTCTTGCTTAAGCCTTCCGTGAATATCACATTGAACTTTTATTTACCTGATTCCTCTGGAAAGACTTGTGTGAAATTTTTCCTGGAAAATTGCTCTCCATGTCTGTATTATTGACTCCATGTGTTTCTTACCTTTTAATTTTTCTTCTTTGATGACTAACTAGCAGCTTTAATTCTTTTCTTCCGAGTGTCATCTCTAACACATCTTGCCCTAGCTCCTCCCTTTTCAGTCTTTTGGTAATATTCTCTGATTTGGAGAACCACTGCATGAATTTCTGTGGGCTCTAGGGATTCCCAAACTAATTCTGGTTAGTTAGTAATGTGGTCATAAGTCACAGCATTTGGGGTAAGGATAGGGGGAGAGAAGGCAATCTAGGGTAAGTAACTTGCCCAGGGTTACATAGCTATTGTCTGAGGCGGCGGTTGAAAACTCGGGTCCTCCTGACTCCAGGGCTGGTGTTGTATTCACTGTGCCACATAGCTGCCTCAAGTCTATTTTTAGAATTAGGGGGGACATTAGGTGCTATCTCAATCTAACTCCCTCATTTTACAAATGAGAGAACTGAATAGCATGTATCTCTTTGGGTGGCTCTTGCTATTTCAGCACTTCTATGGGGCATTTGTGGCATCACAGCAGCAACCATATGGCTCTAGGAAAGATTTAATTCAGGATTGAATCATAAAACACAATCAACTGTTTTGTTATTGTTGCTTTGATAATGCACACTACTCACTAGAATAATTTTACCTTATAGTTTTGAAATTTGATCATTTGAATTTTGAGTTTTTGTTTAGTTTTTTTATTCTCTCTAGTCTTTTTGTTTTGTTTTGGTAGTTTCATTGATTTCATTTTTTTACATTACCATAATCTACTTCAGTAAGTATCCTTTCCCTTCCCAGAAAATCATCTCATATAATGAATAAAAATTTTTAAAGGCTCTTCCCCCTTCTGCCCAGGGGGCCCAGCAAAACTGTTGAATACATTGAAAAAGTATGAAAATATGTGCAAAGTGATGAAGATGTCTTCACATATCTATTATTTCAAGCTGTACTTGTATCTTGTATACTTGTATAATTTTGTATCATTCACTTTTAATATTTTTGTTCCTTCCATTTACGTTGTTGAAGTCATTATATATGTTGTTTTCTTGGCTCTGCTTGCTTTGCATTAGTTCATGTAGATCTTTATGTACTTTTCTGTATCCATTCACATTTGTCATTTCTTATTACACAATAATATTCTGTTATATTCATATACCATGTTTTGTTTAGCTGCTCCCTAATCAATAGGTATCTACTTTGTTTCTTTGTTGTCATAAAAAGTGCTGCTATAAATATTTTGACATATATGGGGACTTTATTCTTTTCAGTGTCTTTAGTAGACTTTATTCTTTTCAATGTCTTCAGTACTCATTTTGTTTGCTTTTTTTTTTTTTAAGTTGTCATCTTATAAGCATTTAAGCAATTTTATTTGTTTTTGGTGTCTTGAGGAAATAGTCTTGTTCCTTGGAGCTTCTAATCAAATGATGTTTTTCAAAAGTGCTGTGTATCTTCTAGAACCTTTTATTTAAATTTTTCATTTTTTATTATTAATTCAGTAGTTTCAAAGTTGTCCCTGAAACTGCTTGTTTGAAACTGCTTTGTCCCCTGCTTGTCTACGTTTCCCTCTGAACTTCCTTCTGTTATCTTATGTGCATTTTATAAAAAATGCTTCTATTACATTTTGGCAGGGAGGGAGGGACAGTCTCTATAATTAACCTTTTCTTCACTTTCCCTCAGCTATGTTTTTAAAAAGGCCTCTTTTGCAATAAAATAAAATAAATGAGATTAGTAAGAAAAAAATCTATACTTGGATCTTGTCTGAAATTGTATGTTATTCTGCATCCCTTGGTGTGTTGATCATAGCTCTTAAGCCTTATAAAATTGTTTCATTAACAGTACTGGGTTTCTTGTTATTCAGTCGTTTCAGTTGTGTGTGACTCTTTGTGACCCCATTTGGGGTTTTTTTGGGGGGGCAGAGATACTGGAGTAGTTTGCCTTTTCCTTCTGCAGCTCATTTTACAGATGAGGGAAATGAGGCAAGCAGAGTTAAGTGACTTGCCCAGGGTCACATAGTAAGTTTTTGAAGGCAGATTTGAACTCAGTAAGACTGGTCTTCCTGACTCCAAGCCCAGAAGTCTTATCTACTGCACCACCTAGGTGTCAACTTCATTGCTTACAGAATATAAATTAACAAATGCATTAATGTATGACTTTTTTCTGATTGCCTTTTTTCTGTATCTTTAGTGAAAGATCATTTTAGAACTGTCTAGTTACCTAAGGGACAGCAAAGTTGTTGAAAATTATGTAATTGGAGAACTTAACTTAAGGAAATAGGGTTGGTTTTTTTTTTTTTTTTCCTCCTAGATTCCTGTACCTCCACTGCATTGATTTAATCTGGACCGGGACATAGTTCAGAATATTGACATTTTGGGGTAGCTAGGTGATGCAGTGGATAGAGCACTGGCCCTGGAGTCAGCAGGACCTGAGTTCAAATCCGGTCTCAAGACATGTAACTCACTAGCTGTGTGACTCTGGGCAAATCACTTAACCTTAATTGCCTCACCGAAAAAAAAAAAAAGAAGAAGAACAGAATATTGACATTTTATTACAGAATAGTCTATGACAGTTGCTTCATCATGCAATATAGGACTTTGAGTCTTATAACATTAAAGAAGTGATTTTTATTGTTTCTTAATGGAGTTATTTTCAAAATTGAACATGGAAGAACTTAGAGAAAATTCATTTCAATTCAGAGAACTTCTAAGCAATTAATATTCAGACTACTGTCCTAGATATAAGGTTCTGATAAATTCCCTCATGGAACTTTTATCTTGGATTGGAGGGATAAGGTAATGCATAAATTAGTAGTACAGAAGGATGCCAGTGTTTTGTTAACAGAGGTACTAAAAAATGCAGTTTGAGGGGAAAGATACTGACCAATAGTAAGAAATCAAAGGCGACTTCATGGAAGGAGGGGCATTTAAAATAGCTTTTAACATAAGGAAGGAGGATTTTCTAGGCATAACTTGAACAAAGGCACTTGAAGCAAGAAATAATAGGATGTTTGGGTGTCGGTAGTACACAGTTGACTGGATGACATGGGAAGTGGAAGGTAGATTGAAAGGACAGAATTGATGAAGTAGATTCATCAGTTATAGGCAACTTTGTCTCACAAGTTTGGTAGTAAAAGAGAGAAAAGGGAATATGGTGTGGTAGCACATCTTTTGATGGTAAAGAATTTGCAGCCTTTGAAATAAAGATCCCTGTCTAATCACCATCTTCATAATTCCTGCTCAAATTCTTCAAAGGGTAAGGGATACTCTCTCATTAACACTGTTGTACGATGAGGTAGGTGAAGTGGTTTCTGAAGTTCATTATGTTAGCAATGCAGAACATTTTGTGTGTTGGTGACAAATCAAAGGATACTTATAACAACCTTGAAGATTATGGGAGGGAGAGAAAATCACCTGGAGGAGAGAGCTTTTTCAGATGTATATCACATATATATATACACACACACAAAGGAAATCAGATTAGGATTCACTAAATTGGATTTTTAAACTGCTACTACTTAACTGTGTACGTAGTATCATTGTGGGGGGGGAAATGCTGGATTTGGAATAGAAGGCCCTGAGCTGATCCAGCTCTGCCATAGTGCCTTGGGACAAGTCACTTGACTTCTCTGTTTGTCAGCTCTCCTTATTAGTGAAATATGAGGGAATTGAACTAGAATTCAGGGCTTCCTAAACTTTTGCTGCTTGCCATCCCTTCAGTGCTTCTTAAGTTGTGGGTTGCGACCCACAGTTTAAGAAGTGCTGGACTAGATGGCCTCCAATAGCCCTTCCAGCTCTAAATGGGTCATCCAGGGACCTTGAATTAGCGGCTTTACCTCAGGCTTCTCAAATGTGACAGGGAGATGATGTATACTTTACTTCAGTCTGATAGAGAGATGGCCCTTTTCCTTGCTAAGATCTTCTTTGTTCACTACTTTCCCTCCTTTCTCCTGGGGCAGACTACCTCTACAATCGTGTTCAATCCAAGGCCCCCCTATGGTCTCACCACACTATTTTCTCCTCAAGGTTTCAACCTATATCTCCTCCTTTTCACAGTCAAACTCCTAGAAAAAGCTGTCTACATTCTTTGCTTCAGTCAGTAGGCATTGATTAAAGTGTCTGCTGTGTGCTAGGCACAGAGGGGATTCAGAGACAAAAATTAAAGTCCCTTTCCTCAAGGAGCTTAAATTTTGTCAGACAAGGAAACATAGATTAATAATGATGATGATGGTGTTAATAGCTAGCATTTATATGGTACTTTAAAATTTACAAAGTGCTTTACAAATATTATCTCATTTGATCCACACAGCAACCTGGGCAGAGGTGGGGGGAGAGGTAAGTGCTATTCTTAGCCCCGTTTACTAGATGATGAGGAAACTGAAGCAGATGATTAAGTGTGACTTGCCCCTGGGAACAGGGGTCACCCAGCTAGTAAATATTAGGGGCCAGATTTGAACTCTCATCTCTCCAAGTCCAGGGCTCTATTCTCTGAGCCATTTATGTTATGTGTATAGTAATTTATGGATGGGAGGCCCCAGCATCTGGGGGCAGGTTGAGGATTAAGAAAGGCCTCTCATGTGGAAGGTTGTGCTTGAGCTGAGTTTTGAATGAAACTAGGGATTTTAAAAGGTGGAGATGAAACAAGGAGGGTGAATTCTAGGAATGGGGTAGCCTTTAACAAATGCCTCCAATTATCCTTTCACTTCACAGTCTGGCTTTCAGTTTCATCACTCAACTAAAATTACTTTCTCCAAAGTTACCAATCTTTTGTTTCTCCATCATCTATATTTCCCAGTAACTCTCTCCCCCCACCTCCCTTCTCATATGAAGCAATACCTTATAACAGAAGGGGAAAGGGGGACAGTAGTTCAACAAAACTAGTCAAGACATCAGAAAGTTGGACATTATCTGTAGTGTTCCACACCCATACCCCATACTTCTTCAAAGAAGAGAGGCACAGGACAAGCGAGGTCATGATAACTTTGCAGCACTTGGTTTCAGTTGCTTCATCATCATTCTTTTCTTTTACATTGTTGTAGCCACTGTGTGTGTTTTTTTCCCACTCATGCTTACCTTGCAGCAGCTCATGTAAGTCTTCCCATGCTTCTCTGTCTTCATTAGATATATTGTTTCTTGCCCTACAGTACTATTCCATCTGTCCTCTAGGTTTGTGGTTCAAAGCCTGGCTCTGCCGCTTACCTCCTCTCCGACTTTGGGCCAGTCACATTTCCTCTCTGGTCCTGGTTATCATGGATCAGCGGAGGGGGCTGATTAAGTGGCCTCTGAGGTTCCTTCTAGTTTTAAATCTCTGACTATGTGATCCTAGGGTCTCTCTGGTCTTTCTCTTTCAGTTACCATGGAGTCAGTTACCACCTCTATTCAATAGCCAACCCTAAGGATCTCTCTTCAACTCTAGTTCTGTTTTACCAATTGCCTAGTGGACATCTCAATCTTTATGTCTCGTAGGCATCTCAAACTCATATCTGAAACAGAACTGTTCTTCTCTTCCCCACTTCTTGGGGTTTATCTCCAGGAAAGGCTCCCAATTAGTCCCCTGGGCTGGGCACCAGCAGCTGTGTAGGTGCTGTTGGGAAAATTCCCCCTTTTGGCCGACTCCTGTTTGTGATTCTCCTTCCCCCATCACACACACACACACACACACACACACACACCTCTTTTCATTTTCAGTGGCACAGAATGAGTCTCATAGGTTGAGTAGGTATAGGTGGGTTGCATTCTGTATCCCAGATCCTTCCCCCCAAGCCATCCCTTCTTCTCTTCATTGTTTCTAAAGAGGGCGCCAGCCTCCTTCTGATTGCATAGGTTTGCAACCTTAAATTTTTCTTAAATTCATTTTTCTTCATCCCACATATCCACTTAATTTTCTAACTCTGTCAAGTCTACTTCCACAGTATCTCCTTCTCTATTCTCACATAACCACCAGCCTGGTTTAGGCTTTATCGCTTTTAGCCTGGACTCTTGTAGTAGCCACCTTTGTCTCCCTGCTCAAGTGTTTGTCTGCCTGCTCAAGTGTGTATGTATCTACTCTAATCTGTCCTCCACATACCTGCTAAAATGATTTTCCTAGGGTGAGTCTGATTGACACTCTTAACACGTTTCAGTGACTCTGTAGTGTCTGATCAAATATTGTTTCATCTTTATCTCATCCTTTCAGAATTTTTTATGTTTTATAACATAATTATTGGTGTAGTTGTATCTTGTATTTGTAACAAATAAGTATAAATTAATATTTAGTGTATATAACAAGGTTTTTTCTGATGGGAATAAATGTGTGATCAAAAATTTGGAGATGATTGTCCTAGAGTTGGAAGTTGGAAAGGACCTCGA
The DNA here is from genome assembly GCF_900497805.2 of Vombatus ursinus. NCBI lineage: Eukaryota > Metazoa > Chordata > Mammalia > Diprotodontia > Vombatidae > Vombatus > Vombatus ursinus. The sequence continues at coordinate 21,948,037 of NW_020954546.1, read as the reverse complement.
GCTATCTAATCCAACCCTCTCATTTTACAGATAAGGAAACTGAAGCCCAGAAGAGTTTATCAGCTATTCCAAGGTTACATAGAAAAATAATGTGACAGAGATGGATTCAAACCCAGGTCGGCAGACTTGAAATCCAATGTTCTTTCCACTGTACCATGCTGCCTTTCTCCTTTCTTTTCTTTCTCCATTCAGTTGCTAAAGTGATTTTCCTAAAGCACAGGTTTAGTCTGTCTGTCCAATGGCTGTGCTCCCTGTTCTCTCTAGATTCAAATATGAACTTCCCTATTGGCATTTAAAATCCTGTGCAGCCTGGTTCCAATTTGACTTTCCAGCCTTACATATCATTCTCTCATATACATTACATTGAAGTCCAAATGGCACTCATACTATTCATATGTGCACATTCTGTCTTAACATGCCTCTCCTCAGCTCTGCCTCTCAGAATCCCTAATTTTCTTCAAAACTCGACTTAGAATCACCTCCTGCCAGAGACGCTCTTCTTAGATTACCCTTGCTGCCAGTACTTCCTCCCCAAAATGACCTTTTGTTTTTGGGGGTTTTTTTGTTGTTGTTGTTGTTTTTTTATATTCTTATGTGAACATTGTCTCTGTAGAATGTAAGGGTCTTTGTATAATGTGACTATCAGCACATTATCAACATTGACTATAATATCTGTGTTTCTGACTTCTAGAAAAATGTGTACTAAACTAAATTTTATCTAAGCATCTTTGTACACAATTTAATTAAAGAATCATTTCATGGAGAAACCTCTACTGAAGAGTAGTATGTCATAGGCACTTAATAAATACTTATTGGTTTGCTTTACTTAATACTTTGAAGAGTTTTTCATTTAGCAAAAACATTAAACTGTTCAAAATTTTAGAAATAATTTTCCATCAAGAAATTGTTAAAAATTTAAAAACCCTTGATTCTTAAAAGACTGTTCATGTTTCTCTTCCAGAAGGAAACCTGTTGTTCACTTTTTAGGTTAGTCCAGGTTTTATTGCATTATATAACTCTCAGGTCAGGTAGAGCACTGAAGCAAAAACCATGGTTGAGTGGACTGATTGTTGTGACTAAATTGTGATGTTAAAGGTCCAGCTAAAAGGGGCTACCAAAAGTTTTGTCTCATCCAAGCTTCAACACTCTACCACAATTAACCTTGTTTTGGATAATGGAGAGTTCATCATGTATCCTTTGGGAATACAAGTTATTCACTGCCTAAATCTAATGCAGGACATGGTGCTTTCCTTGGTTAATGCACCAGTGGAACAGTACATCTTGAATATTCATTTAAGAGTGGTGCTTTACAGGTGAATGCTTGCCTGCCTTCACTGTTGAGCCTTAAGTGTCTGGTTCTTACCTGATGCACCTTAATTCAGTTTGTCCCTTTCCACCCTTTAACCTTTTACACTTCTTCATCGTTCCTTTGTTGTCATCTTGAAGGACTGAATATTAGGTAATGGGATTATGACATGTAAAGGTAAATCGGCCAGTCCTGTCATTCTTTCTTATTTCTACAGTGTCAAAAAAAGTATCATCTTTTCTACTTAAAACTTAAGATTTCATATTAATTTTCATAGATCACATAATCTATGAAGGGACAATGAGGTAGTTGGTTTTCTTTCACGCCTCCAAGTTAACTGATGATTTTTAATAGAACTATAGATACAACTCTTTATTCTTCATCATAAGATTTTTAGTTTCTCTGTCAATTGATTTTCAGTTCGATTCTGTACAAAGAGGTTTGGGTGATACTTAGTTTTATTAGATACTTTTCTAAAGTTGGAAACATCAAAATATTTTAGGCTGTAAATATTAAAACCAAAGTTGATAAAAGTTTTTGCTAAGTACAGGTTAGTGGACTATCCTATTAGTGAATTTGAAATTTTCTGCTTTTTTCTAGTAATATAGTAATAAAACTTTCAGTAATTTGCCGTGTGACTGAAGCTAGTTTTGTGTTACTGGTAAAAATTTGCTTTGAATACTTTATTGAAGAAAAAGTAGAACAAGTCCCTGAAATATGGTTAACAATAATAATGTTATTGATTGACACTAATCACTACTTTGTTTTCTCTATTACCCTTGAAAATATTTTAATGGAATTCTGCAATATTTTTTAGGTTAGGAGGCATATTAATATCGGGCAAATTAGAAAAACTGTCCATTTAAAATGAGTTGGTTAAGTAGACTGGTGTTTTGTGAGATGAGAGCGCTTATTAACCAGAGTAACCTTTGACAAATTATTTACATTTTTACTTTGATACATGTGTCATGATAACTGTAAAATTGCTAGATGCATCCAGTGATTGTGAAATTGTTCTAGTTAAATAATACAAAAACTATTTGTGATTGTAGTCTATTGTTATATAGTGGTTTTTCTGCATATATTTTCTTATATAGAGCCATCCTTTGTGTATTTTCTGAACCATTGTTGTCTGACTTAAAATGGCAGATTTTAAGGAATTTTTGACAGTCATTGTTTACTATAGAGCCACTTAAAATGGGGCTCATTTCAAATAGACCACCCTACTTTTTTTTCTTGTACTATGCTGCTTGTTAAGTCATTTGTTTCCTATGTGTCCATTTTCTACTCACTGTAGTGATTTACCTAACAAAGTGGTAGCAATAACATATTATTTGCCTGTTTTTTAATTATAATTTCAGTAGATTAGTTAGTCTTCAGAGTGCAATAGACAACTAGAATTGATAATGGAATATAGAATACATGAATTCTGTTCGCCAAAAAGCATCCTTGAATCTCTGTTTGTTTCTAGTGCTTAGGCAGCAATTTCATAGCAACACTGATCTAAGCTGGAAGAACATTCTGGATATTGATATGCAAATGAATATACTCATCTAGTCTTTGAAATATGTTTATGTAATCTACATAAATAGCCTTTAAAGGGAATGCAAATTGTACATCTTGAAACACTGCCAAAATATATTTCAGAAAAGAGAAATCTCCTTTATAATTTTGAACTTTTGAAATTTTTTTTCTCCTGACACATATAAAAATGTAACTTAATTCAATGGGTGTCTAAAAGTCAGCTCTTATCTATATGTAGCTCTTAGCATAGATTGTTTTTAAGTGTAAAAATTTTAGCCTGGTTGCATTGCTGTCTAATATACTTAAAGTTTTTCCCCAGAACTATCAGTTGGTATGTACCTAGTACACAGACTGCTTTTTAATATTATATTAGCTAAACAAAATATTTTGTTTTGTAGCCACATCTTCCTAATTCTTAGGGTACAGCACACAGTAAGTATTGTCTTTAGATCATCAGTACCACTCTTCTCAGAACAAATAATCAAAAGTTGCTAATTTTTAGGAGAGATAACTTGCCCATTTTTGTGTATTTGTATCTAACCAGTTTGGGGTAAGAGTGGCTTTAGAGTGGTTTTTTTGGGGGGCGGCGTGAAGCAGTCCGGGTTCAATGACTTGCCATGGGTAACACAGCTAGTAAGTGTCAAGTGTCTTGAGGCCAGATTTGAACTCAGGTCCTTCTGACTCCAGGCCTGGTACTCTATCCACTGCGCCACCTAGCTGCCCCTAAGATAAGGGCCTTGGTGCTACCAATTTTTGGGGGGAGGGGGGTGCTAGGTAGTGGGGTTAAGTGACTTTGCCCAAGGTCACACAGCTAGTAAGTGTCAAGTGTCTGATGCCACATTTGAACTCAGATCCTCCTGACTCCAGGGCCGGTGCTCTATCCACAGTGCCACCTAGCTGCCCCAACAGTGGCATTTTTAAAAATAGTTGAATAATATTAAGAATATATAAAATGTAGGATAGTGACAGCAGACAGCACTAGTATTTGGGGAGATTAGGAAGTACCTCATGTAAAAGTGATGCTTGAATTGAATTTTGAAGGAACATAGGGATTTTTTTGGAAGACAAAGGTAAGAGTATATTTTAGTAAGTCCTTGCCTACTTGGGAAATGGAGTGTTGTGTATGAAGAACAAGAAAACCCATTCAGCTGGGCTGAGAGGGCATGAAGAGTAATAACTGTGTAATATGAATGGAAAAGTAGGTTGGATACCAGATTGTGAAAAGTTGTTTGGATTTCACCCCTGAAAAGTTGAGTAAAGGAGTGACCTGACATGGTGAAGGAAGAGGTTATGAAGGCCTGTACTAGTGTGGTGACTGTGAGTTAGAGAGAAGTAAACTGATGTAAGAGGTGTAAAGATAGAAGCATGAAACTTGGCAACTAATTGAATACGTGGGGTGAAGTGAAATTGAGAAGTTTAATGGAATGACTAATGGTGGTGCCCTTGATAGAAATAGAGAAGTTAAGAAGAGGGCTTGGTTTTAGGGGAAAAAAATCAGGAGTTTTGTTTCAGACATATTGGGTTAGAAATGCCAAAGGAACTAGTATGTTCAGTAGTAAAGTTTTGGGGGGTATAGATTTCAGAGTGAAAACTTTGCATCAGACTTTAATTACATCTTTTCTGTCAGTCTTTTATTTTGATATCACAGTTTCATCATTGATTTCTTCACTCCTCTATTCTCCCACAGTATTCCTTTCTCCATCTTCTTAGCTGAGGACCTTGCCTCATCCTTTCCAGAGAAGACTGAGGCTGTTGGGCAGGAATCCTCTCCCCTTCTCATCTCACAACCAACTACCCCTTTCTGCCCTCCACCCCCCTATCCCTGCAACCTAATTCCCAAAAATTGAACCTACTATCATCATCTCACTCTAATCTACAGTGTCTTATCTACTGATTCTTTCCCTGCTACCGACAAAATGCCCAATTCTGCCTCCTCTTTAAAAAATACTTTTCTACAGGGGCAGCTAGGTGATGCAGTGGATAGAGCACTGGCCCTGGATTCAGGAGGACCTGAGTTCAAATCCGGCCTCAGACACTTATTAGCTGTGTGACCCTGGACAAGTCACTAACCCATTGCCTAGACCAAAAAAAAAGGAAAAAATACTTTTCTGAATCCTTCCATTCCTCCTAGTTATGGGCTATAGCTCGCCCTTTCTCAGCCAAGCTTCTTGAGAAAGCCATCTACAGTCAATTCCTTCACCTTCTCGCCTCTATCCATATCATCTACATTTTGATTTATGATATCACTCAACTGACACTGCCCTCTCCGAAGTTATCAGTGATTTTTTAAATAAATTTTTATATCTTTTGGTTTTCCATCACCTAAATTCCTCCCTCCTCTACCTCCCATATAATAAAGAATTTTTTTCAAAGGAAAGAAAAAGAGGAAGAGAACAGAAGTCAGAGAAACTGAGCAGTACATCCAAAAAAAAAAAAGGCTGCAAATATTTGTAATATTCCACTCCACATGGACCTCTGCAGAGTAGTGAAGGGAGAAGGGGTATCTTCCACCATCTCTTTTTTGGGGCCAAGTGATACATTCTTAGTAATTTTTCAACGTTCACTTTCGGTTTTGTGGTGGTTCTTTTCATTTATATTGTTGTAGTCACTCTGTATATCTAGTTACTTCCCTCTGCATCATTTCACATAAGTCTTTCCATGCTTCTTTGCATTCATCATATTTGTCATTTTGTACAGCAAAATATCAACCATGGTCTCTTAATTACCAAATCAAATGGATTTTTATAAAATTTTCATCCTTCTTGACTTCTCTAGAGTCTTTGACGCTCTTGGCTCCCTTCTGGAGATTCTCATTTCTGGATTTTCACAGTATTTTCCCTTCTTTTGCTTTGCCTGCATATCTGCCCACTCCTCAGACTCATTGGTTGCATCATCATATGCATCATGCTTACCCCCCCTCCCCTTTTATTCTCTCACTTGATGACCCTCCTCATTGGTTTTTCTGGTATCAGTTACCTCTTTGCAAATACTTCCAATTCTATATCCAGTCCTAGTTTCTCTGCTGAGCTCCAGTTAAGCAGCATGGACTGATTTTTTTATACATTTTGATCTGAATGTCCCATAAATATCTCAAATGCAATATATCCAAAACAACTTGTTACCTCTCCATGAACTCTGCAGATCAGCCATACTGGCCTACTTACTTTTTCCTCACACTCAGTGCTCTATTTCCTGTCTCCATGCCTTTGCACTGACTTTCTCCTAATCCTGGAATGCTTACCCTTATCATAGTGACCTCTTGAAATTACTGGTTTTCAAAATTCAGCTCAAACACCACCTTCTATGTGAAATAAAATATTTTCTGTCTTCCTCCAGCTGCTAGCTTACCCTCCCTTTTAAAAATATTTGTAATTCACTGTGTATATATGTGTATTCTTGATATTGTTTTTTGTTTTTCTAAACTAGACCTGTGTTTTTTTCGATGGTGAGGAAATTCTTCCATTATGAGCATCTTCTAGTCATAGAGTTGCCTGGGGCACTGAGAGATTAAATAACTTGCCCCAAGGTCACATCCGTAGATCCATAGATCAAGAGTAAAACTTGAACCTAGGTCTTCCTGATTCTTAGACTTGCTCTGTACTCCTCCATACTGCCTGTATATATTCTGTATGTACTTGTTGGCTCCCCTATATAATGTAAGCTCTTTGAGGGCAGGGACTGTTTCACTTTGTATCCTTAGCACTTAGCATAGTGCCTGGCACAAATCAGGTGTTTAATAAATGCTTATTGCTTGATTGAGTGATTTCATGGGCTTCCGTTTTTTGGTTTTTTTTTTTTTTTTCATCTATAAAATGATTTAGATAGGAGTGGGATTGGATAGATGGCTTCAGGCTTGATGTTATGGAGATCTTCCTAACAGTGTTGTTGAGTCACTCAGGCATGTCAACTCTACCTGACCCCATGGACCAAAGGTTTTCGTGGCAAAGATATCAGAGTAGTTTGCCATTTCCTTCTCCAATGTGTTCCCATTTTACAAATGTATACAGACTCTTTGAGGGCTAGGGTGTTTTTTGTTTTTTCTTAGTATTCTCAGCTCTTGGCACAGTATCTGGTACATGGGAAGTACTTAATGCATATTAAATGTTTCATTTTGGAGTTGTGACTTTATAAAAAAAAAATTCTTTGCTTTCTAGTCAATTTTTTCTTGATTATATATTAAAAACAATTTTTTGAAAATTTTTATATTTTTTTTCAGTGACATGTAAAAACAATTTTTAATGTTTTTAATGTTTAAAGTTCTTTTTAAAAAAGTTTGAGTTCTAAATTCTTGCCCTCTCCTCCTTGAGAAGGCAAGGAATTTGATATAGATTAGACATGAGCAGTCATGCAAAACATTTCTGTGTTAGCCGTGTTGCAAAAGAAAACAGACTCCCCCACTCCTGAAAAAACAAAGCCCAGAAAAATAAAGGTGTTTTTTTAAAAGTGTGGTTCAGACTCTTGTCAGTTCTTTCTCTAGAAGTGGAGGGTATTTTTTTTTAATCATAAGTCCTTTGGAATTGTCTTGGATCATTGTATTGCTGAGAGTATGGGGCAGCTAGGTGACAAAGTGAAAGTGGCCTGGAGTCAGGAAGACTCTTCCTGAGTTCAAATCTGGCCTCAAACACTTACCAGCTCTGTGACCCTGAGCAAGTCACTTAACCCTGTTTGCTTCTGTTCCTTATCTGTAAATGAGCTGGAGAAGAATATGGCAAGTCATTCAGTATCTCTGCCCAGAAAACCCCAAATGCGATTACGAAGAATTGGACAGGACTGAAACGACTGAACATTCATGAGAATAGCTAAGTCATTAACAGTTGATCGTCATACAGTATTGATGTTGCTATGCACAGTGTTCTCTTGATTCTGTTCACTTCACTTTGCATCAGTTCATATAAGTCTTCCTAGATTTTCCTGAAACCATGCTGATCTTCATTTCGTATAGCACAATAGTATTCCATCATAAATATATACTACAATTTGTTCATTCATTCCCCAATTTATGGGCATCCCCTCAATTTCCAACTCTTTTCCACCATAAAAAGAGCTGCTATAAATATTTTTGTATATATAGGTCCTTTTCCTTTTTCTTTGATCTCTTTGGGATACAGACCTAGTAATAGTATTGCTAGGGTGAAGGGTAAGCACGGTTTTATAGCCCTTTGAGCATAGTTCCATAGAATAGTTGGATTAGTTCATAACTCCACCAGCCATGCATGTGTCCACATTTTCCTACATCCCCTCCAACATTTGTCATTTTCCTTTTCTGTCATATTAACTAATCTGATAGGTGTGAGAAGGTGCCTCAGTTGTTTTTGTTTGTATTTCTCTAATCGATAGGGACTTAGAGCATTTTTTCATATATCAATAGATAGCTTTGATTTCTTCTTCTGAAAACTATTGGTCTCTTTTGACCATTTATCAATTAGGGAATGATTTATATAAAATATTGTTTTGGTAGTTTGATTGCGATAGTGCTGAACAAATAATTTGGGGGGGGCAATTGGGGTTAAGTGACTTGCCTAGGGTCACACAGCTAGTAAGTGTCAAGTGTTTGGTCTGAGGCCGGATTCGAACTCAGGTCCTCCTGACTTCAGGGCCGGTGCTCTATCTCACTGCACCATCTAGCTGCCCCACAAATAAATTATTTTAGGTGAAATTGCCATTTTTATTATTTGGCTCACGAGCAATTGGTGTGTCTTCAGTTGTTTGGATCTGACTATTTGTCTGAAAAGTATTTTGTAACTGTGTTCATATAGTTCTTGGTTTATCTTGGCAGATAGATTCCCAAGTATTTTATATTGTCTGCAGTTATTTTAAGTAGAATTTCTCTTTCTGTCTCTTTGCTGGACTTTGTTGGTAATATATTGAAATGTTGATGATTTATTTGGCCTTATGTTTATATTCTGCAGCTTTGCTGAAGTTGTTAATTATTTGAACTAGTTTTTTAGTTGATTCTCTAAGATTCTCTAAGTATACCATCATATCATCTAGAAAGAGTGATAGCTTTGTTTTCCTCATTGCCTATTCTGATTCCTTCAATTTATTTTTCTTGTCTTACTGCAATAGCTAGCATTTCTTTTTAGTATTTTATTTTCCCCCAGTTACATGTAAAAACAATTTTAAAACATTCGTTTTTTAAACTTTGAGTTCCAAAATCTCTCCCCTCCTTCCTTCCCACCCCCCTCATTGAGAAGGCAAGCAATTCGATACAGGCTGTTATGAAAGAAAACATAGACCAAAAAAAAAAACCTCAAGAAAAATAAAGTAAAAAATTGTACTTCAATATGTATTCAGACACTATCAGTTCTTTCTCTGGGGATAGATAGCATTTTTCATCATAATTCCTTCAGAGTTATCTTGGATCATTGTTTTCCTGAGAATAGCTAAGCCATTCACAGCTGATCATCTTACAGTTTTGTCGTTATTTTGTACACAGTACATTTCACTTTGCATCAGCTCATGTAAGTCCAGGTTTTTCTGAAAGCATCCTGCTCATCATTCTAATAGCACAATAGTATTCCATCATAATTACATACCACAATTTGTTCAGCCATTTCCCCAATTGATAGGCATCCCCTCAATTTCCAGTTTTTTGCTACCAGAAAAGAGATGTATAGCTAGCATTTTCTAGTACAATATTGAATAATAGTGGTGATAATGAGCACCCCCACTCTGATTGGGAAGGCTTCTAGTTTATCCCCATTATAGATAATGCTCTTATCTGTTCTTAATATGTATTTAGTAGAGTTATGGAATCATAGAATTTCAAAGTTATAAATGACTTAGAGATTATACTAGAGAGTTTTATTTAACCAATTGGGGAAAGTGAAAATGAGGCTTTGAGAATATGATGTTTGGCTGATACCTATTTTTAAGTCATTTTTCTGTTGTGTCTGACTTTTCATGACCCCATTTGGAATTTTCTTGGCAAAGATGCTGGAGTGGTTTGCCATTTCCTTCTCCAGTTCATTTTACAGATGAGGAACTGAGGCAATCAAGGTTAAGTGATTTGCCCAAAGTCACATAGCTAGTAAGTGTCTCAAGCCAGATTTGAACTCAGGAAAATGAGTTTTCCTGGCTCTCGGCAAGGCACTCTATTCACTGCGCCACCTAGCTGCCCCGATATCATCTGTACAATAAAAAGTCAGGAGGATGTACCTACAGTAAGTTTAGCAAAAAATACATCATCTCTTTCCTCTGTTCATGGTCCTACCTTACTTTGCCTTGCTTGAAATATTTTATCCTTGTCTTTGGTAGAACAAAGGAGGATAAATACTACTGTTGTCTGGAGAGGCCACACATTACAAATTGAAACTTATTAAAATTGGAACCAATATGTCAGGTAGGCAACATGGGTAGTAGTATAAAATTGAAGTGGAATACTGCTTTGACCTAAAGTGTGTTTTTTCCCCTATTCGTTTAGGTGGAATGAACCTTCCTTGTTGAATGTCTCCTGGTTACCAGTTGGATCTCACCTGTGAAGAACTATTTTCCCAATAGTAGACGCCACTCTGTGGCATATTTGATTGCCGATTCAGGGATTGTAAAGCTTCCTGATTTCCTGAAGAAGGGAGGCAGTTGCTGCTGTATCAGAAAACTTGATATCACAGCCACAATGGTGCTGTCACAGAGACAACGAGATGAACTGTAAGTTATATTTGGGCTTAAAAAAAACAACACTTTACCATCTTTTAAGAGGCAAAATAGTATGTACGTTTAGCCATTCAAAACATCATTGGTTTCAAATGTTGTACAGGAAGCCCTAATCATGAACAGTCTAAGTTAATAATAATGGCATAGTTTGTAGTGTTGGTAAAAATGTAAGTTTTAAGTTTGAGCCTTTGTTAAATACTGTGAACTGTTGATTTTGTGGCTTTATGTAATGTATGTTTACAGTTAAATATTAACAGTTAGAAGGGTTTTTATCTTAAGCATGCCATCAGTAGCATACTTAGGTAACTTGAATTTGTAATCCCAAAATGCTCCTTTCATTAGATTATTTAATTTGAAGTCATTTCTCTACAAAATGCTTTAGTGTTTAGTTCAGTATCATCTTATATCTGGTTGTTGGTGTAATGTAGTTTGACAGGTAATTATGACATTTCATGACAAGTATTATAAAATGAGAATAGTATGAAGTGACTTCACTGCTTTTGACCATTCTCATTCATAATGATTGTTTTGGTTAGAGCAGTTTGGACCAGTGTACAAAAGGTCTTTTCTCCCCATCCCGCCCATTTCTTTTATTCGTACCTCTGTGCTTAGGTAGCATTTCCCCCTAAACTGCTCAGAAGTAATGATTTGTCTATTCTCACAATCAGAGGTGAAAGTTCAAGTCTGAAATATAAAAGAGAGATAGAGATTTGGAGATCCTTAAGTTAATATAGACACATATTCAATGTAATAAGAAGAAAATGGAACTGAGCCACAAGATTTTAGAGTGTAAAGGGACTTCAGAGGTGATCTAATCCAATCTGTACATAACCAAGAATTTCTTCTGCAACATGACCTCTCCTCCAAACCTCCAGAGGACAACTGCAGTCATTAAGATGCTTTTACAACAACATGGATTTGAAGTGTCTCTCGCTATAACTTTTACCCATTTTCCTCTCAGGCCAAGCAGAACCTATTTTTGTTTACAAATGTTTACACTGAATTATCTTAACAATTTGTAAATTTCTTATGAAGTTGAAAATTTGTCTGTCTTCAGCCTTTGTTTTGTTCTTGGAATTTTTAACAATGTGCACCATAGTTACTGCTTTTGGAGATGTTTTTAGATTTAGAAATGATGAACTTTTGATAGGTCAGAAACTGATTGTTTGGGCAATAATACTTGAAAACAATGTGAGAGACTTAAAAGATCACCACATTTTATATCTGGTGATATTTAATTTTCACTTAAGCTAGTCTGACATGTTTTCCTAAATTATAAACAAATTCAAGAAGAGCACAGTTCATGAAATTACTTACCTAGTAGTTTTACCATCTTAGGAAGAACATTCTTTCATGAGTGACTTCTTGAAGAAAACTATCCCAAAGGTACTTTCATTTTTGTGATTTCTTTGGCATGTGAGGGTATCATTTCTTTGCTTGTTAAAATCGCATCTTCTGGGCAGTCTTGTTGTAGCCCAGTTAGGAATGAAAATAAATGGAATATGTTCAGATTTTGACATTAGTTATTTCATTAGATGTTGTGCTAAAAGTCCTTGCCCTCAAGAAGCTTACATTTTTCACAAGCATCAAGAGTTACATTTCAGGGATTTGCCATGTTGGAAAACAACCCAAGATTTGCAAGTGGCATACTCTCAAATTTGTGCTATTAAATATAGAATTTAGATGTAATTGGGTTTTATATAGGGAACATAGTGCAATGTTGAACCATTGAGGAAAGATTATTCAGGTCTGTACGTGAAGGAGCATATTAATTTTAAAGATAGGTAAAGTAATTTCTGGGGAATTATTCTTAATGTCCTAGTTGTTCATTGTTCTTTAGTGACCTTTAAACTTTCAAGAAAAGAAAAGCTTAAAATATTATCTGGAACATATGAATAACATTGTAAAATCCTCAAATTGTGCTTTTCAAACATGCTAATTCTTTATCTCCCATTCTAATATATTCTGACTGAAATTATGTCCAGTTTTTTTTTTATTAAAAATACTTTTAGATGTATGCATATATATGAGACTTTTTATTGATCTGTGGTAGACTTGGTTTTATATTTTCAATTGTTGATTTAAAACATGATTATCTAACAAAAGAGTTCAATAAACATTTTCTTGTTTGTTTAATGTTGTATAAAAGATCTTATGAACTTGGTTTCTAGAGTCAAGGAAGTTCATAAGAATATTGGTCATTTTTGGTCATTTGAGTACCACAGTTAAAATATCATATATCTAAACATTCTGATTTTATCATGACAGAAGCAAAAGTTGGTCACAGTAAAGTATTAACTATTAGTTGGAGAATCTGTTGTAATCTCTATTTGTACACTCTTATGTTTTGTTCTATTTTGTTATTCTGATCCAAAGTGATAGGGGACAGCCTGTTGTGCTGTTTTCTTGCAATGGAATAGCTTTTCCTCTCATTCTTAGGCAAAATGGTAATTTCATTGGAGTTAAAAGGCAGCAAGGTATCAGTGTATAGAGCTCAGGTTTCAGAATCAAGAGAATCTGAGTTGCAAGTTTGCCTTAGATACTTTAATAGCTGTCACCCTGGGCTCATCACTTAACATCTTTGGGCTTCAGTTTCCTCATCTGTAAAACAAGAGAGGTTATACTCAGTGACCTCTAAGGTCTCTTCCAGCACTAAATCTTCAATCTCATGAAATGTAGTAAATATTTAGAAGTGTTACTTGTTACTTGTAGTTAGTTATTCCTGTGAAAAATAAGCCAAAAAAGTAAAACTTAAGTAACCTAGGTATGGTTTCAACACTGACTTTTGAGTCTAGCAAGGATTAGTTATTAATTTTCTTGAGAATAATAAAAGACGATAATAAATAGATAACATTTATATAGCACTTTCAGGTTGCAAAGCAGAATTTGCTCATGGCAGACATTATTTATGACCAGATAGAAAACAGAATGGCCTAAGTATATAGGAAGACTGACTGAGATTACTTGATCTACCTTATCTTGTTTCTTACCCTGCTGCTCCTAAAATGGACTTTACAGTTGCTAAGGCAGCTAAGTGGCAGAGTAGATGATAGCATTCTAGGACTAGAGTAATTTAGTTTCAGCCTCAGACAGTTAATAATTATGTGACTCTGGACAGGTCACTTAATCCCTATCTACCTCAGTTTCCTCATCTATAAAATGATGGTAATGATAGCACCTACCTCCCAGGGCATTATGAGGGTCAAATGAGATAGTATTTGTAAAGTACTTAATATAGTGTCTAGCACACATAGTAGATGCTATATAAAGGATGATGATGATGAAAGCTGGCCTACTTGGACTTGATCTGACTGGGCATGATGGGAAGTAATTTCTATAAACCATGTTGTAAGAAAGTGTGTAAAGATACTACCTTGACTCTTGGACTTACACTATGTCTATCTATGTATATTATATGTGGGCTAACTGTTGAAGCTTTTGTGTACAAGCTGGGGAGCTATCATTTGCCAGCTAGGTAGACTTTTTAAGTAGAAATCAGCTAATTGTTCATCTGGAAAATTCTTAGAAGCTTTGAAGCTTTTAAGGTTTTATAAACTATTAGTAGTTTTCTGTCTACAATTTTGCAGTTGTTTCTCTACTTTTACTCCTAAATTCCTTTAATTAGTTGACAATATTTACTGTTGAAATGCAAAAGATATAGGTACAGTTCCTGTTTTTGAAGTTTTGCAACCTAAATGGTGAGACAAAACAAACAGTGGCTATCCTGGGTTACTGTCATTTTATAGATTTGTGTTTGCAAGGCCAGCATTAAGCAGGTCATTTTTCCTCCCTGTTTTGCCTGCACTTAGAACATTGCCACCAGAGGAGTGGCAGTTAATGAATGATTCTTGTTTCAGTAAGATGGATTAGACAGCTTTGAGTAGTCAAAGTTTTTTGTAATGTTCTCGAATCTGAATCAAATTCTACTGTGTATTGTATGTAGGAATAAATGGGACTGGATGGATCATGGAGAGCCATGGTGATAGGATTTAGAGTTGGAAAGCACCTTCAAGAGGGTCTAGACCAGTTGTGTCAAACTCAGATAGATATTGGGGTCCCTAATCCCTATGGAAGGATCCCTATGGACTGCATATTGACACAGTTTTAAAATTTTATATTGTCTATGTTCTACTGTATTTTTATTTTCTTAAGTATTTCCCAATTACATTTTAATCTGGTTCAGCTGCATTTGAAAGTGTTATGGGCCACATGTGGCCTGCAGGGCGATTGACACCTCTAACCTAGACCTATTCTTTCATTTTTATAGATGAGGAATGGGTAGAGAATTATGAGTTAGCCTTTTTCAAGTTTAAATTTTTTTTTCTCTAGTTTAAGTGTTTATTATTTAAACTTTTGAATCAAAAGGATTGAACACTTGTAATCTTGATATACTTTTTTTAAGTCTTAGTTGGTAACACTAGCCATGATCACTTACTATGTGCAGGGTTCATGGTAGGAGAGTAGTGAGTGATGTGCTTTGCTTAATCACTACTAAATAAGATTCTGAACTATTATTAAATGATGATTTCAGTGTCAGAAATATCAGACAAAAAGGAATCTTTGTAGTATGTATCTCTGTCACATCTGTTGCTTTTTGTAGTATCTTTGAGATGAAAAAGGAATATTGTTGACATGAGTCACTTTAGTAAACAAAGGGAAGATAGTAGTAATACTGTACTTCAAATATACTTGGATTTATGTGTTTACTTTTCTACACCTTCTCATCATGTGTCATTCAAATTTTACCATAAATTCTCCATTGAGGCTCTACCCAATGCTGCGTTTTGTGATTTGCTGTGTTTTCTAGATATTCAGGTTCCTAAGAATGACAATGTTTAGAAAAGACAATACTAAGACAATAAATGCATGGTAATAAATAAAAGCTCTTTCACTATCACACTCAATGTGGATGTTTGATACCAAGTCAAGAATATGCTTCGCATTGAATAAATTTCAAGCATGTATGACATGCAAAAATGTGAAGTGAAAAGTGTTGTTTGTTCAGTTGTTTCAGTCATGTCCAACTCTTCGTGACCCCATTTGGAGCTTTCTTGGCAAAGAAACTAGAGTGGTTTGCCATTTCCTTCTCCAGCTCATTTGACAGATGAGACAACTGAGGCAAACAGGTTAAGTGATTTGCCAGATCTTGCCAAACCGGGTCACCCAGCTAGTAAGTGTCTGAGGCTGGATTTGAACTCAGGAAGATGAGTCTTCCTGAGTCCAGTCCTAGTGCTCTGTACACTATGGTGCCACCTAGCTGCACCCCACCCCCAGTGAAAAGTACATCAATTTTAGGTTATGTAATTGTATGCCACAGTTTAAAAAGCGCTGAAGGGGTCTCGAGTGGAAAAAGTTTAAGAAGCCCTGGTATATATGACTAATCAGAAGATAAAAAACCATTTCGCAGCTAAAGAAAGTATTTATATTATTTTCTACACTACCTGTAAACTACAGAAAATGTGAACTTAAGTCTAAGGAAATTTTATATTGGGCATTTTACAGTTTTATAAGTTTTCAGTTTTAGATTTTAGTCTTTCTTGCAAAGTTTTGCAGGGAATTATCAGAATTTGCATGTACAGCAAAAACTGGTTCATCTGCTAAACAATTGGACATCTCTTAAAATTTCTTTTTAGTGATAGTGATTATTACAATTCTGAAATACTGCAAAATTCAAATATATTTAATCAGATTATTTGATTAATAAGCAGAGCAGTCCATTCCCTAAACCATGGTCATTAACAGTGTTAAGTGTAAATAGAATGTTATTTTCTTAGTTTATAAACACTGGTAAAGTTTTCCTGTTGTCAATAATAGAAATACATTTCTGATGGAAAAATATCTTGGCTTTATTGTTTATATAAAATGACAAAACTCAGCACTGTGGAGCTTCTGGCTATCACTTATGCCATAATGAAGCATGAAGGACATTGCAAAATTGTGAAAATTTTGAGATTAAACTCAGACAGCTTAAAAATTTTTTTGAAATGTGGTTTGGAAAACAAAGACAAAGATGAAATTGTGATGCTGTCTGAAGGTAATAAAGGGTAGATTGCATTGTTTTAAGGATGACTGCTCTACTCCCAGATTAAAAATTATCACAGATTGTACTAATCTAGAAAGCACAGATTGAGACATTTTAAAACTCTTATCAGTTTCCTATTCCATTTAAAATTTTATTGCTCAACCATACTACCAAAAAAATCTCCTTATAGAAATTGTGCTTTATCTCTAGCTTTATTTCAAAAAATGACAGAACAAAATTTCAGTATGTCAAATCCTCATTAATTGATCAGCAAACAGGTAATGTGCTAGGCTCTGGTACCTAGCCACATGGAGCTTATGTTTTCTCAAGAGAAACAGCAGGTACACATGTAAGTATTTGGAGGGATACACTAGCAGCTGGAAAGATTGAGAAAGGCTTTATGTAGGAGATAGCTTATTGAAATTTAAAGGAAACTAAGGGTTCTAGGATGCAGAACTGAGAAGGGGCAATAATTGATGAAAAAGTACGGAGATGAGTGATGGACTGTCATGAGAGGAGTTGAGCAGAAGGCCAGCTTGAATGTAGTAGAGAGTATGTGAAAGGGAATTATGTATATATGGCAGCAAAAGTGTATTGGAACCAGGCTGTGAAAGGTTTTAATCCCAAACAGAGGAGTTTTATGTGATCCTAGAGATAATGGGGAATTTATCTAAAGAGAGGGACAGTGTTTTTTACATTTAGTATGATTACATATTTCCAAATATTCTCTTACCCATGGATCTTTCTTGGAACACAGATTAAATAAATAAATAAAAAGATTTAAAAAACAAGATGGTAGTTTGAAATAAAACCAGCAGATAATCCCCATTTATTTCATACATATTCAATATAGCCAGATTGTAATGCAACAAAATAATTTTGCACAGTCACTTGGCCCTTTCTAACTTTAGGCTCCAACCTATCTTTTCAGGCTGATTACACCTTACATAGATTACATAGATACCATATTCTCCAGGTAAATTGGTCTTCTTGCTGTTGTGCACAACATGTCCCATCTTCTGCCTTTGCACAGGCTGTCCCCTGTGCTTAAGCTACTCACCCTCCCTACTCCAGCTTAGTCAAAAGCTTTGTGAAACTCTTGTCTGTCTTCAAACCTAAGTACTACCTCCTTCAAAAGGTTTTTCCTGATTTCCCCCTAGTTGTCATTGGCTCCTTCATCTCCTTGCTGTCCCCCGAACATCACTTTGTATTCATTATGTAAATGTCCTATTTCAACTTGTCTGGGAATGTGCTGTTACCCACCCCCAGTAGAATTTATACTTGAGGCCAGAGACTATCTTTTGTAGTTTTATCTTCAGCATATAGCACAATGCCTGGCACATAAAGTGCTTAATAAATACTTTTTGATTGATTAATCAGGATCTAACCTGCTGAAAATTTTGTTTTCTGTCATCTCTTTAAATGAGGAGACCAGGATGTGGCAAGGTTTCTGTAAGGAGATTTTTTGATACTGTGGTGGCTTATCATGGATATAGAGCTGAAATGAATGACCTAAAGGCCATCTAGTCCAAGCCCTTCATTTTACAGATGAGGAAACTGAGGTCTAAGGAGACACTTGTTTACTCACTTAAGGCCATGTAGATTATAAATATTAAATATAGGATTTGGACTAATGAGAAAGATTAGGTCTAGAATTAGAAGGCAGCAGAGGTTTGGGGATAGATCCATGCTATGGGAGCAGGAGAGGGTGAATGAGGAAATTAGAGGTGGGTAAATTCATAGGATCAGAGTGTTGGAGTTGCAAGTGACCTCAGACTCATCCACCCTTTCGTTTTCCACAGGAGAAAATGGGAAGCTCAGAGAGGTAAAGTGATTTATTTACCTGAGGTCACCCAGTTAGCAGGGAGCAGGACCAAGATATAAACCTTTGTCCTCTGATACCAGAGATAATGCTGTTTCCACTTAACTAGAGAATGAAAGAAATTGTTTTGGAAATCAGGGTGGCAGAAAAGAAGTCAGGTGAATCAATAGTTTGCTTACAAGAGTGGTCAAAGAAGGTAAACAGTGAGAAAAGGCTGTTAGATTATAGCAAATGAAATCATTGGTAAAATGATTGAGAGAGCAGGTTCAAGTGGTGGAGTTATAAACCAAATTGAAGGAGATGAAGAGTGGGGTAGTATAGGAGGCACTTTCTAGCAGTTAGGCAGTAAAAGAGGGAGCAGAGATAGAAGATCATGACTTTGGGGTATAGTATCTGAAGGCAAAGCTTTAGGGGTATATTAGAGACTTAGGGAGGGGAGAAGAGTAGATAGGGAGAGGTTAAAGATGGTGATTAGGGCCAATGAAAACAGTTGATGGGATGAACTCCTATAAAAGAGTGATGATAAATGAGGTTCAGGGCATAAGATCATGGATTTGGAGCTAGAAGTGACCCTTCAAAGGCATCTAATCCAAACCCCTTCATCTCACAGATGAAGAAATTGAGGCCTTGAGAGGTTGACTTTGGAAGAAAGAAGAGCCCCCTTCTCCCCAGGGACAGGAATATAGGAGGAGAGTATGGGTAAAATGTTTTGAAATGGCATCGGGAAGAAGAGGGGAAATCATAGCACATGGCCTCAGTTTTTCTTAAGAGAATAGATATGAGACTCCTTTATTTTAAAAGCAGAACATTTTAATTTAAATAGTTGAAAACCTATGAAAGGTAACTGAGTAACTGGATCTGAGTGCTCTTATAAGAGAGAGTGTGATATTTTCTCGCTAATCTTTCCTCTGCTAAAATTCCACTGAGAAGAAAAGGAAATGATGAAAAGAGTAGTAGGAAATGGGTAAGATGTCCTAGAATATTATCATCACGTAGTTTTTGTTAAATATCAGAAGATAGGTAGAAGAGACTGTCAGTTAAAATAACTTAACATGGAATTTCATGAAACATTAGAATAATTCCAGTGTAGGGTTCTTTTAAACCTAGGACTGAAGTAATGTCATTATCAGGATCTCTGCATTGGCAGGGAAGAGGGCTTTGATATTCATTCTTTTGCCGTTCGTGAGGGTGCTCATTCTTGTCAGCAGTGCTACTCACTTGTCAGAGCAATTTAATCAGTGATTGTACAGTTCTATACAGAGAACACATGGATTTCTCTTTGATGAGCTTGTTTTCCCATCACTAGGAATCATAGAAGCATAATTTTTAGATCTGGAAAAGACTTCAGAAATCAAGTCCAACTCTCATTTTAGAGATGAGAAAACTGAGGGATTTGCCCAAGGTCATCCTACAAGTGGAAGTGTCAAGACTCTACTATACCATCTTAGGGCAATAAAATCTCTGAGGCATCTGTCTGGTGTAGTGGGTAGAGTGCTGAACTTGAAGTTATGAAAGACCTGAGTTCAGATCCTGTCACGGCTAGTCACTAGTTGTATAACTCCAGATGGTTCTCTTATTCTTCATCTGTGAAATGGATTAGAATGGCCTTCATGGTCCCTTCTAGCTCTAAATTTATGATGCTTTGAAGCATGTGTATTTGGCTTCTATAGGAATGATAATAAGCACACTAGTACTTTTATGTTGGTTATGATAATAATAATAATATAGGAGCTAACTTTTTTATAACATTATGTGCCAGGCACTGTGCTAAGCACTTTACAAATATCTCATTTTATCCTCACATAAGCCCTAGGAGGGAGGTGCTGTTGTTATCCCTGTTTTATAGATGAGATAACCGAGGCAAATGGCAGTTAAATGACTTGCCAGGGTCCCCCAGATCTGAAGCCAGATTTAAATCCAGGTCTTCTTGACTCAGGGCCTAGTGCTCTTTCTGCTGTGCCACCTAGTTATCCAATCTGATGAAAATCAGTTTAGATGAAAGCGAATGGTTTGTAATTAGGGGTTGATATTCTATTCTATGACTGTGACACTGTAGGCTGCTTGGAGATGCAAGAGGTAAGTCAGCCTTGTATAGGTACTTAGCTAGGGCTGTAGTACTTTATCAGAGTTCTGTATCCCTAATATATCAGGTAAATGTTTTAACGGTTGATATGAACAAGGAAAACTGGGCTGGGCTCAGTTTTTTAACAGGAGAGGAATCTCCACCAGCCTTTCCTAGTCTGGCCGCCAATTCCCCCAAACCTGTCAACATATCTAATATTGGGATCTGGTGGGGGTGTGGCCATGTCCAAGTTGGATCTAGTTTGGTCATAATCTCTTCAGAAACTGCAGATGTAGGTGACTTTGGAGAGTCTGCTTTGGAGAGGAGCCCAGAAGCTCTGATCTATAATATATAACCTAGTCTAATGTATAGTAGACTAAGAATCCCTTCTGTATCCCTTCTGGATGACAAATGATCGTCTAGACTACTCAAAAATCTCATGTCCTGGGGACCCACAACCACCTCCTATGGCCTTCTGGTCCGCTTGTGAATGAATGTCCCTTAACGGTCAGGAAACCTCTCTAATTTCTACCCAACACTCCTAGATCTGCCCTCTGGAATCTAGCTGAACAAATCTAATATGACAGTCCTTAAAATACTTGAAGACATCTATTATGTCCCCCTAAGTCTTTTTTTCTTCAGCCTGAGCATATCCAATTCACAGAATCACAGATTTTCAGAGTTGGAAGGGACCTCAGTGGCCATCTAGTCCAACCTATACCTGAAAAAGAATTCCCTCTACATCATATCGGACAAGCAGTATCCAGCCTTTGTTTGAAGACCTCCAATGAGGGGGAAACTCACTACCTCTCAAGGCAGCCCATTCCAGGTAGTGGCCTAGGTATGATGCTATGTTGTGAATGTAACTCCCTTTCCAATTGTTTAGAAATGTTATATTCATATATCAAATCACACGTGGAGTTGTCAGTCTGAGAATCAAGAGTTGTGGGTAATGGTTCTTGGCTCTGAAATAAAACTTTACCTGAGAGTTTTAGGCAAGTCAGTCACCTTTTCTGAGCCTGAGTTTTCTCATTTGTAAATTGGAGATCAAAGAAATTCTAGGATCATAGAGCTCACGTGGATCTTAGAGATCATCTCTTCCATGGTCATAACTCTCCTTCCTTACTTAGAGGATCACTATAAGGATCAAATAAGGTTGTGTAGTGGATGTGAAAGTGTGGCTACAGAATTGAGTACGTGGAGATACTATGTATGTTGGGAAGCATGAGCTGGATATTGCCCATTCTTATATTACTTAGTGTGTGATTGAGGTTTTATTACTGTATATTCAAATAAACTATTTTTTCCTTGTTCTTTCCAGCCTTTTATTTGGCATTCTGAGATTCAGGAATGGGTATGTCCCATAGAATTCAGATGAAAATGTTTTTGAATTAGAGAAACAACTGAAACATTTTCTTAAAGTTGCAGAAGGAAAACTCTGCAAAAGTCATACTTCCCTATCTCATCAAGCAGAGGTAGAGCTTGACCCTGGGTTCTTGAAAAAGGTTGTGCTAATGTAATCCAGGTTCTCTCTTAGGCCCTCTCAAAAGGCTTCTGGTACGGATCCAGCTGAGTTCAGTTTAGCTGAGTTTAGAGAGGCTTATCACAAGAACACACTGGTTCTGAGGTAGTTAATTTTTTCAGCCTCCACAATTCATGCAACCAAGCTGTAGGATTGTTATCTGCATCCATAGAGAATGTATCCACACTGACTAAATAACATGTCTTTGATGTATTGAAGTAGGAAGAAAAATCTTAAGGCAGCAATCATTTGCTAAGTGTTTTAAAGGGAAAAATAATATTTTAAACATCAAAGAAATCTGTAATAATCATAACTTACATGTGTGTTACAAGTATAATCTATTATTTTAGGGAATTAAACTTACCATATTTTTCCCAGACAAAGAACTAGGTTTTAGTACTTTACCCTAAAATGGAAATAGAGGTAGAGAAATAACTTTAAATATTTACAAGTATGCTCTATATAAAACTAACCTTGAAAATGTGTTGGATTTAGGGGTGAGCAGTGGGCCCTCAAATTAATTTTGTTCTCTTTTCCTTTTATTTACACTGCCATCACCCTAGCCCAAATCCTATTCCTTAATTTCTGGATTATTTCCATATCTCATTCTTAACTAGTCCCACCACTCATTTCACACACTTCCAATTTATCTGTTATAACATACCTTTTATAAAATCACCAGATGTATCTTTTAAAAAGATAAATTCACCATGAGAACTGAACCATGTCCTTTGACAAATGGCTAAAGGAATTGTATATTTTTAGGCCTGAAGAATAGAAGATAAGATGGGTTGGCTGTAACCTCAGTCAGTTTTCAAAAGGGCTTTTGGGTGGAAGTGACTTTGAATGCACAAAGTTGCCTTTGATAGCTCTGGGAATTAGTTCATTCTTGTTTATTTGGAGGTATTTAATCAGAGACTGGGGTAACTAACCATCAAGGATACAGCAGAAAGAGTTCTTCATCAATTAGGTGATTATGTCTTATGACTTTGAAAGTGCCTTTAATACTCTAAACATTATAATTTTGGGATGATGATGATAAAGATGTATAGACAATGTTCTAAAATAAAAATGGTCAGGTATGGAAAAGAGTTTGTAAGTATAACATTCAAAAACATAGAGTTTATGAAGAATTGAAGTTCATATAGAATTGAATGACTTCAATTCCTAGTAAAATTCTAGAGCACATTAAAGGACTAGTTGTACCCTCTAGAAAGGGATATAGTGAACACCGTGAGCCAGAAGTTCATCAAAGAATGAAGTCATGTCAGACAAAACTCATTTCCTTTTTTTTGATGAAAGGGTTTATTAAACTGGTAGATCAAGGAAATGGTGTAGAGCCATATAGGATACCTTTATTTCCAAAAGACATATAATCTAGCATCTTGATGGACAAGCTGGATGTATGCTGGATATAGTTAAGTGGATTTGGAACTGGTTGAATAATGGGACCCAGAAAATGGTGATTAGTCATAGTCAGCCGAGAGGCATGTCTTTGGTGTAGAGCCAGAGTCCTTGAGCCTTAATTTTGATCATTGCCTTAGATGAATGTATAGATAGAGTGCTAATCAAATTTTTGCGTGAACAGGAAGGTGCAAAGAGTAATTGGGTGCTAAATGACAGAATCAGAATCCCAAAAGATCTTGTCAGGCTAGCTAGAACAGTGGACTGAATTTAATAAAATAAAATGTAATTGTAAGAAATGTAAAAGTTGGGTTCCAGATATGAACTGTTAACAATGTAAAAAAAAGGGGGGGGTGGCGAGGCAGATAGGACTGAAAAGGAGTTTGTGTGAAAAAGATCTGGGGATGCTAGTAAACTACCAGCTCAGTGACTTAACAGTTTGGTGTAGCAGATGGCCGCCCCCCCACCTCCAAAAAAAGGCTAATTCTATTGTAGGCTGCATTTAAAAGAAGGCTAGAGTCTGTAACAAGGAAAATGAGGATCCCACTGTACTCTGCCGTGGTTGGACAGACTTTTACCTTTTGGGAAGGATATTGTTAAAGTCTTTTTTATTACCGCATCCAGAGAATTGAGATAATTAGCCCACAGAAGAGAAGACTCAGCGATGGTGAAAAGTGAACTGTCATGTCTTCAGAAGAAAAGCTTTGATTTGTTTTACTTGGCTGTAGAAACAGAGCTAGAAGTGATGGGTGGAAATGTTACAGAGAGGCCACCTTTTGCTCCAATACCAAGAAAAGGATCCTTAATATTAAAAATTATTTAGAAGTAGAATGGATGAGTTCTCCATTACTAGAGATCTTCAAGCTGTGGTTTATTGTTAAGGGGAATTTTAGAAGAGATTCTTGGACTGGTTGACTTTTTAAGTCCCTTCCAACTCTGAGATTCTAAAGATATGAATCTTAGCTTCTAGCACTGAATACCTGTGTAACCTTGTTTATAAAGAGATGGAAGGTAGCGTGGATAGCCTAGTGGTGGCTAAGATAGCCTGGAAATGGTTTAGTGGCACAGGGGATAGAGTGTTGGACCTGGAGTCAGGAAGACCTGGGTGTAGATCTGGTTTCAGACACTAGTTGTGTGAGTCTGGGTGAGTCAATGAATCTGTCTGCCTCAGTTCCCTCAACTGTAAAATGGGGAGCGTAATACCACCTACTCCCAGAGCTATTGTGAGGATCAGATGAGATAATAATTTTGAAGCATGTAGCACAGTGCCTGGCAGATAGTAAGTCTTAATAAATGCTTGTCCTGCTTCCCCATCCTCTCCCCCCATTCTCCCCATAACTTCTAAAGTTCCTTCTCTAAAGTTCTGTGATACAGGTACCACAATAAACTTAGAAAGAAGGAGGAAGGAAGGAAGCCTATCCCTTTGGGAAAAAGGAGGTTGAACATTAGGAAAAGTTTTATGATAGAAAAAGTGGAACTTGAGGTAGACCTGAAAAAAATGGATACAATTTTTACAGGCAAAAATGAGGGACAGGGAATTCCAAATAGAGGAAAACCCGCGGGCATGTGGTTAGGAAAGCATGGGAACATATTTTCAGACTAGTGAATCATTAGTTTGGCTAAGACATAGCGTTTTGGGGAAGAATATTGGGAGTTAAGGCTGGAAAGGTAGGTATAGGGCCCATATTACAGCAGTGCTTGAGTGTCAGATTGAGAAATGTGAACTTCTATTCTAAGTAACACACTGAGAATTTAGAGCCAGGAATTAAGCTGCTGATATATCACAGCATAGGCTGAGTGTCTTAGGCACTATTAGTTTTTTGTTCCCTTTGCAAAATATTGACTTTTATTCATTTAATGGTTTGAAAACAAAGAAATTTAAAAGAATTGTTTTTAATGTTTATTAAATAGTTTGTAGAAATAATAAATGCTTCAAAATAATGATGAGACGTTTGGTCATTATGCATTTTTGTTTTCATTTTAGAAATCGAGCTATAGCAGATTATCTTCGTTCAAATGGCTACGAAGAGGCATATTCGGTTTTTAAAAAAGAAGCTGAATTAGATATGGTATGTTCTCTTTCCTCACCCTGAACTTAGTCTGTATTACACTAAAAGAAGGCTTGCATTCTTTGGGACATTCAGAAATACTGCATGAGGCACACAGACACATGTTTGGTGGAATTGGGAATTGGCCTAGCCACTCTTATGGAAAGCAGTTTGGAATTATGCTCACATGACTAAAGGACCCAGAGCTGCCACTACTGGAGACAGAAATAACGGTCCCAAATCCACAGACCATTCAGAGCAATGGTTTTTGTGGCAATAGACTGAAAACAAAACCAAGGCCCATTGATAGGGTCTGTGGTGTACTGCAATGTGGGGATGTGTGAGCGCTTCATGTGCTGGGCCTCTGGGACTAGTCCCAGATGCCTGGCAAGTTGGGAGTGTAGGAACTAATGCAACAGAAGGAAGTCATCAGACCTGCAAGGCTGTGTGCATAGACTGTGCCTGAAATGGGAAGGACTGAGGCCAGATGGAAAGCCAGGAATGACCAGGGTGGAGCACAGAGAACACACACTTCAGGAGTGTACCTCCCGTCCATCTTCAGAGGTGGGGGCCCAAGGGTGTGGGTGCTGCTACTGGATATACTACTGTATATGCACCAGCAGGCAGGTTTGACCTAACTGAGCTGCCTGCTGAGCTGTGTTTTTCCTTATCTGAGTCTTTGTAGCTGGGGAGGCTCACGGGGTCAAGGGGAGAAGAGGAGTGTGTTTGGGAATGAAACCGAAGCCAAAACAAAGGGAAACAAAAGGAAGGTTTTTTAAACTCCTCTTTTTTCCCCCTTCAGAATGAAGAGTTAGATAAGAAATATGCTGGCCTTTTGGAAAAAAAATGGACATCAGTTATCAGATTACAAAAGAAGGTAACTTGTCTGAATTTGTAAGAAACAAATCCTGCTGAGTTGTCTTCAGCCATTAGAAATGTCTCATTTTAACAGATTTATGAGTCTATTCATTCTCTCCTTCTTGAAAGATAACTATCTTTTTCTTTAACTTAGGTGTATGCTCTAAGATAATGTCCTTTTATAAATACTATCATGAATGCTTGTCCTTTTGAGTATATAAATCAAATTTTTACTTGAAGTCTTAGAAATATTTAATCAAAAGGTATTTGTCAGGGTTTTTTCTGCCTACGGTACTTTGTCCGTAATATGGATTGAATATGACCTACACTGACCCTTTTTGAAGGGGTGACAGCACAGCAGTGCTACAGGCTGAGGTGAGGGGTGGGGGTAGCACCTATGGAACAAAGGATATTCAGTAAAAGTAATATCTGGTGCAAAATAAAGAAAGGGATTATTGGGGGAACTGGGATCAGCATTGTTCTTGCTTAGAGAGGCCCTGAGACTTCTGCATCTTGGCCAACATGTCAGAGAGGATGTCATGTTTGAGAAGAAAGAAAACTGAACTTCTGTTTGGATCTGAGATAAGTAATCTGTATAGTTGTATGGAAAATTAGACTTTCATCATGTTGGGGATTTAGTCACAAGACTTAAGAAATTTGGGGGGAGTACAGTATAAGAAGTTTTATGTTAGATCTGGGGGGGAGGTATATATATATATATACATACATACATATATATATATATATATATATATATATATACATACACACACACACACACACACACACACACACACATATATATATATGTAAATTACTGAATTTTTACAAATACCCCGGGCATTGATATAAGAGCTAATTTAGTACTGAAAAACAAAAATACACTTAGCACGTAAGAGCTATCAACTAATAACAGTTCTGAAATGTTTGCTGAGTTTGCACATATCTGTAGCCATTGAGTGTTTTTTTCAGATATTGAATGATAGTTAAAAATTCATTAGAGTTTAAACAAATTTGGAAATAACTCTTCTGTTCCATTTTAAGGTTATGGAATTAGAATCAAAGCTAAACGAAGCAAAGGAAGAATTTACGTCAGGTGGACCTCTTGGTCAGAAACGAGACCCAAAAGAATGGATTCCTCGACCTCCAGAAAAGTACTCATTGAGTGGACATAGGAGTCCAGTGACCCGTGTCATTTTCCACCCAGTTTTCAGTGTTATGGTTTCTGCTTCCGAGGATGCTACAATAAAGGTAAGTTGGGGTTTTTGTTTTTTAAGTGCCCAGTTAGGGCAGGATTATAGACATTTAGAGAATGGGAGGAAAAAAGAAGAGGCTCTCTTAAGTTTTTGAAACTGTGGATAAGTGAATCAAGATCTTAAATGAGAAGGGTTCTTATTCTTCAGACATTCATTGTGTTTTCATGGCAGAGTCTTGATTGGGAGCCCAGGTTCCTTCTTTGTGAAGTCTGGGATCCTGGTGTTTGTAGCTTCTCAGCACAGCTGCGTGGCAGCCCTGGGAGGGTGGCAGGACATTGAGAGGTTCATATAGTCAGCAGTCAGTGGTTCTAGAATCCAGCCAGTGATGTGTGTGCTGGGAAGACGGTTAACAATGAGCTCTTTAAGTTTAATAAGTCTAGACAGTCAACAAAATAAAAAGTCAAACTTGATTTGTTAGTATTGGCTGCTTTTCATTGTACAAATGCTCGCACTGTAAATTTCATAATCAGCTCTTGAGAGCTGGTTGGAGCTAGCTCCAGCACTTTTCCTAAATCTGGCTCTCCTAACTTACATTTCTTGTATTTCCTCATAGGCATTTAGTCACCTGTGTTGAATAAGTTTCTAGTCATATGTGGGGAAGAACCCTAATGAAGAGGGTATAGTGAAAATACTACTGGACTAATCTGTCTTTAAACAACTTATTTGCTCTGTGCCTCAGTTTCCTTATCTGTCAGATGGGGAATAACAATGAAACAACAATGTGGTTTAATTAAAGGGACCCAGCAGTAGAAGTCAGGAGACTTGGATGTTCAGATGTTGCATGGGCACTCCAAAGTTTTGCAAGTCCAAAGGAGTTCTCCAAACCCCCTGAGCCCTACATTTCCTCATCTGTTAAAACGGGAGACCAAATGAGATAATGGGTATCCAGGTGCTATGGAAAATATTTAGAGTGGTTTAGAAATATAAAGTATGGTTATTATTGAAATAGTTAGCAAATCAGTGAATATTGATAAAGTGCAGGGTAAGAGATTAGTATACCACAGGCTTCCTTTAAATGGCAAGTGTCATTGATATATTTAAAGGAATTGTATATGCATGCTTTTCAGAGAAGAATTGTTCTGGATTTTGCATGCTTAGATTTCAAATTTTAATTTTTACCTAAAAATATTCCTGTGAATACATTAGACTTACTGTGTATATCTTATGGTCTTTACTTAGTATAATTAGTATTTTTATCTTTTAGCAAAAAAAAAAAAGAGAGAAAAGAAAAGGGGATCACTTGAAATGTGCTGAAATGATATATTCATGTTAATAAAATTATTCATTTTTTCCAACTCTCTTGTGGCCTCTTTAGTTTCAACTTTTTGGACTGGCCAATGATATCATATAAATGTATCATCAAAAATATATTCTAGAATTAAAGAATATTAGATCTAGAAGGGAACCTTAAAGATCAACTTACAAGTCGATTTCTTGTCATGCACAAGTAATATGTGTAAAGCACAATGCTTGAAGCTTAGATTCTAATGTGGCAATTTTATAAGACTTTGACCACCTGTAAAGACTCACTGTATTATTGAGTGCTGAGTGTAATAAAGATCTTTGCTATCTATCTCATGTTTTTTAAATTACTTAAAAAAATATTTAGTGGATTCTGGATCACAGAGAACATAATACCATCATGGGATGTCAGATCCTATGTGTTTAAGTGATGATCATCACCTGTGATGGTATTATCTCAGTCTCCTGGGGAAAATGCATAACATGTTTTGGGGGAAGTGGAAGATGTGAGCAAATAGTACTTGGTGTGAAGTTGTTTCTTTGGTTGCTATAATGTTGACTTCTGTGTTTAAGTGATGTTTGCTGTGGAAAAAGTATTCCTTTCATTATATTAGGGGAAGAGGGGGAACCAAAACCCACAATCTTTGTTGTTCTTGGAATACTTCAAAAATAGGAAAACCTATTTTAAAACAATTTGTAATTGTATTATTAACTTTGCATTATTTACTACCCGAAATAGGAAAGGATGGGCTATTTGGAAAGTAATACTGTTGAGCATTTAAACTAGAATTTTTCTTTTAAATATAAATTATTCAGAATAGGGTTTTTTTTATCTAAAGAATGTTGTCCAGAAATTAACATTTAAAAACTAAGGCCTTGTAATTTTTTAAGGAGTATGGTATTAAATACGTGGAAAACACGCAGAAATTTAGAGACAGATTATGTTATAGGATCACAGCATGTTTCTTTTCAGTTTCTAAAATGTTAGTTTGTACTTGGCACTAAAAATATGCTTGTTAATCAGTTCTGTATAGAAAGAACTGACCATCTGAATCATGTTTTTCCTTTGTTTTCAAGAATGAGAAAACCCTTCATTGTCTTATGTGATTTTGTGATAATAAAGCTCTAATCTAATTGAAGAGGTGAAAATTGAGTGGTTGTTAAATATTAATTGGTAGTTAGCAAAGGATGAAATGTTTTGCACAGAAGTGACTGAGTTTTATGAATGTCTGAACTGGAGCAGTGTCTTTGCCAGAAGCAATTAGTTTTGTTAAAGATGCATTTTTTTAAAAACTTATTTCAGTTCTTCAATTTCCTAAGACTGATTTATATACAGTTTAATGCAGATGTCTTTGATCATGGGGACGAACTATATATTAGACCTGCCTAACATAAGGAGGATAACAATGGGCAGTGCTTGAAGGTTTAACTTGAATCTGGCAATTTATCTAATACTTTGACCACCTGTCAGGATATATACATCATTGAGTGCTAGGTATAGTAAGATCTTGGCTATCTATTTCATGTTTTTTTAAAGAAATTACTTTAAGAAATGTGGGAACAGTTTCTTCGTTTTGATAGTGTTTGGTCAGATAATTGCTGACCTCTAAAATTGGTGCTTTACAAAGGGAATATTATCTATAAATATTTTAATACATGTACTTGGTCATTGTTAAGATCACAAATCAAAGGGTAATTTAGACTTTTGATGCTATAACATTTATTTTTTTCTCTCACCCTGTGATTTTCTAGAACAGGCATCCTTTGTCATTTGTTCAATTAATTATTCAATAAGGTGTCCGACTGGCCTGCTGAGTGCAAATGTAAGACTAGAGAGTGTGAGGAGTGATCGGCTGGTGTTAACTAATCTTCTGTTCATTGGCAGGTGTGGGATTATGAAACTGGAGATTTTGAACGAACCCTTAAGGGACACACAGACTCTGTGCAGGACATTTCCTTTGACCACAGTGGCAAGCTTTTGGCTTCCTGTTCTGCTGATATGACCATTAAACTATGGGACTTCCAGGGCTTTGAGTGCATCAGAACCATGCATGGTAAGATATAGAGGAGACGGATTCATCAGTGAGCTGTAAATGACCAGGAGTGGGGGGGTGGGGAAAGGCGGGGAACATCCAAATTTTGACCCAGAGAGAACACATAAGAGAAACACAGAGCACACACACAGGCTTTCCTTAAGCCTTCTCATGAGTGTGTAGTTTGTATTTTGATCATGGTTGAATTATAATTAGTTGTTTTGATGTCAAATTGTAATTACGAGTACCAAAGCTGACTAAAGTCATCTTTTGATTATCCACATTGGCAGGGTGGGGTTGGAGTGTGTGGGTGAATATAACAGATCGTTTGTGTAATAAACTAACAGTTATTTAAGAGATGCCTGTAGCTGAAATTTTACAATATTAGCCTTTTCCATTTTTTAAAAAGACATTTTTGACTTAAAATATTTCCAAGGACAAGTAAACACCCTTATACTAATATGGTGATGAAGTTTCTTTCTTTCTTTTTCTCTTTTCCTTTTTTTTTTTTTTTTTTTTTTTGACTAGGCAATGGGGTTAAGTGACTTGCCCAAGGTCAAACAGCTAGTAAGTGTTAAGTGTCTGAGGTCAGATTTGAACTCTTGACTCTAGGACGCCCGTGCTCTATCCACTGCACCATCTAGCTGCCCCCCCCCCTTTTTTTATGAAGTTTCTTTTTTAAAAAACCAACAACAAAATCGAAAAAGAAACTGAAGCCTCACTTGAGTAAGCATAGGGTTAAAGCTGAAAACTGAATTTTCCATCTCCACACAGTCCTAAATATACTCTGAACCTTGACGAGAATATCTTCAGGTCTGTGCCATCAAATTTTGTAAATAAAGTTTGTGGGAAAACTTTCTATTAATGATAATTCTGTGGTAAATCCTTTTGTGGAGTGATAAGTGATCCATTGGAATTTTCATATTAGGTTTGGTTAGAGTATGGAGTATTGTGAAAAGTTGACCATTTTACCTTCCAACTTGCAGGAAAAAGCTATTCTTCATCTATTGAGTGTTCCTTGAAGGAAATGAAAATTCACTGTTTCTGTAGGATATCCAGGGCTTGCCCCATAACTAGAAATAGGATAACTGATTCAGAAGTGTGGTCTATTGAAAGCTATACAGAAGTGAATACAATTTCTTATCACCATTAAACTAAAATATATCTTTCTTTACATATAACAAGTATTTGCAGAATTGCACACACAAAAAAACCCCACCCCTTTCCCTGCCCATCTGGGTAAATTTAAATCTTGAACCTAATTGGTCTTCTTGTTTCTAATGTTTACTGGTGACCATTCAGACAGTAGAGATTTATAGATAACTCAATAAATGTTTCTTGATGATGAGACATGTTCCTAAAGGTTCATTTTAAATGTGTCAGGAAAGCTTGCTGTTTAGTGGCATCATCATTTCTTTTGTGTGAATAGATTTGTCATTCCAGGCTTATTTAACTTCAGGTATATATCTGTAATTATGTTATTTAAATTCTCTGGAATTTGTGTCCTAATGGAATAATGTGGACTTTTATGTACCACTGGGGGGACATTATTCAAGTTTCCCATTTGTGTGTTTCAGGACATGATCACAATGTCTCTTCAGTAGCCATCATGCCTAATGGAGATCATATAGTATCTGCCTCCAGGGACAAAACTATAAAAATGTGGGAAGTGCAAACTGGGTGAGTGAATCTAGTTGAAAAAAAAAAGAACAGTCAGTGATAAGGAACAGTTTATTCAGTGTGTGGCAGCATAGTACTTGGCACATAGTAAGCACTTAATAAATGCTTGTTGGACTTACTGGTAAAGATTTCAACCTTAACCCAATGTAGTTATCATGCCTGATAAGATTGTGTACTTTAAGTAAGAGTTAACCTTAAAAAACAGTTTTTAAGCTATGTGTGCTGGGGGTGGGATTTTTGGAACATTAAGGGCTGTCTTGAAAGAGAGACTTGAAGAACTCAAGTAATGTGTCTTAGCTTATGTTCTTTGAGGTCTATTTGAGGAGATCCCCACGTTCACAAAACTGCCCCTCCTTTGTCAGACTGAATTTCTTCATCTTTTGTTCAGAATAACAATTCTTGTAATAAGACATTAGCTCATGTTTTTGCTCCTGACATAGTATTTGCCTTCTCCCCTCCCAGCCGAGTTAGGATTTGTTTGATTTGGTTTGTTATGCTTGCTTTACAGAGCTTCTTTCCTTGATCTCTTCACCCTCGAATATGTTTTAGGTATCCCCTGTAGATATATTTTGTCAATTGTCTTCCATATTCTTCCCCACAAGTGTTCAGTCATTTTAGCTTCCTTCCTTTGTGAACAAATTAACTTTCCTCTTCCCCACGTTTGTATGTGCACTCCCTGACTTGGAGCTCTACCATAAGCAGTAGCCTCAGTAACTTTTTATCATTTGAAACTGTGCCGTGTTCATTACAATATGACTTGGATTTTTTTGTAGCTACTGTGTGAAGACTTTCACAGGACACAGAGAATGGGTACGCATGGTGCGGCCAAATCAGGATGGCACCTTAATTGCCAGCTGTTCTAATGACCAGACAGTACGTGTATGGGTAGTAGCCACAAAGGAATGCAAAGCTGAGCTCCGAGAACATGAGCATGTGGTCGAGTGCATTTCCTGGGCCCCAGAAAGCTCTTATTCCTCTATCTCTGAAGCTACAGGATCTGAGGTACACCATATTGTTTGTGTTATCCTATGATTGGGCCCCAGCTGCCTCCAACCCGTTCTAGGTGTGTAGATATTGGTGTAAACTAGTGAGTATCCATGCTGTTGGCACATCCCTGGTTTCATGTAACCCTGTTGTGACATGGAGTTTGTAGACAGAAACTGAATCCTGAATGTTGTGGTCAACATGACATAGAGTGAGGTGCATGCACCCTACTGAGCCTTCATTAGAGGAAGCCGTTTGAAAAAGAAACTTGTTAAGTAGCTTTAAAATTGAAGAAATTTTTATTTGTAAATTTCTGGAGCTATTTTTGGTCTTTCAGAAGCAAGTCCAGGTTCATATATTTTAAGAAGACATTTTATCCCCAGTTGTGATTGTATTGATTAGAAGGTCAAGGGGGCAACATAGTAAAGTGGCTAGACAGTTGGCCTCCAAATCAAAAAGACTTGGGTTCAAGTGTTGCCTTTGACACTGGCTGACTGTGTGACCCTAGCAAGTCAATCAATCTTTAAATGATAGGACATGCAGAGAAGGTGCCAGCCTGCCTTGGTGGAGGGAGTTTCCTCACCTGGGAGTTCCTTAAATCACTGAAATCACAGGGAACCAGTCCTTATCACCTTATTATTGATTAGAAATAATGGGTTTCTGTAATATAGAGACATTTTTTCAGTAAGGAGTTTAAAAGTCATTTTCTTTTAAATTATTAAATTTCCTCACTAAAATCTTGCCTGTTAAGTGGCAACAGATTCACTCATAAATTTACCTTTAATGTGTTCCAGCAAAGAAAATACTCATTTGTTTTGATGAAAATCAGAATGTTAAATAATCCCTATTGGCCAGCTAATTTCCCTGGAAAATTCTCTTTACTTCTTTCTTGAGGTAGTCTAATTAGTAGTTACTAAGGGTAATTAGCATTAACCTTACTGGTTGGTTGAAAACCACACCATTCCTTATATAAAGGCCAGATTAAAGAGTCTTCATAATGAAGATATAGCTTTTACATTTACTGTTAACCACATAGGATTGTGGAAGAAGAAATATCTGAGACTGTTGGATGGAGGCAGAACTGATCAAAGTTAGATCCTCCTCCAAATGTGAAGTGATTAATAGACATGAGCCACCCTTTCCCTCAGCCATCCTTCCAGTCATCATTTTAGTGAAGCTTCTGGTGAAGTCTTAAATGCGAACAATACTTACCTACTTTGTGAATGAAGACTCAGCTGGAAGGGATGGAATTGGGGTAAAGAATTTGGTTCTAAAAGGATTGTGACAGAAAGGTAGGAAGACATAATGGAATAGGATCAAGATAGTCTTGCCCACAGGTTCACAGTAAGTTGACCAAGTAGAGAATGGGGGACCCTTGGCTAGCCTACAGTTAATATCCTAAAGAAGGGATTTTACTTTAGCCGACAGCAAGTATGATGTGACTGCCCCAAAACAAATACTGCATTAATAAGAGTGTGATTTCCATAATGTTGCAGAAGGAATCTCTTCACTGGGAATCCCCTACCCCAATGATATCCCAGGAACAGTTCCTCTCTCCCCCCAAAAATTTTCAGAAGCAAGGAAAGTAATAGTGTAGTATCTATATCACTGAATTTTGGATCACTCATTTTAAGAGAGTTTTAACAAAACTAGGTAAAAGAATGGATAGAAGTGACAGGTAGATTTTTGAAAAACTCACTATAAGAGGTTTCTAACATTTAGAACAGGAATGAACTACTGCCTCCTATGATAATTAGTTCTCTGTACCATGCAGGGTATCCACTTGATGGATTTATACTGGATGGGGCCTCTAAGATCACATTCCATTATGAATTGTTAACTATATTTGGACAGTGTGAAGCATTATACCAATGAAAAAGCTGAGTACTCGTAGTAGTAGGGAGTGCACTGGACTTGGAGTTATCTGGGTATGAGGCCTGCTTAAGACACTTACTTATTATGTGTCACACTTGGACAAGTTTCTGAATCTGCTGGGCCTCCGTTTCCTCAGCTGAAAAGTGAGGGAACTTCTGTTTGCTTCAGTTTCTTCATCTGTAAAATAGGGTAATAACAGCAACTGCCTCCCAGGGTTGTTGTGAGGATCAGATGAGATAATATTTGTAAAGCATTTAGCAGTGTGCTTGGCATATATAAATGCTAGCTGATAATGATGGTGATCATTCTTCAAAAAAATCTTGGTCTGATGTGTGAGAGTGTGTATTGTATCCAGCTAATTTCCAACCAATTCTTATGCTTCCAGTTCTTGTTTACTTTCAGAAACAACTTCAGTCACCTGCTTTTGTTCATCTGTATTTGTATGTGTGGTTAAAACTAAATTTCTGCTTCACTGAATTAGAAATATAGGTCATTGCTAAATGGAAACTCTAGAAAGCCTTCACGTGGTTTTATTTTTTCTTGCATGGGAAGTCTAATTTTGAAATATTGCCTCTGTAGACTAAAAAAAGTAGCAAACCTGGGCCGATCTTGCTGTCTGGATCCAGAGACAAGACCATTAAGATGTGGGACGTTATCACTGGCATGTGCCTTATGACCCTTGTAAGTTCTTTTGTTTTTGTTTGTTTTCTTACCCTTTGCCACTTACGACTTCGGGGTTTGAGCTGCTTGTAATCCATTAAATCTGAGGCTACTCTCTTCTCTCTCCTTTCTTTCCCCTTCCCCCCCCCCCCCCAAGCAGTTAGTAATGGCTGAAGGGTTATGTTTTTCCTTTATATTTGGCTGTCACTCTTTTAGGAATCTTGTCTGTGCAAATGGCTGTGTTGTTGTATAAAGAGGCTCTGCAAAACAATCTCCTTCAAAGGAGAATCTTTTTTTTTGAAAATCTCACCAAAATCGTTAAGATTTCATAACACAGTGATGTTCACAAGATCACTGTTTGGGTAGCTCTCCTTGTGAAGGAGAACAAGACTTTGAGAAGCTTCTTACTGAAACGCAGTTTGCTGCTGTTTAAGTCTGTAGCCTGCTGGTTTTTTTATTCACATAGAGAGTGTTTCATTTGGATGTGAAGCCTTTACTTGGTCACATTCACTTACTTATTCATGTGACACCAGCCTCCTGAGATTTATTTTAGCATTCTGAAGTTAATAATCCCATTTGGATGTCCTGGGAATTTTCACTTTAATACAGAAATATCTGTGTTTCATTATGAAAAGGAGATGTGGATGACCCTCTTAATAAGTTCTCTGTCTGGCTACAGGAATGAATACTGAATGAATTTTTGAGCAAGTTAATCTAGAACACCGGTAACCATTTCTGTAATGTGGGTATGTGTGTATATGTGGGGGAATGATTTTAATAAGATCACATATCAGCATATGTCTTGTGAATATTCATGTGAAAGTGTCAAATAATTGGGAAGTTGCTCTCGAGCCTGTCACTACTTTACTGGTGCTAGTTCAGTTGTAATTTGTGTGTTAAGGGGATTTTTCTGCTACTTAGAATAAACATAATACTGGAGCCTACACATTTCAAAGCAGGGAATGTTATGCTCTCCATCCTTTTGTTTTCATACATAAAGCATCTTATCTGTCAGTGACATTAGAGAGTATTCTTGCTTCACATTTTATGTAGGAGTTGAATTAGATGACCCAAGGTCCCTTCACAGATTTGATGAATGTATGACTGAATGTCTACATGACTCAGTGGTTGACGCTGGTTCTGAAGGTCTGCCTGAAACAACTAGGATAAACTTATTTTGCTGTGATTTCCTTCCTTCCTCTGGCAGATAGGAAGTAGGTCACAGCCATTAAAGCAGGTACTTTGTTCCCAGGAGAGGCACATGTTAGCCATGGAGGCTGTATGGTACAATGGGAAGACTCCTGCATTTAGAACCAGAGGAGATCTGGGTTCAGAGCTGAACCTTGCCCCCCTTGCGACCATGAGCACGTCTGTTGTCTTTTTGGGGCCTCTGTGTCTTCATCTGTAAAGTAATTGAGTTAGACTAAATAACTGCAAAATCCCTTCCAGCCTGAAATCTATTAGCCTGTGATCTATTTAAGTTACTGCTCATTTTTCTACAGAGACCCAAGTACTTAGATTACTTTTCTGTTTTTTAAGGTGGGCCATGATAATTGGGTACGTGGAGTTCTCTTCCATTCTGGGGGAAAGTTTATTTTGAGTTGTGCTGATGACAAGACCCTACGTGTGTGGGACTATAAGAACAAACGATGCATGAAGACCCTCAACGCGCATGAACACTTTGTTACCTCCTTGGGTATGTACTAGGACTGCTTGGGTTTTTGAGCTGTTATTTTGGGGAGTGCCCTACAGAGAGCTAAAGTTAGATATTATGTGAGTTATGGAAGTTACAGTTATCTGAGTCTTTCACCCTGAGGTGATTTTAGGGTTGGAGAAGAAAGCCAGCAGATAGAATTTTGTAAATTTTTTTTTCTTTGACTGCTGTTTCTCCTTTGCTTAACATATCTCTCACTGGTATGATGCCTACTTAGCCTCATCACCATAACTAAAATGTTAATGCCCAAGTTCTGGAGTTGATCCTTTAATTAGCATAGATCTAGTTCATGGCTGGATTCATTTGTCACTAGTTGAAGATGAAGTCTGAGCTTTTATTTAGCACCCTTGTTTCCCTCTTTTGGGCAGCGGACAAGATTCTCTGGTTATCTTTAACTTTCATTTGGGGAACAGTAAGAGTTTTTTTCTTTTTAGTTGTACATGTGTGTGTGGGGATGGTGAAGTGTCCTGACTAAGGAAAACATTTCAAAAGTCTCTCCTCCCTCCCTTAGAATTCCAGGAGGAAATTCCAACTGGCACATTTGCCTTATAATTTATAATTGTGGTGTACTCTGGGGAGAGAAATTAAATATTTTTTTAAAAATAGCTGCTGAGTTTTTTTCTTATTAAGGCACAAATTGAGATAGTTGATTCCCCAAGCAAGATGAGCTAGCATGTCTGGCACCATTGTCTAAGAAAGAATGATTGTTTTTGAGCCGTTGTCTGTCCCCTTGGCTTTTGTTTATTCCTTATGAGGTTTTGGGCACTCCCTGGCCTGGTAATTGATTGAACTCAACTTGAGTTTCAAATGAGCCTTTTCTTTCTTTTCTCTTTTTTTTGCCTGTTTTTTTGTTTGTTTGTTTGTTTGTTTTTTTGGTTTGGTTTTTTTTTTTTTTTTTTTTTTAATTGCAGATTTCCACAAGACGGCACCATACGTGGTTACTGGAAGTGTAGATCAAACAGTAAAAGTGTGGGAGTGCCGTTGATTGATTCACATTTGATGACTCCCCCTCCCTTTCCTGGATGCACTCAGATACCATGGTTACCCCCATTGAGCTCTGTTTAAATAAATATTGTCCTTTCATGTAAATTATTCTGGATGTAGATTGAGCTTATTAAATGTTACACACAAAGTATTCATGCATGGTGAATCCAAATTGTATACTGTAAATTTACATACGTTGTCTAGAAGTACCATAGGGTTAAAAACCTGGGCTGGCATTGGTCACACCAGGCCTAAGAAGGCAGAAGTTGGATAAATTGAACTAGGGCACTAAACTGAAGAGTTGATGGTGTCATTCTATGTCGGGTTATTAATTCCTGTTTTTCTTTCTGCTGTCTGTTGGTGCCTGGGTTGGTGGCCTCATTTGGGGAAAAAAAAGAATGGTTGTTGTTAGGGCTCTTTCAGAAATGTGTATCTATGTAACATCACTTAAGTGTGCTTAATAAATCTTCTCTAAGGATGCTAGATAATAAGGCTGCAATTGAAAATCTTCTGAACCTTCTATGTAATTAATGGGAATGAAACCTTAGAATTTTTGTCATGACACTTTTGCCAAAACAATAGGATACATTTGTTTTGGTAGCCAATCAAGCAAAGACTAGTGGTATATTTATATACGAAAATGACTGTAAACCTCAAATAAGAAGAAAAATCTCAGCAGCTAATATGATCAACCATTTATTTTATTTGGTTCTTGAATTTTTGTAAACAGGTTTTAAAAACAACACTGTAACACTTTAAGCTTCTCTTTTCCACACTAGACGTCTTTCCAGTTGTCCCCTATGTCCTGTTAGATACGTTAGTGATGTGATTTCCAAGTAGAACTTAATCTTCCCATTGAGAATATATCATAGTACAGTTCACTTTTGATGTTTTCTTAGGGATGCGTAGTGCACACTACATAAGAACAGAGAGCTATTGGAAAGGTTGTTTTCTCCCATTCTGCAGGAAATGGGAAGAATATGGGGGATCATCTCTGTTACCCTAACATCTACTTGACACTGTTTCATTTAGGTTCTTAAAAACAAAACAGGGTTTAACAGAGCTTGCATTCAAACACTGTCTTGTCCTCTGGCAGAGATGTATCTATATCCAGAGCATATAGACATGATTGTGTACAATGTTCATCTATCACTCCCTACATACATGTGCCCTCCATGTTTTGCATCTTGGTTCTTTGAAATACTAAAACACATAGGTTAGAATAAGCTTTGTCCTGGAGGAGTGCAGTACTCTGGAGGAAATAGTTTTGATCCAGAAGCTTCTTCAGTAGACTCTGGCTCTAGAAAATCTGTTCTTCCAGCAAAAGAAAAATCCCATCCAGCTGGATAGAGAAGTTGATTATTCCTTATGTGGCCATCTCAGTGTAGAAAATGTTTTAATTGTATATCCCGGAAAGATTTACTTTTTTTGACTGATATATTTAAGAGAATTTTAATCTGACTGCTTTTGTTTACAAATTCTGTTGTAGGTAGTAACCCCCCTGGCTTAGCTAAATGAGGTCTTTTAGCAGTCCACTTGAAAACTTACAGTATAATGAACTAACAGTCTGACATTTTAATAGAAGTAAATTTATTCTGTCTGCATTTCATTCATTTGTGTAATATGTGGCTTTTAAGACTGCCCCTATAGAAGAAAATATTTAACAGAAAACATTGGGCTGCAGGTTACTGAAAATGATAAAGGATAAGTTAATTTCCCATAGTCACAGAGAATGGGCCATATATTGACTTGAAGCAGATTTGAGTCCAGCTTCTTTTCTTTTCTATTCCTTTTTTCTTTTCTTTTCCCCTGAGAGAAGTCTCTGGGAGGGAACTTGTTGAAAACTAATGTGTGTTTTCAGGACAAAAATGAAAACTCAAGATAATTCCTTAAATATCATGGAGAATGACTTTCAGGACAATATTAATTCATACTATTCCTGCTGAAACGTAGGTGGTATGGCTTTCCCCCCCTCAACTGTTCTGACTGGAATTTTCTACAGAAGCTTTGGGAAAAGATACTTGTTTTGATTTGCTGCTATTTTTCTCTCCTATTTTGAGAATGAGAAATAACACGGAAATGCA
This sequence comes from Vombatus ursinus, assembly GCF_900497805.2. Lineage (NCBI taxonomy): Eukaryota > Metazoa > Chordata > Mammalia > Diprotodontia > Vombatidae > Vombatus > Vombatus ursinus. The sequence goes on along the minus strand of NW_020954546.1, from coordinate 21,907,304 downwards.
TCTTGACCTCTGTCTGTACATCTTCAAATGTAAACAAACGTAGTTCTTTCTGTGTTTTAATTCTTCTTTGGAATGTAGCGATGGGAATTACTTAAGGGTAAGCCACAATATGCATGCCATTCGCAGATTTGAATGGTAAAAAAAGGTACCGATTTCTGAGGAAATAAATAAGCTGTGTCCAGTGGGTTTCTCTCCCTATAGCATAGCATGACTTTCACGGACAAAGGAAGAAGCAGCAAATTGTGTACTTGGGAATGTGTAACACCCTGCTATTTAAATAATTTGTGACTGTGCCCCTTCCCAACTTCTTCCATTTGAAAGCAGCGAAAATTGAATCTCAGGGATGGTCCCAAACTGGATCAAAATGTCCTAAGCCCTGTTTGAATCATAATGCAGAGGGGGAGAAAAGATCCCATCCACAATGCCGGAGTCAGATGTACAAAGGTTTCCTGCCATGTTCCATTATAGACTGTGCTGATTCACATTTCTCACTGTTTCCTATGTTTTCTCTGTTAGCTGTCTAATCCTGTGCCTTGCCTGCGATAAGTACAATGATGAGGTTACTGGCTTGGATTGTAAGTAGAGGAATATCTGGAAGGTTTAGAGGTTCACTGCTGCTTTGTCAATTTTCTTACTCAGATTGGCTATTAATTTAAGAAATTTTTTAAAGAAGTAGAATTGCATTCTCAGATAGTTTCTTTCTCCTTGTTAAGAGAACAGACATTCCTGTGCCACAATGATGTGAAGTGCTGGAGAAGTCTCACAGGCACTCTGAAGAGAGTGCAAAAGAGAAAGAGAGAGAGCGCGTGCTTTAGACACAGTCTGGAAAATGACGGCTTTTTTTTTTAGCATCTTGCACTTTAGGAGACAAAGACCGTCCTGCTGTTGTGTATGTGTGTGGTGTGACCAATGGTGTGCCCAGGGCACTCATCTAAAAATAACTAGTCGCTAGTGAGTTGTGCCGGGCTGTGGAGCACGCTAATGTTTTTGAGAGCTTTGGCTATAGATGCACCAAGCCCCATCTCCTTTATTGTCCCTGCTTCTCCTGTCTGCCTCTTTCTGATTTTATGTGAACTGCCTGGTGGTAATATCACTCTTTAAATAGTTTTTTAAAAAAACAAATTTTTTAAAAACTATTTAAAAAAATAAAGGAAATTTTGTTCTGTTGACAGTGGTGGCTTGATAATCCTTAAACTAAAAAAAATTAATTGCTGAATTGAATGAAGGAAAAAGGCACTTAAAATGGCTACGTATTTTCTGTCCAGCTGTACATAAGTCCAATGTGTGAATTAAAATAGCTGACACAAAGAAGACTCTCCTGGTAGAGAAGCCAATGTGTACAAAATTGTTGGGGAGAAAACCTTTTTTGGGGGGTGGAAGGGGGGGGGTAAATGGATTTACAAGTCACGACTGGATTGAACTGGCCTTTTTATCTTTCCACTGTATCATGTAAGTAGCTGCTTTCTTGTCCTGCCTATCCTTCAGACACCCAAGCGCATTCTGAAGATAAGTTAGAAAAAAATCTTGAAGCTAAATAGAAGTTGATCCTGACACTGACATGAAGGCAAGCATTGATTTCATAAGAACGATGGCGAGGTTATAATTGGAGAAAACAGTTCCCCAGACTGAAGATAATGACACCATTTTTAAAAAATCAGTAAAGGAATGTATATAATATTGCTCTGTGTTTTACAGTAAGATTTGTTGCGCTCAGACTGTGTAAAACAAAATTTATTCATGTTTTCTGCATATTAAAAATCTTATTGTACCAATTGGTAAACTATTAAATGCATATAAAACTAGGTGTGCTTTTTTTTTTTTTGTCTCCTTGTACGCAGAATTAAAAGGTTAAAAAAAAACCTCATTCTTAGAATTTCCCACAACAACCCAGCAATCTGATCTTTGATCAGGACGCTGTAGGAAGTGGTAGATGTGTTGAGCATCCTCAGAGTATTGTTTTTACGAGACTTTTTAGGAGTTGATCTTGTGCTCCATTTGTTCTGAGCTCATTGTGGCTGTGGCCTGCTGAGCCCTTTTAAAGTCCTTGTGATGCTTTTGCAGACCCTGTCCACGTACCCAGTTCTAACCAGGAGGAAAAGGCAGCTAAACAAACCAGCACTGTTTCGGATCCAGGTGGGATTGCAGGGAAATAGCCTAAGATTGACTCAGACCCCTTCAGTCACCATATTTTTCAGGCGGGTAGCTATTGCATCCCCAATGAGCTGATCTTTCTGGGGTGTAAGTAACCAAGTTAAAAACACAGTAGCTTCCTTTACTCCCTGATACAGGCAAACCAAGAACCGTTGGAAGCTAGAAAGCTGACGCCAAGAAAGGATATTAAGAGAAATACTGATAATATGAAGATAAAGGGGGCAAGTCCTCAGGAGAAACCTCTGACATCTACCCACCAAAATGCTTTTCAGTGTAAATCTTTCAGTGTAAATTCTTTGTTTGGACATTGTGCAATGCAGTATCTCTAGGCCCCCCTAGATGAGAACTTTACTGATTTATTTGTAAGTATAGTGGTGCAGAATGTTGTTTGAGAGTGCCTGTGGGGGGCAGATATTTTGGTGGATTTTGATGGAGACTTCAAATGCTTTTCGGTAGCAGACTTAGCAGTCACGGACATCCCCATCTTCTTTCATTACCTCTTCTCCTTCCCTATTCCTGTCCTCAGATGGAAAGCATTTTTTTGCCTTCCAAAAATCATATTTTTGCTGTGGAATCAAGGAATTAAATTGAGTCTCCTGATATTTTTGGCTAGCCTTGGTTTCCTTTGACTGTGTTCCACAACATCCATGGAAGAACCTGATAACCATCCTGGCATCTTCTCTCCACTTTCCAACCCCCTATTTGCTGGAAGTGCTAATTAGGATTGAATTATATTAATTGGTCTCACCCAGAAATCCTCAGAATCACCAGATCTGGGGAAACCACTTAAATTGCACCATCTCCATTGGAATCACTGCTCTTCCTGACTCTTTGCTGCCACCCTCTGGCTGGAACATGTTGTAGTTGTGTCCCTAAACTCTTAAGATTAGGCTGGTGGGAACATAGTACTAGAGGGACCTGAACAGCTCATTCAACTGTTCACGAGGAAAACGTGGACCAGGAAGGAGAAAGTGAGTGAAGAGGGTGGATGGTGCAAAGTGAAGTTCTACCATTAAGGCCTAGATTTTGATTGCGGCTTCATTGACTCTGTCTCCTCATCTCAAAATAAAGAACGTAGAAGAGTTGCGAGGAAAGTTTTGTAAACTGAAAGCCTAATTTAAAATTACTGGACCAAGATCAGAATTAGGACTGAAATATCTAGCATCTTCTCAGTGCATGTGCTTTTAGTGTTGAGCACAAGAAATTGTCCAGACCTTAGACCAGAGCACATACCCCAGAAGATAGTGGAGTTATCTCCACTCTTGTAACTTAAGGAAAATGTGTGTTTTGGTGGTTTCTTCTAACGTGTTGGAAAAATGCCATTTAAAATGGCAGATGGCCATTCCAAAAGCAAATGGGATCCAGTGAAAGGCTTGCTTCCTAAAAGTTTAAAAAAAGGCACAAGATGAAAATGTTGGTATGTAAATCATTGAAACTATGAAAAAACAAACTTATGAATGTCTTCTATCCCAAAGTAATGGAGGGAGGAGGGGACCTAAGGAAAAAAAAGTCACTGAGGACTCACAAAGTTAACTAGCCCCTTGAGTGCTCTCAGGTTTCTAAGACTTAACAAAGCAATTATTGACAGAAACTTCTCCAAAGGACAGACTAGCCAGCAGCAGTGTTAAGGCTTGGGCTGTCATGCAAAGGGTCTCCCATCTTGGTCACTCAGCTTCTCTTCCCTTCTTGGTGAAACATGCTAGTTCTTCCATTCCTTTCCCCGCCCCCGTTCTTTCCTCTTCAGAAGCTTCTACTCAGTACTACTTCTTGGGGTCACCAAGGACCTCAAAAAGACATGGTTTAGTGCACCAGTCACTCATGCCCTACCTTCACGGCGTCCCAATGCTTTTTTGAAGCCCAAGTCTGCCCCTTACACATACCCAGAGGAAATTACTCCAGAGATTTTAATCAAGAATGGAGGGCACGATGAAAACTTGGGAGACCTCAAAGCAACTCAAATACAAGCCTCACCTCCCTCATTCTACGTCCAGCCACGTTGGCTCCGGCTGCAGTTCTCACTGGACAACAAAACGTCGGAAGAGGCCACTGAGTAAGGCCCAGAGAGTTGAAGTGACTTGTTTGAGGTCACAGGTGTCCTGCCTCCCCACCCACAGCTATTCCCAGTCTTTAAGAGTAGCAAAAGGAGCTAGTTGCCAGGTCAGTGAGTCTGGAGAGAACCCAGAGGCTCTGAAGCATCCTTGACCTGTCCCTCCCATAATTTACAAAGCACAGTGCTGAGGCAGGGGCAGCAGGTTTCAAAAATTCACTTTATTCCAATGTGAAACGAAGATGTGATGGTCTAAAAACAAGAAAACCAAGTTCTTGATCAGCCTGTGGGGACGCGCTCACACTCACTTTCTCGCTCACACTCACTCTACACTTTTTGAAACAAGGCAGTTGGATGGACTGGACCTCTTAAGACCCTTGGCCCGAGGGCTTCAAGTGAGGGGTAGAAGGTGGCATTTCACATCCTAGGCCACGCACCCTCTTAACATACACACCCAGCGTAGAGGTCATTCTTCCCTGCTCCCTGTAGTAAGCCAACAAACAGCCCACTTGGGAAAAACAGTGGCAACCTCTCCAGCAGGCCCCATCCCCCGCCTGTGTCCCAGCATTAACATCCTCAGTAGTGACCATGATCAGCAAGAGACAGAAAGGACTCCCAAGATGAGCAACATAACACAATTTTTTAAAAAAGGTTCCTTTTTTGGGGGGGAGGGGGTTTGATTTCTCCACTCATGATTCCACGCTGGTTCCCTCCTGGGGTTCTCCCCTCCCCCAGTAAATCTCACCTTCCCCGTACTATTCATCAAACAGCTTAGGACAAAGAGACAGGGGAGGAAGAAAAAATACATTCACGTTGAAAGCCTCCCCTCCCCTGGTGTTCCCCCTACTCTTTGTCCCAGAGGAGGACCTGGAGTTGGAGAAAGGGGGGGTGCTCAGCTCAGAAGCTTGGGAGGGGGTTGGGCAGGAATGGGACTGTGCGTATTTGAGCCAGGGCGCAGAGACAGTCCTCAGCACCACATGAGGCACTACGGACAGACAGATGGGCGGCAGTGGGCAAAGGGGCCCAGCAGAGACATCACAGAGACAACACCCCCCTCCCCCCAACTAGGCCCACTAAGCGGGAACTAGGACCCCCTGTGGCAATGGTCACGACGACACAATGCTGCAGAGGCAGCGATGGCTCTTTCCTAAAGCAGAAAAGCTAACGTTAGCCCTGGCCCTCCCAGACCCAAAGGTGCCCTGGGGGATGCGAGCCACACACCAGGGCATGCTCCATCCCCTCCAGGGTGGCATGTGAGGACAGTGGAGAAGGAAAGTCCCCTCATTTTGGCTTGGAACCTGGATGCCCAGGCTGAGGGCAGGCAGACCCTTAGGAAGTGGTGGTGACAGCGGCAACAGAAGTAGCAGCAGCGTCCTTATGTCAAGCATACAAATGACCTGAGAAACAATCTCATCTCCACAGAGTCCATTTGGGGAAATAAGCTGGGGCTATGTACACATGAGAAATGGACTGATCAATAATACATGGGGAGAAGGGAGGGAACAGAGGCTGCTCTTGGCACCTACTGTCCCTGGCCAGCGGCTACATGCTCACACGCTCCATCCAATTATAGGTCTCCGAGAAGGACTTTGCATTGTGTATTAATTGTACCAGTGCAAGAACATTTTTGTTGGGGGCCAAGGTGCTCAGGAGTAAGGGGATGTGACCCCTTCCCCAGTCAGCAGGGCATGGTGTATACCTGCCCTCTGTGAATCATTGGGGGGGCGAGTGTCCAGTTTCTCCCTCTCTGCCCCTAGAAACATCATACTGAGCTCAAGGTGGGGGAATCGTCCCCAGGCAAAAGGCTAGACTCTGCCTCCTCTCGAGACTCAGCGGCGGTAGCGGCGGCAGCGGCGGCAGCGGCAGCAGCAGCATCTGAATCCCGCACGGTGGCCTTGCTCGTTTCTTGAAGCTGGTGCCTCCGCACCACCTCGGCCTTCAGGTTCTCCAGATCTTTTTGGCTGGGGAGGAGGGTTGGTAGGGGGGACACGCTTGGTCAGAGAGAGGGAACTGGGGATCTTCTGCCCAACCCCAGCCCCCTGTCACCTCCCTCACACTTGCTATGGTATGCTCTGCTTCACGAAGGCACAGGATTTAAAGTTCTAATAGAGGCCCAGGAAAAGGAAAGAACTTGGCCAACCAAGGTCATGGAGCTGGCTAGAGGAGCTGAGACTCAGACCCAGGTCCTCATAGAAATGCAGACTCAATTTCGTTACCCTCTTGGTATTTAACTTTCTTGCATCAGACACTGTGCTAACAGCTTGAGGGGTGATTTACAGGGACACTCATTTCACTTATCCAGAGACTCCTTCTCTCATGATCCCCCCTATCCAGAACACAGCTGAGAACCCAGAAGGAGACTTTAAAAAGCCAAAATATGCCACAACGTACATTCCCAGAAACTTGGGCATCTTATGTCAGAAGACACACTCAAGTCTCATTTTCCCTTACTTTACATACAGTTGTAATAAAATCTACTTCCGGCCAACAAAAAGGGCCGGAACTTTGTCATGTTAGAGTTTAGTGAAGAAAGGAAAAGGAGGCAAAGTCACCCCAGGGAAGGTTAAACACAAAGACGACTCCTATGGTCCTCGTTCCAGCTCTGAAAACAGTAAAACTTAGCCAGATTTAATCTGTGGACTTAGATGGGAAAAGCCCATGGCCAGACTAAATTCTCTAAGGGAAAGGCAGCTTAATAGAGGAGAGATGTTCAAGGAGGGGGGAAAAAAGGGGGGTGGAGGGTGGGAGATGGCACTGCAGGGAAATTCCTGATGGCTCCAGCTAATGAGACATACACCTCGGATACCAAACACCAGCTCCCCAGGAGGAGGCTGAAGGGATATTCTGAAGACAAAGATGGGTGTCTGGGGCCAGCGGGGCCCTGGCCACAAAGGAGAGAGAACAGAATGCTCAGCAGTGCCTACCACTCCTTGGTTCTGCCCTGGCCTCTAGGGCCTGCTGAGGGAAAGCCAATCCCTCACATCCCCCCAGGGGGTTCCTCTAAACATCCCCAGGACCTTGGACATTCCTGTCAAGTCAGAATGAAGATACCAGGGAGAAAAAATTTCACACAAGAACTCAACAATTAGGGAAGGCATCAACTGAGGAATGGCTGGACAAGTCATGGCCTATGAATGTGATGGATACTACTGTGCTGGAAGAAATGATGTGTGTGTGTGAGGGGGCAGGGTGGTCAGAGAAACCTGAGAAGACTTGTATCAACTGCTGCAGTGAAGTGAGCAGAACCAGGACAACAGGACAAAGACCATAAGGAGCTCTGATGGGTCTAATGACCAACTCCAGTTCCAGAAGGCTCATGACAAGCTACCCACCTCCTCACAGAGAATGAGAAGTATGTGTTCTTAGGCAGGGTCAATGCAGAAAATGTTTTCTGCTTGACTACACATTTGCAAAATGAGTTTTGTTATTCTTTCACTGTCAACTGAAAGGAATGGAAGGGGGAGAAATTTCTGTTGGCTGAAAAATACAAAGGAATGGGCTGCCCCCCCCAACGTAGATCCCTAAGGAGAAGCCCACTTGCAAAGTGATTCTTGCTAGCTGGCTTCAGGGAAGGAGCTGGACTGCAAAGTTCCTTCCAACTCTGAAACTGGATGATAAAGTTTGTTTATGTGGTTCCCTGGGCCACAACAAATGGGAAAGACTGTTCTAGGCTGGCACTGAGCAGTTTCAAAGATCTCCCAAATGAAGGGACCTGGGAGGCCACCTTTTAGCGCACTCCCGAAGAGCTCCACTCCTTTCAGGTGCTGTCTGAAGACCTGCCATGATGAGCAGATGGGAAGTTGGGCTGACAGCAGGGAGTCTGCCCCGAGCCCAGCAATCTGGGGCATTCAGGGTAGGGCCAACAGCCTGCGACACCTCCATGTGCCCAGAGTGGACTTGCTTTCCAAGCTCCTGACAGTCATCAAGAAAAGACTAAACTAAGCTCCATATCCTGTTTCAGAGGGCAGAGAGGCCCCTCTCCCTCTCCCACCCCCAGGCTCCCTGAGGGGACTCTCAGTCCTCCCCTCAACCTCGAACTGACCTGAGCGGAATGAAGAGGATGCCGTTAATGATGTGAAGCTGCTCCAGGACACTGGCCATGCTGGGGGCTGTGACCTAGGGATGGACAAGGGCACTCGTGAGACCAGGGACCTCGGGCAGGCCCACTGCCCCAGCCAGGGTGGGGCCCGGGTACCTTGAGGGGCACGATGTTGGCACTGGAGCCATTGCGGTAGATTTCGTTCATGGTGCGCTGCAGGGCCACGGCCTGCTGGGTGAGGCACTTCAGGTAGTCTGAGCTCTCCCTGGTCTTCTCATGGTTCTCTCCGAGCTGCAGAGAGAAAGTGTCAGGGGGCCTGAGCGCCGGCCTGTCACCAGCCTGCCGTCCCCACCGCCAGCCATGGGAGCCATGACAGCTTCCTCACCTGGCTCTTATAGATGGTGTAACCCTCCTTCTCATGCTGCAGGGCTGATCGGAATTCGGCTTTGCTCTCATAGACCCGGGCCACCAGGTGGTGACTGTGGAGGCAAACAGGAGCCATGGAGGGGGAGACTCCACCTCCTGCCCCGCAGTCCCAGGAGACAGAGGTCTCCTTTCCAGATGAGGGAAAGCCCAGGCCCAGTCTAGAGGTAGGTAACACCGCCTCCACTCTGCCCAGGGATTCCATGGGGGACGAGGTGGAGGAGGAGCTATTTCACAATCTAAGGGAAAGGCTCTTGGGGCCTGCCCTGCACTGAAGCATCCCTAGCTTCAGGACTGTCCTCAGGAGGTCCTGACTCCCACATCCCAGCAGTCAGCCCCAAGTGGAACTGGAGTGCCAATGGCAGCAATCACATCCCGGGGAGTCTCGTTCAGGGTGGCCAGGGCTCTGAGAACCCTTCTGACTCTGCCTCCTATAAGCTGTTGTCTATCACTCATCTCCTCAAGGACCAAGCAACACAAAAGTGTGCTCTCTCTGGACTGGAGAAATGCATTTACCAACTCAGACCCCCTGCAAGGCACCATGGGAGGCCCTCGGGCTGCGAGGACAAATGGCCAACAGGCTCTGCCCTCAAGGATCATCCATTCTATTGGGGGGCAGTCTAAGCGTGGACTGTTTTTCCCTTGGGAGTCTTCTTGTGGAAGAGGGACCAGAGTCCCGAGGAAGAAAGGCAGAGACCTGAGCAGGTTGAGAGTTCAGAAGACACCGCCGACTGAGGGGAGGGGACGGTGCTGCCTGGGCAGGAGATGGGAGGAAAGGAGCAGAGAATTGGGGAGGGGTCCCTCCCTACCTGAGGGCCACCTTGAGGGACTTGGCCCCGTGGTACTTGGCGTTGATGCTCAGAGCATTCTCCAGGAAGCGCAGTGCCAGCTCATACTCCATGACCCCGTGCAGTACCAGGCCAATGTTGTTCTGGGGAGGAGCCAGGCATGAGGCAGGGGCCAGGCGCTGCCTCCCAGGCCCCCCTGCCCCAGCACCTGCCCTGTACACTCACATCCAGCAGAGCCATTTCCGGATGGTCCTCCCCAAAGACCAAGAGCAGAAGGTAGCGGGCACGGTAGAGCAGGCTCAAGGCTGTGGACAACTGGCTGCTGGCGAAGCAGTAGAGAGCCAGGTGCATCTGGGGAGACGGAGGACCAGGGTCAGCACTACCCCCAATCCGTGCACCCCCAGCTCACAGCCTGTGGGGGCACCAACTCAGGCCATCAGCCCAACCCCCTTCATTCTTTAAATGAAAAATACTGGGTTTCTGTTTTTACACACACAGGCGTGTGTCTGCCCCTTCCCTACGCAAATCTAAGAAATGCATCAACTGACCGACAGCCCCCTCCCAAGTCAAGAGAAGTCTGGTGCCTTGGCCAAAGCTGGGAACCACAGACTTGGGCCTATGTTTGAAGAGGCCAGAAGACTCCCCGGCCCCACCTCCTCCTCCTGCCCACCCCCCAAGGCAGACGCCGCCTCTGGATACCGTCACTCACATATTCCTGGATGGTGTTGGGGTGCTCGATTCCCAGCACTCGCTCACTCATCAGCACTGCCTTCTGCTGGTTACTTAAGGCCTAGGGAGCATTGGAGGGAGAAGGAAAAGGAGAGATCATTGGTCCTGACACACGGGGCGGGGGGGGGGGGGGGGGGGGGGGCCCCCCCCCCCCCGGCCCTTTCCTGGGCCGGGTGGGGGGGGGGGGGGGGGGGGGGGCCGGCGCGGGGGGGGGGGGGGGGGGGGGGGGCGGGCCTTGTCCCACCTCAGACTGGCCATTTCCAAGTCCTAGTCGGCAGGCAAAAGTCAGACTGTTCAGCACCCACATGTAAGAGACAGCCCCCTCCCCAGCATAGCCATACCACAGCCATGTGAACAGCACTCTCTCTGGTCAGTTTTACTGAGGAGGAAGGCACATGCCTGAGGTCACCCAGGCAGGACAGAGGCTGCTCCTTCTGCTTGCCACCCCCCCCCCCGACGGACATAACCTCCTTCCCCCTCGCACCACATCTTGGCCAAGGTCTTTGCTGATGAAGTCAAGCCGCACCCTCCACTTTGGGGCAGGAAAGCCCCAAGGTCCTGACTCAGCCAGTAAGGGAGAAGCACCCACCTCTGCATAGTCCCCCATGATGTAGTGAAGCCTGGCTAGGAGGCGGAGGCAGGCACAGATCTCTACGTGCATGGCCCCATACACGTTATTGAAAAGGTTCAGGGCCTCCGTGATGAGCTCACAGCCTTCCTTCAAGAACCCTGGCAGGGAAGAGGCCTGTGATCCTGGTGGCCTCCACCCCCTCCCTCCCTGCTCCCTCCCCCTTCCCGGTCACTCCTCCCCACTGCGGTCTGGCCTGGGCTGGCCCCATTTACCCTGCTGCACTTTGGCCTGGCCACTCTGGAAGAAGTGGAAGGCATCAGAGGCCTTGGGGTTGACGTGCTTAACCACGGGGAAGATGTTGAGGACGTCCTCCTCGGTAAAGGCTGGCTTATGCCTGCTGTCGAAGCTGTATTCTTTCAGTAAGATCTGCAGGGGGCAGCGAGGGGGTGTTGGAGGAGAAGAGGGTGAGCCCAAGGGGCTTTCTGCTCTGCAGAGTCACTACCTCTACCCCACTGGCCAGGCCTGAGGAAAAGCATGCCAAGGCCACACAAACCCTGCGGCCTCACAGCTCCCCAGCCAGGCCAGAAGCTCCACGTGGCCCGTCTGAAGCAGGGCTGAGGGGGGCAGGGGAGGTCTCTGCACCCACCTGGATTCCAGTTTTCAGGGAGATCTCCCGGAGGAGGGTTATCTTCTGCAGCCCAAAGGTTTCCACAGCCTGGTCAACGGTCTCACTGGGGAACAGCAAGGGTTAAGTGCCTCTGAGCCCCGGTGGGGTCCCGTGGCTGCCTCTTCCCCAGCCCCCTGCTCCGGCCAAGTCCCGGACAAGGGGGGTGGGGGTGGCATCCTGGTCCCCGGTCCTTGGATGCTGCTGCTCTGGGGGTGCTGAGAAGTGGCTACGTCACCTGCCCCTGGAGCCCCTTGGCAGGCAGGGCTCCTGGTTTCTATCTACTGGTGCAGGAGCACAATCTCCCTGGAGAGGGAATCAATCTGCTGCTCTGCAGTCCACTTCCTACGCGCCTACGGCCTGGACCTTGGACATGGGCAGAACCTGGCTCCAGACTGGACCTTACAGGTCTCTTGAAGGGCTCTCGTACACCACACTGCACGGGCTCGGCTCGGGGCATCCCCCTGCCTTCTCTGGCTCCTGCGGACTGGGGTCTGTCTCTCTTTCACAGCCATATTCCCAGCACCTCCCATGGTGCCCAGAACACATCTGTGCTCATGAGCCAAACAGATGAATGTCCCTAGACCTCTGTCCCTGACAGAAAAGGGCAGGGCAGACTAACAGCTCTCCTCAGGCCTAGGTCCCTGGCCTGTGTAACTACAGCCCCTGGGATTCCCTCGACCTGCCTTGCTCCCAGCCACCCCCCACCCCCACTCCTCCCACACTCTGTACCTCCCCCCTCCTCCTTCCCTCACCACTCAAGGCTGAAATCAAAATAATTCTTGGCCTCCTGGCAGATGTCCTTCCAGAGCTCCTGGGGGGTCACGACAGCCCAGGCCGTGTTGTCGGCCCCTCCTGGGGGCCGGTTTTTCCTCCTCTTGTTCTTCTTCTTGGACACAAGCTCATCAGCAGGGAGGTGGGCAACAGGGTTGGGGAAGGAACTGAGGAAGCAGTTGAGGAAGTGGCTGATGGCTGCTGAGAGGCCTGAGAGCTCCACACCCTGGGTCAAGCACACTGGAGGTCAGGGCCTGCCCCGGGGCATGAGGCCCAAGGCCCACCCCCACCCCAGCCCCAGCCCCAGCCCCAGCCCCAGCCCCAGGCCCAGGCCCCCTGTTCTGTTCTGGGCCAGCTCCAGGGGAGATGCCTGGGGCAAGCTGGGAAGGCCCGGGCCATGGCTACCTGAAGGTATGTCTTGAAGATGTGCTTGGCAGACCGTGTGATGAGCTCACTGATGCCAATTTTCTGCAAGGGGTTGGGGAGAGACAAGCTGTTAGCTCCCTGTAGGGTGTCTCTCCTTTGCTTCCCCTCCAACCTCCCTTGCCATGCCACTCACATAAATGTGGTCCAGCTGAGGTCGGGCGGGGCTCCTGAGCACAAAGTCCAGCACCTTGCCTAGATAGCGGATGTTGATGCCACGCTGGTGCATGGCTTCTGCCAACGTGGCCCCATCCATGGGCAGCACCGTATGGTCTGTGCAGTCTTTCACCTGGGGCATCGGCAGAGGCATCAGGATGGCACCGGGGCCCCGTAAACTCCAAAAGCAACCCAACCCAAGCACCCTCCCTTCTCCTTTCTGGTGCTTCTTCAATCCAGATTTCAAAACAGCCACCTGTCCTATCCTGACTCTCCTGGAAACTGCCCGAGAAGAGCCCAGCAAGACGGGAAGCAAGTGCTGAGCACCCTGCACTGCCCCTCCTCGAGGGCCCCCCAAGATGAATGATGGCACCGAGCTTCCTTCCCCAAAGGCCATTTTTCTGGGTTAGACAGCCCCCAGAGGGGTCAGCGTGCAATCCAGCCCTCTACTTTGACAGATGAGGACACTGAGGCCCAGAGACATGGCCTGTCCAAGTCACCCAGGTGCTAAAAGCAAAGGTGAGATTCAAAGCCGGGTCCAGGCCCTCTGACTCCAAATCCAGTTATCCCTCCACTGAGCCACACTGCCTCCACCAAACCGGGGCAAACCACAATGATCCCACTTCGAGGAAGGCCCCCTCCCACTTGTCAGGCACAATGCGGATGGGAGCTATTACTATACACAATGGCTTTTGATTGATTTACAAAGGAAAAGTCTGAAAATACAAAGCTTTCTATTAAAAAAAAATTTCCTTTCCTCAACTGGCTCAAGTTCACTGTGTCCATGGCTTTTTAGAGAGGCTGTGCACCTCTCCTCCCAGCACAGGGTGGGGGTGTCCTGCTCTGAGACAGCTTCCTCAAGGGCCCCAAGCAGACTCTCAGCTCCTCACCAGGCCAGGAATCTGGCAGGACAGCAAGAAGGCAGCGGCGTCTTTCAGCAGCTGTTTCTGGTCCCGAACTTCATCCTGGCAGGACTCTGGGAATCTCACACCTATGAGCAGGATAAGAGGAATGGGGTGCGATCCGCAGTAAATGGTAGGTGACTGGGGCCGGAGTAGGGGTGGGGTAAGCACTCAGCCCTCAAATAGGTCAGGGGTGACAAAAGGCTGACTTCAGGCTACTGCTCCCTCTCCAAAACACCACCTCCTACCCACCCACACACACTGCCCTGGGCCTCCATACCTGGTGAAAAGATGTCAGGGTTGAAGCGGATGTCAAAGGAGGTGCTGCTGACAGAGCCCACGGCCTTGCAGGCATTCTGAATCACCTCCCGGCTCTTGGGGTCCACTGCTGGGGAAAATTGAAGGGCATGGGGAGATGAGGAAGAAGCCCAGAGGCTTGCCCCGCTTCTAGGTAGCAAGGCCTGGTTTCCCAGCTCCAAACACCAAACCTCACAGGTAGTGACACCAAAAATGCCCACCCGCCCTCCTCTGGGCAGAACGTGCACAAAGAACCTTGGCTTTCCTTGGGGGAATACCAGCTGGGGTGGCGGAGAGGCTCTACCCTCGTCCCTGCAGCAAGCCCCACCACCTCGGCCTGGTCATCAGGGCCACGGCACCAGCAGCAGCAATGTGCTGCATTCAGGTCAGATGACCACTCTTCACTCAGCATCCCCTCTAACAGCAGCCAATGGGGAGCGGGAGAGCCAGCCAGATTTGGGACATGGCCTGAAGACTATTGTTGGTGAAGCAAAACGCCCTCACAGAGGTGGTGGCTGAGACACTGAGGGGGCACAGCCAGCACGATTATCCCTTTTGCTTAGCTCTGACTCTGGAGGAGTTGGGGTCACTAGAAAGTGATAAAGATGTACCCAAAAGGGCTGAGTAAAATGAACTAGGAGATGGACTCAGTGACCATAAACTCATTAGCCCCTAGATGAATCACATCCCTAGATGTAAGAGAAGATCACGTCAAGATCCTGTCCCAAAGCCCCAGCCAGAGACAATCAAGAGGATTCTGAAGGCTCATGAACCTGACGCCACAAAGCAGAAAGGAGCATAGGCAAAGGGAGGTGCCTTGAGGGCGGTCCTCTGCACACAGCAGGCGCTTAATCAGTGTCGAGCTCCCTCCCAGCCCAGCCCTACCTGGGCCATTGTCAGAGGCGATGGTCTCTGCGAGCTCCTTCACCTTGGCTAGGCCACTGGCCCCTTCCTCCCCTGCAGCCTCCATGGCCTCTGGCGTCTCTGAAGCCCCGGCCTCAGAAGTACCGTTCTCCAGAGGGCCCGGGCTCTCGACCCTCTTGGCCTTCTGCTGCATGAGCTGAATGGCTGCCAGTTTCATGAAGAGGAGGTACCTAGAGGAGCAGGCCCCTGGGGCTTAGGCCAGAAGGCCTCCCATGCCCCAGCCAGCCTCAGCCCCAGGGACGGAGGAGAGTGCCAACACAGAGCTCTAGGACCGATCCCCCCTTTTCCTCCTCCCCCTCCTCTAGACCATGCACCTCAGCCCAGGAAGTGGCTGCAGCCTCGGGTCCCACAGGCGGAGCAGCTGGGCCTGAGCCCAGGTCCTCCACACTGTCTGCCACGTCACGCAGACACAGACACAAGTGGGAAGGGCAGGGCTGGCGCTCTGCAAGCCAATCTAGTGGATGAGAAACCCCCCCCCCCCCACTCCCCCACCCTTCTACCCCCCTCCATGGTCATCAGCCCTGTCCAGGGGAGGGTAAACATGTAAATATCTCCAGACTCACCTGTGCTCCACAAAGGCGTCCACCAGCTCCTGGCGCAGACAGCAGAGCTTGTGGCGGTGAGGCTTGGGGAAGCCGGCCCGCCGGCACTCCTCAGGCAGCTCCTCGCCAGCCACGGGCAAGAAGTTGAGGTCAGGGGGGAAGGTGCGCAGCAGGTCCAGGATGTAGTGCCGGCCGTCGTTGCCGATGATGCCTTTGCACTCCACGGAAGAGCACAGCTCCACCTCCTCCTCACGGTCATTGAGCACTCGGTGCCGCTGGATTTTCAGAGGCCGGCTCGTCTTCTCCAGGAGCTCCAGGTAGCGCGGGTGCGACACCACTGTCTTGCCAAAGTCGATAGAGCCGTAGATGACACTCTGCTCCTGCTCCCGCTCCAGGATGCCGGGGATGATGGACTGGGCCGTGACGCGGTACCCTCGGTAGTCTACCACCACCGTGCCCAGGGTGTAGAGGCCCTCGACGTCAACCGCGTTGTACGTACGCACCCCGTTCAGGTCATTGGTGGGGGCCACGTAGGCAGCCACGTCCCCACCGAAGTCCTTGTAGTGGTCTCGGACATCAAAGCCCAGACTGAAGAAGATGTTGTTCCAGATGAACATCTGCATCTTGGTCTCCTCGCTGGGGTTGATAGCCATGACATTGCCATCAATGACCGCCATGGCCCCCCGGGTGGCCGCTGCTGTGAAGTCACTATGGACCTATTGGGCAAGGGGACCCCCTTACTGAGACAGTCTGGCATTTGTTCAGGGGTCTTCACTTTCTTTGTGTCACAGACCCCACCCCTCGGCATCATCCTGGTGAAGCCCAGGGGACGGATCCCTTCTCAGAGGAATGCTTTTAAACCCGTAAAACCAAATGCACGGGACTGCAAAAGAAAACTGATTAGGCTGAAATACAGGGGTCATTTTTTCCCCACCCAAGTTCACAAATTTCCTGAAATCTATCCTCAGCCCCAAGGTAAGAAGCCTACCAGAGGTGGTCAAGCACAGTGCTAACATAAAAATGGTCTCTATCCCCAAGAAGATTGCATCCTAGTGGGGAAACGGCCCCCAACATTAATATACAAAACGTCAGTGAGTAACTACAGAGTGCTACAGGCAGGAAGGCGGAGAGACAGGCCTCAGAAAAGGCCTCGAAGACAGCAGCCACAGGTGCCAAGTGACCGAGGCGAGGCCCCAGCACATTCAAGGCGCAGGGGGAGAGCCCATGTGAAGGTACAAAGGTGAAAGTATAACGCCATGGGGAGGAAACGGCAACGTAGAGAGGACGCAAGATATCTGTGTACAATCACGCCAGAAAGGAAGGCTGGAGCCATGGTGTGAAGGGACACAGAAGGTCAGAAGGTTGTAGTTTTTCCAAGAGACAGGCAGAGCTATCAGAACTTTTGGAGAATGGGAGTGACGGGGTCAGAGGTACCCAGGTGTCCTGCTCTAGCCACGCTTCAACTACCAAGATGACCTGGGCCAACTCCCTCCTCTTGTCTGTGCCTCAATTTCCACAACTTGAGATGAAGATGGACCTAGACAGCTAAAGGCTCCTCTAACTCTCACACCATGAGCTGGCCTCAGTCAGCAGCAAAGAAGAGTGGGGTGGGTGAGATGGAAAGTCAGGGGGTGGAGAGGGAGATGGTCAGACACACTCTGTTCCCCAAACCTTCCCAATAAGGTCCTAGTTTATCAGAGATTCAAAGAGCCGAGGAATACCAAGGGCCCCCCAGAGCACCCAACAAGGGTGCAAGCAGCCCCCCCACCAGCCCCTAGTGATCCTGCCAAGGCCAAGGAACACGAGCACTCCCAACCCTCCTCCGCACACCTTAAAGATGGCGCGCTCCCTCAGCAGCCGCTCAGGAAGGTTCTTGCGGGGAAGCTCCCTTGTTGTCTGCAGCTCCTCGTTCCAGTCTCGCGTCTGAGGAAAGGCCACAGCCCACGGAAGGTCAGAGAGCTCCGGACACAGCTTGCAGCTCCCCGAGGCCAGGCTTAGGGAGCTCCCTTCCCTCGCCTCCATCGGCTCACAAGACATCAGTGCTTACCCCTAGGCAAGGTGAGGGGTCGCTGTCCTGAGCCCCCTGTCCCTCCCTCCTCACCCCTCCCTTTGCATAGGAGGGGGGTGCACAGAGGACAAGCATGAAAGTGAAGGTCTTCGGAGAAGTAGCTAAGAGGCTGAGGGAAGGGGGGGCTGGCAGGGCACCTGTCCAGGGATGTGCTCTTCGTAGCCCAGCCGGGATGTGTAGGCATCCTCAGCCCGCACACAGTCCATGGCGTGCTCCACCTGGGGGGCTGTCCAGCTGTAAACCTGGAACGGGGTTGCGATCCTCTCGAAAGGATGGCGCTGGACCCTACATCCGGGGCACACACCGCATATCCTCAGCACCACATATGCCTCCTCCAACTCCAGCACATAAAATGAGTCAGGACAGCCTTCGGCAAACCGTAGCGAGGTTATTCCTAACACCCCTCTCCCCTCTGGCCTTCCCTGTGCTGGACCGCTCTCCAAAACTGTCTCTTTTCTCCCCTTGCCTGTCCCCAGACTGTCCTCTCCAGGCCCTAGCAAGACCCAGGAAGGTAAAAATAAGCCCTCAAGTGCCCTCAGTCCAGACGGGCTCAGCAGTCACAATGCAAGGCAATGAACCCCTAATGCCTCGGATGGGCAGAACCCTTCCTGGAGGGCTCCAATGTACCCCACGTGAGCTCCAGGTCCACCCTGTCACTGTGCCCCACCTTCTGGTCTGAGAAGAGGGGAAGCAGCTGTGGACGAGGACGAGGATGGGGCTGGCCCCTCCAGCTTAGGGCCTGGCTGAGAAGAGCTGGGGGAGGGGAGGGCCAAGCAGGCAGGGACCCTACCTTTTCTTCTGCAGGAGAGCAAAGTTTTTTTTGAAGGTTGGACTAATTTGGTTGAGCAGCTCCACCAAGGAATGGCTCAGGAATCGGGGACTGGCGGGTTTGGGGTTGAAGTTATACGCCGTGGACCTGCCGAGGCAACATCTGGGGTCACAGGCTGGTCATGCCCCCAACCCTGTCATCAGGGCCCAGAAACCATGCCGAGATGGCCCCGAGCTAAGGGTCTGATGAGGCGGGAATGGGGGAGGAGGAGGAGGAGGGGCGGGGAGAGCTTCTGAGCTGGGCTGTGCCGAGCGGACAAGGGGAACACTCACTGGTTCAGATAAAAGCCCCGCGTGGAGGCCGTGATGCTAACGTGGCGGTCTTCAGCCGTGATCACAAAGAGGTACATGAGATCCCCGTGCATCTTGCGGTTCCCAGGTGGGGGGTTCCAACCGCTCATGGTGAGCACTTTTAGACACTGCAGGGGCTGTGGGGACCAGGGTGTATGTGAACAGGGGCAGTCAGGGCAGCTGGGTAGCACAGTGGATAGAGCTCCGGCCTTGGAGTCAGGGCTCAGACACTTGACACTTACTAGCTGTGTGACCCTGGGCAAGTCACTTAACCCCACTGCCTCACCAAAAAGGTAAAAACCCAAACACCACAGGGGCAGTCTGCAGTCAGACCTATTCAGTGCTGAGCTTAAAGAGTCCAGGCTGTGGGGGAGTGGGAAGGCTGCTGCCCGAGTTCCCTCAGTGGGAGCCGGGGCTGCCCTGGACAGCCTCACCTTCCAGTCCCGGTTCTGGGGTTGCAGAGCGCACAGCGGCCGCTCCCTGCTCCCAGGCAAGATGTGCTCAGGTGGCGTGCAGTCAATGGGCTCCATTTCAACACCCTTCTTCTTCCTCTTCCCACTGTCTGAAGAGGCAAAAAAGCCAGCCCAGTCAGACGAGCCGCCCATCTGAGGCCTCTGGAGGTTTCATCGGGAGACAAAGCGGGGCTTGGCCATGAGGACGGGACATGTCCCCCCACTCCCACGTGCAGAGGAGGCCAAGCTCTTCTGTCGTCTCCCCCCACCCACATACACACACACAGAGTCCTCAGGCCCAGGCAGGGGCCCCTGAAGGGCAAGAGTGCTGGGAGCCCCAGGAGGATGTGAGGTGAGGACCCCCGGGGAGCCATGGGGATGGGTACCTCCTAGGTCGCCGTCTGTGAAGACGCTGAGGAAGGAGAGGGAGTTGCAGTCTACCCCGTTGAAGGCATCTGAGGGATCCAGGCTTTTCAAAAGGTCTCGGATGTGGCGCACGTGGATTCGGGCTTCCCGTACCGTATACGGCTCTGGGTAAGAAGCGAGGGCACATCACAGGTAGGCCAAAGTCACAGGATCATAGCACAAATGCAGAGCGAGGCCAGGCCTCAGGGGTCATGGGTCTGACCTCCTCGCTTCACAGGTGATGGTGTGATGACGAGCAGGCAGGCCTGGCTGCCACAAGGCACCCAGCCCTGCCCACCCTGGAGCCTGCTCAAGGCCCTTCCCACAAGCCTCAGTTCAACTTGACCAAAGCACTGCGTGCAGAGTGCAGCCATGCCCTGGGCAAGAGACAGTGTAGACAGCACTGTCTCCTCTGGCAGCATGCTTAGCCCAGTTCCTAAATGTCTGTTGTATTGTAATGTATGATAAAAGAGCAGAAACAGTGTTATACAAAGGCCAAGGAAAGGTCATTATTCCCTGGTGGGGTGAGGGAAGAGAAGGGATATCCTTCCAGCCCAAGGGATTGCCCAGGGCAGGGGGAAGGCCAGAATCTGCTCAAGGGAGGCCCTGACTACTGGCCTGAGGCAGAATTGGACCCCACAGACCAAAAGGAGCCAGGAAAGGCCTAGGAGCACAGAAAAGGACAGAGAAACCACTGCCCAGCCCAGGATTGGCCACAAAGACACTTCAGGTGGAGCTAGATAGGGCCTCTGACGTCAGCTAGTCCAAACCTCTCAATTTTATAAATGAGGAAACTGAGGCCTTGCCCAACCAAGGTCACACAGCTGGTTAAACAATTGAGCTGGCATTAGAGCCCCCATCCCCCAATTACAAGGCTAGCACTCTGGCCACCACCCCTGAAAGACTTCTGAGGAATGGGGCTCTGTGAACAGTCTGGGGATGGTGGGCAGGAGGAGAGGACAAGGGGTGTGGTCCAGAGAGGCCGAGCAGGCAGAGCTGCTGGAGCTTGGCACCAGCTTCCATGCGGAGAGAGAGGCCAGGGGCCTGTGCCTGAGACAGGTACAGAGCTGACTGGCCCGGGGGGAAGAACAGGATGAGTTTGGAACATTTGTAACCATGCTTCCGTGGGACGTCCTGAGAGAGGGGCTCTGAATGTTCCAGGCCTCGCTGCAACACGCTGCCTATGGGAGGTGGTGCCACCAGGGTCTGAGCCCAGGGTCTGGGGGATGAGTGCACTTAATTGGCAGGCTTTATTACTAATCATGCTGGGTATGATGGGTGAGTAAAATGTGTATTAAATAAAATTACTTATAAATCGGCTTTCATCTGTAACAACATAACATCCCAAACCCTAAGAGCCACTCTTGGAGACATGTGCATTTCTCAACTGCCAAAGTGATGGGAAGGCAGGAAATAGGCTGTTTGGGAAAGTGGGTGGGATGGTGGGGGTCTGTGGAAAGGTTGAAAGCATAGGAAGGAATGAGGCTCCTCAGGGAAGGGGGGCGGGGAGGGTAGAGCCTGAGGGAACATCTATCTTTCAGGGCTGATGATCATGAAACCCATCTCAGATGCCCTCAGGTCTAATCCCCTCATTTTACAGATGAGGAAACTGAGGCCTTGCACAAGGTACCACATGTAGAAGTGTAGAAGTGGCAGAGCCAGCATTTGAATCCAAGTCCCATGACACCAAGCCAGGGTTTTAGTCGTTATTCTATGGAAAGGAGCCAGAAGAGAGCAGGACATGAGGATAGAAAAGCCAAGGAAAAGGGAGCAGCTAGGTGGCGCAGTGGATACAGCACCAGCCCTGAAGTCAGGAGGACCTGAGTTCAAATCCAGCCTCAGACCAAACACTTGACACTTACTAGCTGTGTGACTCTGGGCAAGTCACTTAACCCCAATTACCTAAAACAAAAAAAAACAAAACAAAACAAAAAGAAAAGCCAAGGAGAGGGGGGAAATTGTCTGACTGTGTCAAATACTCCAGAGAAACCAAGGAGTCCTACAAAGGACCCAAGGGCTGGACGAGGGGATCACAAGTGACCTCTGAAAACAGGATCTCTCAGGTGGCCAGGCAGAAACCAGAGGGCCAAGACTGAAGATTCGAATCCAGCACCGATGTTTACTAAAGGTGAGGCACCGTCCCTAGCGCTGGATCCCCAAAAACTGAATGGAAAGCTCCTCTCCTACTAGTGGGTGGCATGTTGGACCCAGGACCAGCCTAGAGGCCCATCTGCCTGCAAAGCAGTGTGCAAAAAGGAGGAAGACAAAATGAGGCTGGAAAGAGACCCGAAACTGAATTGTGCAAGAAGCATGGCCATGAAGGGGAGGAGAGATGGAGACAGCTGCATGGGGCCAAAGGACTCAGGGAAGCCTTCTGAGGAAGCCGGGCTGGTAATGGAGTAAAGAGAGAGAAAGGAGCCAATGGAGAAATTAAGGCTGAAGAAGTCCAAGACGGGGGAGGGACTGTGGGGGAAGCCTGCAGCTGGAAGCAGGAGATACATGAGGATGGTCCTCGCAGGGAACAGAAAAACTTGTTTCAACACTCTAAGGACATCAAAAAAAACCAGAATCTCAGGGGTGGACAAAGAGGAGGAAGGCAGCTCCCACCCAGTGGTCTCTACCTTCCCAGGGAAGCAAGAGGCTAGGGCATCTATCATACATGTAGGGACTGGGGGCACGGTGACTGGCCTTCCTGGTGAGGCCAGTGAGCAAGCATAGATTAGGACCTCAGAGCAACAATCAGGTTATGCAGCAGAAAGTTACAGTGGGGGAAAAAACTCAAACATCTCCTGACTCTTCACTGACATCCTCCAGCATTCTGAAATAGGAGGCCAGGCATGCCTGCAGGTCAGGGAGATGAGATTCTACAGGAGGAGAGGCAAAGCTGGGCAGGAAGCGTAGTCCCCATCTGAGAGGCGGTGATAGCCTGGCCTGGGGAGCTCAGCACCTGGCCCAAGACCACACAGCTAGCTAGGAGGCAGCAAGCTAGGACTCTAATCCAGGCCTAACCCTACAGAACTTCAAAGAACTGGAAGGCAGCTATTGTACCCAGCACTCTGACCAAATGCGGGAAAGCCTGGTTAAGTTCTGACCCCCGACCCTCAGGCAGGAATGGGAACAGAAGAAAAGGAGACAGGAGGTAAAATACGAGACCTAGAGGGGAATGCAAAGGACTACTTCCAGAGACGTGGGAGGTAGAAGGCTTGAAGGAAACCTTACTTTCCCCACTTTCCATCTCTAAATCCATATGGAGACAGAGGTGGGGTCTCCACCTCTGGTCTAAACCCCGGCAAAGAGAGATGACAAGGAACAATTCACTCTTCTTGGTGGGGGAAATACAGCAAAAGCGTCACCTCCACTCCAGCATGAGACCTGGGTCCCACGGCAGCCCCCTAGAGTCAGAACCTTTGAGGCCATTAAAGAAATGAAACTTCTTCAGCTACCAGCTAGCTGCTGACTCAGACAGAGCCCCATGGCCTTCCCACATGCTGTCTTCTAGCCAGAACAATCCAATCTGGTAGCACACTAATTATTTTTTGAACCAATGTTGAGATGTTTACAGTATTATTTATCTCAGTTTCAGCTGACTCTGATCCTTTGAGGACCTTGGTTTGATCACTAACATATTAGCTACGCCCCCAGCTCCCACCCCTTACCCCCCCTTCTGCTTGAAAGGATCCACATGGATGAAAAGTGACCCTTTTCTCTGACCTTCCACCACTCGCAGCACAGAGCCTTCCTCCAGCCCCTCAATGGTCCGCAGCTCTGAGAAGTTGTCCAGCACGTTGCCATCCAGTTGCAAAGAGAAGCATGTGCGGTGGCAGGTGTCCTCCCGATCCATCAGCACCTGGTGGATCTCCTGGACCATCTCTTGGGGAGAAACCTGTACAAGAGAGGCCCCGACCTGAGTGTGAGAGCCTTCCCAGTTCCCCCATGGTCTGGAGAGCCATCCCCAAGGCAAAAAGAAGTCTCCGGTCCTGATCCCCAACCCGGACATAGGATCAAGAACCTCCCTTGGTGGGGGTAGTGGGGGAGAGGGCAAGATAGCTCCCTGATTCCCAGTCTGAGGACCTGGACCCCAACCACACTTCCAGGGGAAAAATACAACGACAATCTGTGTTTGGGTCTGACTTCCATAATCTATGCCTTTTCTAACCCGAGGGGAAGTGTCAATATGCAAATAATTACTGGACATCTATTCTGCTCCACAAATTCAACAATTCAATTGAATGGGCATTATTACATACATAAGTGTGCACACATGAGACAAAGAACGCTAGTGACTTATTTCTATCAAATGTTAAGTTTACACATAATTTTGATTACGTTAAATTAAAAAGTTCTTGCACAAACAAACCAATGCAGCCAAGATTAGAAGAAAAGTAGGAAACTGGGGAAAAATTTATAGCAGGTTTCTCTGATAAAGGCCTCAGTCCTCAAATATATAGAAAACAAGTCAAATTTATAAGAATACAAGTCATTTGTATGGTCTGATGCTGAGTGAAGTGAGCAGAACCAGAAGAACACTGCACACAGTAACAGCCACGGTGTGCGATGACTAACGTTGATAGACTTAGCTCTTCTCAGCAATACAAGGACCTAAGACAGCTCCAAAGGCCTCATGATGGAAAATGTTATCCACATCCAGAGAAAGAATTATGGAGTTTGGAATGCAGATGAAAGCATACTCTTTGCTATTTTTTTCTTCTGTTTTGTTTTGTTTCTTTCTGGTGGTTCCTCCTATTGCTTCTAATTCTTCCTTACAACATCACTAATGTGAAAATATGTTTAATAGGAATGTATATGTATAGTCTATATCAGATTGAGTGCCATCTTGGGAAGGGAGGTGGGAATGAAGGAAGAGAAAATTTAAAACTCAAAAGCTTATGGAAGTGATGTTGATAATTCAAAATAGATCAATTAAAAATTAAAAAAAAAAAGAATACAAGTCATTTCCCAATTGATAAATGGTCAAAGGATATGAAGCAGTTTTCAGAAGAAATCAAAATTATCTACAGTCACATGAAAAAATACTCTAAATCATTACTGACTAGAGAAACGCAAATTAAAACATCACTGAGGTACCACCTCACACCTATCAGACTGGCTAATATGACAGAAAAGGAAAATGACAAATGTTGGAGGGGACGTGAAAAAATTAGGACACTAATGCATTGTTGGTGGAGTTATGATCTGATCCAACCATTCTGGAGAGCAATTTGGAACCATGCACAAAGGGCTATAACACTGTGCATACCCTTTGACGCAACAATTCCATTTCTAGGTTTGTATTCCATAGGGATTAAGAAAAAAAACTATTTGGACAAAAATATTTATAGCAGATCTTTTTGTGGTGGCAAAGAATTGGAAATCTAGAGGATGCCCATCAACTGGAGAATGGCCAAACAAGTTGGAGCATGTGATTACAATGGAATACTATCCTACTATAGGAAGTGAACAGGAAGGTGTCAGAAAAAATCTGGGGAAGACTGATACATGAACTGATGCAAAGTGAAATGAGAAGAGTCAGAAGAATACTGTACATAGTAATAGCAACACTGTATGATGATCAATTGTGAATAACTTAACTATTCTGATCAATACAATGATCCAAGACAATCCTGAAGGACTTATGATGAAAGATGCTCTCTACCTACCAGAAAGAACTGATGGAGTTGGAATGAAGGCTGAAGCATACTTTTAATAATTTTTCTTGGGTATTTTTTTAGTCCATGTTCTCTTTTTTAACATGGCTAATATGGAAATGTTTTGCGTGACTGTGCATGCACAATCTTGCCTTCTCAAGGAGAGGGGAAGGGAAAGGAAGGAGGGAGAAAGGGAGCTTGGAACTCAAAATTTATAAAAAACAAACAAACAAAAAGACACAACAAAACATGAATGTTAAAGGAGCAGTTAGGTGGTGCAGTGGATGAAGCCCTGGAGTCAGGAGGACCTGAGTTTAAATCTGGCCTCAGACACTTGACCATTACTACCCGTGTGACTCTGGCAAGTCACTTAACCCTGATTACCTCCCCAAAAACAAAAACAAAAAACACCAATGTTGAAAATTGGTTTACATGTAATTGAAGAAAAAAAAAACAAAATAAAAATATTCTTGGGGGAAAAAAAGGTTAGCTTACAAAGGACTTTATTAAATTCATAACCTCACTTGCCACATACAACACAATTCCATGATCAGATGATGTACATTGTACATAAGGAAACAAAGGCTCTGAGGACTTCCCTAAGGTTACTCAGTCAACTAAGGGCCGGCATGGGGTCCTTCCCCCACACCAAGACTGCTTCTCCTCTGGCTCTATGCCTGCTCAGTCCAGCTTGGCTTCTCCAGAATGGACTGGGGCAGGAAAAACACACACATGAAAGGAAGTACAGTAACTAAGAAGAGCCCACAAGAATTGCAGGGAAAAAAAAAACAAAAACAAAAACAAAAACAAAAACAAAAACAAAAAAAAATTGCAGGGGCAGGGGAGGGCTAGAGAGAGGAAGAGCTCAAGGGCAAACAAGGTTGTGGGGGGATCTAAGCTAGATCCCAAAAGAGATTTGGTCTTTCCCGCCACCAGGGAGGGGCCCTGCCTGACTCCTCCTCCCAGAAGCCCACATGGATGCTCCTACTGCCTTTACTTCAGGTGTGTAAAGCACAGAGGGAGGGAAGGAAGAGAATTTTATCATTTGTCTTGGTGTTTTCCTCTAACCATCCAAACCCCCTTCCCCCCTCAACTGAGGCGGGGCCCCCACGGCAGCCAGCTCCCTCCTCCTGCTGCTGCCTGGAGCAGAGCCCAGAGTGCAGGCAGCTCTGCAGGGACGGGTCTAGGCCCAAGGTGCTCCCGCAGCAGCAGCAGCCTCAAGATGTGGCCTTGGTCACCTCCCCTCCCCAGGAACAGGGTCAGAGCCCAAGTGACAAGAGAGCCTTCAACAGGGATAGGGAGAGGATGATACCAAGTACAAAACTGGGGGGTGGGGTGGGGACAGGGTACACTCCCACTCCCCCTCCCCCCCAAGCAAACTTACACAAGAACATAAATGTTCAGAACTGGAACAAAGGCACGACAGACCTTCTACTTCAACTGCCACCTTTCCCAAATGGGGACAGAGCCCCAGGGAGATGTTCCTTGCCCAAGGTCACACCCCTTGCAGTTCACAAAGATCCCCTACCACCTTAGTGAGAGCCTGCAGCCTCTGTGGGGAACCACAGTCTCCTCTTCTCTCCCCCACTGCTCCCTCCACCTCTGGAGGCCAGGGACACCCTATGAGTTGGGGAGGGTGGCAATGCCAGCCTTGGAGCAGACAACTGGGGCTTAACGAGAAGGCCCCCAAAATCCCCCTTTGGCTCTGGTATTCTGAGTGTCTAGGAGCCTCCAGGATGACAAGACCAGAAGGGCAAGCACTGGATGCCCATACCTCCTGCCAAGCACCTGTGCCCATCTGATAACTCTTTCATACGGAGCTTTAAGAGTTAAAAACGCTTTCTTCAAATTCTATTCCACAACCAGAGCCATCTTGAAAATGTGCAGCTAGTTAGTTTTTCCCCATCTCAGGCTTCTGACAACCACCCCCAGCATGGGAATTTCCTATGTTCCAACTGTCACAGAATGTTATCTGCGACCTCTCCCCAACTTTGCAGAGGTGGGGGTTATGAGTGTGGAATGTTAAACACACCTGTCATACAGAGGGGATAGAAAAGTTCATTTGGCTTAACTTTTCTTCCTTCTATAACCATGGGTACACACATTTCATCTCGTCTGCACAGACTTTACCCCTTGCCTGGAATGTTCTCCTGGGCTGGACATGGGGCTGGAGGGTGGGGGTAGCGTGGTGGTGATAGGGAGTGGTAGATAAATTAAAGTGAGATAAAAACAAAAAATGTGAATAAAGAAAACTGGAAAAAAGTTCCCCCAACAAATATGTATACTGTACAAGAATTAGTATTTAAAGATGAGGAAGCTGAGGGTCCAAGGTCAGATAGCTTTTCCC
The DNA here is from genome assembly GCF_900497805.2 of Vombatus ursinus. NCBI lineage: Eukaryota > Metazoa > Chordata > Mammalia > Diprotodontia > Vombatidae > Vombatus > Vombatus ursinus. Next base: position 21,879,838 of record NW_020954546.1, on the reverse strand, counting down.
ACAATCACAGACCATAAAGCTCAGAAGATATTCAAACCTGAAGTAGGACCACGGGATCCTCAATTGAGGGCTGGAGGGAGAGATGGGGAAGGGCTGTGACTTGTCCCAAGTCACACAGGTACTAGGTGCTGGAGGTGGGATCCGAACACAGATCCTCAGACCCCAATTGAAACCCTCGATCTGCTAGGCCAAACTGCCTCGCCCCACCTTCCCCGCTTCCTCGAGCACCCCCTAATTCAAGCTCCTACTCACCTGCAATGAGAAAGCCTCAATCCCTGGGACCAAGATCTTGACAGTGAAGCCAGTGTCCTGGATGACGATGACCTCCTGCCCGCTGGCCTCGTCGCCGGCCTCGGCTTCCTGGTACCCATTCTCCCGGGGCTCCTCACTCTTCTTGTCCAGACAGTCCCCGTTCAGCAGCATGACTGCCGGGAGCTCTGAGATTGGAGAAGAGAACAGCTCAGAGGGGAGCAGGGTCCCACACTAGCCTTCTGGCTCAACAAGGGCTGAGGACTCCCTGACCCTGCAACCATGCTAGAGACATCCTCCAGGAGCCCAGGCCAGGCCTCTGCTGCTCCCATACACTCTTGCTTCCCTTACACCCCTCACACCCAAGAGGTCCAATGAGATACTCCTCAAGAAAGAGGACCATGGGAACCATTAAGTGAGGGGGAGTGGAATCTGGCTGTGCGCACCACACCCCACCCCACCCCCGCCCTGAGCCCATCATTCTCATGGTTCTGGAGACCCCCATCAAGGAGACCTTACATTATGAGTTCAACATATTTCTAAGAAATTGTTTACAATCCCCTTTTTTTTTCCTGTTGAATCCAAAGTCGCCGGCACCAGGGGAGTTGACATTAGAAATGAAATCACACGGGGCAGCTGGGTGGCACAGTGGACAGAGCACCCGCCCTGGAGCCAGGAGGACCTGAGTTCAAATCCAGCCTCAGACACATAACACTCCCTAGCTGTGTGACTGGGCAAGTCGCTTAACCCCAATTGCCCTCACCAAAAAAAAAAAAAAAAAAAAAAAAGAAAGAAAGAAATGAAATCGCAAAGTAAAAGGAGAGGACTGCATGAGGGTGCCTCTAAGACACTCATCTGCCAGCGTTGATGGTCCCTGCCCTCAAGGAACCTCCAGTCTCAATAAAGGAAGCTCAGAGAACTCTCTTTGGCCCACCTAAATGGACCAGCTGCCTCTGCTTCCAGGGAAGGAAGGGCCTGGTTGACTGAACCAGAACAAGGTCCATTCCTCCTGGAGGTACTGCCTCCCTGCCCTGGCTCCTCAGGCCCAAAGAGGCGCCCTTCCTGTCTGGCACCCGGCCTGGGCAGGCATGAGACCTCAGCACAGCCCACACCCCAAGTCTGGCCATCTGTTTGTGTTCAATACTCAGTGTCCCTGTTTCTGCTGTCCCCCTGGGCTCCTTGGGACAGCAGCGATATGCCCAGCCTGGTGAGCAGTCCACTCACCATCCACTGCCATCCACCCAGGCTGTGGCCCAGGGCTCAAGCTCCTACCCAGGGTCTGCTATCAATTGATCCTTCTTCCCTGGGGCTGAGACTTTGAGCTTGTGCTGGGAGTCATGCAGGGGGAAGAGGAAAAGATTCCAACAGGCCCAGCTCTAGAAGGACTTCCCTGAGGATGGGCAGATGATGGCAGAAGCCCCCTACTAGTGGGCAGCATGCCTGGCATAGAGGGAGGCCAAGCACACAAACTGGCATCTAGCTGCCTCTGCCTCCACTGAGGGGAACTTATCATGGCCCAAACTTATCCTCCAGGGCGAGATGTGATCCTGGGACTCAGGACCTGCCTGCCTGTTGTCTGTCATTTCTAATATGGCGGACTCACCTGAATCAGCCAATGAGCTGGGAGAAACCCTTAGTTATCTAGTCCACCTCTCCCATTTTACAGAGGCAGCTGAGGCCAAGAAGTCACATCTGCCTGTGCCTCCACAGACAATGAGGAACAGAGGTGAGATCTGAACCCTGGTCTCCTGGCTGGGAGGCCTGGACTGGAAGGTGCCCCCCCACACACACACCCCACCCCGACCAGCTCGGGAGTAGAAGGAGCCGCTGGATGCTTGACCCAGCTCCACCAGGTGACCACCTCACTCCCTTTCTCTGGCCTCTGCGCAGTGAGGACGTGGGCAGAATGACACCAACATCCCCTTCTTTCTCTGGTCCTCGAAGCAAGGCCAAGGGGTCTGGCCCCTGCTCTCTCTTCCCTGAGGCCAGCATACAGGGGAGCTTGGGGAGGACGGGTCCCAAGGCCTCAGTCTAAAAGCAGACCCTCTCAATCCTGAAAATCTGCTCATCTGAGCAGACAGCAAGCATGTGTCAGTACGAAGCCACCTTTTCCCCAGTCACCCCCTGCCAAAGTTGGGAACAAAACACAGAAACTGAGGCAGACAGAGCCAAATGTAGCAAGACAGCGAGTCAGCCATATGAACACAGCAGGCTCAATTCCTGGTGGGGGAGCAGAGGAAGAGACAGACAAGAGATGCAGAGACACTCCCCACCCACAGGGAGACAGAGATACAGAGTCCAAAAGCCACCCCCCAACAAAGAATGGGGGTGGGGTGACAAGATGACCCCCTCCCTCTTCCAGGCATCACACACAGGAATGGAGAGGGGGGAGCTCGACAGCATCTGACACACTGACCAGGTTTACACCAGGGGAATCCCCTCGTGGGGCTGATCTCTGAAGACAGCAGCAGAGCTACCTGCAGGCTCCAGCCCAGATGCCTGAAACCAAGGTCCAGGACAAACAGCCACAGCAGATGGGTGGGTATTCTGGAAATAGCCAGTGGTCTAGCTAACCTTCCACTTCCTGAATGTGAAAGGCCACAAGAAACCACCCAAGGGACGGAACAAGACATGGCTCTTTACCTAGCCCAAGGGTGGGGCATGGCTCCTTTCTACCCAAGACTAGGGGAGCAAGAGAGAGAAGCTGGCCGTGGCCTGGTGTGGCCTGGCATGGCAGGGGCCAAAGAATCTTCTGAGGCCTGAGGCCCTAAACTTGGGTGCTGGGCACATCAGCTCAGGACAGCGGGAAGGGCACTGGGCTCAGCAGCAGAAAGCCAGGGCCCTCCAGCTCTGCCACAAAATGGGACCGAGGGCCCATGTAAGCCTCTGCTCTGTAAACCTGAGCGATGCTGACTGGGGCCATCTCCGAGGCAAGCCCTCGGCTCTCCTGTGACATTCAGAACAGACCTCAGAACTTGGACGATAAGAAAATCTCCAAACTGTGAAACAACAGCAAACTCCAAGAAGCCTTCTGGAAGGCCACACTACCCAGCTCTCCCCCCTTTGCTCAACCTCAGTTTCCTCACCCAGAAAACGAGGACAGAATGGAGAAAATGAACTTCTGCCCAACAACCATGATGTCTGTGCCCCAAACATGGACACACCGGCTTCAGCACTGCACCCCTTCAGCAATAAAGCACAGTCATGGGAGGTGACACACAGACACTCTCACACACTTGCACATACATGGTGCGCAAGAATACACACAGAATGCAGATGCACGTATATACTGACAGAGCACAGATGGTGCATACGCACAGTACACTCACAGGGACACACCTGCATGCGCACATGCAGTGTGTCCACAAGTACATTCACAGACATGCAAACACATTCACACTTGCACACATACACACATGGCGTGCACACACACACACACACACACACACACACACACACACACACAGAGTCTCTCACACACTCTAAAACACTGCCCCCAGTTCTTGAGGTCAAAACTTCACCACATCTAAGCTGTGAAGGCATTCCAAGGGCCAAGTTTCTGAGGGGTGGGTGGCTGTCCCAGTCATTCTGAAGGGCTTGGGACCTAAGCTGTACTCACAGGAACTTTAGATGAAGAGGCCCCCTTCACTGGGGCCCGGGGTCACATTTCTTGTGCAGACTAGCCAAAGACAGAAATCCGATCCTCCCTCACCTACCAAGAGCACGTGTTCCAGCCACACATATCGACATATCAGAGGCTGGCATGGGGTAGTGCCCTTCAATACACATGGCCACTCAACCCCCTACAAAACAGCTAGAGGATGTGACTCTATGCTGCTTAGAAATCTCTGGTACAGCCCCCTGTCACCCAAGGACACAAGGACCCCCTCCTGACCCTGGACCCACCTTGTCCAGGCAGCGGCAGTGGTGATGGCAGCAGCTGCTGCATCTCCTCCTTTTTCTGCTTTAGTAGTTCAGAGCTCTCATCCCCACAGGGCCCTGGGCCCCTGGGACTGGAATGCTCTTCGTGGGGGAGGTAGGGACTCCCGGTGCATGCTGAATCTGATTCTGGAGCCCCCCATCCACCCTGCCAAGGAGAAACTTGTCTCTCTGCCTCTAGTTTATGTGTGGGCCCCCAGCTCCGGGACTCATGGCTGCTATGTGTGAATGGGGCTTCATTGGCAAGACCCACCCCACCAGCTGACCCTGCCCAGCTGCCCTCTTTAAAGCCAGCACTGCTAGCTTCAGGTTTCACAAGGCCCTGCTCTGCTCCACTGGCCTGAGGACAGGCTAACTCCCCCCACTTGGTGCCTGGCTCAAGGTCGGCTGGAAGGACAGCAGCAGGACAGGCATCTGAATCTACTCTTAAAACCTGAAAGTTTCCATCACTAGCCATCTCTACTCCAAGGGAACCCACAACCCTTCTCTCTACAGCGCTAAGTCCTTCACTAATGGCTAAACTGCTGGGGATAATATCTGGGTAAGGGTCCCTGGCAAAGGGAGCATCCGGCCCGCTCTGCACTGGCAAAGGGTTCTCAATGGTAGGCGTCTTGGGAAGGAGGGGGGCCCTCTCCTCATCTCTGGCAGGAGCAGACAGAACAGCCTCTGCCAGCCGCCAACAGCAGCTGGCACAGACCCCAGCCCAGGACATCGGGGACGGCCTCACCAAAACGTCCTTCCTCCAGATCCTCTTGTAAACTCCTCTAGGGTGTGGTGGAATGGGGAGGAAATGACCTTTCCCAGACCCTCACAACTCTTCTTAGATCTGCCTGCCCGGAGGTCTGTCTGGAACCCCATAGGTGACTTAGCCCTGGTGCCCCTCCCTTATAAGTCACACATCGTGAAGAGAGGAGGGCAGGAAGGGAGCTCGAAGGGGAATGTGAATTCTCCCTCACTACTGATCTCGTGACCCAGCCTCTCAGCCCCCAATGAGGAGCTAGCCTGCCCCCTCCCACCCCCTGAGAAATACTAGCCTCAGAGATGGGAGGGGAATGAAGCCAGTTCTTTCCTCCCTGCAATTTTCCCAGGAGAAGCCCAGTTGGCAGCAGGGAAAATGTAAAGCCCTGAAAGGAATAGGAGAGAGGCTAAAGGAAAGCAGCCCCCAGCCCAGTGGGAGTGATACTGTCAGGCCAGCCTGGGCTGACAGACTCCTTGTTACCAGGGCCTGGCTAGAAGTGCTCAGGCATTGATGCTCAGGAATGATCACAGCTTGGAGAGGGGCAAAGCCCCATTTGAAAGAACATATACCTCTGCTCATCTCTACAGCTCCCCAGGACAAAAATGGCCTTGGCACAGACCCAGTTGCAGAAATCAGTCCAGGAAGGAAGCTGAGATCTACAATCTTAAATGTTTCCTCACAGGCGCCAAGCCCCCTGAAGATCCTAGTCAGAGATCCTAGATCTCACCCCTCTGAACCTCAGTTTCCTTTCACTGGCTTCCAAGGTCCCTTCTGGCTCCTACTCTAGGATGCTATCTGTCAGACACTCCCTTAACAAGGGCTACTTCAAGATAGATGTGGTAGAACATCCCCATCACACAAGGCTCCCCTCCACAATGTCCACTGGGGGTGGGGGAACTTCCCTCCCCTCAATCTTGAGCTAACTAATCCAGAGAGATGGGGAAGGAGGGCGGCTGCAAGCTGAGTTTTCTGTTACTCATTCACATCCCCATTTTCCAAGAATGGGGGATAGAGGGGCTTTGGTGACACTATATGGCCTCCTCCCACCCCTGGGAAAAAAAAAAAAAAAAGGCTTCCTTACTCAAGGCCTTCCCTTCTCTCACTAACCCATGGCACTGTCTCCTAAAAAAGGAGCCCACAGAAGCTAGGCACAAGTGTCTTGGACCCCTACCCGAAAAGCCCCTAGGGCCTTTCACCCTCTAAGCTTCTTAACCAGAAGCCTCATTCTCCACCTTCCTAACTTCCACCATGGAAATTCTCTGGGTAGAAATTAGGCCAGGAAACTGGAGAAAGTGTGAATGTGAGAGTCGAACTTAATTCCATTACACAAAGGTCAGTCCCCTTCCCCTCTGTAAGGTGAGCCCAGTTCTGAAGGCCAAACAGGCCTGCATTCTTACAAGGAACTTGAAGGCTCCTTTTCTCACTTGGGGGGTTGTGGGACACACCCCCTCTCCCACTTCCTTCTCCTTGGGATTGGACAGAGAGAAGACAGGATACTCAGGAAATCACTGGGAGTTTGAGGTCATTTAGCCTTCACCCTTCACCTTACAAAGTGGGCCCAGAGAAGTTCACTTTCCCAAGGTCACACAGCTTGTCAGCAGCACCATTCCCCCAACCCCTAGCCCCAACCAAAGAAACGAAATGCAGCTTCTTGCCTTTACCCTTGAAGGGGGTTGGCCTGTGTGCTCCACCCAGCCCACCCATCATCCTGACATAGGAAGTATTCAAGTATTTCTCTTGGGGCCTCTTTGGGAAGGGGGGGGGTAACAAAGGCTGGTCAGAAGAAAAGGGGGAATCCCAGCTATCCGAAATCACTTTTGCCCACCCCTCAGCGGTCCTATTCACTCTACTCCAAATCTCATGTCCAACAAGCAACGGAGGGGAGTGAAATGAAGTTTTCATAGTATCTTATTCTTCTTTGCACATTGCCTGATTGTTCTCCATCAGTGCAATCAGGATCAAGAACAGCTTCCTAGGGTGGGTCCAGACCCACAAGGTCCCTCACCAGATGGGGCCCAAACCTGACACAGAAATTAGGCCTAGAATGGAGTTGACCAAGAAACACACATGCGCACACACAGAGCAAAGAAATGAGCGAGGTGGCTGGGCGTGCTCTTTGCTACTCCTTCCTTCCCCCCTCCCACCCCTATCACACACCTGGCCTAGCTTCTCTCCCTGGAGTCTGGATCAGGGCCCAGGGCCCTCCCAAGGCCCAGCCAGGCCTCAACACTTTTCCCTTAAACACAGTAGGAGGTAACCCTGCCTAGTGAGGAGCTACGCCCCTGCCTCAGGGAATCTACAAAGGGGAGACTAGACAGCGAGCAGGCTTCATCCTCCCATTCTACTCCAGAGAGTAAGGGGGTGGGAAATGAGAAGATCCTGGGTACAGTAGTGAGGGGAGCTGCTGGCAGAAGCACTGAGCTGATCGGGGCAGTAGCCTACTGCTCCAGACCAGAAGCCAGAAGGTCACCTGGAATCTCTGGAGTTCGGGTAGGAGGCTGCCCCCTTGTCTTCCCCTAGAGTTTAATCCCCAAAACCTCCCAGCCTGACAAAATGCTGGCTTTCCCTAAGGTGATCAGCCACTTAGAAAAGAACACAGAACATATTAGAAAGAACCTGAAAAACATGCCTGCTCTCTTCACCCCAACAAGTTAATCTTTTCGCCAGACAGAGGAGAGGGCCCCTAAGCACCACTTTGTTAAACCTCAGTTTCCTCCTCTCTGAATGAGGGCACTGAGCTCCCCTCAGCTCTAACATTCCATGGCTGGCTCCCCTAGAAGGGATGGCTTTCAGAGGGCCTCAGGTCAAATGCCACAGAGATTCTATGACCACCCCCTGCACCACCCCTACGGAACAACCCCAAATTGCAGCTCATATTTTCCATTTATAATGTGAATACACTATGCTTCCCTGTCAAAGCAAACTGGATGGAGGGGAAGAAGAGTAAAAGAAACTCAGACACCCTAGGTGGTCCCTCCTCCCCCTGACTCTAGGCCTGGATCTCCACTAACTTAACTGTGTGTCCTTGGGCTGAACTTCTCAATTTTCTCCGCTGTAAAAGAGTCATCACAGGAGCAGAGATTTTGAGTTGGATGGGACCTCAAAGGTCATCCCCCAAAATCTCCAGTGCCAAAATCTTCCAGGGTCCTGTCTGCTGCCACCTTCCCTGACTACTCTAGGCCCATACCTTGGTGCAAACATCCTAACGCCTCCTCTGCTGGTGAGTGGCTGACACCAGCCCTATCCTCTCCCAAACAGGAATCTGGGCTAGTTGTCCCCACCTCTCAACCCTGGGCCCAGGCCCAGAGAAGCCTGGAGACCCTGACTGGGGAATTCCACCTCTCCACCCCGGCTTGTCCTGGGGAGAGACTGCTATAGCTGCTCACCATAGGCAATGCCACAGCCTTCCGCTACAGCCTTGTCCTCCGGCCTTGGCCAGAACCCAAGGATTCACTCAGGGCAGCAAAGGAGGAGGTGCCTGTAAAGTCCCAACTCTTGTGGGCAGCAACACACCAGAGCAGAGGCTGCCCCAGGTAGAGCTCACTCACTCCTCTAGGAAAAAGAGGACTGGGAGAGAGCCAGAAGGCACACTCCCTACTCTAACAAACACCAGGGTAGAATGAGGAGCCCACATAGACTGGCTGAACCCTAACTGGGCAACCCAGGCTCAGGGACTTAGGATGTTCACTCCATGGCATCCCAGAACTAGGAAGGAGTTGTGAGGCCCAGGTCCTCAAAGACTCTGGTAGCACAAGACTAGGTGGGCCAAAGATGGGCAGAAGGGACTCAGGTGAAAGTCAGAGAAAGCTGGCCCCACCCCTGCCACTCCCTTCTTGGCTGACACCTGCCCCACTGGGATGGGTTCCGTGATGGGAGGAGAGGAAGGAGGGGAGGAAAGAAGGGAGTGGAGAAAAGTGGCGGGGGGGGGGGGGGGGGGGGAATCCACACCAGTGAACTTTGGTTTAAAAACAGCAGCTCTGGAGCTGACCCATTTTTCGCAATACAGTGGGTTAATGATCAAGTTAGGATGCAAATGCCTTCCCTGCCACCCCCATCCCTCCATGTTCCCCAGGGCCAGGCCAAGATGAAACCATAGGAAAGGGAAAAAAAGCATAAATCCAAGAGGTTCCTCCCAGCCTGGCTCCACACACTACGGAACAGGGACACTCAACAAGGAAAGCACATGTACTGAACCAAGAAGCCCTTAGGGCTCCCCCACCCAGAAAAACCATGTCCAGAAATTCACTCTATCCTTAAAAAGCTGCCCAGGCCCATAGCGACATGAAGGTCACACCTGAGCCTCATATCAACCACAGAAAGTGCTTGGGAGAAGAGGGGTCACTGCAAAGACTAGACCTAAGTGGGTCTGGAGGACAGGGTCCTGGCCAGCCTCCAACCATCCACTGAAAACCAAGGGATGGGCAGACCCTTGGCAGAGGATCTTGGTCTTGGCTTCGGAGTCAGATCAGCTCCCCCATGCAGGGGAACAGAGCTGGGATCACCAGGCCCCATTCAGCACTCACTGTGTGTCAGGCACTGTGCTAAACACTAAAAAACTCAGAAGCACAGGGCCGGTCTCCTCCCCTTCCCCAACACACATCCATCACTCCCACCAAAGAGGGAAGTGTGGAAGCAAGAGGAGCGTGGGCCACAACAAATGAACCCCTAAAGCACTGAGGGAACCAGGACCCTCACTGTCAGAGAAGTGGGGCAGAGGGGGAAGGACAGAGGACACCCGGCAGTTTGGGGCAGGGGGATGGCTTTCTGCCTGGAGAGGGCCCCAGGAGCCTCTGGCATTTCCACAAGCTAACACTTGGGGCCTATCAGCAAGCACAGGCCTACAGACTGTATAGGCCTGGCAGCAGGGCAAGGGACCACGGACCAGGCCTCCACGGATCCCCCTTGTGGCCCCCACCACACGAGGAGAGTGACCCTTGCGGGTGGAGGGCAAACAGCAAAGGCCCAAGTGGTTCTGGGCAGAAGGAGAGGGGGCAGGGAAGGGACAGCCCCACTACCACACACTAGTCCCCACAATCCCCTGGCCTGGATGGATGACAGCTGCCAAAATGCTCAAGGAAACCACAAGACAGCCGCCCACCCCCACCCCACTGCAGCCAGGTATCCCCTGTCCCCACTGGAAGGCCCTGGGAGCAGAAAGGGGAGGAGGGGGAACATCTATCTAGACCATGTCCCTTTAACAGGGGGGGGGGGGGGGACCACGTGCAGAGTTGGGGGGGGCAGGGATCCCCTGATGGGACAGCACAAGAATGGGAGATAGAGGGGTGACCCTCTGCCTCCCCTGGGCCGCTGCTGGAGGAAGGGTCCAGCCCGGTGGGTGGTGAAGGTGACCTTCAGGAAGGGGGTGGGGCAGGAAAGCCCAGCAGGCCCCACTCAGCCCCAGGGCCCAGGCTAGCCCAGCCCCCTCCTCATAACCGAGGCCAGAGGTGGAAGGGTAGCGAGATAGAGAGGCTACGTCTAGGAGGGGAGGGTCCAGTGCGAGGCAGAGGGAGGGGGTCAAGGGGAGGAGGGAAGGGAGCTGGGCAGCCCAGGGAAGGTGAAGGAGCTGGTGGAGGGGGGTGCAGGGACAACATGGGTCTGAGAGCAAGTGCAAGGATGCCGAGGGGGGAGGAGGCCTGGGAGGATTAGGGTCCATGGGCAAATAGGGGGAGACAAGAGAAGGCGCAGAAATATTAGGGCCGGGGAGGTCTGGGGGTAACCAGGGAAAGGCCAGGAATGTGGGGGAGGGACATAAGGTTGGGAAACGGGATGCTCAAGTGGGGGAAGGGTCTCATATTGGGGTGGGGAAAGGCAGGGGAGAGAGATCTAAGGTGGTGGTGGTGGGAGACGGTGAGGCTGAAGTGGGGGGGGTCTCAGATCGGTGTGTCAGGGAAAGGCAGAGAGGGGGTCCAAGGTCGGGGGGAGACAGGGGGGCTGAAGCCTGGGGGAGCCTCAGATTGGCGTGTCAGGGAAAAGCAGAGAGGGGATCCAAAGACGGAAAGAGACAGAGAGGCTGAAGCCGGGGGGGGAGGGGCTCAGATGGGGGGGTCAGGGAAAGGCAGAGAGGGGGTCCAAAGACGGAAGGAGACGGGGGAGTGAAGCCTGGGGGCGTCCTCAGGGAAAGACCGGGAGAGGGTTCCAAGGTCGAGAGGAAGACAGGAAAGGCTCAAGTCTAGGGGTGTCTCAGACCGAGGCTCAGGGGAAAGGCTGGTGAGAAGAGTCCCAGGTCGGACCCGGGGGGTCTCGGAGGGGGTGTCGGGGGAGAGCCCTGCCGGCCCCGCCCCGCGCTCCCTCCCCGCTCACCGGCCGGGCCCGGTCGGGCCTTCCCGCCGCCCTGCGGGCCGGGCTCCCGGGGGCCCTCGGCGGGGGCGGCGGGCGGCAGCTCGTCCGTCTTGATGACCATGGCGGGCCGGTGCTGGGGCTCGCGCTCGGGCTCGGCTGGGGCTCCGCTGGACCGTCCGCGCTCGCTCGGGCCGCGCCTGTAACCCAAGCCGAGCGCCCTGGCGCCGCGGCGACTCCTGCGGGGAAGGACGGAGTCAGGCAGCGGCCCACGTGGTGCGCGGCGTCACCCTTGACCCCGCCGCCGCCGCTCCCCGCCCCGGCCTCGGCCCCGCCCCCACACCGCCCCTGCGCACGGTGGCCGGCCGAGGACAAAATGCCTCGCGCACGCCCGGCTGCCGAACGCCTTAAAGGGACATGCGCTGCCTCGGAAGGGCGCCTGGGGCGGGCCGGTGAAGACACGCTCGGGGCTAGAGACTTCTAGGGGAGGGGCTTCCGGCGTGACCTTGAGCTGAAGGCAAATGCAAGAACCTTCCCCCAGGCCGTAACCTGTGTCCTTCCACTTGGACAGGCTGGGGCTGGAAGGGAAATTCAGGGTGCCTAACGCAACTTCCTCAGGTCACCAAAGGAAAAACTAAGACTCAGACGGGGGTCGGGAGCAATGGGGAAGGGGCTCGTCCAAGATCACAGGAGGAGTGAGGAATCAGTCTGCCTCCAAGTCTCTTTCGGCTCCGCTCCATCTTCCCCAGGACACAGATCTGGACCCCCCACGTGCCTGCTCCAAAGCCTTCAGCAGCTCCCACGGTCTCTGCAGTCAGAGGCGCGACCCCCTGCAAACTGCTCCCGCTCCTCGGTTCACAGGACTGCCCTTCGCAGGCTCTGGCTTTCGCCCGGATCGGGGCTCAGATGGGGCGAAGCGTCCTAGGCTTAGCGATGATTGGATACTTGGTGAATTTGGGGATGGACGGGAGCACAGAGGGCCATCTCTTCTGCCTTCCTGGTCGTATAGACCCGGGATGCCGGAGGGGGTGCTCCCTCTTGCTCCCAGCTTGAATCCAGCCCTCCTCTAGGCTTCTGCTGGACACAGATGGACTTTGGGACTCCCCAAGGGTCAGCTTAGCCAAGTCTCTCGTTTTATACACCAGGAAGCAGAGGCGCAGAGAGTGAAACTGACATTGTCAAAATCACGCAAAATGACAAAAGGCAGAGTTGGCCAGAGCTGCCTCTTCTCGGTTCTCTAATCTCACCTGGGCCAGGAGGCGTTTTGGTTTGGGGTTTGGTTTGTTTTTGTTTTAAGTCAAGTCATTAGATACCAACTATGTGCCAGGAATTATGCTAAAGGGCTGGAGATATAAAGAAAGGCCACCAAAAAAAAAAAGTCCCCTTGAGAAGCTCATTTCTCTTCTCTTCCCTAAATGACTTCCCAGCCATCTTCACGCCATGCTGCCTGCCTTTATTATTCTCCCAGAACCTTGGACTCTGTCCCCAGCCACCGGGCTCTGCTAGGTGAGCCTTCCCTTATCAAGCCTCATGCTACTTCCTGGATGTCTCCACCGCCTTCAACACGCTATCCTCCCCCTCCCCCTTCTTGCTCCCTTTCCTGTGTTTTCTTTCCCCATTAATATTGTCTCATGTGATCTTCACAACAATTCTGTAAGGTAGGTGCTGTTATTATCTTACAGATGAGGAAACTGAGGCTGAGAACTGTCAAATGACTAACCCAGGATCGTTCAGCTATTAAAAGGTCTGTCTGAAGTCACATTCAAATTCAGATCTTCCTAACTCCCAAGTCCAGTCCTGTAACCACTGGGCCGCTTAGCTGCCACCTTGAGGTCTAAGATTGTCTTGCTGGTTTGTACGTGTATCCTCCCAGGCTTGACACTGTCTGGTTCATAGTAAGTACTGACTAAATGATCTAGCTAGCTAGCTATCTTTATCGTGCTCCACACTGCAGGCTATTCCAGAGCTTATCATACCTCCTCAAACCTCCCACACCAAACTCAATCCCCTCTCTCTCAGCTGATGACCTCTTTGTCCTTGTTCTGCTCCATAACAATAGGTGTTCTTCAAAGCTCTCTCTGGGCCCTCTCCTCTCCTTATCCACACTCTTTTTCTTTCTAATCTCATCAGTTCCCCAGGGTTCAATTATGTCTATGCAGATGCATATATTCAGCCCTAGCCTCTCTGGGGGCTTCAATTCTAAATCACTAATTAGTCAATCAACAATCAATAAGTATTTATTGAGCACTTAATGTCAAGCATGTGCCGAGCTGGTTCAGTATTAGGAAAACTATCAGCATAACTGACCATATCAATAACAAAAACAACAAAAATCATGGTTATCTCAATAGATGCAGAAAAAACTTTTGACAAAATACAACACTCATTCCTATTAAAAAACACAAGAAATTGGGCAGCTAGATGGTGCAGTGAATAGAGCACCAGCCTTGGAGTCAGGAGGACCTGAGTTCAAATTTGACCTCAGATGCTTACTAGCTTTGTGACCCTGGGCAAGTCACCAATTGCCTTAAAAAAAAAAACAAAACCCAGCTTGGAGTTAAGATTGTTCAGGCAGCCAGATTGGAGAATATGAAACTATTTTTAAAGAAAGATAATTATATTTGCGATTTATTTTAAAGAGTTATTTAAGCAGAGGAAGCCTGCAGCTGAGTTCAGCTTAAGTCTGGAAGAGCATAGTGTCTGCAGGACCACTGAGTCCCCACAGCCAAGTCTAGCTCTCTCTATATATACAGATTTAAACTTTATTGGGGCATGTGGGGGAGTGGCTGTGTGGAGGGGAGAGAGGCACAAAAAAGCTTCCAGCCACTTCCTTCCTCTTGACAGTGGAGGAAGGGGGCCTGGCAAGGTGGTCAATGGAGTTCAGAGCCCTGACCCTGGTGGGGTTCCCAGCCAGCCGATTCAAGCACAGAGAAGACATTCCATGGACTGTATCTGAGTGTTTATAATGTGTGGGAAAAAAAGAAATGGATTAAAATGCACTTTTGGGGGAGGGGGAGCTTTAAAAATAATTTTAAAACTTTCAAAAAAGGACAAAAATGAAATGCAAAACATTCATTTTTCTTGTGTATAAAGACCACTAAAAGCAGCTGTAAAAAAAAACAAAACCACAACACTAGAAATCATAGGAATCAATGGAACTTTCCTTAAAAAAAAAAAAAAGGTATTTAAAACCAAAAATAAGCATTATCTGTAATGGGGATAAACTAGAAGCTTCCCAATAACATCAGGATGTCCATTATCACCACTAGTATTCAATACTATACTAGAAATGCTAACTATAACTATAAGACAAGAAAAAGAAATTAAAGGAATAAGAGTAGGTGATCAGGAAACAAAATTATCATTCTTTGGAGACGATATGAAGGTATACTTAAAGAATCCTAGAGAATCAACTAAAAAGTGCTTGAAACAATTAACAACTTTGGCAAAGTTGCAGGATATAAAATAAACCCATATAAATTATCAACATTTCCATATATCATCAACAAAATCCGACAAGAAGAGGTAGAAAAAGAAAGTTAATGTTGTCAAGACAAACACAGGAACTATAAAAATACAATTACAAAACACTTTTCACAAAATAAAGACAGATCTAAACAACTGGAGAAATAGTAATTGTTCATGGGTAGGTCAAGCCAATAGGATAAAAATGACAATTCTACTTAATTTATTTATTCAGTGTCATATCAAACTACCAAAGAATTATTTTATAAAGCTAGAAAAAAATAATAACAAAATTCATTTGGAAGAACAAAAGGTCAAAAATATCTAGGGAATTAATGAAAAAAAATGTGAAGGGAGGCAGCGTGGCTGTACCATGTTTGAAAACTGTAGTACAAGTGGTAATCATCAAAACAGTCCAGTACGGGCTAAGAAATGGAGTGGTGGATCAGTAGGATAAATTAGGTACACAATTCATATAGTAATCTACTGACCATAATAACCTAGTGTTTGATAAACCCAAAGATTCAGGTTTTGGGGTCAAGAACTCACTATCTGACAAAAATTGCTGGGAAAACTGGAAAGTACTTTGGCAGAAACTAGGTATAGACAAACATCTCACACCACATATCAAGATAAGGTCAAAATGGTCATATGATTTAGACATAATGGGTTATATAAGCAAATTAGGGGAGCATGGAAAATTTTACCTGTCAGATCTATGAATGAGAGAAGACTTCATGCCCAAACAAGAGATAGAGAAGATCACCAGATATAAAATGGATAATTTTGATTACATTAAATTAAAAAGTTTGTTTGAACAAACAAGATGAATCTACCCAAGATCAGAATGAAAGCAGGAAACTGGGGGAGGAGGGGAGAAGGGTTTACATCAAGTTTCTCTGATAAAGGACTCATTTCTCTAATGAGTCAAAATTATAAAAATTATTTAAAAATTATAAAAATAAGAGTCATTCCGCAATTGATAAATTGTCAAAAGAAATGAGTAGGTAGTTTTTAGAAGAAGAAATCAAAGCTAATTATAGTCATGAAAAAATGCTCTAAATCACAATTAATTAGATAAATACAAATTAAAACAACACTGAGGTACCACCTCATACCTATCAGATTGGCTAACCTAATAGGAAAAAGAAATAACAACTGTTGAAGGTTGTTGTTGTTCAGTCTTTTAATTGTGTCTGACTCTTCATGACTCCTTAGACCATATTGTCCATGGGGTTTTTCTGGAAGAAATATTAGATTGGTTTGCCATTTCCTTATGTGGTGGATAAGGACAAACAAAAGTGAAGTGACTTGCCCAGGGTCACAATTAGTAAGTATAGATCTTCCTGACTCCAGGCCCAGCACTCTCTTCTCTGAGCCACCCAATGCACTATTGGTGGTATTGTGAATTGTTCCAGCCATTCTGGAGAGCAATTTGGAACTATGCCTAAAAGTTTATAAAACTGTGCATACCCTTTGACCCAGAAATATCACTGCTAGGTCTGTTCCCCAAAGAAATCAAAGAAAAAAAGGGGGAAAAGCCTATCTGTACAAAAATATTTATAGCAGCTCTTTTTGATGGTGGCAAAGAACTGGAAATTGAGGGGATGTCTTTCAGTTGGGGAATGGCTGTGGTATATAATTGTGGGAATGTTGTAGTATATGATTGTAATGGAATACTATTGTGCCATAAGAAATGATGAACAGGATGGTTTCAGAAAAACCTGGGAAGACTTATATGAACTGATGCAAAGTGAACTGAGCAGAACCAAGAGAACACTGTACACAGTAACAACAATATTGTAATGATGATCAGACTTAACTACTCTGATCAGTATGATACAAGACAATTGTGAAGGACTAATGATGAAAATGCTATGCAGAGAGAGCTGAGGAACTCTGAGTACAATTGAAGTATACTTTTTTCACTTTCTTTTTCTTGTAACATGACTAATATAGAAATATGTTTTGCAGGATTTCATGTGTATAATTGATATGTTGTTTGCCTTTTCAATGGGTGGAGGAATGGAAGGAAAAAGAAAATTAGAAACTCAAAATTTCTAAATTTATTTTTTTAAAAGACAGATAAGTAGTTATACTTATCTTATACAAAATACTTACTTATAACCCAGCAAAAATAAGCATGATCTTTCAGGGGAGGAGATGGATATTCAATGAAATAGGAGACTTCCAAACCTTCCTGATAAAAAAACCAGAGCTCAACAGAAAATTTGATTTTCAAATACAAGACTCAAGAGAGACATAGAAAGGTAAATGGGACAGAAAGAAACAACATATTATTAATAAGGGCAAACTGTTTACATCCCTACAAAGGAAGATGACACTTGTAACTGTATTGTTATTACAGCATGTTAAAGGGGTATACATAAAGGGGGTGAGTATAAATTGACTTTTTTGTAATGATTAAAAAAAAATCTAATCAAGCGGGTTAAATGGATCCAAGTAAGTGGAATTAATCTGATCTAACTAAGAAAATGTACTGAGAGAAAAGGAAAGGAGGAGACAGACAAAGGTAAATTACATTACAGGAAAGGGCACAAAAACCTATTACAGCAGAGGGAAAGAAAGGAGGGAGATGAGCATTGTTTGAACCTTACTCTCATCAGTTAGGTATAGAAATCTAACTTGCTCTATAGGCAGTAGGAGGGAAAAGGGGAAAGAAAAGGGAGGGGAGATAGAAAGGAGGGAAGAAGTAGTAAGGGTAAAGGGGAAGAAAAGGGAGGGGGCTAATAGAAGAGAGGTGAGACTGAGGGAGGTGTGGTCAAAAACAAAACACTAATGAGGTGGGAAAGGGAGAAAGAAAAGCATAAATGGGGGGGAAGGATGGAGAGAAAGACACAGATAGTAATCATAACTATGAATGTGATATATGGATGTAATGGAATATTATTGTGCTATAAGAAATGATGAACAGGCAGACTTCAGAAAAACCTGGAAAGACTTGTATGGTCTGATGTTGAGTGAAGTGAGCAGAATCAGGAGAACATTGTAAACAGTAACAGCCACATTGTGCGATGACTAATATTGATAGACTTAACCCTTCTCAGCAATGCAAAGATCTAAGACATCTCCAAAGGCCTCATGATGGAAAATGCTATCCACATCCAAAGAAAGAACTATGGAGTTTGAATGCAGATCGAAGCATACTATCTGCTATTTTTTTTTCTTCTGTTGTGTTTTGTTTCCTCTTTCTGGTGGTTCCTCCTATTAGTTTTAATTTTTACAACATCACTAATGTGAAAATATGTTTAATAGGAATGTATATGTATAGATTATATCAGATTGCGTGGCATCTTGGGGAGGGAAGGAGGGAGGGAGGGGGAGAAAAATTTAAAACTCAAAAGCATATGGAAGTGATTGTTGATAAATCAAAATAAATTAATAATAATAATAAAAAGAAATTAACCTTCTTGATGGCAAAAAAAATAATTACTTATATAATATACCTATTGATCAGATTGAAAGTGTCCTAGAGAGCTAGGCATCAGCAGCTGAGGGGTCTGGAAAGGTCTCCTGAAGAAGTTGTCTTTTAAGCTGAGGAAGCCAGGAATTCTGAGAATTGGAGTTGGGGAAGAAAGCATTCTAGGCATAGGGGGATAGCCATCGAAAAGGGGAAGAGATAAGAGATGAAGTGTCACGTGTCAGGAATGGTAAGGCTAATAGCTGCCTAGTCAGAGTATAAGTACATGTGTGAGGTGACCGGAAAAATCAGAAGGCGCCAAGTTGTGAAGAAGAGTTTATAATTGGTGCTAAACTGTATGGGACACAAATCCCAGCAGCTGGTGGAGCCTGTGTGAGGTCCAGTATCTCCAAGGTGGTTGGATTCCAATCTTGTTTTCCATCGCCTGATTTTTTTTTTTTTTTGGTAGTCAACCAGTCAGTCAGCAAACATTTATTAAGCATATACTATGTGCCATGCATGCTGCTAAGTGTTAAGGATTAAAAATAGAAAATGTAAAAAGAAAGACAGACTCCATGCTTAAGAAGCTTAAAATCGAATGGGGGAACACAACGCATGGAAGATACTAAAAAGCTGTTGAAGGAGAGGAAAATTGGGGCAGGGGATGATGGAGTCTAGGCCAAAGGAGCCCTCTTTAAAACTGAGGCTTTGGGAGGCTTGCTTCAGCCCTCAATCAGAGGGGCAGAGGGTACTGAGGGTTAGAAGAGATGTGAGCACCAAGACTGAAGAAATCTTGAAGGATAACGAGTTTCCCTGATGAAGTTTCTGGGGGCCATGATAGAGTCCAGTCCAGAGACCTGCAGCCTTGATAGGGGTGAAATGTGAGATACAATGTATTTATCCCAATGTTGAGGAAATCCTTCCCTTCAGGAACAGCCACTTTAAGAAACCTCCTTGTTTAAGGAGACAACTGGTAAGATCCCAGATTGAAAGTTGAGAGGGACTTTAGAGGTCATCCAATCCAACCCATTTCACAGATGAAGAAACAGGCCCAGAGAGGTGAAGATGACATCCCAAGCTGGACAGGCACTAACTAGGTGACCGAAGGAGGATTCTAAGCCAGGTCCTCTCACCCCAAAACCAGCACTCCTGTATTCTACAGAATCCCTGCATGAGGCGAGGAGCCAAGAGACCTGGTTTCTAGTCCTGGCTCCACCCAGGATTCTTTGAATGCCTTAGGCAATTCACATAAACCCTCTGTGACTGTTTGTCCTATAATAAATAAATAAAACTTGCCTTTCTTGCCTCAAGACCACAGATATGAAAGTTCTTTGGGGAGTTTCCAGCAGGTGAAGCATGCTTCTCACTGTGGCAGGGAGGTGCTGGTGGACAATTAAGTTTAGAATAAGGCAGAGGTGGGAACCTGCGGCCTCAAGACCACTAGGCCCCAAGTGCCCTCTAGAACCTCAAGCGCAGGATTTGGCCGCATTTGAGGACCTAGAAGGCCCTAAGTGGCCTCGAGGCCGCAGGTTCCCTATCCCTAGAATAAGACATACGTTTCCAGACAAGACCAGTGTCTTGTTTGGAGGGTGAGATGAGGAAGAGTATATAATTTTTTTCTTTCTTTTTTTTTTTTTTTTTGGTGAGGCAATTGGGGTTAAGTGACTTGCCCAGGGTCACACAGCTAATAAGTATCAAGTGTCTGTTCTGAGGCCATATTTGGACTCAGGTCCTCCTGACTCCAGGCCCAGTGCTTTATCCACTGTGCCACCTAGCTGACCCAAGAGTATATAATTGATAATGTTTTTTTAAAAGAGCAGAAAATATCAAGTCCTATAGAAATGATGTATGAGAAAGTTCATTTATTCAAACAAACATTTATTGAACCCTTTCTAGGTAGAAGAAACTGACTAGAGATAAAAAGTTGAAACAAAATAAGATCAGTGAAACTCAATTTAATTCACACAAAAACTTTTAGTGAGGTAATACTTAATCCCTAGTAGGCCAGGAGCTACTCTTTAGGGATACAAAGAAAAAGATACAATCCCTGCCCTCAGAGAGTTTACACATGAGATTACCTCCTTTGCTTTGCCCAAAGGAAATCAGGCTATGCACGCCCTTTGATCCAGTGGTTCCACTGCTGGGTCTATATCCCAGGGAGACCAAAAAAAAAAAAAAAAAAAGGGAAAAGGACCTACTTGTACAAAGGTGTTTATAGCAGTGGCGAAAGGTTGGAAGTTGGGGGGGGGGGGGGGGCCCACCAATTGGGGGAGGGCTGAACAAGTTGTGAAATATGAATGTAATGGAAAACTATTGTGCTATAAGAAATGAGCAGGCAGATTTCAGAAAAACCTGGAAAGACTTAAATGAACTCATGCAAAGAGAATGAACAGAACCAGGAGAACATGTACACAGTAACAGCAACATTGTGCAATGATCAATTATGAATGACAGCTTTTCTCAGCAATACAGTGATCTTAGACAATTCCGAAGGATTCATGATGAAAAATGCTATCCACTTCCAGAGAAAGAATTGGAGTCTGAATGCAGATCGAAGCGTATTATTTTCACTTTCTTTATTTTTTCATGGGTTTTTTTTTTTTTGTCCTTTGGTCTGTTTCTTCTTTCAAAAGATGACTGATATGAAAATACGTTTTGCATGAATGCACACGTATAGACTATGTCAGATTGCTTATTATCTTAGGAAGGGTGAAGGTCAGGGAGGGAGGGAGAAAATTTGGAACTCAAAAAAAATTGGGTGTTTTTGGAACTAAAAATTTTTAAGAAATGAATGTTGGAAGTTGTTTTTACATGTAATTGGAAAAATTAAATACTATTAAAATTTTTGAAGAGAATACCTCCACTACACAGATAAATAGATACAAAGTAATTTTAAAGAGGGGGAAGTAGAGGACTCAGGGAACTTTGTATAGATAGAAAGTAACAGGAGCTATATTTGAAAGGAAGCTTTCAAATTACAAGACTTCAATGGGTCCTAGAGATAGGAGTTTACAATCAGGTACGGATCTTAACCCAAAGAGTGAGACCAGACTTGAACCCAGGTCTTCCTGGCTTGGTAGCCAGCTATAAAATCTCTAGGATTTTAATAGGTGGAAATGTAGGGAGAAGGAATTCCAGGTAGACTGAATACAGTGAAGGAATACTCAAAGGCCTATTTAAAGAACACTGAGTTGGGGCAGGTAGGTGGCACAGCGGATAGAGCACCAGCCCTGAAGTCGGGAGGATCTGAGTTCAAATCTAATCTCAGACCAAACACTTAACACCTCCTAGCTGTGTGACCCTGGGCAAGTCACTTAACCCCAATTGCCTAAAAATAAAAAGATATAAAATAAAGAACACTGAGTAATCCAGTTTGGCCGAAGGTAGGGAATTCAGAGTAGATAAGCTTCAAAAAGTGCAGTAAGGCTAGGTTGTAGAGAGTTTTAAATACAGGAGTGCAGACTTTGTTCAGTAGACAATGGGGAGCTATGGGAAGCTTTTGAGCAAGGGACTGGCATGAAGGCAGATTTGCCTTAAGAAAATTATTTTTGAATTAATGGTGAGCAGAATGGATTGGAGCCTAGAAGCCGGAGACCACTTGGGAGGCAGTTGCAATAAAGTAGTTGAAAAATAATAAGAGCCTGAATTAGCTTCCTGAGGGTAAGGGCGGTCTTTTCCCTCTTTTTTGTATCCCCAGGCTAAGTGCAACACCTGGCACACAAAAGGCACTTAATAAATGTTTATTGACTGATTTGATTGATTGAATTAATGAATACATTATCGGGACATCAATACGATCCTTGGTGTCAGTACTAATACTTGGCCTTAGTCTCTAAATCCCCTAACTGTGATAGGTGAGCTTTTGACTTACCTTGTCAAGGCCCAAATCTCCACTTCACTTCCTGGCTATCTGACCATGTCCTCAGTGTGGGTATGCTTTTCCACCTTGTGTTTCCCTTTCTAGCACCCCTTTATGTGTTGCCTTCCACCACCACCACCACCCCCATTAAACTGTAGGCTCCTGGAGGGTCCTGACTGTCTTGTTTGTGTTTGTAACTTCAGTGCTTAACACAATGCCCAGAACGTGATTGTGTAGTTGTGGTTGTATGTGGCTTGTCCTTCAGGGAGATGATGACATGACTTGCAGTTGATTTTGATTTGCGTGAGGGAGGGCTGTACAAAGTCACTAGCCTCATTTTCTCCTCCAGAGCCATCTGGGTCCAGTGGCCAGATATGGATCAGGATGACTGGAGATGGCCCAGGATGCAGTGGGAGACCTTGGCCTTTTTAAGCTAAGGTCTTTTCAGGTTCTCACTTGGAGTGAGGCAAGGCCCATTCAATGAATAGGCCTCTTTAAGCAGTGACTCTCCTCTCCTCTCCCCTCCCTTCCCCTCCCCTCCCCTCCCTTCCCCTCCCCTCCCCTCCTGTCTTCTCTTCTCTCCTCTCCTCTCCCATAATAAGAGCTTGATAAATGCTGTATTTTTATATACCTGGGGGGGGGGGGGAAGCTTTAAAAGCCTAGGATCTATTTCTTTCTTTGATTATGGGTCAATAAAAGTGTTACACTAGTATAACACTAACTGGAAAAACAAAACCAGGCTAGATAATTCCTTTA
The DNA here is from genome assembly GCF_900497805.2 of Vombatus ursinus. Lineage (NCBI taxonomy): Eukaryota > Metazoa > Chordata > Mammalia > Diprotodontia > Vombatidae > Vombatus > Vombatus ursinus. Next base: position 21,857,134 of record NW_020954546.1, on the reverse strand, counting down.
TGAGGTTCAAAGAAGTCCCTTTTAGTGAATTAAAACCTGGTCATTAGACAAACTAAAAACTGACCCTGCCCTTCGGGCTTTCTCCAGCTGAGCCTTCCAACAGTTGGGAGTTTGACAGCATGGCCCACCTGGCAACAGAACGACTCATCCAGAAGGAGATACTCCATCCACCATCTGGAGTGTCAGTTTAAGAGAGCTGAAGGCACAGTCAAAGCACTAGAGGTCTACCCCTCAGACAGACACACAGAGAGATAGTCATTAGATGCAGGAAGCAGCTTCAAGAAGCATGACCTCTGGCAGCAAAGAAGAAAGGTGACTGTGGACTCAAGAGATAGTGGGTCCCAGCAATAATTGATCTGCAGAAAGGATCAGACCTTGGGAACCCAGCTGAGTAACATGCATAACAGAGACATTGCATTTGGGGAGAGCTTTGTGGGTACTTCACAAGGAAGAGAAGCCTGTAAGGTCAGGCAGAGCCTGAGTAATGAGAAGCTGTGGTCATATGTGTTTCCTATATATGTGCTTCACTACCATTGCAATGTAAGTTTTTGCCCACTCTTTCCAAAGATGCTGTATGTATCAGTGAGACAGTAAGCCATATGTTTATGGAGGGAATATTTTATAGCTGCTGTTATTATGTCATCTTAGTAAATAAATAAATACCTTTGCTTAGAGCTAATTGTATTTACTAGTTAACATTTAAAGAGAAGCATACCCAGTGGGGGCTCATTAGCTACATAGTTGTTGTTTTTTTAAATTTTTTTTTTTTTTTTTTTTAGGCAATTAGGGTTAAGTGACTTGCCCAGGGTCACACAGCTAGTAAGTGTCAAGTGTTTGGTCTGAGGCCGAATTTGAACTCAGGTCCTCCTGACTTCAGGACCGGTGCTCTATCCACTGCGCCACCTAGCTGCCCCGGAAGAGCTTTATTTATGCTCAATTTAATGTGAGTCTCCCTCAATTTAAAGCCCCTTGAGGGTAAGGATTATTTGATTTTTGTCATTGTACCCTCAGTACCGATCACAGAGCTTGATACATAGTAGACAATTAATTAATGCTTATTTATTGACTGAAACAATCGATACCAGACTTTCCCAATAATGGATCCCATTTATATAGTGGTTTTAAGGTTTTCAAAGTACTATACATATGTCTTCTCTATTTGGTGCTGCCAATTTACTCTATGACCTCTATTTGACAGATGGGGAAACTGGTCATTGAGAAATTAAGTGGCCACAGGGGTCCACAGCTAACAAGTGTCAGAGATGGGATCCCAGCCCTGGGGTTTCCTAACTCCAAGTCCATTGTTCTATCCACTTATGTCATGCCAGGTTTCAATGGCTGACTTTGATGGTCAAGCAGTGCCTGAGTAATGGGAAACTGTGATCATATGTGTTTCCTATATATGTGTCTCACTACCATTGTAATCTAATTGTAATATAATCGAAAGTCTCAATGGCTGACAGTGACATGGTGTTTTTTGCCCATTATCCAAACAACGGGGTGGGAGATGGAATATTGTCTTGGCACTGTGAAGGAAAGTGGAATTGAGTCAGAGAATCTGTATTTGAATCAGATCAAAGGGTACCAGATTTATAGCTGGGGGCAGTTAGGTGGTGAAGTGGACGGAGCACTGACCCTGGAGTCAGGAGGACCTGAGTTCAAATCTGGCCTCAGACACTTACTAGTTCTGTGACCCTGGGCAAGCCACTTAACCCTGATTGCTTCCAAAAAAAAAAAAAAAAAGTCTAAAAAAGAAGAAAGGACTAAGAGGTCATCTAACCTGATCCCCACCTCCCCTCCAAAAATTTGCTGATGAGAAAACAAAGGGTCAGACAACTAAGGTGACTTGCCCAGTGTCAAACAGCATCAGAATCTCATTTGAACTCAAGCCCTGTGATTCTAAATCCAGCATTCTCTACTGCCACACTCTTGTCTCTACTACTTATAGTCATCATTGGGTGTCACTAACCTCCATGGGCCTCAGGTTTCTTATCTCTACAATGTGGCTTTTGGACTAAATCATCTCATTCGTAAGGACCCTTCAGCCTAGCTGTGAGGTATATAATATAGGAATTATTCACTTCCATTTTAGAAAGAGGAAACAAGGCCCGGAGAGATCAAGTGATTTTCTCAGGGTCACACAGCTAATAAGTGGCAAAGCTGGAATTCAAATCCAGTTTCTCTAATTCCAGAAAGCCAACATTCTTTTTAGGACATCACTGGGCTTCCCTGGTCACTGACTGGAGGTGAAGTAGAGGTGGAGAAATAAGAAGAAAGAGAGAGGCAGGGAGGAGAAGAGACAGAGACAGAGAGACAGAGAGAGATGATTCAAAGCTGAATCTAAGATTTTAATCCTAGGTAATTTAGAAGATGGTAGTACTAAGGATGGAAAATAGGAAGGGAAGAACAGATTTTCTGGGTGGCCTGGAATGACTAGTTTGGTTCTGGACCCATTGACTATGTTGGTACCATTAGGGAATCTAAATGGTGGTAGTGATGTATATCCATCTGTGTCTAAATGTGCACTTTTAAAAAAATATCAAGATTCAAAGGAAATCATCTCCAAAGCCCCCATCAGGGGGACCCCATGCTCTGAATTTTATCCAAGCAGTGGAGGATAAGAGGCACTGAGCTAATAAGTTTTTTACCCCTAATCCTCGAGACTGAGGGCACAGATTTACAAGACAGTAGAACCTGAGGTTAGGAGGGTTAGCCTGTAGCTTTAGAAGCTGAACTTTTCCTCTGTTTGAGATTACCTGGCCCAGGTAGAGAATAGAACTTGTACGTTGTAGTGGAGTGGTTAGAGTGCTGGGCCTGGAGTCAGGAAGATTTGAGTTCGAATCCAACCTTAAACACTTAATCTCTATTTGCCTCAGTTTCCTCACCTGTAAAATGGGGATAATAAAAGTACCTCCCTCTCAGGATTGTTGTAAGGATCAAATGATATTTGTAAAGTGCTTGGCACATAGTAGGCACTTAATAAATGCTTGTTCCCTTCCCCCCTTCCCCCACTGTTCTTCCCAATGCCTCCATAGCAGTAAGGATTCAAGCTGCACAATTCACTCTCTGATCCCCCAGTATCACAGCTTAGAGTTCCTGTAGTACTTGCCATCATTGACTGTGGGTTGAACTCCAGTTCAGCAGCTGGAGTGGACAGCTAGATCCCCTAACCCCTACCCCAGCCAGATACCTCTCCAGGGTAAGGGAGGTTGCTAAGCTCTGGGCTCTTCAGCCTAGGTGGCTGCTCTGCCGGAACGGGTGGGGGACCTCACTTTCTCTATCTTCAGTGTGGGGATAATGAGCTTAGCTCTCACGTAACCAGGAGAAAGGTGCTAAGTAAGTATAAAGTAAAAGCATTATCTCAGCTGGGTGTTGGAAGCTTAATTAATTAGCCTACATAAAGCCTCCAGCTCCAGAGGATAAAAGGCTTTGGCTAATTATTGTTATGGTTGTTGGGCCCACTCAGCTGAGAGTTTCCACCGCCCCACCCCCCAACCCAGACACCACACTTCTTCCCTCTCTGCGTCTCCCAGGGGGCTAGACATCTGGTGTAGCTTCTCCTCTTGGGTCCCACACAGCCTTCAAATGCCCTGTTCTATCTCTGTGATCAGCTGGAGAGTGAAAACTATTCTCCATTGTGTTTGGGATAGCCTGCCAAGACTAGGGGGAGTGACTGAGTAGAGGTCTGGAACATTTACGTTAGTCTTAGAGGGGCCACATACCCACCCTTAGTAGTTGGCGAATTCTAAATAGAAACTCTGAATAATGGTAAGGGACCTTAAAGGTCATGTATTCCAAACCTTCCAAGAAACATGAATTCCCTCCATAATATCCATAAAAGCAAGTCATCTGTCTCTGATAGCAGACCTTTTATGACTGGGCACTGGTGCTTTTGACCTCCTGAAGTAGCTTATTCCACTTTTAAATACATCTGACTGTTAGGTATTCAAAACCTAGCTCCCAGGTAGCTTTTACTTAATCCTAGTTTTGCTCTTAGGGAATCAATAATAATAAATCTAACCCTTCTTCGATATGCCATTTATTTATTCATCCCTTCAAGTTAGCAACCAACCGTTACCCTTCCAAGAGGTGCTCTAATCTATTGACATTAAACCTTGCTTTGGGGCTGCAGCTTTTATTGAATGCAAATATTTAGCTTGGAGAGGATAAATCTGTGATCAGTCCAGCACTCTGTGCTACATATCACCTTAGTCACTCTCACATCCTGTCTCCTCTCCTTACAATGACATAGTCTATTAAATGCCAATGTTTGATGTGAGGGTACATCCACCAATACAGAAGACAGTGCTGTTGATAAGAAAGTCACGAGATGCACAAGTCTTCAGTAGTAAGTAACCATTGCTATTGCTGTTTCTGACTTCATTCCTCCCAAGGACTCCCTGCCATGTCTGGTAGTCTGTGCCTACTCTAGCATTAAAATCACGCAGAATTAGAAGCTTGTCCTCTTTTGGCACATTGATGATAAGGGTCTTGGTAAAATTTTTCTTTGATCTTAACAGGGTTCATCATGGTTCATCATAGGCACTGATGATGGTGGCATGGCATTTTCTTTTGTGCACAATATGAACAGAGAAGTAAACACAGTATACATACATACATATATACATATATACGTGTATATGAATGTGTATGTGTTTGTATGTATATGTGTGTATAGATATAGAAGGCTTGACAATAATCACAACTTCCCCAGGTCTTCTCCAGACTAAATCACTGCAGTCCCTTTCACAGTAACTAGTATATCACAGTTTCAAGGTCCCTTACCATCCTGATTGCCCTCCCCTGGACTTGTTCCAGTCTGTCAATATCCTTTCTAAAATGTAGTCCTCAGAATTGTACGTGATTGTCCAGGGCAGAGCATAAGGAGCCAATCACTGTGGACATGTAAGTCATTCTCAATGAAACCCAAGAGAGAATTCACTTTTTTGGCAGCCATATTCACATCATTGATTGACACAGCGTTTTTCACACACCTGGGCCCCCAAGTCTCTCTCCTCTTCCTGTACACTTGGCATTCATCCAAATGCAGGACTTTACAATTCTCCCCATTTAATTTCACAGTCAGCTATTCAGCTCATCATTCCAGCATGTTGAGATCACTTTAGTTCCAGATTTTGTCATCTGATGTGTTAACTTGTTTTCTCAGATTCCTGTCATCGGGAAATTTGATTAACAAGCCATCTATGTCTTCATCGAAGTTGTTCAAAATGTCAAACCAAACAGGGCCAAGGACTCTCTATAACACCCTGCTACAGGTATTATCTGGCTGAGCAGGGCTGAGAATCTCAGAAGTCAATGCCTTCCCCACTTTTTTCCCCACTCCATTTCCTTTGTTATTATTTTAATAAAAATAGTTAATACTTACGGAGGACCTTAGTTTACAAAGCACTTTCTTCACTCTGTGAGATAGGGAAAATCTAGTATTATTCCATTTTTTACCCATGAGCAAACTGAGGTTCGGAATCTTACTATCCTGTGACTAGTCTGTAACCAAACCATGACTTGAACCCAGGTCTTCTGATGGCAAATCCAGTATTCTTCCCATGGGACCACGTTGCCTCTTTCTCACCCTTTCCTTTCTTTTCCCTCTTTTCTCCTTATAATCTGTCCAAATAATTCTCAAACTTTTTGGTTTCAGTATCCCCTTACACTCTTAAAAATTATCAATGACCATCCAGAACAGTTTTTGTTTATATGTGTTATATCTATTGATATTTACCACATTAGAAGTAAAAACACCTTAATATTATTACAAAAATAGTTTTGACTTAAAGGACCCCCTAAAAGACCCTTAGGGATCCCCAAGGGTCCTTAGATGAAGCTTTGAGAACCACTGCTTTATTTTCTTCCCATATTGAAAATGGTACCCCAGGGTTATTGCAGGGCATCTTACTGGAATGGATAAATCACTTCTTCCCTCCCCCAGGCATTTGAGGAAAGGATGGGAGACTGGAAGAGGAAAAAACATCCCATCTAGCACTCCTTGGCATACTGCAAGTTTTAGCTCCACCGGCCCTGAATCAGCCAGTTATTGATTCATTAGGTAGGGATAGCTGCAACTTAAGATGCTATGTACTGGGTAACTGAACAACCTAATTAGTCGTGGCGAGTATAGTACAAAAGACATAGACTAACAGTAGGGGGATCCAGATTCTGATGTGGCTTGGTAGGTAGAATGTTGGCCTTGGAATAAGAAAGACCTAGGATCAAGATCCACTTCTGCCAGTTATTAGAGATGTGACTCTTGGCAAATTACTTGCTTTCTTCGAGACTCGGTTTCCTCCTCTGTAAAATAGGCATTATAACAATACTAACAATACCAACTCACAGGTCAGTTGTGAAAATCAAATGAAATAATGCACATAAAGTGCTTGGTAAGCTCTACCAGGGGTGGGGAACCTGTGGCCTTGAGGCCACATGTGGCCCTCTAGGTCCTCAAGTGTGGCCCTTTGACTGAATCCAAACTTCACAGAACACATGTTTTTATTAAAGGGTTGCACTGGTCGGTTCTCCACCCCTGGGAATCAACAAAACAATAAATTAAGTCCTGATTTATAGCTTTTGATGATTTTCAAGGTATAAATGCTCCCACTGAAAATTTAACCATCAGCTCTCCAGAGCTGGCTCTAGCACACCTCTGGTTAGAATCATAGATTTAGAGCTGAAATCAATTTTAGAAGCTATGAAGTCTGTCCCATTTATTTTACAGATAAAGAAACTGAGGCTGAAAAAAAGGTTAAGTGATTTTTAAGCCATGATTATGCAGCTAACAAGTGTGTTAGAGGTGAAGATTTGAACACAGGTTTTCCCAAGTCAAACCATTATAACATGATTTCTCACTATCCACTATGCCAGAACTCCTAGGCTTTTTCATATTGAAAGGAAAATTCATAGAATCACAGTGTAGGAAGTGATCTCAGGGCCCATCTTGGCCAACTCATACCTGACCAAGAATCCTTTCTATAATATTACTGATAAGTGGGCACCAAATCACCCCTAGTGGCAGCTACCCCACTCCCTTCTCAGGCAGCCCATTCCATTTTTGAATCACTTCTATCTTTGAACATTTTGCCTTTCATCAAGCTTAAGATCTGCCTCTTTGAGAAATCCCCATTTCCTAGTTCTGCTCTCTAGGAGTCCAAAAGAACAGGTCTAATTCCATTATCTATGAAGTCTCCCAAAGCCCAGAACACTCCCCTCCTCCCAGTTCCATCTCAAAATATTCATAGCAGCCTCTGTGTGTGTGTGTGTGTGGTAGCAAAGACTGGAAACAAACTGGATGACCATTGATTGGAGAACAGTGAAAACAAAAAATTGTAGTACAGGAATGTAGTAGAATATCATTGTGCAGTAAGAAATGCAGAATGACAAGCCCAGTAGCCAAAAAATAATTTTAAGGAAATACTACGAAATGATAATGAGCATCAAGCTTGGTCCTAGACAAGAGTTCACCAGGAGAAGCTGCCTTCTTCTCTTCTTTGCAGAGCTGGTGAGTGTTGTGTCAGATTCTCCTGATGCATGGGTTAGTTTTATTGAACTATTCCCCCTTCTTTTAAAAATTCTTTATAATAAGGAAGACCTTGTGGGAAAAGGATGGGAACATTAGGAAATGTGAGTGATGTAAAAACGAAAACATTAATAAAAATGTATTTTTAAAAAAAGAAGTCCAAGGCTATATAAATACAACAAATATGCTTGGCCCCTGAGAACACATAAATAAGAAAATACCGATCTTTTTGTTAGGAGAGGCAGGAGACTCTGACTGTGGAATGTTGCCTGTGCTATCAGGCACTGCCAATATGTTAATTTCGTTGAAATATTTTAAATATCTGGGTGACGAGGGACAGCTGGTGAAGATGGACAAGGGCCACAGCAGATAGCTTCCTTTGTCATCTCTGACTCCTCAAATGAGTTCTGCTGGCTCCATCCAAGTGCGTCTATCTCTTGCGTACTCGCATTCCGCAGTTCTCTCCTCTGGGTAAACTGACTCAGAACAGCGGGTTAAGTCTCTCAGCCACTCATCCCACCAATAAGCCTCCCCAACCTACAGGCCAAGGTGGAGAGAAGACACTGCTCACGTTTTTCCTTTCCTTGTGTTTTTATTAAGAATAAGGCATACCACAGTCACGCTTACAGCACAGGGCTCTAATTCTGTGGGTGGGTGGGTGATCTGAGAAGAATATACTTTGAAAAGCACTGGATTTTAAAAGTCCAGCACCTCCCTGCCCTGTGTTCCTGGGCTCTGTCCCCAGCAGCTTCCTGCCCAAGGGGAAATCCAAGCCCACTCTGACCCACACCACCTATGCCACACAATGGCTTCCCACTTTCACTAGATGGGCCGTCCCAGGGGGAGATAGGGACTTATTGCCACAATCCTCTCCCCCTCTAGCCCTACGCTAGGTGAACTGTATCTTTAGATGGTGGGGGCTCTTCTGAACCTGGTATGTTTCCCAAGGAGGGAGGGAGTTTCTGTCTCTATTGATCCCTGTTCAGAAAGAGGAGTCTGTAGGTAGAAGAAGGAAGAGGGCAGAGTTCACGTTTCTAGCCTGAAAAAAAATCAGACTGGGGGGGTGCTGCCCAGGCCTGAGGACGGGATGCGATGGGGTGGGATGGGAGACACCTTAGCATAATATTGGAAATGAGAGTCCTTTCCTCCTGGATAGATGGCCCAACCCACTCCCCAGATCTCCTAGCTTACTCAGGGGAATGACACAGTTGGACTCCCCTCCTCTTCAATCTGGTACTAAAGATACTTTCTGTGGGGATCAAGGCAACTTAGGTGCGCCATCATGGCTAGGTAGAATAGGGAAGGTTTTACAATGGGCATTCCCTCCCACTGGGGAGACATGAGGGCACAGTGGCCTTGGCCAACATGCCTGCCCACACCCCATCTGACACCTTGGCCTAATGTAGGATTTAATTAATTAGTTCTCCCCATGGGACAGGAGAGACAGGTCAAAGTGCGATTTGTAGTTTATAATAAAATAGCAGCAGCATTTCAAAAGCAGAGAGGGAAGGCAGAAGAAAGGCAGGTAGCCCTAGGGCTGCAGCTCCCCTAATTTTTAACTTTCCTTGACGCACCACCCCCCACTCCCAAGTCAAGAAGAGATCTCTCTCATTGGAGCCTTTAGTGGGACGGCACTATTCAGATCCCCACCTTGCCAGCTTCATACAGCTCTGGCTTGTGCTATACCCATGCCTGAGAGGAGGGGAAGGCACCTGTAAACAGGCCAGATTGCAGGCCTCAAACCTTCCAACCTCAGGGGGCAGAGTAAAGGAAGCCTGTCTCTGACCATTCCTACCTTACCCCCATCATCACCAGAGAGGTAGAGGGTAGGGCTAGGGAGGAGGGCCTGCAGGAGAGAGTTGGGGGTAAGGGCACAAGATGGGGGTCAGGATTTAGTAGACTGGGATGGGGATAAGGAGGAGGTCTACCTTTTTCACCCTATTACCTGTCCTATCAGGCCCTGTTCCTGTACAGCAGAAAAGAGCATTTGCTTTGTAGTTAGAAGGCCTGGGTTCAAATCTTATCTCTAAAATGAACAACCTGTGTGATACTGGGTAAGTCACACAAAATCCACAGGACTTGTTTCCTCCTCTGTAAAATGAGGGAGTTGGGCTAGCTGACAATCGAGGTGCCTCCCACCTCTAAGTCTCTGATTGTATGATCCCTCCCCCATGTTCCAGCTGTTCCCTTAAGAGTGTCTCTGGAGGTAGAGTTTCTGGATGGTTATCCATTTGGCATCCCTCCCCCAGGAGTGGCAGGATCTTCAATTTGAGTGGTCAGTTAGTTAATTAGCATTTATTAAGTGCCTACTATGTGCCAGACACTACTAAGCGCTGGTGGTAGTGGCAGCGTGTCAGTGTGGAGACTGAGTTCCTTTCCTTTCCCCGTTATCTCCTGCTTCCTCCCGCCTCAGCTGAGTGTACAATGACCTTCCCCCTGCTTCCCAGCACCCACAGCCTTTCATCTGGGGATCTCTAAGCACCCTGCAAATGATTGTTATTATCTTCATTTGCCAGGAGGGGGAGAGCATGTGGAAGAGGCAGGTTTGGAAGCCTGGGAAGGGTCACCTGGGGAGAGGCTGGCCAGGCTAGGTGGTGACTTCTCTGTGGGCGAAGCCTCTCTGGAAAGTGCCTGGTGCCCTGGGGATGAGGAGCCAAGTCAGGGAGAGGGAGAGAAGGACTACTAAAACAGGGCTGAGGGAGCCATGGCTTTTATTAGGTGATAGGGAAAGTCCCCTCCCCACTATTGCAGAAGAAAATAAACTACTGAAGTCACTCCCTGCTCCCCAGGTGTGTAGTCCTGGGAGATGAAGGACAGCTTGTTGGTGCCAAAGGAGAAACTGCATTTTCCCTTCCCTCACCTGTCTCGGGTCCCACCTAAGGGGGACAGAGAGTGACACAAAAACTCAGGAACAGAGGGAGGCTGAGGCCCAGAGAGCGTGTGGGATAGGGAGCATGAAAGTCAGACTCAGGTGAAAGAAAACTGAGACTCTAGAACCTGGAGAAGACAGAGGGGGGAAGGGAAAGGGACTGTACTTAATCAGCCTGTGAAGTCTGCAAGCCTCGGGGCTTTAACAGTTTCACTATCAAAGCTGGGGGAAGGGGAGCAAACACTTTGCCCCAGGGAAAGGAGCTGTCAAGGTCAACAGGCCACCTCTTGTCCAACCCCAACCGCAGTGAAGTGTTTTACCAGGGTCTGTAGGGAGTTGGGGGTATCTTAGTTAGACTCCTAAAGGGACTGTGTCATACCAGGATAATTGCATGTTGACAACTGTCTACATTTGCTCTGGGCTTGTGCGTGAGCACGGAGAGTGGGCGTTTGCTTGCCCAGGACTGCTATTTGTCATCACTTCCCAGGAAGGAGCAGCTCAGTTCTCTCAAGAGAACCTTTCTGAAGACTGATCAGCAGTGACCAGGCCTTACCCGCCCCCCCCCCCACATCCCAACACCCCCCCCCCTTTTGGATGAAGGAAGGAAACCTTTTTCAAAACTTCCTTTTTGGGGGAAGTGGGTATGAATATGGCACCCCCCTGGTTTCCCCCTTCTTGAACAAGGGTCCTCTGTCCATCCCTTAGCCTAAGGAGGTTTTTCAGACACTTGTCCTGTGCCCTTTTCAGACCTTTCCTCTCTTGAACCAGAGACTCCCCACTCCCACCACTCCCTGCCTTGACCATGGCCCACCTCCCAACTTCTCCAGCACTGGAGTGGGTTCTCTAAGGTGGATGGGAGTAAGGTCCTGAGCTCATGTGTCCCTTTCCTCTCCCATGAGGGGAAGAAGGCTGAGAAATCAAAATTATTTGGAAAACAGAATCTGGGCTGAGACCTGTTGAGTGAGCCAGGGACTATGGATGTGTGATGAAGGTCCCCCTCTTACCCCCCCACTTCCTCCAAACATCATCTTTTCCAACTCTCTGGAAGACTGTCCACAGGCACTTAGGGCTCAATGCAGGACCTACTAGGGGGCTGGGCTCTTCCTGATTGGATTCCCAGGGGTTAGGGATGATCCCCTTTGTTTGGAAGCAGGAAAGAGGAACCCAGAAAAGTGGCCTTCCCCTACAATTCTGTCATCTTCTTCCCAAGGATTTGGTAAGAGATTCAATTATTGTCCCTCTTGGTTCTGGGGTGACATAGTTGGAGATATGTCCAGACTGGCATGGCCTGCAGCCAGAGAACCAAAAATGGGCAGACCCATTCCATGGCTGAGCAGCATAGGCTAGGTTTCCACTGTGCACATTGATGTGTTCCTACCCCCACACTCCCCACCTCCCATGTCCAGTCAGGCACCAAGTGTCCAGGGGAGGAGCCCGTGTATTTCTCTCCCCCCACTGCCTAGGACTGGCCTATGGCTGCGCTTGGCCCTCTCTGTTCCTGGATTCCAATTTCTCCTTGTTTCTAGGAGTGGGGCAAGATAAGCCCCAGGCAGAGGCTGCGGTTGGAAGCTGAGGCTGTGCGCACTGAGGAGTATCTCTCTTTCCATCCTTTACTCCCTCCCTCCCCCCATTCCTACCTAAGCAAAATGGACATCAGGCAATCTAGCATCCCCATGGGGGAAGGTGTCTCCTGGATGTTTAAAGTTGGAAACTGTGGCGCAGAGGTGTTGTAATACAACTATGAGGACCCCTTCCCCCAGCCCCACACCTACATTAATGACTCTTTCCCGGCAGCCAGCCCCTCCCTTCAGGCACAGCCAGCTAATTGGGATGCAGCAGAATGAGTACCAATGAACAAGGTCCCAGAAAAACTCACAGAGTTACCTGCCCAGTTCCCATTCCCAGCCCCTCCTACAGCAATCTGGGAACAGAACTTCTCCACCTGGCCCCAGGGAGAGTCCGGAGCAGCAACAGCAGAAGCTGCAGAAAAGGGTGCCCTTCCCTCCCCTCAGCCCTACCTCACCCACTCATCCTTTGGCGTAACAAGCTCAGAACAAGTAGCAAAAACGCCAACTATGTGGATTCTTCTCCTTGGATCCCCTGAGGGATGTCAAGCTTGGGGTGGGGGGGGAAAGAGGGGGTGGGGGGGTAAAGTGTTCCGTGCTTGCTTGCAAAGCTGATGCAAAAGGGGGTATACTCACGTTCCCTGGGGAAGCCTCCGCCCCGCCCCCGCCCCTCCTCCTGCCAGACAGCAGGACTGGTTACGGAGAAGTCGGCTCTGCGGAAGGGGCGTGGGAGCCATGCAGGGCGGAGAGGGCGCAGGAGAGGGCGGCTCCAAGGTCTTAGGGAGAACCAGAGGCAGCAGGATTTGCCCTCTTTTCTCTGGCCACCAGCCTTCTCCCTCCCTCTAAAGTCCTAGAAAACCCTTCCTTTCTCCTTTCCCTCCCCCGTCCCCCAAGATTGTCAACTTACTCCCTGCGACCTTCTCCCTCCAACCCTCTCACTGGGAAGGGGGATGTGTAAGATAATATAGATAAATAATCTCCTTTTTACAAAAATGTGCAACTACTCTCCCCATGGTTCCCCTCCCCTTCTTTCAAGGAGGGACCTGGTTGTTTCCTTCCCAAAGGGCAAAGGGGTATCTTTGTGAGCGGTGGGGGTGAGTGGCCAAGCTTCAGAGAAGTCTGTTAATATAAATGATGGGTGGGGTGGAGGAAAGCTGGTCCCTCCATCATCTCCCCCCTACTCAGGTAGAGGGCCCCCCATTTCCAGCCTCTACTTGGCCCAGACTCTTCTCTGACTTCCCCGGACCCGAGCAGGGCGCCCGAAGCGCTTCCCGTGTGCCCGTTCTCCCTGGACAGTCCCGTTCCAGGGCTCTAGTTTTCGGCCTACAGGGTGACGTGAGCTCCGCCAAGGCCCCTCTGTCCGCCCCGGGGTGGAAGGGTCCCGTCCCATCTCGCTCTACCCCTGCCCCCCGGCTCCTCCCTACTCTAGGTCGACCGTGCTGTCTGGGCTGGGGGCGGCCGGCCGCCTCCCGGGCGGACTCTTGCAGGATCGGGCCTGGGCGGGGACAGCGGCGGCCGCAGCGGCATCTGGGGGCTCCCGGGGCGGAGGCTTGCGGGGGCTGGCGCAGGTTGGGGGAGCGTTGTCCCGGGTCTTGGGCCGCGGAGGTCTGCGGGCGTTGAGGAAGAGGGCGGGGTCGGGCATGGGCTCAGGCTCGGCCTCGTCCAGCCTGCAGCCCAGCTCCCAGGCAGCCCAGTCCCTGGCGCTGCCCAGGGCGCACGGCTCGGGGAGCAGCGACAAAGGCGGGCGCGGTGGGCGGCGGGCGCGGGGTCCGCGTTTCCTGGACCTCCCGTCGGCAGGCGGCGGGGCGCGGTCCCGGCCTCCTCCCGCGGGGGCGGCGGCCGCTGCACCGGCAGAGGCTGCAGCGCCCTCGACGGCAGCCGGGCCGGAGCCTGGGGCCGCACGGGGCGCCCCGTGCAGCTTCTGCCGGGCAGCGTGCAGCTGAAAGGCCAGGTAGGCGGCCGCCTCGCTCTGCTTCTGCAGCTCGGTGCCCAGCACGGTGGCGCGGTGACTGCGGCGTCGCAGCTCCTCCAGGAAGCGGCGTTCCTTGCTGCGCAGGCTAGAGCGCAGCGCCCACACGAGCGCGTCGCGCTGCCGCAGCTCCCGCCGCAGCTCGCCGTTGCCTCGCTCCCGCGCCGCCAGCTGCTCCTCCAGCGCCCGGCACTTGGCCTCCAGCTGCCGCGACGCCTCCTCTGCGGGGACGGGACGGGGAGGGAGAGCTGAAGCGGCGCCCTCCGGGTTACTTACCGACCCGGGGCCCCGGGCTTCCCCACGCACCCCTCCTTTCCGTCAGCTCCCCCACCTCCAGCATTGCTGCATTCTATCGGCTGTTCCTTGCATCATCCATCCAGCCATCCCCCCATCCGCCCATTCTTCCGTTCATTCATCCATCCCTCCAGTCTTCCGTTCATTCATCCACCCAGCCATCCCTCCATTCTTCCTTTCATCTACCCATGCAACATGCATTTAGTAAGCTTGTTGCTTAAAATATTTATTAAGCTGAGAGCAATGGTACAGTTGAATGAGCACTGGCCCTGGAGTCAGAGGCCCTGAGCTTAAAGTCTGTCTCTCTTCCTAGCTGCGTGACTTTGGGCAAGTAATTTTTTCTTCTTCCTCAGTTTCCTCGTCTGTAAAATGGGGGTAAAGATAGCACTCGCTTCCCAGGGTTGTTATAAGGATGAGATAATATACGTAAAGCGCTGTGCAAATCTTAAAGCGCTATGTAAATGCTAGCAGCTGCTACTACAACCGCTACCACTACCACTACCACTACCACTACCACTACCACTACCACTACCACTACCACTACTGCTGACACGTCGTGGGGAAGTCACGTCCCCTCCTTGGACCTTACTTTTCTCATCTATCAGTAAAACAGTTGGGTTGGATAGTCTCGGAGGTGTCCTCTTGCTCTCGATTTGTGATCATTTGAGATTTCTGAACTTGTTTTTGAAAATATTTTGATAACTATTTCAATATAATTGGTTTCCTTTGTAATAATATGTATTTTATCTTGAGCATTTCAAAACATGATTCTGAGAAGGGGTTCATGGGTTTCAACAGTCGGCTGCCAAAGGGGTCCAGGACACACAAAAAAAGATGGAGACACCCCTTTCTATAGAGTTAACTTAATAGCTGTGTGACCTATGCAGTCCAGCCCCAGTTTCCTCATCTGTAAAATAGGAAGGGTGGGCTTCATGTCCTCTGACTTCCCTTCCAGCCCCAGATCTGTGAAGCTCCCACTATAAGGAAGGGCTGAAGCCCCAGAAAGCAGAGCAAAATCTGGATTTTTCTACAGGATCTTGACTTATCCTTGGGAGTCACCTCCGTTCCCTGTTTTGTAAAGTGAGGTGGATAAAGTGGATGGGTCTTAAGGGCTCTTCCAGTTTGCAGCCTGTGATCCTATGTGACACTTGCTGTCCTAGGAGTTTCAATAAACATTTGAGAAAGCAGCCCTGTCTAGTGAAAAGGACAAAGTCTTTGGAGTCTGGGTTCAAATCTTACCCATCTGGGATACTTACTACTTGCCCTGGGAAAGCCCCTCTAGGTTTGTCATCCTCATAAGTGTCTACTAATAACAATTAGCATCAACACTGTGAAATAGGAGATGAAGTGCTGGGCTTCAACTTTAAACCCTGACTTTTGACCCTGTAGGATTGACAGCAAATGACTTCATCTCTCCATGTGCCTCAGGCAGCTCCCAAGGCTTTAGCAGATCAATAAATTATAGCCTGGTTGCACATTTAGGATGGAGGGAGTTCCCATGCCAACAAATCTCATCATCCTCAGGCTCTGACCACTCACATCTAGCAGCTTTAAGGTGTTCAAAACCCAGCCCTCACAACAATCCTGTAAAGAAGGAGTTCTATGATCTAAGTCCTACGATCCACCCTCACAGAATCAACCAACAAGCATTTATTACGTGTTTACTGTGTGCCAGGAACTGGGCTAAGTGAAAAGACAAAAGTGAAACAGTGCCTGCCCTCAAAGAGCTTACATTCTATTTTGGGAGACAACCTATACACAAGTATGTATGAAGTAAAGGCAATGCAGGGTTGGTGGAGGGGGTGAGGGGTGGGAGGCACCAGCATCTGGGGGAACTAGGAAAGGCCTCATGTAGGTGACACTTGAGCTAAGCTTTCACTGGTACTAGGGAGTAGAAAGACAGAGGTGAGAAAGGGTTGCTTTTCAGTTGCAAGGGACAGTGTGTGCAAAGCCACAGAGATGTGTTGTGTGTGAGGAGTAGCAAAGAGGCTGGCTTAGCTGAGTCCACAGGGTGCATGACTCTGGGGACTGATATGTATGCAACAAGCCTGGAAGAGAAGGGGGGAGTCAGGTTGGGAAAGGCTATGAATACCAAACAGCAGAGTCTGGCTCTTAGGCGTAGCGCTGGAAGGCACCTGGGCAGCTAATCCCAACCCTCCCATTTTATAGATGAGGAAACTGGGACCCAGAGAGCCTGTGCTTGCCAGAGGTCACAAGGCAGGACAATAGCAGAGATGACACTCAAGCCCAAGTTCTTGGGGCAGCCTGGTACGTTGGAGAGAGCAGTGGGTTTGGAGTCAGAGGGCCTGGGTTCGAATTTCTCTTTTCCTTAGAACCTGTGTCACTTAAGTCACGTAAACTTCTGGGCCTCACTTTCTTTCTTTGTAAAATGAAGGAGTTGGACTAGATGTCCCCCAAGGTCCTTTTAACTCTAGAGCCATGATTCTGCTTACTATCTGCACAACCTTGGGCAAGTAGCTTATCTTCCCTTAGCCTCGGCTTCCTAAGGTGTCAAATAAGGGGGCTGAACTAGATGGCACTGAAGGTATCTTCCTGTATTAGACCTAGGAGCCTGTGATTCCCTCCCTCCCTTCCTTCTTTCCTTCCTTCTCTTTCTTTATCTCTTTCTTCCCTCCTTCCCTGTCTTCTCTTAGATCTAGAAGTCTGTGATTCTCTTCCTTCTTTCCTTCTCTTCTCCTTCCCTCCCTTCTTTCCTTCCTTCTTTCTTTCTTTATCTTTCTTTCTTCCCTCCTTCCCTGTCTTCTCTTAGATCTAGAAGTCTGTGATTCTCTTCCTTCTTTCCCTCCCTCCTCCCTCCCTTCCTTCCTTCCTTGATGCCTTCCTGTCTTCCTTCCTTCCCTACCTCCCTCCTTTTCCTGAGGAATTATTTGATTTTCCAGTGGAAAATACACTGGGTATTGTAAGAATTATTTCTTACCTAGCAGCTAGATCAGTACTTGATCCGATACTTCATCTGGCTGCTCTTTCCCAGCCCTCTATACCCAAAGAGAATGGCTTTTCAGAATTCCTGGGGCTGAGCTTTTCAGAATTTAGCCAGGCTGGTCCTCACACAACATGCCTTCTATTCCCAGGCCTGTCCTTTAAGTCTTTCCGAGATGGTGAGACCTGCTTAAGCTTTTGTTCAGCTGTCATAGCCTTGAGAACCCAGAATCACTCTAGACCACTGCATCACTGACACTGAAGTGAAAGACACCTTTGAGATCATTGGATCCAATTCTGTTTTTACAGAGGAGGAAACTGAGACCCAGAAAGGGGAAGGTAAATGGAAGAGCTTTGCTTTAAATCTATGTCCTCTGGTTCCAAATCTTTTTGCTGCATCAAGGTGCCACAATTAGGTTAATGATAATAACAGTAATAGCTAAACATTTATATAACCACTTTAAGGTTTGCAAAGTGCTTTACAGATGTTATTTAATTAAATGTACCCTACTAATTCAATCCAATTCAATAAACATTTATTGAATGCATATTGTACGCAAGGAACTGAGTCAGGTATTAGGGATACAAAGACACTAAAAAAGTAGAAGTGTCTCTGACCGCAAGGAGCTTACATCCTATTATTTTATTTTATTTTTTCCCTTTTTGGTGAAGCAATCGGGGTTAAGTGACTTGCCCAAGGTCACACAGCTAGTACGTGTCAAGTGTCTGAGGTTGGATTTGAACTCAGGTCCTCCTGACTCCAAGGCCAGAGCTCTACCTACTTCGCCATCTAGCTGCCTCAAATTAAATTTTTTTTAAAGGCAATTGGGATTAAGTGACTTGCCCAGGGTCACACAGCTAGTAAGTGTCAAGTGTTTGGTCTGAGGCTGGATTTGAACTTTTGTCCTCCTGACTCCAACGCCAGAGCTCTATCCACTGCACCACCTAGCTACCCCCTTACATTCTATTATTAAATGATCCCTAGCCCTGGAATATCCTCCCTCCCTCTCTTCACCTGTTCAATTCCCCTCTATCCTTTAAAGCCTAACTCAATTGCTACCTCTTCCAGGAAGCATTCCTAGATTATCCCACCCACCTCTTCCCTTAGACTTCACACTGCACTTTTTTTTACACTTCTCTAATGCACTTAGTATATATGATTGTATACTATAATTATGAGTGAAACTGTTCTATCCCCAACTACAGTGTAAGGTCTGTGTTCTAACTTTGTATATCCTTCAGAACCCAGCACATTCCTCCCTCCCCTCCCCTCCCCTTCTCCTTCTCCTGACTATGGTGAGAGAATGGATAACTTTGTTCTCCTTAAGGAAATTTATAGATGTCTATTTTTATTGTAACAGCAACAATAATAAATAGATCATTAATTTCTTTAAAGCAACAGAACACCAGGCAGTCCCTTCCCACTTCCCAGAGCATCTTCCTAGCTCTGCTCCTAATTTGAGGAAACAGTGTGGTACAGTATAAAGAGGGCTCTCTTAATACTGTCAAAAGATTTGCGTTTGAATCCTGACTCTTCTTATAGCCCACGTGACCTTGGCCAAGTCATTTCCCTGTCTCAGTTTTCTCCTTTGTGACATGAGAGGATTGGATTAGATGGAGTCTCAGGTCCCTTCTCCATGGGATCTTTCCAGGCCATTATACTCTTAAGTCTCAACCTCCTTCCACTTGGTATCTCCCAGCCACCTACTTTTCTCTCTCCAATTCTCTCTCTCTCTCTTCCCTTCCCCCAGGACAATATTTATCTACACTTCCACATTCCCCTTGGTGGGGGATAAGGCTACCCTTATGAGTAAGGCTACCCTTCCAGTAATCCCTGTGATTAGCAGAAAGAGCACTGACTTTGGAGTCTGGGAGACATGGAATTCAAGTCCCAGCTCTGATACCTAAGCAAGTCACCTAATCTCTCTCTCAGTCTCAGGATTTGAAAAGGCTGGTCTTCCTGACTTCAGGTTCCACCTCTCTATCCACTACACCACGTCAGCTGCCACTGAGTCAGAATTTTAAGCCAGTCCCCCTGTCAGAGGCAAGGAAGACTTTCCACTGTTCCAGGAAAATAGCCTACTGATTATTCTGACTTCATGCCTCAGGCACTAGCTTCACATTTCTGGGCGAGTCACTTAACCTCCTTCTCAGCTACAGTTTCCTTATCTGTAAAGTGCAGATAATGGACCTCAGTGGACGACTGTGAGATAGCCCGTAAAAGTGCTTTGCAAACCTTAAAGCTGCTCTATAAATTCTGGCTATTATTAACAATGCAACACTTTGTTTTTCAAAAACAACCCTAAGAAATAGGTATTGCAAGTATCACCAGCTCCTGGTGGGAAACTTTTTTGATTCCCGTGGTGGGGGTGGGGGTGGATGGGATTCGAGCTGGAGCTAGGTCTGGTAGACCACGGAAGGGAGGGACTGGCAGATCATTAGGGAGCTGTGGTGGTTGTAGTGGAAGCATTCTGCTTACTACCTGGGTGACCTTGGGCAAGTCACTAACGTTCCTGGGTCTCAGTTTCCCAATTTTAAAATGAGGGAATTGCTATGGGAAGAGACACAGAAAAGTACAAAGTGTTCTTGGGGAAATGGATGTTATTCTTTTTGACCAGAACACACCTGCCTCCATATACTCGAAATCTGTGATAATGAGGCCAACTCTAGAACCGGTTACTGGGTCCAGAAAAACATAGAAAGAGGGGACTGACTACTCCCCTACTGCTTTCTTTCCCTTCTCGTCTCTGACTCCTTGACCTAAGGATCAGCCTCAAGGCAGCCAGGAATGGTTTTTAATTGGTCATTATGGGCCAGGCTGACCGGCCTTATCCTGATTGACAGTTTAGATAGCCAGTGATAGGGGACAAAGGAACGTACCCTCCTTCGATTCATTGTCAATCAATCCATCATCACAGCTAACATTTGCATAGCACCTACTATGTGTCAGGCCCTGTACTTAGCTTTACAAAGATTATCTCATTTGATCCTTACAACAACCCTGGGCTGTAGGTGCTATTATTATCTTCACTTTCCAGATGAGGTTACTGAGTCTTTTCCATTGTGTCCTATTCTCTGTGATCCTGTTTGGGGTTTTCTTGGCAAAGACACTGGAGTGGTTGGCCATTTCCTTCTCCAGCTCATTTTACAGATGAGGAAACTGAGGCAAACAGGATTAAGTGACTAGCCCAGGGTCACACAACTAGTAAGTGTCTTAGGCCGGATTGGAACTTCCTGACTCCAGGCCCAGTGCTCTATCCACTGTGCCACCTAGCTGCCCCTAGGTGCTATTAATACCCCCATTTTACAGGTTAAGCCATTTGCCCAGGGTCACAAAGCCAGTAAGTGTCTGAGTTCAAGTCTCCCTGATTCCAGGCCTGGAGCTCTGTCCACTACAGATTGATTTCCCCACCTGGCCCCATTAACTGTAGACTTAATTGGTTGTTCCCTGGAACAAAGGACAGGTGTCTCCCTGCTCTGGCCTGTATGTTCCCCTGATAGGGGATCTGGGGGTGTCTCTAGAGGGTGACAGAATGTGAGGTGATGCCACACACGCCCCTGCTCTGACAGGTGTGCTGTTGCCTTGGCTTGCCAGGGCCCAGATCTTCAAGCCACTTCCAAAAGGTCATTTCAACATTCTGTTGTTCTCACCTACCTTGGACTCCGCCTTTGGAACCCCTGGCTCTGAGAGGTGAGTTTTCATGGGCCCAAACATCCACGGTGCTTCCCCAGGATCTCTCCAAGTGCAGCCCCCCCCCCTTTCCAGCACCTTTGTGTGTGGTCTTTTATTAGAGTGTTAGTTATTAGAGATCGGTGACTTATTGGCTTGTATTTTGTGTTTAGCACAGTGCTTGGCACATGGTAAGACTTTAATAAATGCTTTATCTATCTAGCTGGGGCAGCTGGGTGGCATAGTGGATAGAGCACTGGGCTTGGAATCAGGAAGACTCATCTTCATGAGTTTAAATCCAGCCTCAGACACTTAACTAGTTACATGACCTGGGGCGAGTCACTTCCTCCGGTTTGCCTCAGTTTCCTCAATTAGAAAATGAACTAGGGAAGGAAATGACAAACCACGTCAGTATCTTTGCCAAGAACATCCCAAACGGGGTCACAAAGAGTCAGACATGACTGAAAAATGACTGAACAACATCTCTATCTCACAGCAGCTCCAAAGCTGAATCTAGCTTTCCCATTTCTTTCTTCCTCAATCCCCTAGGACTAAAGTATACAATGAGGACTTGGAGAAGAAATGGATGAATAAAAAAAGCATTAATTAAGTGACTTACTGTGTGCCAAGTTCTGCCAGACTTGGAGGTAAACTCTGGGGATACAAATTCAAAAGCAGAAATAGTCCTTGCCCTGAAGAGGTTTAACATTCCAAGGAGGGTAAGGGTTAGAAAGTTTAGAAAGTGACAGGGCTAGTGGGTGGGACCCATAGTTCAACTCACTCCCTGAAGCCGTGTCAGAGTTGATTTGATTAAACTTTCCAACTAGGGACTGGGGAACGGGTGTGGATGTAGGAGATGAATGGAGAGGAGGGAGAGAAGGGAAGAGTGTTTGGGGCTTTCCTGAAATAATAGTCTGAGAGAAGCAGTCAGAAGCTCTTACCCTCAGATGCCCTAGGCTAAATGTATGCTAAGCATGATGGAGCATCTCATGGAATTAGACAAGAGGCAGGCACAGGATAGGGGACCCCTGTGAATGTGGTCAGACTTCTGGCTCTGAGTTCCCCATCTCACTGCCTACCCCCAATACACCATTCTCCATCCTATCTATGCCCTTTCACCCTTATACCGTTCTTTTTTTTTTTTAGGTTTTTTAAAAATTTTTATTTATTTTTGTCTAGGCAATGGGGTTAAGTGACTTGCCCAGGGTCACACAGCTACTAAGTGTTATGTGTCTGAGGCCGGATTTGACCTCAGGTCCTCCTGAATCCAGAGTCAGTGCTCTATCCACTGAATCACCTAGCTGCCCCCACCTTTATACCTTTCATTCCTCATATGTGTCTACATCCTTAGATATGTGTTCTCTCAATTCATATAAGGAGCATATATTGTAGACTCTGACATTTAATAGTGGTGTGACTTTGGGCCTCTGGCTTAACCTCTCTATGTCCATCTGGGACACTTTATGTCCCATAAAATGGGCATAATAATGCCTGCAGCATCTACCTCACAAGGTTGTTGTGCGGCCCAAACAAGGGGATGGAAGTTAACTACTTCCCGAACCTTAAAGCACTTTGTGCATATCCTTTATTTTCTTGTCCTGATCTTTCTTTCATCAAGACAGACTGGAGACCCCTGTTAACTAACTCCTAGTATTAGAGCAGTTCGGAGTGAAGGGGCAGGCAGACAGTCAGGGGTAATAAGACATAATAAGCTTGGGAAGGTATCCTGGGAGCAAAATGTAAAGAGCTTTAAATACCAAACAGGAGCTTGTATTTGAAACTAGAGGCAGTCTACAGTCTGTATCAGAAGCAAGACTTAAACCCATATCCTCCTGACTCTTGATGATGATGTCAGAGCTTCATACTCTCCTTACTGTAGCACAGTGCCTGGCACACAGCAGGCACTTAATAAATGCTAAATTGTCCTGCCTCCAATTTCCTGGCTGTGTGAACCTGGACATATCACTTAACTTCTCGGTGGTCTGCCAATTCTCAGAGTCAAAGAGTTGCAAGAAAGGTGCCACTTGCTTTGACAGAAAGTGTTTCTTCATCTGGCATTTCCCTAATTCAAAGGAATCGCCCATTCAGTCCCTATCCCTACCCAATTTGTTGTTCAGTAATTTTTTCAGTTGTGACTTTCAGTCATCTTCGGGAGTTCCAATCTGGCCTCAGACACTTACTAGCTGTGTGACCCTGGGCAAGTTGCTTCACCTGTCTTCAATTTCCTTATCTGTAAAATGAGTTGGAGAAGGAAATGGCAAACTACTCCAGTATCTTTGTCAAGAAAACCCCAAATGGGGTCAGGAAGAGTCAGACACAGTTGAAAGGACTGAGCAGCAACAAATCATCATCATCATCATCATCATCATCATCATCAACAAATTAACAACAAATCAAAGGAATTGCCCATCAAGTCCCAATCTCTACGCAATGGGAGTTCTTCCCTCAACCTCTAATTCTTCTGAGGAGGAAACTTAGAACCCTAGCCTACAGATAAAAATCTGTAAACCTGGGAGACCAGGTTTCAAGGAACCCAGCCCCCATCCCTCCCATTATTTTTTATAATGCAAAGCTACTCTCAACCCCAAGGTTTCCTGTTGGGCAATTAAATACCTAGCTTATAAACAATGACTTAACTATCTCTGGCTTTACAGAAGGGTGACTGCTCTGTGAATTCTTTTGTAAATTGAGAATATTTTAGCAATAAAACTAATTCCATTAGGATGGGATTTCTGTTTGGCCAGATTTCTAAAGGAGAAGTTTTGGCCAACACCTGAGGAACAAATATGGTAAAGGAAATCCCGGACAATTTCCCCTCCCTCCTCCCCCAGCCCTTCCATTCAGATTCTTTACTAGATGCCAAAACATCTAGAGAAAAAGGAAAATGTTTATGTATTCACTTGACTGCTTGTTCTATATAATGCCCTATATAATATTTGATGCCTTTAAGAACATTAAGAACAACACATTTCTAAAGGGAATTTTGAAAGAAATGGATCAAGAAAGGTGCTGGACTGTGACTTGTCCCCTCCCCCAGGTCAGCATTCTTGCTCCTGTCTAGGGGAGATGGTGGCAGGTGTGACTTCCTTAAGGGTCTTGGTGTCCCCCGAAGCTCTATCCTGGACTCTCTTCTCTTTCTACATTCTCTTTCTTGGTGACCTCATTAGCTCTCCTGGGCTCAACTATTGTCTCTACAAAGATGGTACCCAGCTTTTTATATCCAACCTGGGTATTTCTCCTGAGTTCCAGTCCCACATTACCAATTGCTTATTGGACATTTCCAACATGTGTATCTTAAACTTAATATGTCATTATCTTCCCCTCTTCTTCCAACCCAATCTAATCCTCCTGTGACTTCCTTATCTCTGTTGAGGGTACCACAATGCTTCTAGTTACTCAGGTTCAAAACCTTGGTGTCACCCTTAGTCCTTCCTCTTCCTCACCCCATATATCTCCAATCAGGTGCTGAGTCATCTGGATTGTATCTCCATAACATTTCTCATATCCATCCCTTTCTTTCCACTCACACAGTCACCACCAGGACCTTATCACCTCTCATTTGGATTGCTACAGTAACTTCTTGGGCAGTTAGTGGCACAGTAGATAGAGTGCTGGGCCTGGAGTCAGGAGGACATGAGTTCAAATCCAACCTCAAACATTTATTGGCTGGGTGACCCTGAGCAAGTCACTTCACCCTGTTTGCCTCAGTTTCCTCATGTGTCAAATGAGCTGGAGAAGAAAATGGCAAACCACTCCAGTTTCTCTGTCAAGGAAAACTCCAAATAGGGTGGTGGAGCGTGGGACATAGCTGAAAACAACTCAACAACAACAGAGTAGCTTCGTACTCCAATCCATCCTTTACATAGTTGCCAAAGTCAGTTCCTAAAGTGCAGACTGCCTCTAGCTTCAAATCCAAGCTCCTGTTTGGTATTTGAAGCTCTTTACGTTTTGCTCCCAGGATACCTTCCCAAGCTTATTGTATCTCATTACCCTTTACACACTTTCTTGTTCTTTCTCACAGAGAACATTCCACAACCTCTGTAAGCTTGTACCGTTCTTTATCCACTTAATCCAGGCCTGGACTGTATTATCTCTTCACTGGTGCCTCTTAAAATCTTCATTTTCTTTCAAAACTCAGACCAAAGGCCACTTTATTTATGAGGATTTTCTTGAATCCCCTACCCACTAACCCTAATGCCCCCCCCCCCCCCCCGCAAAGTGACCCCCCCTGAAATTGCCTTCAATTTATTCTGAACCTATTCAGTCAATACTTACATACATGCTGTCTCCCCAATAGAAGGTTAGCTTCTGGAGTGTGAGAACTGTTTCACTTTTGTCTTTCTACCTATCTCCAGTACATTGCATAGAGCCTGGCACATAGTAGGCTCTTAATAAATGTTTGTTGAATGATTTGATTGAGTCTTTTTATTTCTCCTCACCCCTTTGGCTATCTTCTTAGGGACTACCTTACCTTGTTGGTCTGACTGTGACTCTTTGGTTTCCAGGTCACGGGTCAGTTCTGGGGAGAAAGAAGAGAGAGAGGGAAATTATTATTGGAGTGTATGTATGTGTTTGTACCTGTGTATATTGTCAGGAAATGACAACTCAATCCCTAGGAGTGGGGGTATTAGCCCAGCTGAGAGAGGAGGCCACTGAAAAAGGTAAGACAGCTTAGTCTGTAAGGGTTTCTCAGCGCCTCAAGGCACTCATGAGGAAATTAGTCATACCTGGAAAGCCATCGCCACCTGGTGGAGAGATTGATGGGCTGTGAAAATCACAGTGTGCTGATCGGGGTCACATGGGAGAGAAAGAATAACTGAGGATACCCAGGATTTTAGAAGGATTGTAATTCTGGATTGTAGCAGACAGTGGCCCTTACCATTTCTCATTCATATCACCCAACTGAAAAGCAAGGGGTCAGTCTTTGGTGCTACGTTAATCCTATCCTTCCCCTCCTCTCTGAGAAGGAAGGAAGGAAGAAAAGAAGAAGAGAAAGGAAGGAAGGAAAGGAAGGAAGGAAAGGAGGGAGAAAGAAAGGAATGAAGAAAGGAAGGAAGAAAGAAAAAGGAGAGGGAGGACGGGAGGAAAAAAGGAAAGGCAGGAAGGAAGGAGGGAGAGATATAGAAATAGAGGAAGGGAGGAAGGAAAGAAGGAAGGGAGGAAGGAAAGAAGAAAAAGAAATCAAGAAGAATGAGCCAGTCAATGCCACCTAGAGCCACCTATTCTGGATGTTTTCCAGAAAGTTCTGGAAATGATTGATTTTACTATATGCTAGGCCCAGCTTCAAGCTGGAAGGGATCTTGGGGATCACTTAGTCTGATCAGATTTTTACAGACAAAGAAACTGAGGCCAAGGAAATTGAAGTGACTTGCCCAGTGGCACAGAGGTTGCATGTAACACAGCTGGGATGTCAAAGGATCTTAAATTTAGGAAGGAATTTAGAGGTCATCTAGTCCAACCCCCTCATCTTTTCAGGGGAAGAAACAGGCCTTAGAGTCCTAATAAGGGTCTTGCTCAAGGTCACTCAGGTAGTAAGGGGCAACAGGATTTGAACTCATGGCCTCTGACTCCAAGTGCAGCGTTCTTGCCACCATACTATACTGCCTCCCCACTTCTTGCCATGAGGAACAAAAGACAAATAAGGTCTGCTTCCTAGGAGCTAACAGTCTAAAAGAAGCAATAAGCTGTGTATGCAAACAATTGTGAAGAAAGGTGAAAAGTGCTAAGGAGTCGAGGAAAAGTTGAGCCAAAGTGTTTTAAGAAAATTGAGGAGGCAGAAGACGCTCCATCTGGGGGCACTGGGGAAGAAGGCTTCCTGAAGAGGCAGTGCCAGGGCTGGCCCTTATAGAAAGAATGATTTCATAATCATAGCTAGTTTTCATAACTTTAACATTTGCAAAGCGTTTTGGGAATATTATTTTATCATCTCAACAACCATTTTACAGATGAGGAAATTCAGGTAGACAGAGGTTAAGTGACTTGTCCAGGGTCACACAACTAGTATGTGTTTTGTACTCAGGTCGTCCCCA
Source organism: Vombatus ursinus (assembly GCF_900497805.2). NCBI lineage: Eukaryota > Metazoa > Chordata > Mammalia > Diprotodontia > Vombatidae > Vombatus > Vombatus ursinus. The sequence goes on along the minus strand of NW_020954546.1, from coordinate 21,830,270 downwards.
CTATCCTCTGCACCACCTAGATGCCTCTGCAATCAAGAATTGATGATGGGGCGGCTAAGTGACACAGTAGATAGAGCACTGACCCTGGAGTCAGGAGGATCTGAGTTCAAATCCAGCCTCAGACACTTAACACTTACTAGCTGTGTGACCCTGGGCAAGTCACTTAACCCCGATTGACTCACCAAAAAAAAAAAAAAAAGAGAGAAGGTCAAAGCTAGAAAGGGCCTTGGAAATCATCTTGCCCAATTCCCTACTTACACAACTGAGAAAGCTGAGACCCTGAGAGGATAAATGCTAGTTAAGGGTCAGACCTGGGATTCAAAACCAGGTCTTTTGATTGCAAGTCCATTGTCCTTCCTGTTCTTCCCGCTATGTTTCTTTTTCCACAATACTTTGATAGACTTTGCTTACATTATGTTGTACTTATTTTCTCCTATGTATTGTAATCTTATTGAGTGTAGTAACCCTTACATTTTACAAATATGTACATATACGTATACACAGATAGATATACTACATTACATAGATACAGATACATTACAATATGTAAGTGTACATATACATGCACTTTATACACATATATATTTGCATCTCCCTCAGTACCTAACACTGTACCGGATGCACTGAGTATATGCTTAATAGGTGCAAGAAACCAATGTTCATATGCCTCAAAAAAAAAAAAAAGTAGCTAGAAGATGTTTAAGATTCTTTAAACCTTGGCTCAGGTGTGACCTCTAGCTGAACTCTAGTGCCCACCTGGGATGCTCCCCACAGCTCTCTGCTTGTGGTAGGCCTGGTCCCAGATGAGGGTCCCTTGGGTCTTGGATACCTTAGAAGCTGTCTCTCAACACAACTGAGTAGAGCTCAGGGGACAGGCTGTAGAGCGGACGGGCTAAGCCACGCACTATGGAGCCCAAGGCCGGAGATGGGGCGGTGGGAAGTGATGTTCGCAGGCCAAGTCTGGCATCTTCACTTATCCGTCCCCATCCTCCTCCAGGACTCAAAGATTACCTTGCCCCCTTCATCTGTGTCTACAAGGGCCAGCGGTCATGTGGAACAATCAGTAGGATTGGCATCCCAGCTCAGTTCACTTGGATGAGGCCTTTCACTTTTCCAGACATGACCTCATGTATTAGATGGGTGTATTGGACTAGACCAGAGGTGGGGAACCTACAGCCTTGGGGCTGCTGTGACCCTCTAGGTCCTCAAGCGCAGCCCTTTGACTGAGTTTGGATTCAGCCAAAGGGCCACACTTGAGGACCTAAAGGGGCCATATGGGGCCCCGAGGCTGCAGGTTCCCCACCCCTGGATTAAATCATCTTGGAGACAAGGGGGGCTAGTGGAAATAGTGCAGTTGCTAGTGCAGTGGATAGAGTGCCAGGCCTAGAGTCAGGAAGACCTGAGTTCAAATCCAGCCTTAGATACTTACTAGCTGGGTGGCCCTGGGCAAGTCATCTAACCTTGGTCTGCCTCAGTTTCCTCATCTGTAAGATAAGCTGGAGAAGAAATTAAACTACTCCAGTGTCTCTGCCAAGAAAACCCTAAATGGGTCATGAAGAGGCAGACACAATTGAACAACAACAACAACATGTTCTCTAAGGACTTCCTCTCCCAAATCTCTCCATTCTCCACCCCTCCCCCCACCTCTTCTCTCAGTTCTTCTCTGATCTTTACTGTGTTCCCTTCTCCCCACCCCCAACTCCCCACACTCTGAGATGATCTCACCCCAGCTCTTTCCAACAGGCCTGCTGGAGCAGGCTTCTGACCCTGCCTCACTCAGAGTTATTTTTACCTCCTTAATCGATAAATGGAAGGCTGAGAAGCTGAGAGGTATATGGCAGAGAGAGAAAAAGAGGAGAGAAGAGGAGAGAGAGAGAGCAAGAGAGAGAAGAAATAGAGAGAGAGACAGAAAGAGAGAGAGAAGATATATATATATATACATAAAGAGAGGAGAGAGGAGAGAGAGAGAGAAGAAGAAGAGAGAGAAAAGAAGAGAAAGAGAGAGAAGAGATAGAGAAAGAGAAAAGGAGAGATAGAAAGAGGAGAGAGAGAGAAGATATATATATAGAGAGAGAGAGAGAGAGAAGAGAGAGAGAGGGAGAGACAGGGAGAGGAGAGAGAGAAAAAGATATATATATATATATAATATACATATATATATATAGAGACACAGAAAGAGAGAGAGGAGAGAGAGAAGATATATATATATATACACATATATAAAGAGAGAGAGAGGAGAGAGAGAGAAAAAGAGAGGAGAGAGGTAGAGAGAAGAAGAAGAGAGAGATAGAAAAGGAGAGAGAGAAGAGGAGATAGAGAGAGAAAAGGACAGACAGAAAGAGAGAGGAGAGAGAAGATATATATACACATATATATAGAGAGAGAGAAGAGAGAGAGAAGAAGATATATATATATAGATAGATATAGATACATATAGAGAGAGAGAAAGAGAAGAGAGAGGAGAGAGAGAGGAGAGACAGAGAGAGGAGAGATATAGGGAGAGAGAAGAAGAAGAGAGAGAAGAAGAGATAGAGAGAGAAAAGGAGAGACAGAAAGAGAGAGGAGAGAGAGAAGAAGGTATATATATATGTATATATAAAAAGAGAAGAGAGGAGAGAGAGAGAAGATATATATACACACACACACACACACATATATATAGAAAGAGAGAGAGAGAGAAGAGAGAGAGAAGGAGAGACAGAAAGAGAGAGAAGAATATATATATATATATATACATATATATAAAGAAAGAGAAGAGAGAGGAGAGAGGAGAGAGATAG
>NW_020954546.1:21813675-21827480 GCF_900497805.2 Vombatus ursinus | reverse complement strand
ATATATATATATATACAGAAAGAGAGAGAGGGGAGAGAGAGAGAAGAAGAAGAATATATATATGAAGAGAGAGAGAGAGAAAAGAAGAAGAAGAGATAGAAGGAGAGACAGAAAGAGAGAGAGAGGAGAGAGAAAGAGAGGAGAGAGATAGAGAGAGAGAAGAAGAAGAGAGAGAGAAAAGAAGAGAAAGAGAGAGAGAAGAAGAGATAGAGAGAGAGAAGAGAGACAGAGAGGAGAGACAGAGAGAGAAGAGAGAAGATATATATATCTATAGATATAGATATATATACATATATAGACAGAGAGACAGAGAGGGGAGAAAGAGAAAAAAAGAATATATATATATATGTATATGGAGAGAGAGAGAGAGAGAGAGAGAGAGAGAGAGAGGAGAGCAGTTAAGTTATCCTGGGGGAGATGGATGTAGCTATGGTGGACAGCTCTTGCTTTTTTGTTTTTAAACCTAACCCTCCTGGATGACCAGCGGTGCAAGAGGATTTGTATTTTGCCAGGACAAGCTTTTCTCTGGGAGGAGGAACCCACAGCCTAGAACCCACAGCCTGCAGACCTAGTTACCTCTTCCTCTCCCCTAGAACTCCCAGGCCCCCACACAGAGAAGCTAGGCACGTTGTCACTACAGAGGAACCCAGATCACAGCCTCAAAGAGATGATGAGGACTCAACAATAAGTGGGTCAGTGGGCAAATCCAAGTGGCTGCCTTGGAAGGTGGCGACTGCTCCTTCCTTGGAGGACTGCAGGCAGAAACTGGACGACCTGTCAAGAAGGTTATGGCAGGAATTTCTGTGGTCAATGGCTCATACTAGGTTGACCCTGCAGCTCCTTCCAACCCCCAGATTGTGTGATCCAGCCGCTCTTGTGACCTTGGGCACTCTTCCTCTCTCTCGGCCTCAACTTCATTCTCTGTAAAGTGAGGAGGTCAGACCAGCTTGGCTTTGAGCACTCACATCCCACGCTTCTGAAAGCTAGATTCAGAGATTCTTCTCCAGGGGTCTCTGGACTCTGTTTTGAGGATCTCAGCTAGGTCTGAGGAAGAGCAGTGAAGACTGAATTTGAGCAAAGCTCCATCTAGTGCTGTATGTCGTGGTGGCCTCCATTATTGTCAGTGTGATGCCTCTTATCATGGTGTGACAGGTCTCAAAAGTACAATCTTTTTTCACACTGAATTTCTTACTGACTGATTTCCTTTTGACTCTCCCTCATTTCTTTCAAGCTGTGGTCCTGGAAGCCTATATTCCTAAATACACACCTGCTTCAAACAGAGGACCTGGGAGCTCTCAGGAGGAAGGAATAGCTTTGGGTAGGGTGGTTTTTTGTAGCCCCTGAACAGTGAAAGCTCTGGAAGTTCCTACCATAGGTTTCATAGGCTCTAGGACAGGAAGGGACCTTAATGGTTTTCCAGTCCAACCCTTTCATTTTATGGAGGAGCAAACTGAGATCCAAAGAGGGGAAATGTCAAAAGCCACAGTAGCAGTAATACACAGAGTCAAGATTTGAACCCAGTGTTCTTTTCATCATATCCCAAAGATGCAAAAGACCATAATCCATTTGCAGATAAAATGGACGAATCATCTCTGGCCAATTGCGAGAGAAACACTTAGGGACATTTCAAACTTGAATGAAATTTTAGCAAAAACACAGAAAAAGGACAATTAATAATACAACCCTCCAATTACCTCTGAACTGGCTAAGAAGGAGTCAGAGTACCTTACCCTTCTCTTGACCAATCTTCTCAATAATTTTGAATGGGTAGATCACTAACTTGGGCTGAAATGCACTGGAATCAATTAAGGATTTGAATAGGACCTGGGTCTATGAGTCATCAAAATAGGGAACTCCCACTACCTATGCAAGTGAGTACTTTCTTTGCAATTTACAGTCTTAGAGAGTCTTCTGGGGGACTAAGAAGTCAAGTGACTTGACCACAGTTAGACAGCCAGGATGGGTCATAAGTAGGATTTGAACCCAGCTCTTCCTAGCCACAAGGCCAGCTTTCTAGCTACTAAGCAATGCTACTTAATTCTATGAAGCAAATATCTGCATGAACTTGAAGGGCTTTGAGCCCTGACCAAAAAAAAAGTTTATCTGTGAAGTGTGGTGTAAAGCCTTGCTAAGTCTAGAGACTCTCATTGATCACCAGGTGATGACTTATTAAATTTTTTTTTGGCTACACCTACTAATGAAGATAGGGAAGGCCTGGAGGGTTGGGCTCTGCTTTGATTGGAGGGTGCACCCACACCCATGAATCCTGGAAGTATCATCTCATAACCCTGTGAGGGACTTGGGCTTTCTCCACAGGAGGGAAAGAGGAGACACTAACTCATCCATCTATGTTTAAACTTGCTAATTTAGCAGAATGATGGTAGCTAGAAGTACTGACTCAGGACCTTGGCTGGCAAGGGCCAAAAGGATCCTAGCTTTGAATGAGAAGAGACATCCAGAATTGGGCCTAAGTGTCCTGGCTTTTTTTTTTTTTTTAAAGGCAGAATGATAGATGAAGTCTATAGGCTGTGAAATCTGGGTAGGTCACATCAGTGGTGTTTTAGGAGAATATTCCCAGGGTCTGCCACTTGATAATTCAGTTCTCTGGACTTGGATCCTGGTTGATTTTGACCAGCTGGTGTGATGTCACACAAATTTAGGAGGATGGAGGAAGAGCACAGTACCTGGAACATAGTAGGTACTTAATAAATGCTTATTCCCTCCCCCCCTTTCATTTGCCTGAGCCAAGCACGATATCACTCCTTTTCTGGGCCTCTCTCAGGGTTCTACAGTACTCCTTTCCTCCACATCCTTCAGGGTGAAATCCTGACTCTCTTGGGGACAACTCACCCCTTCTCCAGACTTGACTGTACCAGTGAGTAGGTTGTCCTTTGGGCAACACCCTCTCCCTCATCTGACCATCATCTTTGGTACTTTCACTCCCACTCCATCCCCCAAATCTGTTACACTCTTTTTGCCCTAGGTAGAAAAAATTTCTGATAACTGGTGAGGAGAGGAACAGGAAACATTGTAAGGACAAAAGGCAACTCTTGCTCTATCCTCCTGTTCCTGTGATCTCCCCACATCTCCTCTCCCCCTTCCTTCCAGCCCCCTGCTTTACCTCCCTCTCAACACCTTTCCCTTTCTCCCTCAAATCCCTCTCTATTCCTGTTCCTTTTCTCTTCCCTCATACAAACGGTTTTTGCTGTTCCTCATACAAACCACACTCCATCTCCACTGTGCCTGGAATTCCTTCCTTCCTCATTTCCTCCTCTTGGAACCTCTGGTTTCCTTAAACACTCAGCCCAGGAGCTACCTTCTGCACCAAGCCTTTCTTTATTCCCTTAGCTCCTTATTCCTCCTCATCCCACAAAGTTACCTTGCATGGTAGGTGTTTAATAAAATGCTTATGGCAGTACTTGGAGATGTTTGGGACAGAGCATGATGGACTTGGAGCCAGGAAGACCTGGGCTGAAGCTTCTGTTACATGATATTTGTGTGACGAGCTCGTTAATCTCACTAAGCCTCAAATTTCTCATTGGTAAAATGAGGGAGTTAGACTTGGTGACCTTTAACATCCCTTCCAGCTCTAAATCTATGCTCTATCATTTGCTTCTCTTTTACCTCCCTTTCTACTTCTGTCTCCTCTGCCTCCCTCTCCTATTTTCCTCCTTTCCTCTCTTTTTTCATCCCCTTCTCTGTCAGTTGTCTCCCCCTCAGTCCTCTTTTGTCTTTCTCTTCCTTTTCTCTCTTCTCTCCTTCCTTGCCCTTCCCTTCTATCTTCTCCCCATCTTTCCTACTTTTTCCTCCTTCCTCCTTTCCTCTTTTTCCCTCCCCTTCCTTTCTATGCTATCCCTTCTTTCCTTTTTTCTTCCTCCTTTCCTCTCTTTTCTTCCTCTCCTTCCTTTCTATGCTCTCTCCTTTCTTTTCTTTCTTCCTCTCCTCCTCACCTTTCTTCTTTGTCCTTCCCTCCTATTATCTCCCCTCTCTTCCTCTCCTTTCTCTTTTCTTTCCTGTCCTTCCCTTTTTCTCTGAACTCTGTGTGTCTGCTCCTGGGGGAGAGTGGGCTCTCTCCCTGCCTCTTGGCAATGAGCGTGTGTTGCAAGGCCTTTGGGGAAGGCAGGCGGGAGGAAGGTGTCCTCACCTGAGCAGTGCTTCTGCAGGCGCAGAATCTCCAGGTGCAGGTCTCGAAGCAGCTCCATCTGCTCCTTCTTCAAGAAGGCAATGTGCCGCTGCACACTCTGGATCTGATGCTCCAGGGACACAGTCTCCATCGCAACCCTGGGCCCAGGCCTGCCTAGGGAGGGAGAGAGTGGTAAGACACACATACTCCTTGATCCTATCAGCCTTGGTTCCCGATCCATCTTCCAGCCTCCCATTTCCACACACCTGTGCTGGGCGACTATGGTCTCCAAATTGAAGTTTCATCAACAATACTCCGGAGGCCTGAGCTACCCTTCATTATATTCCCTTCAGATCCTGAGGGTCCTGATTTCCTCAGCCTTTGTGGAACAGAGAACCTGAGTTTGAATCCTATCTCAGACATTCGTTAGATATGTGACTCTGGGCAAGTCAATTAACCTTTCTCAGCCTCAGTTTCTTTACCTATAAAATGGGGAGAATAATAGCACACAACTCACAAGTTGTTATGAGGATCAAAGCACCTATATAAATGTTATCATCCTCATCACTACATCCCTCCCCCTTCAATAAACTCCAATGTATCCTATTACCTCTAGAATCAAGTAGAAACTCCTTTGTTTGGCATTTAAAGCCTTTCACAGTCTTGCCCCAGCCTGCCTTTGCAGCCTTATTAGGTATTACTTCCCTTCACGCACGCTAAAATCTAGCCGCCTACGCCTTCTTCCTGTTACACATGCAGGACTCCTGGGTTTCTATCTCTGTGCCTTTGGAATGCACTTTCTCCTCCCCACATCTGTTTCTTAGAATCCTCAGTTTCCTTAAAAACTCAGCTAAAAAGAAAACACCTCAGCTTAATTGAGACCTTCTATGTGAAGCCTTCCTCACGCTCTATGCTGCTAGTGTTTCCTGTCTCAAATGATCTTATTTGGAACATATTCTGTATGTAGTTATTAATGTCTATGTTGTTCCCCCCCCCCATAAAATGTAAGCTCCATGACAGTAGGGACCAGTTCATCTGTGTACCACCAGTGCCTAGCACAGTGTTATTAAGCACACAATAAGTGCTTAACAAATGCTTATTGATTGAATGGGGTGGGGAAATCCCTGAGTAGCTATAGATGCCAGGACCAGAAATACCAGAGCCCATTTCTCTGCTCTTTTCCAACCTCACCCTGCCCCCTGCCCAGACGTGTAACTTCAGTTACCTCCCTGTTCTCCAGGGCTCAGTGAGGACCAGGGTGAGGGGCTTTGGATGGCATCCTTCATGCATACTGGACTGCCTCTGGATCCATATATGATCTATATCTTGTCTTTTCTCATACTATTCCCTATGATGAAAATTCTACCTATCCTTCAATGCCCAGCTCTGGTACTGTTTCCTTTTTTGACCCTTCCCTTCCATCATGATGTTTTTTTTTTTTAAACTTGGTTCCTTATATTCATCTTCCACTCTTATTGTGTATTATTCTACATTATAAATATTTGTGTGTGTGTCATCTGTCTGTACTAGACTGTGAGCACCATGAGGGGAGCACCACATCTTCTTTATCTTTGTAGCTTCCCTAGTTAGTGGTATTATTTCCATAAACTTCGGTGGTCATGTACTTCTATGGATACACGGTCTCCTCCAATGATGCAGGTTGCAGCCCATACATGCTACCCCATTCTGTAGGGCTTTTGTCATTAATCATTAATCTTCCAATGGGTGGTAGTAGGGCCACTGAGCATACTGGGGGCCTTTCTCTAGTTCTCTTGACATTGCATGCTTGCCAACAGGTCATATGGGCTGCTCAGTAATTATCCTTGGCTCCTATTCCTTGACTGGCAATCCACTTTTTTCAGTTTTACATCTCTTGCACAATTAGTTGTTGGGAATGAATTGTTGCTTCCTCTTCTCTGTGCTCTGGTCACTCCCAATGTGAGTTCTTCAGAGGCTAGGGTATTCCGTGACTTGCAGCTATATATTTTTTCTTTTCACCAGATGGGTAATTTTATCTATGTATAGAGTTCCTAAGGCAGCTAGCCAGCAGTGGATAAAGTGCTAAGCCTGGAGTCAGGATGACTCACCTTTGTGAATTCAAATCCAGCCTCAGACACTTACTAGTTGTGTGACCCTGTGCAAATCATTTAGCCTATTTGCCTCAGTTTCCTCATCTGTTAAATGAGCTGGAAAAGGAAATGGCAAACCACTCCAATGTCTTTGCCAAGAAAATCCCAAATGAGGTCGTGAAGAGTTAGACACGCCTGAAACAACTGAACAACAACGGAACAAAACGGACAGAGCCCCTGCTACCAATGTGGGTGAGACTACAGACCACGTTGCTCTTAGCACCTTCTCTGTAACTGCTGTCATCCTTATACAAAGTATCAGGATAAGGAGCGAGTCTGTGATTTCGGTGATATGGGGAACTCTCTCTACCAAGTCAGGCTGACACCTCCTCTGAATCTTATTGTCTTAGAAAGACATTCCTGAAACCCTGAGAGGGTTAAGTGAATTTTTTTTAAGGCAATTGGGGTTAAGTGACTTGCCCAGGGTCACGCAGCTAGTGTCAAGTGTTTGGTCTGAGACCAGATTTGAACTCAGGTCCTCCTGATTTGGGGGCCAGTGCTCTTTCCACTGCGCCACTTAGCTGCCCCCAGAGGTTAAGTGAATTGTGAAGGGTCACATGGACCTGGGTGTGTCAGAAGCAGACCTAAACCAAGGTTTTCCTGACTCAGAGGCTAGTTCTCCAGGCACTATGCCATGCATAGTGTTTGGTTAATATAATAGGAGATTAATAAATGCCTTTTTCATTCATCCATTCATACAAAAAATGTACTTTTGCTTTAAGCAAAACCTTGGGTCATTAAAAGCACTGGACAATTTCTCCTTTTGGATGGGCAATTCAGCCCATTTGGATTGGTCTTCTAGCTCAGTCCTCACTCATTACCTGTGCACAGTCTGTCTGAGATCAATGGATAAATGGAACAGTTCTATGGGCTATCCATCCACACACAGCCCATGAAACTGCACAGAAGCCAAACTTAATGAATGGTTGTTAAATTAATTAAATGATTACTCTGTATGCTTTTGTTTTTCGTCCTTTGTTTTCAAGAGCATCAGTGACGTCACAGTGCTGTGGTCAGGGTACAGTGTGTTGGACTGTGGCTGAGCACTCCAGTAGGAGTTTGGAAGTCTCTACCACAAGTCAGGCAGAAGTAGTCCATTAGAACATTGGGGATGGAGATGGCTCTGGGTTTGAGCAGCTCATGTTTCCTTTGCGCTAATGTGATTTGCTTTGCTCATGGAAGAAAGTATTTTCTTTGATGAGGAAATGTCATGCTGGGCAGTCCTGTGCCAGCATCTCCCATGTCTCATCATTGATCCTAAAGTTCTCCAGAGAGGTCATTCATGAGGGCTTATGGAGTGAAATTTGGTTGCCCAGAGAAGTTCATCAGTATTATATGCCATTTTCATGATGGCATGCTCACAAAGGTTCTGAATGAAATAGACCTGTGTATTTGTTCCCGAGCTTTTTACCATGATGTTTTGTGATGTTGTCAGACACTTTCAACAAGGACAAAAATGGCATCAAGGTCAGATACTGCACTAATGGTAAACTATTTAACTTGCAAATGCTACAAGCCAAGACCAAAGTGGAGGGACAGCTGGTGTGTGACGTTTTGTTTGCAATCACTCAATGCAGCCTCTGAATCCAAGATGCAACAGAATATGGATTGATTCTCTGCTGCTTGTGCTAATTTTGGCCTGAATATCAACACCAACAGTGGTCCTCCAGCAGCCAACATAACACCATCCATACATGGATGGAGCCATTGGTCAGAGCAAATGGAGAAGTTTTGAATGCTGTGGTTAAGTTTACTTACCTTGGCAGTATACTTTCCAGGGATGTACACACTGATAATGAGGTTGACACATGCATTGCTAGAGCTAGCTCAGTGTTTGGGAGGCTCCAAAGAAAGTGTGGGAGAGAAGAGGTATTAGGCTGCCTACCACACTGAAGGTCTATAGAGCCATTGTGCTGACCTCATGTTTATACGAAACAGTCATACTACTAGTGCCATGCCAGGAAACTGACCTGTTTCCACTTGAATTGTCTTGGGCAGATTCTGAAGATCACCTGGCAAGGTAAACTACTAGACACTGAGGTCCTTTCTAGAGCTGAACTGCCAAGCATTCAAATTCTACTGCAGAGAGCGCAACTCAGACGGGCTGGCCATGGTGTTTGAATGCCAAATGTACATTGGCCTAAGAGACTCTTTTATGAAGAAATCACACAAGGCAAGTGCTCACACAGTGGTCAGAAAAGTGGTACGAGGACACTCTCAAGGTCTCTCTGAAGAACTGTGGAATTAATTGTGAGGCTTTGTATGCTAGTCTACGTGTGAAAGCTGGGCTATCATCTGAAGTCCTTCTCTTCTACTCCATTGTGACCAGTTGTTGACTAGTGGTGAGGGCAGAGAGAGGAAAGCGGGGAGGGGGGATTTGTTAAATGATTCAGGGAGCCTCTGGAAGAGCTCAGGAGGAAACTGAGTGTCTCAGGCAGGAAGTGACTAGCCAAATGTCACGCAGTTATTAAATGGGATCATAGCATATATGATCTGGCCCCCATAGCTTAGAGGCCATCTGGTTCAACTTCCTCATTTTAGAGAGATCCACCTAAGGGGAAGACCCAATGGCTTGATTCTCTACCCCTTGATCCTTGATTTTCCCTCTCCCCAAATGAGACAGGCATCATCACGAATTTCTGCTTCAGGGAATACAGGTATGTTGCCATGGGTGCTACTGTCCTTTCCTCCCCCTCCCCCACCATGGTAACCTGGCTACTCCCTGAACTTGGACAAAAATGATGCTTTAGGGGCAGCTAGGTGGTGCAATGGATAGAGCACCAGCCCTGGAGTCAGGAGGACCTGAGTTCAAATCCAGCCTCAGACACATAACACTTCCTAGCTGTGTGACTCTGGGCAAGTCACTTAACCCCCATTGCCTCACTAAAAAAAAAAAAAAAGTACATTAAAAATGATGCTTTAAAGCACATCCTTGCATTCAAGTCCTTTCCTAGCATGTCGAGTGGGAAGGGAGTGGAGGGAGACATTTTGTTCTGAGGGTTTTTTTGGGGGTGGGGATCGTGAATGGGGAATGGGACATTGGAGGATTCTGGGTGAGAGAAGAGCCAGATGAGGTCTCAAGGAGGATTATAGAATTAGGGCTGGAAGGAACATACCTTATCATTTCTTTTGGTCACATCTATGTTTATGTCTTTGTAGGGAATTCCTGGTATTAGAAACTCCTGCCACTGATGCACACAAATTACAGAATTTCTATCTAGAAGACACCTTAGAATCAACACCTACCTCCCTGAAATCTCTGCTTATGGTTCCTAATTCTGTCCTCTGGAACAAAACAGAGTAAGTCTGCTGACTCAATCACCAAACATTTCTTAAATTCTTATGATGTGCTACACATTGGTAAAAAAAAAACAAAAAACCAACAACCATCCTCTGAACACTTGAAAGATACCGTCATGTTACTGTGGTGCAGTGGAAAGAAAGCTCTGAAGTCAAAGGATCTTAGTTCAAATCCTATCTCTGATACTACCTGTGTGACTTTGGACAAGTTACTTAGCCTCTCTGGGCGTCATTTTCCTCATCTGTAAATGCAGGGGGTTGGACTGGAGGATTTTGGAGTTCTTCTCCAACTCTAAATCTATGGTCCTGTGACTTGAATCCAAATCCCAACTCTGATACTACCTGTGCGTCCTTGGGCACTTAACCTGGGTCCATTTCCTCCTCTGGAAACTCTGTAGTCATTGTGGTTCCTTCTAGATTTATATCTCTCTTAAGTTTTCTCTTCTTCAAGTTAATCATCCACAGTTTTTTCATTTATTTTTTGGATAATATGTAGTCAACTGACTTCGATTACCAGGCATGTGCCTGGAAGGCTATTTGTTAATTGAGTCTTTGTAAAGTGTATCCTAACACAGGAGGGGAGCTGGTTATTTATAGGATTCCCATAGTGAATCCTTTTTAACAGCCAAGAATCCTTCTGTCCCCTCTCCCAGTTGACTTTTTCCTTTAGATCCAGATTTCAATATATTAGGTCAACCCTCTATCTCTAGCTATACCTGTCTATATCTATACCTACAGTTATCCCTTTCACATCTCGACTTTCCCCATCTCAGTTTTGATATATCGAGAGTGGGCGTAAGAAATTAAATGGGAATTTTGGGGGAGTTTTGTGGAAACTACAGAGGATACAGAAAAAGTTTAGAAACTCAAAAATGAATAAAATATATGCATAGCATTGTATAATATCAACATATTTTATCTTTCAATACCACAATAATTCAAACTTCTTCTCTGGTACGAAGGGAAGGCCAAAAAAATTTATGCAGATTTTTCTGGATTGAGGGGATGCTGTGCCCCTAACCCCCACAATGTGGAAGGAATAACTGTATACATATCTATATCCATATCTATCTATCTAAATATATAACTAGCCCTAAATATTGGAATGCCCTTGAAAAATCCCCATTTGTAGTTTGTACCAGCTCTTCACACCCTACCTACCCCCACTGCAACCTTATCTCCTCTCCAGCCAGGCCTCTTGCCTGTCCCTATAATAAGGGAGCTTATCCTTTTAACTCTCCCAGCCCTCTGTGAGGTCCCGTAGTTGAGAATGGTAGGCCTATGGTGCAAGTGGAGAGAGAAGGAAGTAGAAAGAAGGAAAAAGAATTTGGGAATTGTGGTGAACGCCTTCAGAACTTGCAGTCAGGGGACTCGGGCTGGAATCTTGGCTTGCTGCTAACTCGTTGGGTGATCTTAAATAAGCCCCACCCCCTCTCTGGGCCTCACTTTTCTCTTTTGTATAATGAGGAGGCTGCATTAGATTCTCTCTTCCTGTCTTGTAGAATGAGGTGGGACCAAGAATAAAGAGTCACCAACCAAGGAATCTCAGGAGCCCATTCCCGGCATCCCTGATACTGCCCTCCTTGCCAGTATGTTTCTGAAGCTCAGCTTCTGCTCTTCCCTCTAATTCTCTCTTGAGGCTGTTCCATTTTCCCCACCTGGTACAGGCCCCATGTCCTCATTATTGTCTCATACCTTGAATTGTCCTTTATCAAGAAGATAAAGGTGCCCTTTCTGCTTGCCTTCCTCCCGATTAGACGGCAATCTCTTGAGGGCAGAGGCTGGGGCTGCTCTGCTTTGAATCCACCCACAGGAGAGCTGAGCAGAGTGATCACTAAACATGTGCCGTAGCAGATCCTTACTGAATAAGCACATCCTGGCTTTTAGGATTCATTTCAAGCCCAGTAAGGCTTCCATGAACAACAGCACACCAGGCACCTAGCACAGAGTGTGTTCATGGTTTGGGTTGTCAATGTGTGTCTTCTCTGTGACTTGGCTAAGTGTATGTCTTGATAGATGACTGTAGATGTTTGTTGGAGCATATGTGTGTGTGTGTGTGTGTGTGTGTGTGTGTGTGTATGTGTGGTTGTTCTCTGATAGAATGTAAACTCCTGGAAGACAAGGACTCTTTCATTTTTGTCTTTGTACCTATTACTACTACACAGTGGCTGTTTAATAAATACTTATTGGTGGATTAATTGATATATCTTGTGGTTGAGTCATTTCAATCATGTCTGACTCTTCATGGCCCAATTTTGGGGTTCTCTTGGCAAAGATACTGGAGTGGTTTGCCATTTCCTTCTCCAGCTCATTTTACAGATGAGGAAACTAAGGCGAACAAGGTAAAGTGACTTGCCCAGGGTCACACAGCTAGTAAGTGTATGAGGCCAGATTTGAACTCAGGAAAATGAGTTTTCCTGATTTCAAGCCCAGTGCTTTTTCTACTTTGCCATCTAGCTGCCCTGATATATCTTGGGACACACACACACACACACACACACACACATTATACTTTGCATATATGTGTGTATGTGTGTAAATCAAGCAGCAAGCATTTATTAAATGTCAGATATTATGCTAGACACTGGGGATATAAAAGCAAAAAATCAAGTAGTCACTGGCCTCAAGTAATTTTTTTTTAAAGGCAATTGGGGTTGAGTGACTTTCCCAGGGCCACACAGTTAGTAAGTATCAAGTGTTTGGTGTGAGGCCAGATTTGATCTCAGGTCCTCCTGACTTCAGGGCCGGTGCTCTATCCACTTCACCACCTAGCTGCCCCTGGCCTCAAGTAATTTATGTCCTATGGGGAGAGATACCATGAACACAGATACACACACACACACACACACACACACACACACACACACACACATATATGCAAAGTATAATTTTTTTGGCGGGGAGGTACTAATAGCTGGGTGGGGGTTTCAAGCACGGTTTTGAGTTGAACTTTAAAAAATACTGGGGGAGTCTAGCAGGTAGAGGTGAGGAGAGAGCCTATTCCAAGCATGGGGGATGGCAAATGGCAGATGGAATGCCATGTGGGAGGAAGAGCCAGAAGTCTAGTTTGACTGGACTATAGAGTGCATGGAGAGGCATGGTGTGTAATAAGGCTAGAAAGCTAAGTTGGGACTAGGTCTTTTTTTTTTTTTGTGAGGCAACTGGGGCTAAGTGACTTGCCCAGGGTCACACAGCTAATGAGTGTTATGTGTCTGAGGCCAGATTTGAACTCAGGTCCTCCTGAATCCAGGGCTGGTGCTCTATCCACTGCACCACCTATTTGTCCCGTGACTAGATTTTGAAGCACTTTAAACGCCAGTCAGAGGATCTTGAATCTGATTCTAGAGCCCATAGGGAGCTACTGAAGCTTATTAATTAGGGGAGCACCTTGGTCAGTCCTGTGCTTCAGGAACATCCCTTTGGCGGCTGTGTGGAGAATGGATCAGAGTGGGCAGATATGAGGTAGGTAGACCAATTAAGAGGTTAGTAATAGTCCAGATAAAAGGTAATGAAGGTCTGAACAGAGGTGGGGGAAGGGGATGGATTCAAGAGCTGCTGTGGAGATAAAATCCACCCAACTTGGCAAATGATTGGTTAAGGTCGGGGGAGGGAGGATGAGGAGCACAGAAAGACTATGAATACACACATATATGTACCTGAGAGTATGAATCTATGTGCCTTTGGGTCTGCATCAGTGTGATTGCAGGTGTGGTGTAGCTTTCTTCTTGTAGGTGTAGTTGTATGCAGGTGTGTGTGTGAGTGTGTGTGTGTGTGTGTGTGTGTGTGTGTGTGTATGTGCTCTTGAGCGCATGAGCCCGAGGATTTGTAAGTGTATGATAGGTATGGTGGGTGGGGGTAAGGGGTGCCAAGAGGTGTAATGTTTTTAAAGTTTGTGTACCTATAGATGTGTGTACTCACAAATGTGGTATGCTGTAGGGGTGTTAGTCAACTTGCATTTATAAAGTCCTTACTCTGTGCCAGGCACTGTGCTAAGTACTGAGGATACAAAGAAAGGCAAAAGACAGTGCCTTCTCCCAAGGACCTCAGTCTAATGAGGAGGACAACATGCAAACAATTATGTACAAACAAGATATAGGTAGGATAAATAGGAGAAAATCCACAGCGTAATGGTACTAGCATTAAGGAGGGTTGGGAAAAATTGAGAAAAGCTTCTTGCTGAAGGTGGGAACTGTAGGTGTTTACCGGTGGGCATGTGTGTGTGTGTGTGTGTGTGTGTGTGTGTGTGTGTGTGT
>NW_020954546.1:21745073-21813665 GCF_900497805.2 Vombatus ursinus | reverse complement strand
TGTGTGTGTGTGTGTGTGTGTGTGTGTGTGTGTGTGTGTGTATGAATGTGCCCCTGCTATATATAGCCTAGGAGACAAAATACCCCCTCCCAGCTCCTGGAATGCTGGTGTGCCTAACATTCAAAGCCTTTCCCATCTAGCCCCTCAGAACTAACCCACTTGCTCCTAGATCCTGAACAGCCCAGATGTCTGGGCAGCCTCCACAGCAGGACCTGAACCTGCTCCAGACAAGCCACAGTAGCTGTTCCTCTCCTCTAGGGGAGGAGACATGGGGCACAAATGATCCTGGCAGACATTCTAATGTTCCATGAGGAGGGGGGAAGGGATGGTAAAGGGGACAAACTGAGTGTCCATATGCAGCTAGCTCAGGAAATCCTAATTCACTCTAAGAGCCGGGACCAGGGAGGTGCCAAGATATCAGATTAGAAATTCGGTCCTGGGGCCCGCCTCTCAGTTTCAGTGCTTCATGCCCTCGGGTGGCAGGAAATTAAGGTTGTGAAGCATCTGTTCTGTGTGCTACTGGATCCTTCTCCCACCCCACCCCCTGGATTCCTAGGTTTCTCCCTTTCTGCTCTTTTCTCTCCCTCAGATCTCAAGTCCAGAAGTCACCTGACTCTGTCTACTGGGGAACTGCTGGCACAGCCCTGCCCTCCTGACCTCTGCAAACAAGATCATCCTTATCTCAGCTTCCAGTCCAGTCTCTCTCCTTCTGAACAGACTCCTTTTGTAAGCTGATTTCGGGAAGGGGAAACTACGTTTTCTGAGCAGATACCCCCTAAGAGTAAAGCCACAGCAAGAACACAAGTGCATGTGAATAATAGATATTCTGAACTGGAAGAGGGTTCAAGAGATGGTTACAGCCTTCAAACAGACTTGGGGATTATAATCCCCTGTTTTACAGGTGCAACCAAAGAGCATCACCTGCCCAAGGTCATACAGCTAGGAAGCAGAGAACAGGGGTTGCAAGTATCCTTTTTCTTATTTTTATGCTCCTACAAAAGTGGAAGCCCCTCAGTCTCTCTTTCTACTCCTGATGTAATCTGTTTGCTCTTCTTTTGAAGGTTTTAAAGTCTGGATTCCCCTGACTCTGTTCTTTCTCACCTCTCCCCCCCCCCCCCCACAATGATCCTTGCATCAGAGAAAGAAAAGGGCTGGAGATGGGAACGGGAATGTGTCAATCACATGTTGGAGCAGGAGACTGGAGGACGAGAGCTCCTACGACCTTTTTCAGAACCCTCATAGTGACATCTATTACCCGAGATACTCCTGTGTAGGGAAGGTAGCAAAAGACCCATAAAATTTCTTGCCTTCTCATTTTACAGTGGGGGAAACTAAGGCCCAGAGAAGGGACACACACTAGGTTTGGCTTCAGAATACCTTCGTTAAATTCCAGCCCTGCTGACTACAACTTGGGTGATCTTTGGGAAAGTCTAGCATATAACCTTTTGTCATGGACGTAGTAGGTACTTAATACACGTTTGTGAAATTGAAATGAATTAGCCCCTTTGGGCCCCAGCTTTGTCATCTCCATAACGAAAGGGTTAGACTATATGATTTCTGAAGTCCCTTCCAGCTCAAATTTGGCCACTTTATGATGCTCCTATGATTTGCCCAAAGTCACGAAAGTGAATGGAACACAAATCTCCTGTGGCCTGTTCAGGTGCTTTTCCCATGACACTCTGCTGACATGTGAGAGATACTCTAGGTTATGTGGTGCAGAATAAAGCCCTGAAGAGGAGTTAGGAAACTTGCATTCTAGAACCTAATTTACTGGACAAGCTTAGGCAAGTCATTTATCTTATTTATGTCTCTGTGTCATCAGGTGGGAAATACTATCTGATGGACCCATCCCATGGGCATCTGTGGGATGGAGGCACAGATAACATGCAGGCATGTTGAAAAGTTCAAAGGGTGGTATAAATGTAAAATGGTATAATTGTCATTGTCATTGCTATGGTTGACTGCTGGAGGCAAAAATTTGGTTTGGAGGCTTGGAATATAAAGTGATGCTCCTTTGCCTTAGCCATAGATATAGCCCCATGAAGAAATTTGGGAGAAGGCAGAGATCAATGTAAAGTCCTGCCTTGGGTTTAAACATTCAATGGCACAAGTACAAGTTGGGGAAATGTGGTTAGGCAGTAGTTTCTCTGAAAACATCCATGGATTTTAGTGAACAACATCAATAGTGTATGTCGGCAGCCAAAAAAAGGGGGGGGGAAACTAATACCATTTTAGGAGCAGAATATCCAGGACCAAAAGGGTGATTATACCTCCCCTTACTTGGCCCTGGTCAGATCACTTCTCAGATATTGTGTGTGTAGGTACCACATTCTAGGAAGGAGACTTACAAGCTAGGGCACTTCCAGAAGAGGGTGATAGAACTGGAGACTATGCCATACAAAGATTCATACAAATGCTTAGTCTGGAGAAGGAGAAAAAAAAAACCTTATGGGGCGCATGACTGCTGTCTCCAAATGTTTTCCATTATACAGGAGAGGGATTGCAATAGTTCTGTGTCTCCCCAGAGGCCAGAACTAGGAATAATGGAGAGAAGTTACAGAGGGGTAGATTTCGGTTTGCCCTAAGGAAAAGCTTCCTAAAACTTGAAGCCATTCCAAAGTGGAGGATACTGTTTTGGGAGGTAACGAATTTCCCCATAAGTGGAAATCTTAAAGCAGAAGCTAGAAAACCAGGTTCACTTGTAAAAGGGGATTTCTGCCCAGGTACAGGAGGGCTAGATGACCTCCCAATGCTTAGACTGTTATTCTATGGTAGGGGAAGGGATACTGTGGTTTCCAGGCTGACTCCAGCTGTTCATTGTAGCTTTACTGGGCTACCTCATTCCCCTTCTGTCAGCTTTCTCCCCCCAGGGTAATCTGCAACAATCTGGTGGGGAATGGATGGGGGTGAGGAGGGGAAAGCTCTGAGAACTGATAGCAAGAGCTGATCTCCCAACCCCCTATCTCCAGTGGGATTTTGTAACCCTGTGAACAATCATGCCTGGAAGAAATGAGGCTGATTTTTAAAAGAAATCAGGCACTGAGCAAGGCAGGTAAATTTTCTGTGAATTTTTCTGCAAGGCGGATAGACCAGCAAATCCCTCTATCACCCAAATACCCTCACCTGGAAGGAAGTCTTTCTTCGTCCAAACGTATTTGCTTCCTTCCCTTTTCCTCAAGTCTACGTCCCCCAGATCTACGTATCTCTC
Source organism: Vombatus ursinus (assembly GCF_900497805.2). Classification (NCBI taxonomy): domain Eukaryota; kingdom Metazoa; phylum Chordata; class Mammalia; order Diprotodontia; family Vombatidae; genus Vombatus; species Vombatus ursinus. The sequence goes on along the minus strand of NW_020954546.1, from coordinate 21,810,457 downwards.
CCTCTCCCTTTCCCTTTGCCCTCCTCCAAGAAAGACTTCCTTACAAAACTCAAGCCCGGAGCTGCAAAGTGGGGAGGTGGGCTCAGGAGGTGCGGTGGGGCTCGAATAGAGATCGTTACCCGCTACTAGACTCTAAATTCCTTGAAGCAGGGACTGTTTTATTCATCTGTGTATGCCCAGCACCTAGCCCAGTGCCTTGTACATTGTAGATACTTCGTGGCTATTTGTTTAATTGAATCCTGGGGGAGTGGGGGAATCCCTCGACAATCATTTATCCTGATCTGTTCTGATTTTGCTGGGAATATGAACACCCAGGGGAAGGGGCGAAGAGGAGAAAGGCAGGGGGTGGGGGAGGGATAATGGAAGGACGAAGAATAAAGAGAGAAGAAGGGAGGGGGAAGGGAGGAGGGGAAGGAAAGGAAGGTAGAGGGGGACGTATGTGAAAGGGGGAGAGAAGTCTTGGTCTGGGCACCCCTGGACTCCCTCACCCATTTCTACTCTGGTTCCTGCGAAGGACGACTGAGCAGAAGGGACCAGGGGCCAAGGGCCAGGCCGTGGAGGACAACTTCTGCAGGCAGCGGACTTGAGTCGCGCTCCCTCTTTAGTGTTCGGGCCCCTCCAGCCCCGGTTCCAACCTTCCCAGGAGGCAGGCGCAGTGTCTGGCTCTGTTCCCCTTCACCTCGCCAGCCCCCCTCCACCCTGCCCCGCCTCCGCTCTGCTCCCCACTCCTCCCGTCCTCACCTTCGCGACCCGAGGGAGCGGCGGGTCCGGCCGGCCAAGGAGAACCGCGGCTGGGGCTGGGGAGGTTGGGGTGGGGGGCGCCTCTCCTCCAACCCGCTTAGATACTCCTCCGCCTGTGTGGCGCCGGCTCTGGCTGCGGCTCCATCAGCTGCGCGGGCGGGAGGTGCCGGGGTTGGCCGGCTCCGATCTCTGGGGGGCTCGGAGGCGGGGGGCTGGGGGAGAAGAAGGGGTGCTCCAGGGCGTCGAGGGGGGGCTTCGGGGCGGGATCAAGGCGTAAACACCGAGCAACGTGACCGGAACTGGCGAGAGATCGGAGGGAGGGCAGAAGAGAAGGAGGAGGAGGAAGAGGAGGAGGAGGGGTGATAGGGATGGAAGAAGAGGAGGGGGAGGGGACCGGGACCTGGGATAGACCGGGAGAGGGCGGGGAGGAGACTGGGGGCGGGGAGGGGCTGATGCTGACTGCGCCCGAGCCTGGTTCGGGGTACAGGGTTAAGGGAAGGGATGAGGGGCTGGGGGAGGTGCAGCAAGGCGAATCGAAGGCGTTACAGTCACTGGGGAACAGAGAGGCAGAAAAGAGAGCCTGGTGGGCGACGGGCGTAGGAGGCCTCGAAGAGAGATGTGGGAGGAATGGGGGCTGGGTGGGGGAAGCTAGAGAGGACTTCTTTAGGTCATAAGGGAAGGGGATGGGCGGGGGGCGGGAGGAGGAGTCCTAGCTTCGGGACCTGAGCAGGAGCGAAGCACCCAGCTGCGCCGGTGGCTTTCGGCACCACGGACAGCTCCCCAGAGCGCTAGCTCCCCCTCTCCACACCCTGTCCCCAACCTTGCTTCCAGGCCCGGTCCCCGCCCTTAGAGTTCTCTGGGGGGGAGGGAGAAGTTCCAGAAGTAAAGTCCGGCTTATAGGCAATGGGCAAGGTTGATTTCAAAACATTAATTTAATAAATATTTCATGAGCGTTCACTGCGAATCAGTCTGTGGCTGAAGCACTGTGGGGCACAGAGTTCTGCCTGCGTGTCATTCAATTCAATATAACACAGGACTGACTCTATTCGACAAACGCTCATCAATCACCTGCTATGGTGTGAGGTGAGTATTGTGCCTCGAATAAGTTCTGTGGATTCAAAGACAAAAATTAAAGTCTCCATTCTCAAGCAGGTTGCATTCCACTTAGGTTTAGGACATTGAAACAGGTAAGTAAATAATACACGATAATTTGAGGAGGAAGAGAAAGAAGCCACTCTTCCAGATGGAAAGACCCAAGGTCTAGTTCCTCTTCAGTACTGTTCTAGGCCAGCTCCTAGAGGAATCTCGCTCTCTGGTTGCTCCTCCCTAGCTCGACAAGTCCCATTTCGAATAGAGAGCACTTTGGCAGCCCCTGGGAATGATACATCTTTAGGGGCAGGGAGAGTCACAGGACGAAGCGTTACCAGCTGAGTGAACCCTCTGAAAAAATGGTGGATTTTCTTTGATGCTCCCCCCCCATCCTCTCCTCCCTCTTTGAGTGGTTCTTTATCCCTCCTTATCCTGATAACTCTCCCTAGGGGTATTTATTTTTAATGGGGGACTCTGGAAAATATAAACCTTCAAGACTCAAAAGAATGGAGCATTGATGGTGGAATGACGGATGGGGGGGTGGATTAACCACCACTCTGAACAAGAGGCCCTGAACAGAGCCCCCTAAAATTACTGCACTGAAGTTGTGGCCTTCTTCACCTACAGGTAAGAGCATTCCTGACCAGTGGAAGATGGACAGAGAAATCCTCCTTTGGAGGAGTCCACAGAGGACATATCAGTCTCTAATGAGACTAATCTGCTCTCATCTAGATGGATCCAGAGCAGGATTTCTGTGTTGATTGTCACACACCAACATGCTTCTGAGTTTTCCCATCAAGACTTGAATTTGGACTGGTGTCTCCAGCAATGGAAATAGGTCCCTCTGAGATACCTAGGCTCTCTTACCCAGTCCTCTTTACGGGCAACAGGATACATTTCTATGAAGGAAGATGGGTGAGTAATTGTAGGAGGTGAAGTTTGTGATCATGGGATCATAGAACCAGGTTCTTTCCTAAAACTTGTCTCCAGGAAAATGGAACTCATGACCTTGGTTTCATTAGAAGCATATTCTAAACAAACAGCAGACAATATTAGAGCTGGGAGGGGCCGTAGATGTCATTTAGATCGAGCCTCCATTGTATGAAGAAGGAAACTGAGGTCCAGACAGATGAAATTACCTGGATAAGATCACAAAGGTAATCAGTGACAAAGTATGGACTAGACTAGACCTCCTGACTCATCACCTAGTACTTTTTTTTTTTTTTTTGTGAAGCTGGAAATGAGATGAGTGGCCTTCAATTTCTGCAAGGCGATTTGTGTATTTGGGTAAAGGGAGTGTGTCCGAAGGGTATGGGAGAATGGAAGCTAGGTGATGGGTCGATGGCGAAGAAGTGTTAATGGTCAATTTATAAGCCAGCTCACCTCTTTGACTTTGGATTAGAAACTTTGACCTTACTGATTGAATTCAACAAACATTAAGTGCTTACTCTGCTCCTTCACCAAGAACTACAAAGCAGAAAAGTTTCAATCCCTGACCTCAGGAAAGTTATGGTCTAATCAGGGCTGGCAAATACTTTTAGTGAGCACACCTTTTCTTTTTTTATGCACTTCCTAATATATAATGACCAGAGAGTCATAACCAAACAAGGTTATTTCTTGTGAAATCTTTCCAAGAATCTTAACCAAAAAAACAAAAACAAAAACAAAAAACCAAAAATAGGGCAGCTAGGTGGCGAAGTGGATAGAGCACCGGCACTGGATTCAGGAGGACCTGAGTTCAAATCCTACCTCAGACACTTAACACTTACTAGCTGTGTGACCCTGAGCAAGTCATTTAACCCCATTGTCTAGCAAAAACAAAAAAAAATCTTGAATAATTTTGACCCAAGGAAGGGAGAAACCTTGTTGGAAGAGAGCCTTTAAGGGGTGTTTTGCTCTACCAGATCAAATGCTTTTCTAATAATCAACAAACAATAAGTACAGTGGGATATTATATTCCTCACATCTTCAAAACAACAGCATGAGAGTAAAGGTGTGGTTTACTGTGCAATTTTACTTGAGAAAGATTGCTTGTTCAATACTAAAAATTCATTGAGGATGGCTTTGATGCAGGTAGAGATGATTCCAATAAAAATATGACATAGATGGGGAAAGTAGGCATATAGCAGATGGCTCTTGATCTCTTGGTCTCCTTTTTCAGTATTATTATAAAGCTGTGAGATTGTCCTGCACCCTTTAGCTATCTTTCCCTCCTTTAGATATCTTGTGAATTCACCCTCAATTCCCTCATAATTGTGTTGTTGCAGGCATGGATCTCCTCAAAGTACACCTCATTTGATCCAGTAACTTTCTCCATTTTTGTTCCCTTTAGGGCTATTTCTACTTCTCTGTAAGCACATTTGGAACTATGATGTTAGAATCCAAATCAGAGTTGGCTATGCTTGGTGGTGAAAGAGTTTGTTATCAAAATCTTTGCAGATCTATCTTTCCATTTTCCTTTTGCTTGTTGTCCTTTCATTTTCATCCTTAAGTGCCCTTGGGATGACTTTATTTAGTTGAAACTACTACCAAGCGTTCTTTAAATTGTTTATTTTTTCCTTTGCTTCTTACTGCTTTATTCAGAACCTTCAGCCTAGTCTTCTCAATAATGTTTTATGAACAAATTTATATTATTTTATGAACAAATTTATATCCTAATCTAGTGTTGTCTTTGGCTGCCACATACTTCATCCTTGCAAGTAAGTGTGGCATGGTAATTTATTTATATCATTTAAGCTTCTGTATAAAATGATTGGGGTCTATGTCTATGTTGTTTCTTCCATCCATTGCCAAATAGCCACTTTGAATAGGTGAGGATTGATTGAGTTGTTTCACGTGCATGAATTCTCTTTTTCATTCTTCTAGCTTGATATTCATCTTTGCTTTAAACAAGTTGGTGATCTGACTACACACAGACAATTGATTCAAGACTGACTCCTACATAAATAACTAGTCACCTCCTGTCTATTAAAATGCAATCAATTTCATTTTGATGGACTATTTGCCATATACTGTACTTACTGATCCTTTTTTCAAAGAAAATATTCATCACATAGTGGCATAAGATTTTTGTGTGGCCAACTGGACTTTGGTTTCTCATTTCTTATACCTTGTTTCTTTTCTTTTCTCTTAAAGAAGCCACTATTTGCCAGGCCCTGTGCTAGGTACCAGTAGTAGAGTAACAAAAAGGAAACCAGGCCCTACTCTCAAGGAGCTTACTTCTAGCCTTCAATAGATCAGGGTGCTTATTCATGAAGGCATTCCCTCCAACAGAACAGATGGAAATCTACCCATGCCTTCTCATCCAGTGATACTTTTGTCCATCATATTCATCATGTTCACCCATAGATCTTCTCTGGAGGGTTTATGAAAAGATCCAATGTCCTGGAAGCTTTCCTTAAGGCCTTCTTGTATTTTGTGAGTACCAGTGGAACACTTAAATTGTCTATCTGGTTTTTTTTTTCACATGACTGACCTCTTCTCTCCTTTTCCAACTATCCACTTTATATCCCTCCTGCCATTTCTTGAGATTAAGCAATCACTGGAAATAATCACAGCAGCCTGGTGAGGAAAGTGGCAAGAGTTTTATTATCACCATTTCACAGAAGAGCAAACTGAGAAAGGTCATATATCTATCTATGTTTTTCATCATCCCTCTTTCCTTATAACAAGAAGGAAGGAAAAAGGCATTTATGAAGTGCTTACTATATGCTAGGCACTGTGGTAAGTGTTGGGATGCAAATTCAAGCAAGAAGAAAGACAGGCTTTGCTTTGAAGCAGCTTACATTCTAACGGAAGATGACTACACATAAAAGGGAGGTAAAAATCCGGGACATGGATACAGCAAACTATGAAGGAAAATCTTTCTTTGTTGATGTAACCTGCCAACTCTTTCCCCCCATAATCTTAGGTCACCAAATCTAAGGTACATCTGAATGTCTGAAGATTACTGGGTAATTTACATCATCCTTCGGAATCCTCCCAGCCGGCCTGTGATTTCATGTAAATTATTACCCCAATTTTACAGGAAAGAAAATTGAAACCCAGAGAAGTAAAGGGACTTGCCCCGTAGATAGGACTGAGGTCACAAGATCACAGATTTAGAGCCAAAATGGACCTTCGAGTTATCGAAGAGTCAAGTGACTGACTCAAGGTCAGGCAAGAAGTAAGAAGTAGTGAAGGATTCAAACTTAGGCTCTTTGACTCCAAACTCTGTGCTCTTTCCACTGTACCACACTGCTTGCTCAGTGAGAAAGAAGAAGCCCAGAGAGGTATGTGCCTAATCCAGAATCACACAGCAAGCTAGCAAAGTTTTAGAAACACAGAATTTTGGAGCCAGATAATACATTAGAGATAATCTAGTCCAATTCTCAACCTAAAAAATATTGAAGATCCTCCAAAAAGCTTTTGTTTACGTGTTATATCTATCAATATTTACCATATTAGAAATGAAAATACCTCAGTATTATTATGAACAAGCGTTCTGATCTCTCAAGGACTCCCTGAAAGTGTCTGAGGGACGGAGGTCCTCTGATCATACTTTGAGAACCGATGATCTGGTCCGACCAGTCTATTTTTCAGAGGAGGAAACAGGTCCAGAGTGAGGAAGCGACTTGCCCAAGGTAACACAGCTATCCCAGACTTACACCCAGCCCCTCCTCAACTCCAAGGAGAGTGCTTTCTAAAACACTGCCCAATATTAAGGGCATCCCTTTTGTATTTATAGGTCCTGGAGAAGGAAGAGAAAAGGAACACAGAATGGGGGAGGCTAGGTGCCCTCTCACAAGCTTCCAGGAAGCTGAGCCCTTCTGCAGAAAATAACAAAACAAGAGGAAAGCAACCTTATTCCTGGAAAAAGGCCCTGGACGATGGGGGGCTTCAAACCCTCCGTACTGAGCGTTCCTGGGCTTCAGGCTCCTCAGGGTCGGACTAGATGGCCTCCGAGGTGCCGGATCTCTAAGTCTATGACTACTGCGGGTAGGGCGGAGCGCTCCTCTATTCGCACGCACCATGCAGCCAGCGGGGGTGGTGGGCTGGGGAGCTGCGGGGGGTGTCCCAGCAACTCTTTCCTCCCCAATTCGCGCCCCAAACTCCGACTCCGCGGGGAGCAGCGGCCTAGGCCGGGCCTCGAGGTGGTAGAGGGGCGCAGAGAGGACCTAGCCTGGGGCCCCCACTTTTCGCCCCGCCCTTCCATGTCCCCCCTCCCCCGCCCCAGCTCCGGCCAGTCCTGCCCCTGATCCCTCACCGAGCTCGCTCTCCGTCCTTTCTCTCCCTGTCCTGCCGCAGTCTGAGCAGCAGCCGCCACCGCCGCAGCCTCCTCCAGCAGTCCCCGGCCCGGACAGGGGTGGGAGTAGGAGGGAGGAGGCGCCCAGAGGGGCCAGGCAGGGGCCCGAGGCATGGCGGGCCGCAGGGAGCCCGGGGAGAAGCGCTGGGAGCTGGTGCGCTGGTGAGTGGGGAGGGTGGGGCGTGCGAAGGGCGAACGCGGAGGCGCGGGGGAGGTGGCGGCCTGATAGGCCAGGGGGCATGAAGCTCGGGGCGCCGGGATCAGGCCGCCCTCCCTTGTCTCGGGTTGGCCAAGAAGATGCTCCCTAGCAAGGGGGAAGGCTAGAGAAGCGAAGGACAGAGCTCCCAGCAAGATCCCTCCTCTCTGGCCCAAACTCAAACTTTGCCAACCGTCAGATGCTTTAGTTTAGATTTAGTGTTTTCAGAAAGCTGTGGCCTGGACTTTCTTATTAGAAGACGAATCTCCGCTCCTTCCCTAGTCCACGGCAGCACAGATCACTTACCCCTTAGCCCTGCACCTGCCCTCTCTCCTCCCTGTGCCCTTTAGACAAAGTTGGCACGGAGATACCCTAGTGCTCCTCCTTGCACTCTGTCCACTGTCTCTGTGCATCCCTATCAACTGTATGGCTGGGGTAGAGGTCGGAGCTGAGACCAGAGACAAGCCTCCTGGATTTCTTTATAAATTCTATTTCCTTTTCATTATAAGAAGTGAAGGAACATTCCAATCCCTCACCCCATCGTCCCTTCCCACCCTAGTCCTACCTTCCCCATCTGATCTGTGGAGGTCACTCTCCCCTCCATCCGCTTCCCCATTCCTTCCTTTGATACAATGGGACCAGTCTCCAATGATGCCAAGGTTCACAGCCTGGGCCCCTGCCTGCTCCTGACTTCCAGAGGTCGATTCAAGGGGATGCCCCGCTCTCAGCTTCCACCCCATTCCTCAGATTCTTGGTGCTGGTTCCCAACACTTTCGACATTAGGCAAGTTGATCAAGTGGGTAGGGTTGGAGCTGGAGAGGCCCTTTTTTCATTTCATCCTGAGAATGTGGGTAGGGGTCTCCCTTAGTGTGCAGGATAGGAAGACTGATTTGGAGAAAATGATCCTAAATCTCCCCTTTACAAGAGTTTTTATGAGAGAGAATTGCCAGGGAGAGTAGGGTGGGGAGCATGAGTGGTCTGGTAGGGAAGCGGGGCTAGGGCAGCTAGGACCCTTCCTCCCTTTCCTTCACTCTAGTCTGTGGCATCTCCCGGTAACTGAGCCTCAGGCTGGGAAGTCAGAGTCAGTGGGAGGTATCAGGTTACTGGTCCAGCAGTAGCTCAGGGAAGAATCCAGCCTCATCAGTTTCAAAGGGAATTCGCCATCCCCTATGCAGTTCCCTTGAAGTGACAATTTTGAACAACAGCAGCAAAATTGTTTTCAATCAGAATTATAGGTCTGGAGCTGTAAGAGAACTCAGAAGTTATCCAGTCCAAACTCTTCATTTTACAGATGAGAAAACTGAGGCCCACAAGATTAAAAGGCTTGCCTGGGGTCTTGCAATGGGCACCTAGGTGGAGCCATAGTGCACAGAGTGCCAGGCCTGGAGTCACAAAGACTCATCTTCCTGAGTTCAAATCCAGATTCAGACACTTACTAGGTGTGTCACCTTGGCCAAGTCATTTAACCCTGTCTACCTCAGTTTCTTCATCTGTAAAATGAGCTGGAGAAGGAAATGGCAAACCACTCCAGTGTCTTTGCCAAGAAACCCCCCAGATGGGACATTATTGAACAACAACAATAAACACCTTCACTGTTAGACAGTTTGTTCATCCCTGGGTTCCCTATATCAGTGAAATCACATGTCCAATCCCTATTCCTAATTATTCATCTTCCTCTGTCTACAAATGATTGACCGCTTCCTAGTGGTCCCCCTGGCTCCAAACATATCTCTTCAATTGGATTGAACTCTTGCTTCCTTGGTTAAAAGGACTTGAGATTCATAGATTGGCAAACAACAGATAAACACCTGGACTGGACCTGGTTTCTGGGCAATTTCCAATCAATCAGTCAATCAATAAGCATTTATTAAGGTCCTACTATGTGCCACTGCTAGGAATACAAAGACAAAAAAATATTCCTGCTCTCAAGGAGCTTAATATTAAAGAAGGGTGTGCCTATGCAATATATATATATATATAATGTATATATATATATATTTTTTATCCTGAGACTTGTGTCTTCCTTGCATTCACTGGCCTTGGAGTCAGGAAGACCTGGGTTCAAATTCCACCTCAGACAGGAGATGTGTGACCTTGGCCAAGTCATTTAACCTCTCTGGGCCTCAGTTTCTTCATCTATAAAATGAAAGAATTGGGCTACATGTCCTCCAACATGCCTTATGACTCTGAATTAATGATTCTGAGTCTAGCTCACGTGGCCTTAGACATATGAGGCAACATGGTATCTTGGAAAGAAATGTGGAATGTGAGGCAAGAGGCTTGGATTCTATTCCTAACTTTCTGTGTGACCTTGGTCAGGTCTTTCTCCCTTTCGAGGCCTCAGTTGCTCTCTCTACAAAATGAAACAGTGGGAGTAGAAGGCTTCCAGAATCTTTTCCAGGGCTTAGCAATGTCAACACATGGGATTTCTTAGATATGGGGAATTCCTCCACCAACCAGCCAGCTATAAATGAGTTGACAGTAGATAAATCTGAGAAAGGTACTTGGCTTAGGGAGATTAGGAGACTTGCTCACCAATCATACAACTAGTGTCAGAGGCAGGATTTGAACCCAGACTTTCCCGATTCTTGGTCCAGTACTTTATCCATTATCTCATCTCTTATTAGAGATGAGAGTGAACTGGACCTGTGATTTCATTGGTATAACTCTAGATGAGGAAGCTCCCATACCAAAGCAGGTTTACGCTTCATCATCTTAGAGAGTAGGCTGTGGCACCAAGAGGTTGAGTGACTTGCCCAGGGTCACACAGCCCATAAGTGTCAGAGGCTAACCTCAAACCTGTGTCTTTCTGATTCTGGGGTCAGGTCTCTAATGACTACATTACACTGTTTCCAAATAAGAAATACAAAGACATAGGTAGAATGATTTAGAGAGAAAAGGGCAGAAAGTGAGAAACACTAAGAAAGAAAGAGAACAAGGGAAGAATTAAAGAAGCCCCAGATGGATAAAAAATGCTAGATTTGGAGTTATAAAATGTGTGTTTGAAACTGGATTTTCCTCAGGTAACTCTGGACAAGTCAATTTTCCTCTCTGATCCTCAGTTTTCTCATCTATAAAATAGGGATATTGATACCAGTCTCAGCGATCTTGAAGGGTATGAGACAACAAGTATATTTGAAAGAGCCTTAGACTGTCAGTCAAAAATCTTGGAGTCTATCCAGGGGTGTTATGAGGTTCAGATGAGATAATGGACATAAAACACTTTGAAAAGTTTAAAGTGCTCTATGAATACCAGTTATTATTATTTGTCTTTACTGTTATCATCAATCATCATCCTTTTTTTTTTTTTAAAGTTTTTAGGCAATTGGGGTTAAGTGACTCGCCCAGGGTCACACAGCTAGTAAGTGTCAAGTGTTGGTCTGAGGTCGGATTTGAACTCAGGTCCTCCTGACTTCAGGGCCAGTGCTCTATCCACTGCGCCACCTAGCTGCCCTAATCATCATTCTCGTTATATTCATCGTTAGCCTATAGTCACCAAGCCTTCAGTCTGGTGATGACTTCATTTCTTGAGCCTTCTCCTGAAGTCCTGCTGAACTTAAGCAAAGTTTATAGAACAATACAGGGGTATGCTGGCAAATGTTTAACAACCAGGATCTCCAAGGGTGGGGCAGGGAGTAGCAGATGTCCTGTTAAATTTAATCTGCATTATTAATGCTTTCTTAAGCCTAGACAACCCACAAAATAATAAGTCAAGCCCTGATCTATATAGTGTTTGCCATTTTCTGAGGTGTGAATGCTCACACTAAAGATTTAACCTTTTACTTTTGCCTTGAGCTGGCTCCCGCAGATGCTGAGTCTATCTCTAACTCTGTTACGTTGAACAAGTCCCTTGCCTTTTCTGAGCCTCTGTAAAATGATGGGCATGGACTAGATGAATTTTAAGAACCCTTCTAGCTCATAATTCTATTAGACTGATACCATGGTGGATCTGTCTAGGATTTGTACTGTAATAAGGCTGGGATGGCATGGGATGGACTGTTCAGAATCAGCTACAACCAAAATATCCATCCTGGAGGATGGCAGGGAAAGAGGCAGGTTGGACTTCCTCTGCTTAGAGGAGTTTCTGCAAGTTTTCTGGGCAATCAAGCAATCTGCAAGCATTTGCTATCCACCTGCTTTGTGCTAGGAACTATGCGATACAAACAAAGGCAAACACAGTCCCTGCCCTCAATGGCCATACAAGATGTATATATACAGCCACACAAACATATACATTTATACATATAGATATGTGTATATATACACACATATAGATATGTATATACATACATATATATAGATACGTACACACACACACACACACACACACACACACACACACACACACATATATATATGAATATCACAGACCCTGGAAGGAGGACCAGAAAATGCCCTCTGGAGAAGGTAGGATTTGAGCTGAGTCTTGAAGGAAGCCGGGGAACCTGGGAAGCTGAAATGAGGAGATTGAACATCCCAGGCGTGGGGGACAGAGAATGAAGAGGTATAGTTAGGAGGTAGAGTAAGGTGGTTGAAGAATAGTAAGAAGACCAGTATAGCTGAATTACAGAGTTACTGGAAGATAGTAAACTGTAAGAAGGGGCTGTTCAGTCACTTTTTCAGTCCTGTCTGACTCTTTGTGACCCCATTTGGGGTTTTCTTGGCAGAGATACTGGCTTGGTTTGCCATTTCCTTCTCCAGTTATTTGACAGATGAGGAAAATGAGGCAAACAGGGTCAAGTGACATGCCCAGTGTCACACTCACACAGCTAGTAAGTGTCTGAGGCCAGGATTCAAGCTCAGATTTTCATGACTCCAGGCCTGGCGCTCTATCCACTGTGCCACCTAGCTGGGTAAGAATGTAGAAGGGCTTTAAATGCTATGATGTTTTGAGAATGCTATGAAGTTTAAAAAACATAATTTTGGGGTAATTAATCATTTTATTAATTATAGCTAGTAAGTAATTAATAAAAGGATGGTCATTTGGCCATCTCTCATAAACCAAAAGACCCCTCATGGAGACCTCTCAACATGTAGATGCCCTTGAAAAAGTGGATGTCCTCAAAAGCAGCAATCAGCTCTGATTGGTTAACAATTGATGAGAGAATGAATATTATAATAAGAGATGAGCTTATTCTAATGAAGGGCTGGGGTACATGACTCTGATGCAGTCCTGCACTCTTAGTGACTTATCTCTTCCCAGACCACCCCATTCTAGGGAGATCTAGACAAAAGGGGGAATCCACTTCCACTCAGACCTGTCCGACTAAAATACAATGGGCCTGAGTTCACCAATTCACCTAGACTAGAATTTCTTTACCTTTTGATCAGATTGAAGTTTTCCCAGTTGGGCAAGTTTCACCTAAGATTTCATCTCATTATCAGCCCTGCACTTCAAAAGCTGGCTTTATAACCTACAGGAGCTGACTTCTGAATGTGGAAAAAGAAAGGGGAAAAACCTTAGTCCTAATTCAATAATTAATATGAGAAAAGTTTTTATTAATATGAGAAAAATAAACATTTCTCTCATTGCCAAACAAAGAATTTTCTATTTGATCCTGGAAGTAATAGAGAGCCACTGGAGTAGGGATGGGGGTGGGAGGGTAAGTGGCCAGAACTGTACTTAATTTTTAATTTTTATTAATTTATTTTGATTTATCAACAATCACTTCCACAAACTTTTGAGTTTAGAATTTTTCTCCCCCTCCCTCCCCAAGACAGCATGCAATCTGATATAGGCTTTACATATACATTCCTATTAAACATTTTCACATTAGACATGTTGTAAGGAAGAATTAGAACCAATAGAAGGAACCACAAGAAAAAGGAAACAAAACAAAACAGAAGAAAAAAATGGCAAATAGTATGCTTCGATCTGCATTCAAACTCCACAGTTCTTTCTCTGGATGTGGATAGCATTTTCCATCATGAGACTTTTGGAGATGTCTTATATCCTTGCATTACTGAGAAAAGCTAAGTCTATCAAAGTTAGTCACTGCACAATGTAGCTGTTACTGTGTACAACATTCTCCTGGTTCTGCTCACTTCACTCAGCATCAGTCCATACAAGTCTTTCCAGGTTTTTCTGAAGTCCATCTAAAGCTGTACTTTAGAAAGATCATTTTGGTAGTTGAGTGGAAGATGGGCTGGAGTAGGGGAGAGTTGAGACAAGTAGAGCAATCATAAATCTAATGCAGTAGTCACCCCCATGAAGTGATGAGGTCCTGCCTTCAAGGGGTTTACATTCTAGCAAGGGAGGCAATATAAAAATATAAGTGTATACAAAGTGTATAACAAATACACGCTTGATAAATTTGGTGGGGTGAGGGTGCTATGCTAGCGGCTGGGGACGGTTAGTAAAGGCTTCAGGGTTAGGCAGATTGAAGTAGGTGGCCACTTGAGGGCCCCAGAAAAAGTACTTTGGCTCAGAAATATATACCCTATCAATCTGTCCATGAAATTTCCCTATTCATTCCTATAGATTAGCCACTGTCCCCTCCCCCCTCTCCCCACAAATCTTCCTGGGACTGGGGAGCACGTAACCTCCTGACTACCTTCCGTGAATGAGGAAGCTCCTTGGAGGAGAGACCATGAAAAGCAGGAGAGCTTATACAGGTCTGGGGCTCATAAAAATTCATTGAGCTGATAGAACACTGGAACACCATCATTTGTCCAACCCCTCCATTTTACAGATCAAGAAACTGAGATGAGGCCCAGAGAAGAGGACTGACTTGCTCGAGGGCACATGGTGGAGTTAGTCAGTGCTGGGATCCAGATCTCATGATCCTTGGTCCAATGGTCTTTCCACTATACCACATGGCTTTAAACGTAGCCCGTGCTGGAGAAGAACCCACTGCGTCTCTCACCCACCACATCTCCAGGATGGGTGTTTGACTGTAGCCAGTTCAGGAACTCAGTGGAGTTAAGCCAGAGGGGAAAGCCAGGACTAGAAGTCAGGTCATTGAACCCTACCTCCTCCTACTCACTGTATCTGTTACCCCCAGGTATGTGCGGGAAGGCCGATTCCGGATCGAAGAGAGGACCTTGACTGCCTTTCAGTGGCTATATACTCCCCAGCAACACCGAATCCTCAGCAGAGCTGACCTTGAGTCTCCCACCAGGTAAAATTGACCACTGCCAACCCCTCTGTCCATTTAAACCCCACTGGAGGGGATGATGGGGATGCTGCTGGGGCCAGGGCCAGGACTAGGAGTAGACTAGATTTGTGACTGCCTTGTGTACAACATGAAGGGTCCTCAAAGAAGCTCATTCTAATATGACAGTGTGCTGATGTTTAAAGAAAGATTCCATTCTCCCATTCTTAGGATGTCTTGGGGTAAGTCAAAGACCTAACACCTCAGCATATCATGGAAGTGACCTTAGATATTGGAAAGCCGTGCTGGTGAATGCAAGCATTGGTAGATTTTGCCAGATTTAGAAAACTGGAGTCAGGCCCAGTGACACATTGTGTTTGGGCCATTCAGTGACCAGCTTGGTCCTTGTTCAGAGAGGCTCATGACTGGGAGGCTGGCCACCATCTGATAATTTTTTTTGTCAATCTATCAACAAGCATCTATTAAACTCCTACACTGTTCTAAGCACTGTGCTAGGCACTGAGGCTATGAATACATTGGTCATATAGCAATTTTATTTGCCTTCTCTGTTCATGCTCTGTGTTAGGGACTGTGGATGCAATGACAAAAATAAAAACATCTTTGTTCCCAAGAAACTTACAATTTCACTTGGCTACTGTGTGCCAGGCCCTGGGTAAGGAAGGCACTGGGGAAACAAAGATAGAAATGAGACAATTTTTGCTTACGTTTTATCAGGAGAGACAGTGAGTATATAGATAAGTTTATACAAAGTAAATGTAATAGTAACCATCCTGGCCACCTCCCTCCCCGCAACAGAAAAGCCAGGTATGCTATATTTCACTCCTTCCCTAGGGTTCTCTAGTACCTTTAAGGAGGTTGGGGTGTTTAGTCTCTCTGTCACTGGCATAAGTCCCCAACAATGGTATTCCCTCAATTTTAAGAGGGCACACTGAACTTCAGTTCTATTTGACCACTATTTAATAGATGAACTTTTAGGGATATTTATTTCAAAACATCAAATAAAAAAATACAAATATCACCCCCTCCCAACAACTTGGAGGGGGGAATAATTCCCCACCATTGTGCTACTTCACACTCTGAAGGGGAAGGCAATTGATTCACAGTTTAGCTCAGTTCTTATGTAGCATGGTTCCACCATGTTCCAAAGCCCCCCTTGGGCTTGATTCCCAGGTTCCCTGGCTCCTCAGGATTTCCTAGCTGTTCTCACAGCAATATCCAGCTTGGAATCTTGCCTGCATGGTCACTATGACTTTAGTCTGTCCAGAGACTCCACCGTCTATGCTTAGAATTGAAAAAGATAAATGAAAAAATCAGGCTGAGCCCCCAAGCCCATTTACTGGGCCCACAGAGCCTTAAAGGGGAAAAGGAAAGCAGTCTTCCACTTTTACTGACTCAGTTCACGGTGCCTGTCTGGATTCAGCTAGAAAGAAAGAGCAAGATTATCCCAGTCTGATGGCTACACAGCTAATGGAAAGATGCTATTGTCTGCCTTGTGGTAAAGGAATGCAGTCTTTTCCCAGAAGCGTCATCCACATGGGCCCCTCTATGCTGGTGATCTGTATAGGGATCAAAGCCCTGTTCCACATATAATTGAGGGTGGGAGAGGCACTAGCAGTTGAGAGGATCAGGAAAAGCCTCCTGTAGGAAATGCTACTTGAGCTGAACTTTGAAAGAACCTAGAAGTCCTAAAACGGAGAAATGTGGAGGTACCCATATTCTGGGGGTAGCAATGTTAAAGTAGTAGTATAGGGATCAGGTTCATTCAAGGACTCTTATCTGCCAACCTCACCTTGTCTTGGAGTCACTCTGGAAAGTACTATCAAAGAGTCCATAGTTCTCTTTATCTTGTTGTTAGCTTTGAGCCCCAAGTCAGAGACAGTGCCTCTGGCAAAACACAGTAGGGTTAGATGTATCTCTCTCTCTTCTCTGGAAATGTTTCCTTCTCAGTTACTACATCCAACTATATTCCCAATAAATATGCCCCATTGAAAAATACTGGTGGTTAACATAATTTATAAAGACAAAGTAAACATTAAAAACAAATAAAGGCAAATAGACTTGAAGGAAAGCACATTATTACCACCTTGGGGTCTCTAGTAGGGGTGAAGGGATGGTGGACTCAGCAACCAAGCTTCTGTCTGGACATACCTCCTTCTGATTGGCCCAGCCAGCCGCACTCCTAGAGTTCTGGTTCATTTTCTTTGGGGTGTTTATCTTTTCCCATCAGCTTTTTTTTTTTTTGGTGAGACAATTGGGGTTAAATGACTTGCCCAGAGTCACACAGCTAGTGAGTGTTATGTGTCTGAGGCCAGATTTGAACTCAGGTCCTTCTGACTCCAGGGCCAGCGCTCTATTTGCTGCACCACCTAGCTGTACGTGGCTTCCAACTTTGAGAGAGAGAAAATGGAAGAAGTCAGCTGCCCTGAGAGAATTAAAGGTGTTTATTTTTTTTGGGGGGGGCAAGGTAATTGGGATTAAGTGACTTGCTCAGAGTCACACAGCTAGTAAGTGTTATGTGTCTAAGAGTGGATTTGAACTCAGGTCCTCCTGACTCCAGGGCCAGTGCTCCAGCCACTGCACCACCTAGCTACCCCTTTTCCCATCTATCTTGTCATTAGTTAGGTTCCCCTGCTTGTCTCCAGACCCAGTGTACTGACTTTTAAAAAATCACCTGGAGGTGTGGACTATCACTTTAATCCTATTGAACTTCCTTTCCGATTCACTCAGAGGACCAATTTGCACCTTATAAAAGGATCACCTGTCCTGACCTTGTTTTTCTCAGTTAATTTGACACCTCTTTATCTGGCCCCTTTTGTGTGTGTGTGTGTGTGTGTGTGTGTGTGTGACAGAGACAGAGACAGAGACAGAGGCAGACAGAGACAGAGAGACCGACAGAGATGGACACAGAGAGACACAGAGAGAGACAGAGATACAGAGAGAGATAGAGACAGAGGCAGAGAGAGAGGAGAGAAAGAAAGAAGTGAAGAGGGAGGGAGGAAGGAAGAAAGAAATCAAAGAAGGGAAGAAGGAAGAAAGAAGGGGAAGGAGAGAGGGAGTAAGGAATAAAGGAAGGAAGGGAGAAAGAAAGGAAGACAGAAAAAGAGAGAAAGGGAGGAAGGAAGGAAAGAAGGAAGAAAAATGAAGAATTTAGAAAGGACTTATTAAGTACTTAGCATATGGGATATAAATACAAAAGAAAACAAAAACAAAAACACAGACCCTGCCCTCAAGGAGCTTACATTTCAATAGGTTAAGTTAACACATATAGGAAGGAGAGGGGTGTTTGGGTCAGCGAAGTCCCAGGGATGGTGAATGGAGTCATAGTTGGCTGACATGTCCTTTACTGCAATGGTAAAGTTGATTTTATTACCTTTGCCACAGGTAGAGGCAGAAATGAAGGTGGTGAGTGGGCTGCAGCATGGCCTGAAGATGATCAGAGAGTCAAAGAATGGTGGGCCTGGATCAGGCTAGAAGCCCATTGGAAACCCAGAGACATGGAGGACAGTCTAAGCACAGGGACAGAGGGAGGAGATGGAATGTTGTGTATGAGGAACTGAAAGAAGGCCAGCTTGGCTGTAGGGTAGCGTGTGTGAAGAGGAGTAATGTATAATAAACCTGGAAAGAAAGGTTGGAGCCAGATTGCAAAGGGCTTTAAATGCCAACCAGAGGCAATAGAGAGTCTCTGGAATGTCCTTTCTGGACATTGTGCCTCCATTAACACCGCCTAAGAAGGCATTAGGTTTTTGGCTGCCATTTCTTTTTGAGGACTCCTATTGAGCTGGCAGCACACTAAAACCCACAGGTCTTCCCCTTACCCCGCCCCAGGAACTGTTATTTAGCCATGCCTTTCCCATTCTATCTTTGTGCAGTTGACTTTTTTAAAAATTGTAAGCGTAGGACATCACTTTTATCCTTTTAAAATTTTATTTCATTAAATTTTGCCTATGGTTCAATCCTGTAGGAATCTCTTTAGATCCAGACTCAGTCATCCAACGTGTTAGCAACGCCCCCCCACCCCCACCCCTTTGGGTCATATGCAAATGTGATACTTATGCAATTTGTATCTTTGCTCAAGTCATTGATAAAAATCTTGAGCAGAACTGGGTCAAGGGCAAGGGCACTGGGGTGTTTCCTTAGAGACCTCCATTTGGGTTTCCATGAGCTCATTCTTTGACAACTCTTTGGGTACAGTCATTAGACTTTTCGTAACAGTACTATCAGCTGGTTCACATCTCGTCTTTTCTACTGAGATAACATGAAAGGCTTTGTCAAATGGCTCCCTGAAATCCAGATATATTAGACTCACAGCATTCCTCTCATCTCTGAGTAGTCTTGTTTAAAAAAAAAAAGGAGTGAGCTTTTGACCTGCCTTTGATGACCCCCTGTTGGCTCTTAGTAGTTCCTGCTTCTCTTTCTAAATGCTTTGTATCAGCCTCTCTATCAAACGTTGGTCTGTGTGCAGGTACCAGTTACAAGCTTCTGGAATGATTTATCTGGGACATTTAATAAGACTGGAGATATTTGTTGATGGATACCTTAGAATAGGAGGAATGAATAGCACAGTCAGTACTAATAGCATGTTGGTAGCTAAAGTTAGCCTTTAATATTCAGCCATGGTAGGATAGGAGGAATGACCCTTTAATAGCAATTTTCTCCATTCTTACAGTCATCTTACCTTCTCCTTTCTACCTCTTATCTCCTTTGTTTACAGAATTTATTCTCTTATTTATTCATTTATTTATTTTGGAGGCAATCAGGGTAAAGTGACTTGCCCAAGGTCACACAGCTACTAAGTGTCTGAAGCTGAATTTGAACTCGGGTCCTCCTGACTGCAGGGCTGGTGTTCTATCCACTGCACCTCCTAGCTGCCCCAAAGTTGGTATTTATTCTTATAAATACCCTTGGGCAAATGGGCTTTCTTGGTGGACCTCCTGCCAAACCTCCTAAATCTGAAGGTTACTTTTGCTTCCCATCTCTGAAGCGCCATTTGAAACTCCACCAGGGTTATCCATCAAAGGCATAGTCATAGCAAAGGAGGTCACAGTGCCTTCTGCAGAAAATGTGGCTTTACTTGTATTTATCTCATCTTAGACTTGCAAGCATTTACTATGTGCCAAGCACTGGGACACAAAGAAGGACAGAAACTTTAGTACCTTAAAACTGTACTAAACTTTTAAAATACCACAAGAAGTGCTGCTAGAAATACTTTTGTATACTTAATACCTTTCTCACTGTCTTTGATCTCCCCAAAGTATACGTCTAGTAAAGGTATCGCTGTGTCAAAGAGTATGTATAGTTTAGTGACTTTTCTAGAATAATTATGAATTTTTTCCCAAGATAGTTGGACCAATTTGTAGTTCCATTAACAGTGCATTATTGTTCCTATCTTCCCACAACATTTGTCATTTCATCTTTTGTCATTTTACCAACCTGATGAGCATGAGGTGAAACCTCAAAGTTCTTTTTAACTTCATTTCTCTTATTGGTGATTTGGAGCATTCTTTCTTATGTTTGTTGATGCTTTATATTCTTTTGAAAGGCACCTTTTGTATTCTTTGAACATTTATCTATTGGGGAATCCTTCTTATCCTTCTTAGTCTTGTTCATGGAACCAGGGTATAGGGATGTAGAAGGCTGCAGCATATTAGTCTCCAGGACTGTTTCATAAGGCCTGAGTCCATAATCCCTGTGGGCATGTGATGTACCTAATTGGTATTTGATGGGCATTTACCAAATATCCTTAGCTCTCAAAGATAACTCTCAGAAAGCAAGCATGTTGTGCCCTTCATGTCACAATATTCTTCTAGTTTCTTCCCTTAGCCTTGAAGGACCTGTACAAGACTGTCCCAAGAGATATTTGGAGGGTACCATTATCCATCGCTCCTCTGGTATATTAAAAAAAACTCTCTCCAAAGGTGGACCATGGGCTAGGTCAGTGTTGGGAGAACTTCTTATTTGTCAATATACAGTTTGGACTAGTAGAACCCAAAGCATGCCTTAAAACACAAGATGCCAAGACATGGTACTATAAGGTGCTGAATGAGGCTGTCACTGCTGGGCTGTTGGGGGTGGACCACAGACTACTGATGAAGTATATCCACCAATAAATGTTTTTAGTCTTGTGACTCTTTCATGTAAGTTACTACCAACACCTTGCAGTTTAAACCCAATTGTAATTTGAGGGAGAATTTTCTAATAATTGTATCTATCCAAAAATGAAATGAACATCATTGTAGTATGGTGAGCACTCCTTGAATGGCTTGGATCATTAGTATAATACATATTCATAAGCTACCTCTTAAAAATATAGTCTAGACTTTTGAGAAATTGAAGTGAAGCTCACCAGAACATCGTTTGAAGGATGCACTCATTTCTTTTTAGCAGGGACCTTTCCTAGGAAAACACCAGAGCACACACCAGAACAGCCATAACCACATACATCATACCACCTTGGAAGCACCAGAACCTTTCAGACCTCCAGAACTAGCTCTGAAAACAGCAGCATAAAAAAGGCTGGTGCTTGGGATAGTGCCTTCCCACCCCTAGGTGAACAGAGCCTAACTTTAACATAAAGTTCAAAGTCAAGAAATAGGCTAGAAAAATGAGCAAACAACAACAACAACAACAACAAAAAAGAAATTGACTATAAAAAGCTACTATTGTGTTAGGAAAGACCAAAACACACATTCAGAAGAAGACAACAATGTGAAAACACCTTTAGCCAAAGCCTTAAAGAAAAATGCTAATTGGATCCAAGGCCGGCAAGAATTCTTGGAAGAGTTAAATAAAGAGATAAGAGTGGTAGAAGAAGATTTGGGAAAATAAATGAGAGTGATGCAAGAAAATTATGAAAAGAGAAATAACAGTTTGGTGAAAGAGGCACAAAAATACTGAATAAAATGACACCTTAAAAAAACAACAACACAGAATTGGTCTAATGGAAAAGGAGGCACAAAAGCTCACTGAAGAAAATAATTTCTTAAAAATTAGAACTGGGCAAGTGGAAGGTAATGACTCCATGAGACATCAAGAAACAATAAAAAACCCCAAAGGAATTAAAAAATGGAATAAAATGTAAAATATCTCATTGGAAAAACAACTGACCTGGAAAATAGATTGGGGAAAGAGAATTTAAGAATTATTTGGCTACCTGAAAGCCATAAGTACAAAAAGAGCCTAGACATCATCTTTCAAGAAATTATCAAGGAAAACTGCCCTGATTTCTAGAACCAGAGGGTAAAATAGAAATCTAAAGGATACACCCATCACCTCCTGAAAGAGTCCCCAAAATGAAAACTCCCAAAAATATTATAGCCAAAGTCCAGAGCTGCCATGTCAAGGAGAAAATATTGCAAGCAGCCAGAAAGAAACAAATCAAATGTTGTGGAGCCACAGTAGGATAACACAAGATTTAACAGCATCCACATTAAAGGAGTGGAAGGCTTGGAATATGATATTCCAGAAAGCAAAGAAGCTAGGATTACAAATAAGAATAACCTAACCAGCAAAACAGAGGGAGAGAATTAACATTTAATGAAATGGAGGACTTTCAAACATTCCTTATGAAAAGACCGTAGCCGAATAGAAAATTTGACATTCCAACACAAGACTCAAGAGAAGCATAAAACCTGTTTACATTCCTATATAAGAAGATGATACATGTAATTCCTAAGATCTTTATCATTATTAGGGCAATTAGAAAGAGTCTACATAGACAGAGGGCACAGGAATGAGTCACTTATGTTGGAATGATCTAAAAAAAAATGAAAGGGTGAGAAAGGGGTGCATGAAGAGAAGGAGGAAAGGGAGAGGTAGAATGGGGAAAATTATCTCACATAAAAGAGGCACTCAAGAAAGAGCTTTTACCATGGAGAGGAAATGGGGGTGGTGGTGGCAGACAATGTTTGTACCTCACTCTCATCAGAATTGGTTCAAAGAGGGAAGAATATCTATTTCTATACTTGTCTATCCATCTACACACTCAGTTGGGTATAGAAATTTATCTTACCCAATAGGGAAATAGGAAGGGAAGGGAATAAGAGAAAGGTAGGAGGTATGATAAAAGGGAGAGCAGATTAAAGGAGGCAGTGGTTAGAAATAATACGGAGGGACAGGACAAAAACAGAGAGAAGGATAAATAGAAGAAAACAGAATGGAGGGAAATACACAGTTAATAATAACTGTGAATGTGAATGGGATGAGCTCACAAATAAAATGGAAGCAGATAGCAGAATGAATTAGAAACCTGAATCTAACAATATGTTGTTTACAAGAGACACACTTGAAACAGAAAAAAAAAACTCACACAGAGTTAAAATAAAGAGATAGAATAGAATCTATTATTCTTCAGCTGAACTAAAAAAGGCAGGGGTAGCAATCACAAAGCAAAAGCAAAATAGACCTAATTAAAAGAGATAATCAGTAAAACTTCATTTTGACAAAAAGTATCAGATGAAATTTAATATCAAAAATTTTTACATCAAGTTTCTCTGATAAAGCCCTCTTTTTCTCAAATATATGGGGAACTGAGTCAAAATAAGAGTTATTCCTCAATTGATAAATTGTCAAGAGATATGAACAGGCAGCTTTCAGAAGAAATCAAAGCTATCTATAGTCAAATAAAAAATAATATAAATCATTATTGATAGAGAAATACAAATTAAAATGACTCTGAGCTACCACCTCATATCTATCAGAAATGACAAATGCTGGAAGGGATGAGGGAAAATAGGCAAACTAATGAATTATTGCTGGAGTTATGAACTGGTCCAACCATTCTGGAGAGCAACTTGGAACTATGCCCAGGGGACAATAAAACTATCCATACTCTTTGACCATACCACTACTAGGACTGTATTTTAAGACATCAAAGAAAAAAGAAAAAGAACCTATATGTGCAAAAATATTAATAGCAACTCATTTGTGGTGGCAAAGAACTGGAAACTGAGGGAATGCTCATCAATTGGAAAATGGCTGAATAAGTTGTGGCATATGATTGTAATGGAGTATTATAGTGTTATAAGAAATGAAAAACATGGGGGCAGCTAGGTGGTGCAGTGGATAGAGCACTGTCCCTGGAGTCAGGAGGACCTGAGTTCAAATCCAGCTTCAGACACTTAACGCTCACTGCTGCATGACTCTGGGCAAGTCACTTAACCCCCAATTGCCTTACCAAAAAAAAAAATGAAAAAGATGGGAAGATCTATATGAACTGATACAAAATGAAGTGAACAGAACAGGAGATCATTGTACACAGTAACAGCAATATTGTAATCATGAACAGTGAATGACTTAGCTACTCTGATCAGTTCAAGAATCCAAGATAATTCCAAAGGATTCATGAGGAAAAATGCTATCCACCCTCCAGAGAAAGAACTGATGAACTCTGAGGACAAATCAAAGTATAGTTTTTTCACTTTCTTTATTTTTCTTGTTTTTGCAATATGGCTAATTTGGAAATACATTTTACATGCTTTCACATGTATAATTGATAACATCTTGCTTTTCAGTGGGTAGAGGAGAGGTGGGAGGGAGGGAGAGAATTTGGAACTCACATTTTTTTTAAATGTCAAAAATGAATAAATAAATAATAAAGAAACTAGGACATTTGCTCATTTCCAGTCTTGTTATGTCACCTGTTCTACATGATTTTTCTTCCTTCCATTTAAAAAGATTCCAAACTTAACAAACATTAAAGCATTTCCATATACACATGAGAACAGAAAGAGAGGAGGTTGTACACAAAACTGCAAATGCCTATTATGTACAGCTTGCTTTTTCCTTTTTCTTTTCTTTTTCTTTTTTTTAAGGTATGTGGAGTGTCCCAAAAGTCTTAGTGCAGCTTTAAGCTAGTAAAATTTAAAGTAAAGCTTTACTAGCTTATATGATAAATGCAAACTGTAGCTTTCAAAGTTGTCCAGCTTTTCTTTGATTCCTTCTGGTTTTCCTTGTTTTCTTTGAAATTCAAAAACATGTTTTGATAATACTCTATACTTTCTTTTTTCTTTCTCTTTTTTTTTGTCAGTCACATCTCTAGCACCTCTCTCCCTCCCTACTCCCCTCCTCAACTGAGAAAAAAGAAAAACAAAACCTTTTTCAACAAATATGCACAGTCAAGCAGAATGAATCCCCACATTTGTGTTAAAAATGTACTTCTCATTCTGCAACTTCAATCCACCAGGATTGTCAGGAAGTGGGGTGGCATATTTCATCATGAGTCCTCTGGAATCATGATTGCATTGAACACATTTACAACATAGTCTTTACAACATTACTATTACTATATAATTTATTCTTCTGGTTTTATTCATTTCTCTTTCTAGGTTCCCCCCAAACTATCCCTTTTATAATTTCTTATGGTGCAATAATATTCTACCATATTCATATATTTAATTTCTTCAGCCATTTTCCAATTGGTCGGTATCTCTTTAGTTTCCAGTTATTCACTACAACAAAGAGCTGCTATAACTAGTTTTGTAAATATGAGCCCTTTCCCTCATTCTTTGATCTCTTTGGGGTTTAAAGCTAGAATTAATGTCTCTGGTTCAAAGGGTATGCACAGTTTAGCAACGTTTTGGGCATAGTTCCAAATTGCTTTCCAGAATTGGTTGGACCAGTTCCCAGCTCCACTTCATGTGTTAGTGTGCTTGTTTTCCTATAGACCCTCCAGCATTTGTCATTTTTCTTTTTTTGTCATCTTTGCCAATCTGATGATTATGAAGTGGAATTTCAGAGTTGTTTTCATTCACATTTTTCTAATTATTAGTGACGTGGAACATTTTTCCATATGCTTGTTGATAGTATTCTCCATGACTTTTCAAAGGTCTCCAACAGGAGCTCAGGAATGACATTCACTCATATTTTCAATACCGTAGGCTATGGTTCTCCTAAGCCTGAGAATTTCATCTCCATACAAACCCATCTTGTTCTATCTTTCCCAGACCAAAAAATTGTTCATAGTAGAAAATAGAGGAACAAAATAGGAGTTGAGTAGTTTTGCCTTCTCTCTATTATCTACTATCATTGTTCCATCAACCCCAAACATTAGTACTATTCCTTCTGTCTCTGAGTTTAAAAAAATGTGTGACCTTATCTAATTTTGTACTTCAGTGCTTCAGATACCATCCTCACAGGTCTCTGCTACTGAAATATTCATGCTCAGTTAACTGCCCTTACTTCTATTTCCTATATACTAAAAAAAAATTAAATTGGTCACAAGTTCCCCCAGGTATCCACATTGATCTCTTTAGATAGTTCCCTCTTTTCTTCCTCATTAAAATGATTTATACTTGGGTTTTTGGAATTTCATTTGTGAGCTCATCCCATCCATCTTAGACTGATTTCCTCTATAGGCCCTGAGACTTGACTTATTTTTTCACTGAATTCTTTGAGATCCACTCTCTAAATCATGTGTGTGTGTGCACACGCACACACACACACACACAGACACACAGACACACAGACACACACACACACATACACCCATGAGTCTATATTGGGCTTTCTCTTCCTTACCTATCATGAGTTCTAAGAGAGAGTGGTCATTTCCTCCCAAAGTACTCATCAACTTTGCTTTGTTAACCAGTTCTTCT
The DNA here is from genome assembly GCF_900497805.2 of Vombatus ursinus. Classification (NCBI taxonomy): domain Eukaryota; kingdom Metazoa; phylum Chordata; class Mammalia; order Diprotodontia; family Vombatidae; genus Vombatus; species Vombatus ursinus. The sequence continues at coordinate 21,784,441 of NW_020954546.1, read as the reverse complement.
TGGTCAAAATTAGGTCTAGAAGAGCAGTTACCTTTGTTACTTCTGCCTTGTGAAGAAGGACATTTTCACTGATCCAAGCCAAGAATTTATCAGCTGCTCTGACTTGAGCAGAGAGAGAGCTCCAGTAGAAGTTTGGATAATTGAAGTTCTCCTCCCCACTGTCATATGCCTGCATACCCGATCTGTGATCTGTGCCCTGAACTTAGCCATTTCCTTCCTCTAGGGGAACGATAGCATACAATTTAAGCTTTAATAGCTTAAAATGGCACTGAGGCTTTTGGGACACCCTGTCTATACTACTACTGTAATATCATGCCTGCATCTTCTTCCATTGATCTTTGCTCCACTGTGGTTATAATTTTCCTGCATCTATTTCATGGATTTCCTAATGAGTATGTGTTCCTTTTTTTTTTTTTTTTTTTTTGGTGAGGCAATCAGGATTAAGTGACTTGCCTAGGGTCACACAGCTAGTGAGTATCATGTGTCTGAGGTCAGATTTGAACTCAGGTCTTCCTGACTTCAGGGCTGGTGCTCTATCCACTGTACCACAAAACTGCCCTTGAGTATATGTTCTTTTTTTTTTTTTTTTTTTTGGCAAGGCAATGGGGTTAAGTGACTTGTCCAGGGTCACACAGCTAGTAAGTGTTATGTGTCTGAGGCTGGATTTGAATTCAGGTCCTCCTGAATCCAGGGCCGGTGCTCTATCCTCTGCGCTACCTAGCTGCCCTGAGTATACGTTCTTAACATCTAGTGCTACTGCACTGTCCCTTCTAGGCAATCAGCTCCTTTTGGCTAAGGTATGCTCTTTAAAAACCATATTCCATTCTTGAGTCACATCCTGTTAAGGTTCAGTGAAATCTATGAAGCTAAATTTACTTCCCTGGGTTAAGATATCTAGTTCTTGTTTCCTTGTTTATTAACTACACTCTGTGCACGTTTGTATAGTTGGTGCTATAATATTTATTGCTGCCCTACTTTTTGGATGATGTCTGCTGAGAATTGTCAGGTTTCTCTGCCAATACTCTAAAATAGCATTTATAGAACACTTTAAGTTTTTCAAAGCAACTTAGCAATATCATCTCATTTTATCCTCACAACCCTGGAAGGTAGGTACTATCATTCCCGTTTTACAGATGAGGAGGACAGAGATTAAGTGACTTCTCCAAGATCACACAGGCAGAAAGAGTCTAAGATCACATTTGAACTCAGGTCTTCCTGACTCTAGGTTCAGGCTTCTATCCCCTGTGCCACCTAGCTGTCTCTCTAATCTTCCTCTTATGTCATCATGCCTGATACTTTTCATGGTTTCTGGCTTTGGTGAGTAGCTTTCCCTCCTGTTCTTCAGATCCACAAATCACCAAGCAATGATATTTGGACTAGGCCTCATTTGATGTACTTCATCCTTGACCAGGAGCTTGTAATTCTCATTTCTTAAAGCACGGTGGTTCAGAAATCCAAATCTCATCCTCAGACATCTTGTTCTGAACCATTTGTTCACTTCCCAAATCTGCCTTTCTCTTCTGAAGCCCCTGATCTTCTGTCAGCAGAAGCGAGTAAAAAGCCCTAAAACCACCGATGACCCAAAGGTATTTAGCTTCTTATCCATGCCTTCGCACTTCCTAACAACGCTTTCCGGGTTCTACATGAATCTTTGGAAGAGGGTAATAGTCATAAGGTTTGACCAAACTGAGGAAGTTCACCTTCACACTCTGGATATCCATCCCTAGAAGAGCTCCCCTCCCTCATTTCAGGTCAAGTTAACATATGGTCTCCTTAGAACCCTTCAGTAAAGAAGGCACCCAACAGCATGCTTTATTTCTTCTTGTAATCTGTGCTGGATGACTCCTTTCCTATTGGCCCTTGTGGATTCTTACCCTCATTTCCTGGTGACCAGGGAGAACGGAGGTCCCAAATTTTCCTCTCTGTCGGAAGAGTGACATTCGTGTCACCTGCCTTCAATGGTTAATAGGCCTTCTGACATTTCTTCTCTGTATTGGGTTCTTCTAATCTCCAACCTCCTGACACCAGTTATTATTCCTCTTTTCCTCTTTAGATTTTCTTTCCTCTTGCTTTTCTCCTTGAAACAAGTCTTCCATTCTTTCCAGGAGCCCTTCATTCTCCCTGACAGCCTGGAAGGCAATTTTTCCAGCCCTTTTGCAAGTGTGGGCTTGCATTTTTGTATCCAAGTTGCTGGTAGTTGGCATCATCAGAGAAACAAGCGTGGTATGCTCTTTACAAGTTACTCAAATATGTATCTTGTCCTCCATACTTGCAGAACTGAGATCCTTTGCTCTCTAGGGCTCCTATAGCTAGTTGCCACCAAAAACTGGGGAAACGTAGCAGTAGCAGATGAGGTTAACAGGTTTGTTCTGCCTCTTTTTTTTTTTTCCCAATATGGCTACTTGCCCAGTGCTCTACCTAAGGCAGGGCAAATGGTACGTTGCACCAGGGTGCTGAATTTAGAGAGTGCCAACGATACCTACAGTTCAGCAACTTAGAAACAGTCTATCATCTACTTTGCAAATAGTTAGTTAAAGTAGGAAATTAGCAGAGGGTGAACTGGGATGAGCTCCTACTCCGACCTCCCAGCTCCTTTTCCCCTGCAGGCAGCATTCTTCTCAGCAGTGGCCTTGTTGCAGTATCCTGGGGTCCCTGTTTCCTCTCCGTGGAGCAGTGGCCCACCCAACCACATAGCTGAGGTGTGATTTCTGCCCTTTACCATCAGCAGGTGGTACTTAGCTAGGCACAAAGACTCCAAGTTACTTCGTTCAGCCATGTTTAATCTACAATGAGCAGATTTTCACCAAAGAAAGCCCTATTATGGACCTTTTGAGGGATGGAGTTGGGGAGACCAGAAACCATGATGAGAAAAGAGGACTGCTCTAGTGTTACAATGAAAAGAGAATTGGCAGGACAATTAGCTGACTTGGGTTCAAATTCTGCCTCAGACAGTATACTGTGTGACCTACAGCAAGTCACTTAACTTTGCTGGGCCTCAGTTTCCTCACCTGGAAAAAAGGAGTGGTTTGGACTAGATGGCCTTTGAAGTCTCTTCCAGCACTTTACCTGTGAGCCTGCGAGTAGGAGGTAAGAAATCAGCCAGCTCTGAATCTTTCTAGCTGTGTGACCACACCCTTCATCTTGGGATGTCAGTTCCCTCATCTGGGAAATGGGATAATTCTTGCACTCTCTCCCTCCCAGGACTGTCATGAAGAAGGTGCTTTGTTAGCCTTAACATGTCATGACATGGGAATAATTGTGAGTATTTATTCCTTCCCTTCCTCCGTGTGGCCGTGGCTGGCCACAAGGGCTTTGAACCTCTACAACCCCAGGATGCTGGATGTGGCCTTAACCCCCAGAGTTTAGGCATAGATGGCTTTTGTGCCAAAGAGCCCAAAGTTCAAATTCCCCTGGTCCCTCCTTCCTCCATCATGTAATTGGCAGAGGCCTTTTAAAAATTTATTGATAGCGGTTGTTTTTACATAGTCTAAATTTCCCCTGTATGTATCCACACCCTACTCCCCTTGACAGACAGCCATCTCGGAAGGGATCTTAGAAACCAAGGAATCCAATCCTCTCTTTTTACAGAGGAGGAAAGTGAGGGACTTTCCTAACTTTAAAACTCTGTGATAGCTTGCCTCAGACAGTCTGGGACTTTCACAAAGTCTATCAATCAGTCAATCAATCATCAAGCATTCACTAAGCTCCCCTTTGTGCTGGACACTAGGACACAATGCAAATATGACTCAGTTCCTGTGCTCGAGCATCTTACACTCAACCTTAACAGGATGTGACTCAAGAATGGAATATGGTTTTTAAAGGGCATACCTTAGCCAAAAGGAGCTGATTGCCTAGAAGGGACGTGCAGTAGCACTGCATATTAAGAACACATACTCAAGGGCTGCTAGGTGGTGCAGTGGGTGGAGCACCAGCCCTGAAGTCAGGAGGACCTGAGTTCAAATCCGGCCTCAGACACATGATACTCACTAACTGTGTGACCCTGGGCAAGTCACTTAAACCCAATTGCCTCACCAAAAAAAAACAAAAACAAAAATACACATACTCATTAGGAAATCCATGAATTAGAAGCAGGGAGAGGGAACAAGATGTATATAGAAGCAGCTAGGTGGCTTAGTGGACCTAAGCTGGAGCCAGGAAGACTTGAGTTCAAATTTGGCCTTGTATACTTACTGGGTGTGTGACCTTAACCTCTATCTGCCTCAGTTTCTATAAAATGGGTATAATAACAGCACCTACCTCACAGGTCTATTGTAATGCTCAGATGAGATAATATTTGTAAAACAAATTTATAAATCTTAGCTGTTATTATTATTACTATTACATACAAATGGCATCAGGGCTGCCTAGAAAGTCTTTAGGAGTTGTTCTTATGACTGTGTATATTAAAAAATTATTACATTGAGTAATTCAATTATTACATTCAGTAATTCAAATCCAGTCTCTGCCACTTACTACTGGTATAGTTTGGTTATTGAGTGTTGTTCTTCACGCTTGAAGAGGACCAAAATGACATCACTATGTCGGGGTCAAGGTACAGTGTGTCTGACTGTGGTTGATCAGACCAATCAATACAAGCTAGGAAGGCTCTACCACAGGCCAGCCAGTATAACTTGGAGCAAATAGCCTCACCCCTCGGGGCACCAGTTCCCTCATCTCTCCAATGAGGGGTAAGAGAAATGACTTTTAAGCTCCCATCCACCTCTAACTCTGTTGTCCTGTGTCCTTACACACTGTGCTATGGACATTAAAACAGCCTCTGCCCTCTAGAAGCTTACATTCTACTATTAACCACAAAGATGAGATCCCCAGTAAATGGAAGTATCACTGAAATAATTCTGTTGTAAGGGAGAGGCCAGTTGGGGGCAGGGTGGTCTTGGATATGCAGTTATCTCTTCCTCTTCCACATCTCAGTTTCCATATGTAATGGGTTAGCATAAGAAATTAAATGGGAATTTTTGGGAGTATGTGTAGTATTATGCAATGTCAACATATTTTATCCTTTTTTTTTTAAGGCAGTTGGGGTTAAGTGACTTGCCCAGGGTCACACAGCTAGTAAGTGTCAAGGGTTTGGTGTGAGGCCAGATTTGAACTCAGTTCCTCCTGACTTCAGGGCTGGTGCTGTATCCATTGTGCCACCTAGCTGCCCCATATTTTATCTTTTAATACCATAATAATTCAGACTTCTTCCCTGGTGTAAAGGGAGGGCCAAAATGTTTTGTGTAGATTTTCTGGATAAAGGGAATTCTGTGCCCCTCTCCTCCTCGATGTGGAAGGGATAACTGTACTCAGTTTGAAGTGCTGGTGGGATATCCAAATGGAGATATTTCATAGACAGAAATATATAACTGGAGCTAGAAATACAGACTTGGGAGTCATATGCCAAGAGCTGAAATCATAATAGCAAATAAGACTGCCAAAGGACAAGATGGAGAAGAGTAAAGGCATTGATAGACTGGAATCTTGGGGAATACCCACCTTAAGCACTTAGGAAAAAGAGTGTGGAGACCAAGAAGTAGCAATCAGAGCAATCACAGTAAACTCTTTAGGAATCTCTGACTTACTTCTGAATTCATGGTGCCTAATGTTTGCTGAATCTTGTCTCCTCCTTCTCCCTTGCTTCTCACATCTGGTCAGTTATCCAGACTGGGACCTTCACACTCCATTCCACATCCATCCCTTCCCTCTTTGTTCCCATTATCACCAAGTTAGCCCAAGCTCCCCTTACCACGGGACTCTTACTACTGCAATACGCTGCTGTCTTTGCTCCATCCTTTATACTGCTGCCCAAATAATTTCTTCTCTTACGTGTAAATCTAAGTGGCATCACTACTCCAAAATAAGTGGCACCCTATTGCCTCCTGACTCAATTAAATATGGTGGACATTTCTTAAGCACCTACTACCCTCCAGCCATCTTCATGTTATGTTGCCTAGCTCTACCTAGTGCTCCAGTTTCCACCCTGGTATCTTGATTGGTATTCATCTCTAGCCCATGCTCAGCACCCTGCCTTCTGGCCGTCTTCATGCTGAGCCCACCTTTTCCTGGTTTCTGCCTTTAGCTCTGGAAACAGTAGTCTAATCAATGCCACCATTCCTAGAAAGGACATGTTAATTGCCCTGAGATGAGACTCCACTCACCATCACTTTGGCTCCCAAGCCAAAACATGCTTCTTTGGCCACCACTCCCTTAAGGGTATTGTCTTCCCTTATGAGAATGTAAGCAGGGACTGCCTTGCTTTTTAAGTAAATGTGTATCTCCACAACTTAGCTTAATGCCTGGCATAGAGCAGAAGTAATTAATAAAGGCTTTTCTCATTCGTGTTACATTTTAGGCAAAAATGTAGTATGATATGGACAAAGGGCCAGCTTTGTGGAGGTCCTGTGTTTAAATTCTGCTTCTGGCATTTACTAGTTAGGGCCTAGTCTCTGCGGCTCATTGACTGGGTTTTCATGACTTAAAATGAGTGTAAACAGCAATTATTTTCTGTTCTGGCCAGAAACTTTAAGGATCTTCCTCTCCCTGATTGATATTTTTTCAATAGTAAATCAGGCCATCTTTTGTCTCAGTTCTTACCTAGCCCATAGACACTGAATGGGTGTTGCCTCAGATAAACAGACCTGGGAAAGAGCTTAACTTAGGAAGGCCAAGGTCATCCCCTGCAACCTAGGCCATTGGCTTTTGTCTTGCCACTGGACTTTGATGACTGGAGGAGAGAGTGAGGCTGATGACTTTTTGAGAGACTGTCTATCTTAAATCCAATTCACCGAAAGTCAAGATATCACCCTTGTAATGCCATTGTTCTCTTTGAGAACCGAGGGCAAACGACAACCACTTTATATCAGGTACTTTCAGGCTGAGGTGAGTGAGTGAGCAGTTTTGTTTAGGGGAATCAAGAAAGTCTGTATGTAGGAGGTGAGATTCGAAGGAATCTTGGCATTCCAAAAGGCAGATGAGGAGGGGATGCCTTTTAGTTGCCTGGGACAGTCTTTGCCCAGGTCCTGCAGACCTGCACCGTAGGGTCCAGCCACACTGGACCAGAGTGTGTGGGAAGGAGAGAAATATGTAATAAACTCGGAGAGGCAGGCTGGAACCATATTGTGGACGGCTTTAAAGGGCTGAACAGAAGACTTCGTGTTCGATCTAGTGGAACCATGAGCATCTGGAGCGTCTTGGGGGTGGGATGGTGGATGGTGGGGTGGAGATGGTTAGACCTGGGCTTTAAAAAAATATCGCTTTGGACTGTAAGTGGCAGATCATAGGGTTATCCACATAGACTTTGGAGGTCGTTTAGTCATTTTACAGATGAGGGAACTGAGGCCCAGAGAGTGACTTGTTAAGTGACTTGCTCAAGGTCACACAGGGGTAGCCAGGATGCGAATCTAGGACCCCCCCCCAGGTCTGCTGGTCTTTCCACCCCTGCATTGGCATCCCCTTGTCTTGCAGAGGGGAGTCGGGGATCCGAGGTAGCCCAGGTACATGCCGTCCCCTCTCCTGCCGTTCTCCTCTTTTGTCTCTTCCTGAGAAGCCTCGCCTCGAGCCGCGGCAATGGGGGCAGTCAGCCCTCCCGCGGAGCCCTCGCGCCCTTCTGCATCTCAGGGTCGTCTCCCCCTCCCCAGGCCGGCCCAGCCCGGCCTGGCCCAGCCTAGCGCCGCCCCTCCGGCTAGCGGCTGAGCGCGCACGCCCGGGGCAGCCCGAGACCGGTGGAGGGAGGGAGGGAGGGAGGGAAGGAGAGGAGGCGGGGGGGTGGGGGTGGGGGGGGCAGCGGAGCCTCCTCGCCTTGCCGTTGGCTGGAGGCGCCGCGGAGCAGGCAGAGACTGGCAGGAGGCTGGAGAGTAGCGGAGCGAGAGCCGGGGAGGAGAGAAGAGCTGTAACGATCGAGGAAGAGCGTCGGGGACCTCTGTGTTGTTGTTGTCATCGGCTGTCTGTCTGCCCGTCGTCGGCGTCGGCCGTGCGCTGTCCCGCACTGTGCGCAGAGAGTCTGCCCGGAAAGGGGGACAGCCCGGAGCCGAGGAGCGACCCTCGGATGCCCTTCGGTGCCAGGCAGAAGTGAACGGGGTTGGAAGCTCCCACCCCACCAGCCCCCGATTTTAAGGCTATCTGCAGGACCTGGGTGCGTGTCTCCGAGACAACAAGGAGTGTGTGTGTGTGTGTGTGTGTGTGTGTGTGTGTGTGTTGAAAGATTGGGGGTTGGGGGGTGACTGCATCTGAATAATAATACTCCGTGTATGGGGACACAGGTTGCTGTGATTGTATGGGGGGGTGCGGATAAGGGGAGGATAATTGTGTCGAAATGCTTTATTTAGCTTAGTATGTTGGGGTGATTTTAATTGTTGATTTATTGATATTCATCATATAGGAATGCAGGGTGTGTGACTGTAGAAATGTGTGTGGAATCAGTGTTGTGATAGAAATTCAGTGCGTGTGGCTGGTGGGGGGGGAGGGAAAGGAGTGTTGAGATTATCAAGAAATTGTGCTTAGAGGTGTATGTAGGGGAGTGTTGTGAGGATATCTGAAAATTTAGGATTGGGGGCTGCTGGGGGATATGGATTTTCAGTGTTTAGGGGCTTGTGGGGGATTATATGGATGTTCAATATTTGCTGGGTTTTGGGGAGTTATATGAATGTACAGTTCTGGGGTCATGGGCATTGAATGTTTGGGAGTGTTTTGAGGGTTGTTGGGCTATATGTACATTCAGTGTTTGAGGGAGCATTGCACACACTATTCATTTAAGTCTGGGGAAGATTAGTTGACTAGGCTTGTCTAGAAGGGAGGGAAAGAAGAAGAACTCCAGTGTGCCCCTGAAAATGTTCTATTCTTTGTCTGGATGGGTTTTGTTTTGTTTTCTCAAAGGGCTCTTGTCTTCCCCGCTACCAATTCCCTCCTGGTCCCCCACTTCATCCTTTCCTCTCTTTAGAGGTCCTTCTCAGTTCCTAGACTGTAGGTGGGGGAAGGTCATGGCAAGGCAATGAGGTGGATGCCCAGCCCCTTAGCTAGTGCCTTGCTCCCTGTGGGGCCCCTGGGTGGGGTGGAGCCCAGACTCAAAGGACTGGTTGCTAGCTTCCCCTATGCCAGCTGCTGCCTGGGATGGTCCTTCCTTCCCCATTCCGTGGGGTGGGGATTCTGGATTCTAGTTGCGAATGAACACTGTAGCTGTTCCTTTGGGACTGTGCCCAGCTCGAGTAGGGGCTGAGGCCCCAGAATATCAGCTTTGCTTTTGCCAGACTGGCCCTTCCATAGATCTGTCTGGCACCTTACAGCTGCCCCCAGTCTGCCTGCTTGGGAAGGAAACCTCTTTGCTCTTCTTTCCTAGAGTCTGTGTTCTGCATTTCTCTCCTTTGACCTCCTCCCCCTTCCCCCACTTTAAAAATTAACAAGAAGGACATTTGCATGCAAATAGGGTTTGGGCTCTGAATCAGAGTCATTTACTCCTGCTAATTTCCCCCAGTTGGGGCCCCAGAGTCTGAGGAAAAATAAACTCCAGGGCTGGGAGCCAGGCCTCTTAGGTTCTTTCTTCTCCTCCCACCCCCAACTTAAGACCTTGGGGAAACCTCTTGAGTCCACTAGCCCTCCATCTTTCTTTGAGTACCATGGACAGGGGTTACCCATGCCCTGGGGTGAGGGTTAAACCTAAAGCTAACACTGCCCATGGTCCAAACCTTCTAGGGGCTGGGTCACTGCTGAGCTGCTGTGAAGGATGGGTGGGGAGATATCTTAAATGTGGCCATAAGACCTGAAGCCCCCTTTGCCCCTTCCTACTTATCTGTGTATGTATGGTTGCCTTCTCCTCCCCCAAACTCCATAGGTTGTAAGATTCTTGGGAGCAGGATTTCCCCTATGTATCCCTAACACATAGCACAGTGCCTGGCACACAGTAGGTCTTTAATACATGTTTGTATAATTGAACTGAATGCATCTTCATCTACTGACATCCCTTTTTCTTCAAGGTCCAGCTCAAGTATCACATCCTTCATGATGACCTTCCCTTGTGCCCCTAGCTAGATGTGAGCCCTCCCTCCTTTAATTTCTCAAACTTAATTTGGTTGACAACACAATCATTTTCTAAGTTGTATAAGAAGGGGTGCATAGGGAGAATTCTACTTCAATATCTCTTCCTTTTAGCTCCTCCAGACCTTCAGCTTTAGCTGAAGTCTCACCAGGGCACCCATCCAACTTCTGTTATAGTTATCTGTTTACTTGGGCCATTCCTTTACTATATGGGAAAGTTGTCTAGGGTGGGCATCATTTCATCTTTCATCCTTGTATCTTCCCCTTGTATGTTGCCTTGTGAGCATTTTCCATGGAGGAAATACCCTTTACCATTGCAGATCTGCCCTTGCTTTACAACTTATAGCACAGTGCATTGTACATAGTAGGTGCTTAATAAATGTTTATTGAATTGAATTTTCTTCTTAAAGTTTCCTGAGGCTATGAGAGTTTAACTTGCTCCATATAACACAGTCAGTATGAGTCAGAGGCTTCACTGGAACCCAGGTCCTCTTGAGGTGAACACAAGTCACCTCTGAGGTAATTCTCCAAGCACTCTGCCACACTGCCTCTGCCTTGTGCATCATGACTGGTTCATCAATTCAACGTGGAATTGAATTTTATGAACTCAAAGCCAACTTTAATGACTAGAATGGTGCAATAGGTGGGGCGGGAATGATGGAAAGATGAGATTGAGGTGTAGAGTGAGTGGAAATGAGAATTAGAAAAGGGGTGGAGTAGAAATGGATGAAAGTAGTGATGGAGATCTGGCAAGTGAGGCTGAGGGTGGAGATGCAGGTAAGAATGGGAGACAGTGAGGCCAGACATGGAAGTAGGCTAAGATAAAGAAAGGGATGGAGGTAAGTAAGAGTTAGGACCGGGATGATAGCCAGGTGAAGTGATGGTGAAGGGGATGATTAGTGCGAGGATGTAAGAAAAGGGAATTAGGTTGAGTGGAGAAGATATGACAAAATGAATTACCTCCTGTTTGCTGAGAAGACTGGGTCCAGATACCACGAGCTCCGTCATCTTCCATTTTCTACATCTTTTTTACTTTCACTCGTCCTCTCTTTCTGAGAGATGAGGTGCCTTGTCTTTTGTCCAGGCTGAGCGCAATTGGTTTCCTTGGTTCTCCCCCAACCCCACTCTGGGATCTCATGCTATCGGTTGTCTCATTCATTCTCTCTTTTTAATGTTCTGTTGCTCTGTCTCTAGTGACTTCTTCTTGTAACCTAAAAATGTTCCAATCTTTCCTACTCTAATAACTTTCTTTGCCCCTGCCAAATCCTTAAGCTATTGTCTGACACCTCTCTTCCCCTTCAGTGCTAAACTGGAAAGAAACCAGCCATTTAATTATCTACTGCCCCCCCCCCCCCATGTATTGCAGTTTGGCTCCCACTCCCACCACTAGCCTGAAACTGCTGTCTCTTTAAAGGTCACTAGTGATCTCTTAATTGCCACATCCAATGACCTTTTCTGGGCATTTATTGTTGATTTTTCTGCAGCTTTTAATGCTGCTGGCCACCCCTTCCTTCTCATTTTCCTTGGCTTCTGTGTGGCTGTTCTTTCCTTACATCTGACTATCTGAATTCTTTTTTTACTGGTGGATTTTCCCCAAAGCTCTGCCCTTAGTCCTTTTCTCTCCCTCTTTTAAGAATTTTATTGCTACCTTTGTTTTTACGTCATCTTCGTTTCCAAATTTACCCCTCCCCACATCCTCATCCAGAGAGCCATCTCCCGAAACAAAGAATGTTCTCTTTCTAGTTGAAATCTCATTTATTCGCATGCCATCAGTTATTGTTTCTAGGCAGATGACTCCCTAAATGATATGGCCAGTCCCAATTTCTTCTTTGAGTTCCATACCAAATCTTCCACTGCTTGTATAGTCATTAGAATTTGAGCTCCCTGAGGGCAGGGACTGGTTTTGCCTTTGTATTCTCAGCACTTAGCAGTACCTGGCACATAATAAGCAAAATCTGAATAAATGCTTGTTGATTAATTGATTGTAGGAGGTATCATAATGCCATGGAAAGTCAGAGTTCAAACCTCAGTGGTTTCACTTACAATCTGTGTGACTTTGAGTAAATCCCTTAACCAGTCTGGGCCTCAGTTTTCTCATCTGGAAAATGAGAGGTTTGGATTAGATGATCTTTGATGTTCATCCCGGCTTTGCCTAGAAGATGCAAAGAGAGACAGCATGGCCTCCTGTTGGCTGGAGAGCAAGACTCAGAGTCAGGAAGACCTAGATCTCTCTTCTAATGTGTACTGTATGACCCTGAGCAGGTCATTGAACCTTGAGGTGTTCCAAAGAACTTTCTCGGATGATCTCAAACTTTTCCAAAATTTCTCTTCTTCCCTAAACAATGCTCCTCCAACTGCTCTCTTTCTGTTGATCATACCATCAACCTTCTAATTTATCTAGGTTCAAAGCCTCAGAGGCATCTTTGACCCTTCCCTCTGCCTCACTCCTCAATTCCAACCAGTTGCCAAATTCTAATGAATCAATGATCCTGACATCTTTCCTATCTGTCCTTCCCTTCACTTACCCAAATTATGCCTTCATCACCTTTCACAGGGCCTATTGCAATGTCCTCCTGATGGCTCTGCCTGTCTCCAGTTTGCCAATCCATCCTTCACACAGCTGCTAAAATGACCTTCCTCAAGTCCAGGTGTGACCCTGACCCGCGACCCTAGAATTAGAGGTAGACTGGATCTTAGGAAGTCATTTCATACAACCCCATCAGTTTACAAGGGATGAAATTTATGCCTGACTCTTGGGGAAGTGACTTGGTTAAGGTCACATGTGTAATAAGTAACAGAGCAAGGGTTGGGAACCAGGTCTTCTACGTCCAATCCAAGATTCTTCCATTGCCGCTTAGGTCATGTGTCTGCTTAAAACACGTACCTGTAGACTGTTCCTTCCTTGAGGGCAGGCACTACATCATTTTTCAATGTTAACTCTTCACAAGCATAATGTTTTATAGTTTTTTTCTTGACTGGCCATGTGATTTTATCAGTGTAGGGGGCTCCTGGTGAGGAACTCCCTCTATCATTGTAGACTGGCACCTTCTTTGAAATTGAGACTTTTTTTCCTGAGACTGGATCTCCTTATTTCTTCCTGGATGTCTGGTTGCTTCATTGAAGTGGTAGTTCTTTCCCCCTTGTGCCTTGGTTTCCCTAGCTAGGAAATGAAGCTAGGGGTGGTTCGTCAGAGGTGATTGTGATATGACAGAGAGAGAGAGAGAGAGAGAGAGAGAGAGAGAGAGAGAGAGAGAGAGAGAGAGAGAGAGAGAGAGAGAGAGAGAGATTTGGAATGAAAGGACCTGAATTCAAATCTCACTTTTGACTCTTCCTGGCTTTGTGACTTTTGGCAAATCAACTAACCTTTCTGAGCCTCAGCTTCTTCATTCATAAAAATGAGGGGGTTGGACTAGATGACCTCAGAGGTCCCTTTTAGCTCTTTATTTATGATCCCTTGACAGTCTTCTGGGGAGAGACACTTAGGGATAAGTAGGCAATTTGGTCTCCCTGAGGCAAAGCTGATCTGATTGATGGGTATAAGGTGGTGGGAGGGTGAAGGGGGTAGGGAGTAGGGGTGGCTTTGAAACAGGTGCTTGAAGGAGGAGGAGAAGCAGGGAAGGAAACTGGCATTTGGCCCTGGCAGGCAGTGGGGAGAGAGGCGGACAGATGGACGTGGGCACAAGGCCGGCTGGCGGTCAGTGGGAAACAAGAGACCAAGGAAGATGGAGGTGGCGGAAATCATTTGTGCTTGATGAATGTTTGTGAAATTACAGAAGGAGGCTTGGCAGTAGCATAAAAGGAGTGTGTGTGTGTGGTGGGGGGACTAGGAAAGGGTCTGAGGCTTCAGCAGGATAGCAAAGGGAAGGAGCTTGGATGGGGAACACCAAGACATTTCTAAATCATCTGCTTTGCTAGGCAGGTCCAGCTGTGTGCCCAGGGATGGGGGTTTGGGTCCCAAGCCGGCACAGTGGAGAGAGCTCTGCTTCTGGAGCCATGTGACCTAGGTTCAGATAGCACCTCTGACCCTTACTCCTTGGGTGAACTTAGGCCAAGACGCTTTAACCTCCCTGAGCCTCAGTTTCCTCACCTGTAAAGTAATGATAATGATGATGATGATAACAATGACAATAATAATAATGATAATGTTGGACAAGATGATGTCTGAGATCCCTTCCAGCTCTAAATCTTCGATCCTGTCTCTCTGGGCCCCAGTTTCCTCATCTGTAAAATGAGGGCATTGAACTCCATGGTTTCTGAGGTTCTATGCAGCTAGAATCTCATCCGAAGCTGCCCCAGTTTTCAAGGTGGGGAGGGAATGACAGGCTGTCTGGTATGTGCTACAGCCTTAGGGGGAGGAAAGGGTAGTAGGTGGGGGTAGGTCCTGGTGGGCAAGGTAATCTGGAATGTCATTGACCCAGAGATGGGGGGAGAAGAACCCCTCATCTTCCGGAGACATCTTTTGTTCTCCCAAGTCCACAAGCAGCCTAGCCGTGCTAGGTCTCTTCCTTCCTGTCTGCTCTCCCCCTTCCCTGCCCCCCAGTTCCCGCCTCCATGCTTTAGGGCTTGGCCTCCATCTACAAACCCCAGTGCCCAGCCTGTGACCGGCGGTGTCCAGAAGAATGGAGGTGCCTCGGTATGGTGGATGGTTGCCATGAGACAGCCCTCGTCTCTCTTCTGGTTCTTCCTCTGTCAGCTTCAGCTTTCCCAGCATCTCCTCCTCCTCCCCTTGCATCAGAGAGAGGGCTGGGGAGCAGGACACAGGATCTGACTGCCTTGAGATGAGTTCCCAGACACCCGAGGTTGTCTCCCCAGAGATCACTCTGCCCAGACCTTCATCTCCAGGAAGGGCCATGCCTAGCCTAGATTGGAGAGACGCCTACTCTATTTATAGTATCCCAGGTTCAAGGAGCTGAAAGTCTAATCCAATCCCATCATTTCAAAGGTCAGGAAGTGGAGGCCCAAAGATGGCAGAGGATTCTAGATTGAGAAGACCTCTGAAGCCATCTAATTCAGTTCCTTCATTTTAAAGAGGGGAAAATGGAAACCCAGAGATATGACATTATTTGGCCAGATGTGGGATTTGAACCCAGGCTCTCTGACTCTAGTGCTATTTCCACTGCCCCACACTGCTTATTCAAGGAGGAATAGCCGGGATCTGACAGCGCTTTCCTTCAGCAGCCTATTTTGATGTGTCCCCCGCGCCCCCTCCCCCCCAAGCATCAGAAGGTCCTGCCCTGGAGCTTACCCCAACATGCTGAAGCCTTCTGGTTTCTTCTTGCTGGGCAAACAAATATGATCCTTGGTCTTAATAATAGTCAGGGACTTCAGGTTCATAAAGATTTATCAAGTGTGTCTGCTGTGGACATGGCAATTTTTTTTCTTTTCTCATTTTGTATTTAAGTTTAAAAATAAAAACATTTACAAAAAAATTAAGATTTATCGAGTGCCTTTGATATGCCAGGTTCTGGGGCTCTATCCAGAGCCCGAAGGGACCTTGAGGTCAGCTCATCCAGGACTCTCCTTTTAGAGGAGGAGACTGAGGTGACTAAACAGTGTTCTGTGAGCTCCCTCTGACCAATGCAGGTCATTGATCCTTTTCGAGAAGGAAGGATGGACAAAACAAAGACAACAATTCGGTAACTATCCCCTAATTTCTGGTCTTCTCAGAGAGTTCCGTGGGGCCCAGAGAGATTAAGCAACTTGCCTAAGGTCACACAGACAATGTGTATTCAGAGGCTGGGCCGGAACCCTGGACGTCCTGAAGCTGTGGCTGTTTACTAGGTCGTGCTGCCTCTCTTAAGGCCTTGGGAATAGGAAGGCAAAAGTAAGGTAGCCCCTTTTCTTAAGGGGTTTACCTTCTAAGGGACTTGGAGAATTAGAGACGTATAGTCTGGTTTTCCCCATAGGGAATTTGGGGGTGGGGGAGGTAGTTGAAAGAGGGCCTGGACTCAAATGCTGCCTCTGATACTCGGGAGTCACTGAACTTCTCAGGGACTCAGTTTCCTCAACTGCAAAATGAAAGAGATGGCCTCTGAGGTCCCTTCTGACTCTAAATATGTTCATTCAGCAAATGCTGACTTGGCACTTACTATGTCCAAAGCATTGTAGAGGATGCAAAGAGGAATAAAACAAGCCCTGTCCTCTGTGGATTGACAATCTAGGAGGAGAAATAAGGCATGTGGCATGACTGTCTTTGGAGCCAGAGGACCTGGGTTCATATCCTGCTTTTCATGCTAACTGCTAATGTGACCTGGGTAAATCACTCCCGGCCCTCAGTTTCCTTCTCTGTAAAATGAGGGCATTGGACCAGATGGCCTTTGAGGTCCTGTCCAGTTGGAATCCTGTAAGCTCTCTACCCTCTGGCCTTGCCTCCTTGTATGATCCTATGAGCCCTCTTTGCATGGAAGAGTCGACTATGAAAACAGAAGGTCAGGTTGAGAGCCCCAGCAAAGATGCACCTTGGTAAACTAGGGGCTTTGGGCTTAGAGAATGGGACCCTGGTGCTGAGGCTTCCAAGAGCTCGGTGATCTGAGCCACCAGAAAGGTGATGAGGAATCCTGGCACCTCAGACAAAGTCAGCCGAGGAGGTGGGAGCAGGAAGGCCACCAGATCTCACTGTGACTGGCATGTGCCCGCATCCCTCCTCATCCCCATCCGGTGTGAGCTGACCCCAGTCTTTGTGCTACACAGCCACCATCCCCTAGAGTCTCTGCCCCTGTGGCAGGGCTGATGACCCTTGACTCTCAGACTCCTTGGAAGAAGGCAGAGGGTAGGCTCAGTGACTCAGCATTACCCTTCCCAGTGCCTGACTCAGAGATTGCCTTCTGTTTACTCTGTCTCTATCTTTTAAGTACATCCTTGTCTGCATGTCATCTCCTCCATTAGAATGTAAGCTCCTTGAGGGCCAAGACTGTTTTTGACTGCCTTTCTTTCTATCTCCAGTTTAGCACAGTGCCTGGCACATAGGGAGAACTTCCTAATGTTTGTTGATTCTTGACTGACTAATTAACCTGATACCATGCCTGGTCCCCAGGACGTGAACGTGCTCCAAGGCTGTGTTCGTTCTTGATCCAGAACTGGGATTATACATTTGTACCCTGCATCATGCTGGGCAAACCGAGACCTGTCAGCTCTGTGTGACCAGATGGTGTCCAGTCCTGAGATTTCTTGTAATGGTGACATTGACTAGCCTCTTGTCTGTCAACAAGATGGACCTTGGGAGGAGAGAGAGATAGAAGGCATGAGGTCCAATAACTCCCGTGCCTCTGTGTGTGTGTGTGTGTGTGTGTGTGTGTGTGTGTGTGTGTGTGTGCAGATCTGTGTCTTTGTGAATGTTTGAGTGAGCGTTGCTGCAAATTCATGCCAGGCATGAAGGACACAGCTGTTGCACCTGAGAGCCAGGACAAGGCCCTGGAGTTACGTAGTCAAAACAGGAAAATTTCATTTGCCGTATGTTTCTACCCACCTGAACACACGTGATTTGACTTCTCACCAAATAGATATCTTGGTGCCATGGAGAGCAGAATTTTCTGGCATTCAGAATTCGTGCTTTTATACAAAGTAATATTAAAAAGCGTCTTTTCCCTCCTCATCTTTCTACCCCACCCCCATCTGTCCCAGGATTTGTATCCTAGGAAGCTGTCCACTTTGCTTACCCTGAGTTCCTGCTCTGTGCCTGTGTCTTTGAGAGATGGGGCTGAGGATTCTTTCAGGTGTAGGGACAGCTGGTGAGCAGTGAGGCAAACAAAAGGAAGAAAAACCCATGTATGGCTGGGCTGGCGTGTGAGAGCTGGTTTTCTTGCTGTTCAGCCTTATTTGTTCATACATGTAATGTGTCCTTGTGTTTCTCTGTGTGTGAGTGTGTGACTCAGAGATTGGTCGAACTCTCCCTGCTGGGATTCTGTCTCCCAGATCTGCTCCCCCTTCACCCCCCTCAGTTTCAGCTCCTTTGCCTGTCATTGCCTCTGACTATTCCCTCCCTATTCAGCCTCCCCTCTGTGTCTATCCCCTCCTTCTCAATTCATGTCTCCCTCCCCATCTCTATACATCACCTAGGCTCTGGCAGCTGTTCCCTTGCCTGGAAATTGTGTGGGCGGCTGCCTCCTCTGACCTGAGCTGCCTTCTGGGGGTCAGGGAGACAGGTTGGGGGTAGGGAAGAAGAGAAAGCAGATTTACACAGCCTTAACCCCCCACTTCACAGAGGGCGGATGAGAATGTCACTCTGAGCTCTGCACTCTGGGAAGGGAGGGTGGGTGAGCAGGACCCGTCAGCCCTGATATTAGAGCTGAAGCCAAGTTAGGCATCAGGAGGTTCCTGCTGACCATGGGTGGTGGGCAGAGCAGCACATTCAAAGGGCAGTAATCTTTGCCCCACTTTATTACTAGCATGCTTTTTGTAGTCCGTGTTCAGAGTTATAACGACGGTGGGGTGATCTGGGCTTTTTCCCAGGGTGGAACTTGGAGGATACTTGTCCACATTTAGCTAGTAGAAATATACACCTGTACTTGTGTAGACTGTAATCTTGAGCATAGGGACTGTTTGCATTTTTGTCTTTACATAGGGTATCCCAAAAGTCTTAGTGCAGTCAGGTTTATGCTTTAATAAAAGCTTATTTTTATAAAAGTGCAGTTTTAAAGATTTAATAAACTTCTATTAAAGCTTAAACCTAACTGTACTAAGACTTTTGGGATACCCTATGTAGAGATAAAAATGAAACCACCTTGTGTACCCAACAACCAGCAAAATGCCTGGCATGCAATAGATAGTTAATAAATGTGAGACAGTAAAAAAACAAAATGTGTCTGCAATGTGCCAGGCACTGTTCTGAGCACTGGGGATACAAAGAAAGGCAAAAGCATGGTCCCTGTCCTTAAGGGACTCATATTCTACAGGGGAGACAATGTGGAAGAATTGTCCATACTAGAACTATTCAGTGTCCATGTAAGGTGATCTCAGCAAGAAGATATGAGCAACTAGGGGCAGGAGGTGGGAGGGATTGAGGAATGCCTTTTGGAGAAGGGGACATCTCAGTTGAGGCTTGAAGGAGGTCACTGAAGCCAGGGAGGAGGGAGGGCATTCCTGGGGACAGCCAGGAGAAAGACTTGGAGGGGGGAGGTGGAGAATCCAATGCAAGGATGCGTGAGTAGGCCAGTTTGTTAAGTTGAATTGAACTGAATTTAGCATCTCATTAGCAAGAATGATTTTTTTTCAAGGTCCCCATGGAATGATTTTTTTAAAAATAGGAAGCCACCAGATCTGCTGCTTCAGAGAGCCCTAGATTTAAAGCTGGGGGAGACCTCAGACATCGTCTAGTCCAATCCCCTTATTTTACAGAGGGGTAAATTGAAATTCAGAGGGGATAAGTGACTCGGTTAGGTTTGTACAAAGAGCGGCATTTGGAGCTGGGTCCTCCTGGCTGTGATCTATGCACCAGGACACTGTGGTGAGTTCCTCCTTAGCCCAGCCCTGGCCCTCTCCTCCTCCAGGCAGATCCCCAGCAGTGCCGAGGGTTGCTGCCCCAGTGGGGCTCCAGGTCTGAGATTGAGTTGTGCCCTTGGGGCTTTTTCCTCCCTTTCCCTATCCTTCCTCCTCCCCACTGCTGCCAGGCAACTAAATTTATATTTTAAAAAGGTGGATTCGAGGACCTCTCTCTTACTGCCTGTCCTAGCCATGTTTTAGGACATATGGCTAGGCTGACAGCATCACCAGTCAAGATTCTGTATTGTCCTTTATGTGTGTAGATGTCACCTCTGACCCACAGACAGCAGGGCATGTGGTGACATTAGAGCTGCAGCCCAGATGTTGGCTTGGGTGAGGGGGCAAGTCTGTGGGCTGGTTGGCCTTCCTGGCCAGTCTTTTTGACTTTATGAGAATCACAGAACAATGGAATATCAGAGTGGAACTAAGAGGCCTTAGAACAGAATATCAGAACTGGTGGGAGTGGAACCTTAGAGCATAGAATGTCAGAACTTGGAGGGACCTTAGAACCTGTAGGGTAGCAGAGCTCAGAGGGACCCTAGCTGATAGAAGGTCAGAACTGAGAATGCCTTGGACCATAGAATAGATGTGTGAGTGGCAGCCTTGGGGCGGGGGAAGGGGCAGGTGGGTTTTCAACCTAGAATATCAGATTGAATAGAAACCTTAGTACATTGAATGTTAGAGCAAGAAGGGGTCTTAGAACAGACTCTTAGAGATGGGGAGGGCTTTAGAGCATAGAATAGTCACAGATGGGAGGGACCTTAGAGTCTCCTTAGTTTACAGAGAAGGAAACTGAGTCCCGAAGAAGGGAAAGGGACACATGGTACATTTTCCCCAGGCCAGCAGAGACTAGAACAATTGATTCCCAGTGAGTACCTGGGCTCTAACCTGATGAGCTAACCAGCTGCAGACCTCAGGCTTTCTAATCCCTTCTCTCCTCCCCCTCCCTCTCTGGGTTATTATGAAGATCAAAAGAGATAATGCATGTGAGAAAGCCCTTTGTAAAGAATAAAGCCCTGTACCTACTAGAGGATTATTATGAAGGGGAGGCCAGCTCCCCTCAGCCACCAGTTCTTGCAGAAGGAATCAGAGCTAAGGCTGGGCCCCTTTCCAGGCTCTCTGATAGGCCCCTCCTCTCCTCCCCAAATGCAGAAACCCAGGGCTGCAAGGAAGGAGGAACCGGGAGAGGGGGAGGGGTAGCTGTCCACTGCTTCCTCCTTTCTTGTCTTAGTCTAGAAACACCCCCCCCCCAACAGCAACACCCCCCCTCCAAGTTTTTCTCCTGCAGCACTCAGACTGGCCCATAGAGGGAGCCACAACCCCATCCCTACTGCCAGCCAGGCTGGAGGAGGAACTAGGTGGCGTGGATGGGGAGTCAGGAAAGCCCTCCCGCCCCACAACACATCCCCATCCATAAGACTTACAGATAAAAGGGACCTTAGACTTAACCTAGTGCAACCCACTCCATTTACACCAGAGTGGGGGATTGACTTGCCCAGGGTCACACAGCAAGAAAGGGTTAGAGCAAGCATTTGAAGGCTGGGCTTCTGCCTCCAAATTCTCATCGTTGTATTTGGTCTCCATAGTAGTAATATTCAGTTTTCTTCCATCTCTTGCTTCCCCACCTCCAACTCCCCCCCCCCCCACTCTTTCTTTGTTCGTCTTTGAGTCAACTCTTTGTGACCCCATTTGGGGTCTTCTTGGCAAAGATACTGGGGTAGTTTGCCATTTCCTTCTACAGTTCATTTTCCGGATGAGGAAACTGAGGCAAACAGGGTGAAGTGACATGTTCAGGGTCACACAACTGATAAGTGTCTGAGGCCTGATTAGACCTCAAGTCCTCCTGACTCCAGGGCTGACATTCCATCCACTGCTCCTTTTGGAAGAATATGCTGGGTTTTTTTTCCTCTTCTTTAAATCCACATGTTTAATCCACATCTGCATTGTTTTCTCATTGGGAGTTCCATGCACCAATGAAATCAGAAGTCACACGTTTAGCCCTCAAATCCTAGTTATAATAATAATAAAAACATATCTATCAAACTCTTTATGTCATTATTCCATTTGTTTCTTAAAATCTAGTGAGATGGATTAACCATAATGCTCCTTTGGCAGAGGAGGAAGCTGAGATCCAGGAAGGTAAATATGGCAATAATATAATAATGTAATATGATGATAATAGGTCCCCTATATTATCACTTTAACGCTTACCTTATCTGATATACCTTATCTAATTTAATCCTCCTAAGAAACCCTGGGAGGTAGGTGCAGTTATTATCCTAATTTTCTAGATGAGGAACTTGAGGTCCAGAAAATTAAGGAACTTAACCAAGGCCACACAGTTAATAAATTACCTGAGGTAGGATTTGAACCCAGGCCTTCCTGACTCCCAAGTTGAGCACTCTGTCATAATTAGCAGGCAGCAGAAGCAGGACTTGAAGCCAGGTCCAGTGTTTTTCTGCTTCATCATCTTACCACCTAAAATCTGTCTGGTTTCTGGGTGAGCCTGGACCACCAGCCGTTGAGCTCATAGTCAGCAGTCTGTCAGCCATTCTGGTTTCACTCCTGGAGAGTAAATAGGTATGAATTAATGGGATGGTTTTAAAAGAAATACAGTTCTATTGATTTAAGTATAATGGAATAAAGTGTTGCTAAGTAGAGATCTTAGAAGGCATGCTTTAATACCGAGATATGAGTCATTTGTAATTAACACATTCATTGTTAGAATCATCACATCTCTTGTTCTTAGAAATACACACACACACACACACACACACACACACACACACATTTCAGAAGCAGCTCAAACCTTCCCCCTGTAATTATAGTTGACCCTCCTATAGCCTCTACAATTTGCAAAGCTCATGATGTTGTTTTTCAGTTGTGTCCAATTCTCCATGACCCTATTTGGGGTTTTCCTGGCAAAGATACTGGAGTGGTTTGCCATTTCCTTCTCCAGCTCATTTGACAGATGAGGAAACTGAGGCAAACAGGGTTAAATGACTTGCTCAGAGTCACACAGCTAGTACATACCTGAGGCTAGATTTGAACTCAGGTCTTCCTAACTACAGACCCAGTGCTTTATCCACTGTGCCATGTAGTTGCCTCAACTTTTTATACTCATTATTATTATTCTTATTATTTGATCCGTAACACCAGAAGGCAGTTCAGAATCTTTGATTTCATCTCTGACCTAGAGAACAACCCACCAGTAACTTAGCAGATAAGTCTTAGAGAGTTCCTTGTGGCTCAGAGAGTTATTAAGTGACGGCTATTAAATGGCAAGATTCACATTCAGATCTTTCTGAATGCAAGGGCAGCCATCTCTTTCATATGTTGTGCTGGCATGTGGTGATTATGTTCCTAAATTAATTTCCTTCAAGGACAGTAGAAAGGGAGGCTCCAGCCCAACCCAGCCCCTCTCTGACTTTATATAGCAGTTCCAGTTAGGGGGATCCTCAGTAGTACCATTCTTCGGTACTTTGGTTCCATATAGGTGGTGTAATGTGGGTAGAGTACTGGATTTGGAGACCTGGGTTCAAATCCTGCCTTAGACAATTTACTAACTGTGTGATTCTGTCAAGTCAGGGATTATAATAGCACCTAATGAGATAATGTGCAAAGTGTTTTGCAAACATTAGAGTTCTTCTCTAGATTAATGTCAGCTGTTATTGTCTTCCAGAGCTGAGAAGCATCCTGTGGACTTCAGTTTCTGACTTCTAGGCTCCCTCCCACCCCTAAGACCTGAGTCTATGAATTCCCCTGTTGCTGGTCTTTTAGCTTCAATTGCCCTATAAGGAAGCAGGAGTTATTCTCTCCATTTTACAGAGGGGACAGTTGAGGCCCAGACACGTTAGGTGCCTGGCTGGTTATCACATAGTGGGGCAGTGGCCAAAATGAGATGAGAATCTAGATCTGAGACCTGGAGCCCCTGTGAATGCCCTAACTGTCTGGGTTGGCCCTTTGACTCTTGGGGGAGGAGGCCAGCAATGAATGATTCATCCCGGCTCTCCGGGCATCTGTTTCCTGACTTTCCTGTAACTAGTCTGGGGAGAGGAGCTTTTGATGGGGGGTTGGGGTTGATGGTGGGAAGGACCCCTGGCTGACCTCCTAAGTCAGGGACAGGAGGACAAAGGGGGCTTACAGAAGGGTTCATCACAGGCTGGGCCCCAGGCTCCCTGGGCTCTGATCTCCCCAGATCTGGTCATGGTAGGGTCAGACTGGAGCCCTTGGGCGGGGGAGGGGGAGGAGGCGGGGAGTCTAGAGATAGGCAGAGCCAATGGAGTGCTGTCCTTGAAGCCCCTGTTTGCTCTGGGAAGCTTGGAGAGGTGGGTGTGGGAAGGAGAGGGAAGCTACAGCTTGTCCTCCATGGCAGAAAGAGCTGCACTTAAGACTCTGGGACAGACCTTAAGACATGGATTCCAGACCTCAGGTTTCGATGCAAATTAATACTTGCATTCAGTCAGTCAGTCAGTCAGTCAACAAGCATTTTTTAGTCTGTGCTGTTAGGCACTGAGCAAAGTGCTTCAGATACACAAACAGAAGGGACACAATTCCCTGCCCTCAAGGAACTTGATTCTAGGGAAGTGAGAAAATGTTACATACATACATACACACATATATACATATATATAATATATACATATATGTATATGTATGTATATACACATATATACATATATAGAGGGCCATTCCCTGTAATATAGAATTAAAAGGAGAGGAAAAACCCCAAACAATAACAACTGAGTTTAGCAAACCTAGCCAATACATCAGCAGAGCTAGAAAGCATGTGCAATGCCCTGCATCTGTAGTCTCACACCTTTTGAAAGTAGGAAGAGAGATGCATTTTCTCATCTTTTCTTTGGTCCCAGGCTTGTTTGAGCCTTACTGCCTTCATCTAAGTACTCTGATGCCTTGATGAAATTATGATTTCCCTCCATCAATCACAGCCCTTTCATATTTTCTCATCCTGTGCAATGCCTGTCCATATCTGACCACAGATTCTTTGCAGGGAACCTCACCGTGCTAGGGACTTTCCCTCAAAATTTCTGAGAAATGGTCTACTATTCAAGAACTGCCTTTGACACATACTGGCTGTGTGACCCTGAGCAAGTCACTTCATCTCTCTAAGACTAAATTGCAGAGAAAATGCTGACCCACATTGATAAAAGGAGTTTCCTCATCTGTAAGTTCCCTGTCCCTCTTCCTGCTCCTTCTGACATTGCCTACCTCCCAATGGAGCATGTGGAACATTCATCGGTGAGCTGTAGCCTTTTCTGCATGACTGCTGGCCCACCTTCTTTTCTATTCCTGTATCTTTCTTTCTTTCTTTTTTTTTTTTTTGGTTGGGCAGTGGGGGTTAAGTGACTTGCCCAGGGTCACACAGCTAGTAAGTGTTATGTGTCTGAGGCCGGATTTGAACGCAGGTCCTCCTGAATGCAGGGCCGGTGCTCTATCCACTGTGCTACCTAGTTGCCCCCCTGTATCTTTCTGATGACATCCTTGATATCACTTTTCCTGTGTAATTTTTCTTTGGTAAGC
The DNA here is from genome assembly GCF_900497805.2 of Vombatus ursinus. Taxonomy (NCBI): domain Eukaryota; kingdom Metazoa; phylum Chordata; class Mammalia; order Diprotodontia; family Vombatidae; genus Vombatus; species Vombatus ursinus. Next base: position 21,759,397 of record NW_020954546.1, on the reverse strand, counting down.
TAGTGCAGTCAATTTATGTCCGCCATGCTCCTTTTCATTGGCCTTCATGTTTTGGAAACTGTGACATTCTGTGACTCTAAGGAAAATGGCATCATGAGAAGGTTCTTTTGTTTGTTTTTCAAGGCTGCACTTTGTTTTAGAGAGAAGCTTGGGAGTCGTTAAAAACAGAACGCAATTTCTCAACGGCACTCTGGCCCGTCTCTCCCTCCTGTGTTGTGCCTCCACCATTGTCTATCTGATGTGTCTGACCAAGATAAGTAGATTGTTGGATCAGCTCTATGGAATGTCCATCCCAATTCATATCACAGTCTGGATGAAAAGGCATTTTTTTTTACCCACTTCATTTTTAATGTGTGGAGAGTTAGGTCAAAGTATTGAGTAATAATGGAACTGATGTAGGTGGTTCTGCAACGTCCTGGGGTTGAAACACCTGGAAGACTGCATGGTCTTCAGCTGGGACTCTGGGTTGGGCGACAGGTGCCATGATGGTGGCAAATGTCTTTGTCATCTCACTTGATATGAATAATCAGAGAGCTGTTGAGCAAAGATCTCTCTCTCATTGCAGCGTTCAAGGCTTCTTCTCTGATTTTGACACATGCCTGGAGATACCTTGATTTTGAAGGAGACTCTTTGAGAGGGAGTCCTTTAAGAAGACACTGGCATTCTATTGTGCCAAATCAAATGCTTTTTCACAGTCAACAAACAATAAACACAGCAGGATCTTGTCTTCTCTATACCTTTCAGTCAACCATGTTACCTGTAAAGATGTAGTTTGCTCTGAAATACTGTGTGTAAAAAAACCTTTCCTGTTTCCTTCTCAAACCTTCATCAAAGATGTCCTCAGAGCATATGATGATTATCTCACGATAATTTTATAAAGATGGAGAAGTAAGCAGATGGGTTGGTAGTTATTAATATCCCCTCAGTCTCCTTTTTTGGGTGGTATTAAAATAATATGAATAGCCTCCTTTTTGGGTAATATTGAGATTACATATTAAAGGATATATTTTTTTCCCAAGCTTTTCTCCTCTTTTAGTTAAGTTGAAAATCAGTGCCTCATTACTATCACAATGTTGTCATTTCCTGCAGACAAATCTCATCTAGAAGGAAGGAAATAGGCACGTATTAAACACCTAGTATGTGTTCTAAGTTCTTTATAAATATCATCTCATTTGAGCCTCACAATAACTCTGGGACATAGTGCTATTATTATTTCCATTTTATAGTTGAGGAAACCGAGGTACAGAGAAGATAAGTGACTTGCCCAGGGTTAACACAGCTAGTAAGTGTCTGAGAACAGATTTGAACTCAGGTCTCCCTGATGCCACATATCTATCTGCTCTGTCTACCGTGTTACCCAGATGCATCTAAGCAGGCTCTGAGTATCGTCAATCTAATCCGGTGACTCTTTATTTCTGTTTTCTTTATTCCCATTTCTACTTCCTCATGAAACGTCTTGGGGATGGTGATGTTGAATCCCAATGTGAAACTTTTACTTTCATTGATGAAGAAGAGTTTGTTATAGAAAAAACTTATTTCCTGTATGTTTACAGATCTTTCCCATTTTTCTTCTGGTCTAGTAAATATACCACAAAAACACACTTTCAGCTCTAAATCTGTGATCTACCTTCTAAGTTCATTTGTAAATGCCTTCAGGATGGTTTTGCTTATTTGGATCTCTTGCCATGACTTTTGTATATCCCCCCAACTTTGTTTCTATTTTATTTTTGGCAAGGAAATGGGGTGAAGTGACTTGTCCAGGGTCACACAGCTAGTAAGTGTCAAGTGTCTGAGGACAGATTTGAACTCAGGTCTTCCTGAATCCAAGGTCGGTGCTTTATCCACTGTGCCACCTAGGTGTCCCCTCTATCTTTTTTTTTTCATGAGCAATACTGTTCATGATTTTCTACCATCATCCTCTGCAAGATTTTACAAATGAGTTTTTATTTGAATCTGGCATTGTCCTTGGGTGCCTTGCTCTGCCGGGCAAGGAGATCAAGCATTTTCTGGCTGAAGTGGTTTTTTGGTCTTCTGGTTGTGGTAATTGAATTACATTTGTTGAAACTCCTTTAGGAAATGGTGATAATCTGTGTTGATGTCTGTTCCTTTATCTATTTTCCATTTTTCAGCATCAACAACTTGTTAAAACAGGTCGGGTTGGAGTTGTTTTAGTGATAACTCATTGCAGTTACAGTTCTAATGGGTCAATCAGTCATTTAATTGACTAGCATTCGTTAAGTGCCTACCACGTTCCAGGCACTGTGCTAAGCACAGGGGCACACATCAAAATCAGAGTCCCCTGCTTTCAAGGCTCTCACAGTGTAATGGAGGTGACAACATGCAAATAATTGTGTACTAACAAAATGTACAGAGTAAACTGGGTCTAATCTCAGAGGGAAAGTGCTAAGATTAAGGCAGACTGGGAAAGGCTTCTTGTCCAGATTTGAAGGAAGCCAGGAAGTGAGATGAGGAAGGAAAGCATTACAGGCATGGGGGACAGTCAGAGAAAATGCCCCGACACAGGAGATGGAGAGTCTTGTGTGAGGGATAGCAAAGAGGGCAGTGCCGCTGTTTGCAGAGTATATGAAGGAGAGTAAGGTGGGGCAGCTAGGTGGCGCCATAGTGCACAGAGCGCCAGGCCCGGAGTCAGGAAGGCTCATCTCTGTGAGTTCAAATCTGGCTTTGGGCACTTACTAGTTGCGTGACTCTAGGCAAGTCACTTAACCGATTTTGCCTCAGTTTCTTCATCTGTAAAAATGAGCTGGAGAAGGAAATGGCAAGCTGCTCCAGTGTCTTTGCCAAGGAAACCCCAAATGGGGTCAGGAAGAGTTGGACTGGACCAAAATGACTGAACAACAACTTCCACAGGCTGGGCACTCTATCTGTTGAGCCACCTATGATGAGGCCTAAGGCTTTACTCAGTTCCTTTTCCTTCTGCTGCTGCTGCCCAAGTAGGTGGATAACGGATTTCAGCATCTCTCCTCTCTTTTCTTTCTGTCATCTTCCTCACCCTCCAGGCCACATGAGTGTGTTTGTAGGATTTATTTACGAGGAAGAGATCCAGTGGGGTATAATAGGAGGAGGGAGGGTTGGCCTTGGGGTGAAGATGACACTAGGGTCAAGTGCAGCCTCTGACCTATCCTGACTGTGTGACCCTAAGGAAGTCACTGACTTCTCTGGGCTCCAGGCACCTCTCTAAGATCATCATTTGGTGCCTTGTGGCTGATCTGTGGTAGTAAGAGTTTTGTCATTGGGAAACTAAAAACTAAACTGAATAAAAACAATTTCTAAGTACACAAAAGTTAATACGGACATTCAGAGCTTGGGGTTCTGTGCCTCCTGTGGTCATGGTGAGCAGGGTAAGACTAGAGAGGGAGCTTGAGGGTCCCCAGGGTAAGAGGTCTCCTCCCCCACTCTCTCTCCACATTCATCACCTTCCCCAGACTGGTTCTCTGACAGCTTCCTCCTCCAATTCTGCTTTCAGCTCCCCACAGAGAGGGCTAGAGTCAAGCCGAAAGCGTGCTGCTTCTGAAGGTAGCGGGCCTGGCTTCAAATCCCTCGTCTGACACTTGCTACTTGAGTGACCTTAGGCAAATCCCTTCTGCTCCCTGAGCCTCAGTTTCCTCATCTGTAAAATGAGGAGGTTGGACCAGGAAATCTCTGGGATCTTTTCCAGCTCTAGAGTTATGTCTCTCGGGGCCTCGATTTAAATTCCCCCCCGTCCTCCCCACCCCTAGCCTTTAACCTGCCGGGTGCCCCAGACATTTCATCGTCCCGAGTCCTCTGCTGTCAGGGCTAATACAACTCATGATTCGTACCCTGTGAGCTTCAAATGAGTGGGATCATTCAGAAACTGTCAGGCACATTATAAGTATGGGTTGTTATACTCATGGGTGGAGATGGAAGTGTGGGGGTGTGGGAAGGGAAGTGTGGTCTGTGGTGTAGGTAGAAAACCCATTGAATTTGGAGACAGAAGACCTGAGTTCAAATCCTGCCTCTGACACTTGTTATCTGGGTGACCTTGGGCCAGCTGACTTTACTTTCCTACCTCTGTTTCCTCAACTGTGCAGTGGGTTGGACTGGCTTACGTAGGAGGTCCTTCCTAGCTCTAAATCTATTATCTATGTCATCAGGTGGGAGAAGTGGGGATGGCAGAATGTTGTATTTCCCAGGGGCCCAATCAAGGCAGGACCCCTGGGACTCCTTAGCTCACGATGTGGCCTCTGGAGACCTGAGGCTCATAACTCACTTCCTGAAACTTCAGCCCATCCCTCGCCAAGGACCAGCCTCCGAGTGGTCAAGCAGAGATGACGTCAAAAGAAAAGCCAGAAATCCAGCCCCAGCCACGTGGGGGAGGAAGTCTGTAGAGGGATGGTGAGGTGAGGTTAACTGGATGAAAGATCCACAGGGAACTGTACTAGGGATGTCCTCAGGGGCTGCCTGATATCACTGGCTCCTAGAGCTGTGCTGTGTCTCACGCTCACCAACTCACACACTAACTCACACTGGGCTTCCTTTTCCTCCTCCTCCTCCTTCTCTCTCTCTCTCTCTCTCTCTCTCTCTCTCTCTGTGTCTCTCTGTGTCTCTGTCTGTCTGTCTGTCTGTCTGTCTCACACACACACACACACACACACACACACACAGATGTGTCTACACAGGGAGAGATTCCCTTCACTTACCTTGGCTGACATACTCAGAATCACATGCATGGTGATTCAGTAAGAAGATCATCTGTATTCATGCTACTCCAAACTCTTCTTAACCCATGGTAATTCTCACATTCATACACACACGTATATGCACACTCACCCATGGACATGTGTTCACACCCACACACCCCAAACTCTTTCTCCAACCTCTTTGCCAGTCGAATGGCTTGGAATATAAATACAGAATATCCTCTGACTGGCAGGTGGAGGTGCCAGCTTCCTCTGGACACAAGAGAAGATATCGGTGGGAAAGGAGTAGCTGGGCATAGGTATGGATCTCCTGCTCCAGTGCCCAGCATGACCCAATCCTGGGGTAAGATCCCAGAATCATCGGTTTAGAGCTGGACAGGACCATAGAAGCCAGCTAGCCCCCCCCCCCGTTTTATAGGTGAGAAAACTGGGGGCAAGAAGGGTTGAGTGATTTGCCCAAAGTCGAGAAGATTTTAAGCATCAGAGCTGAGATCTAAACCCAGGTTCTCTGACTCCAAATGCTCTCTCTTGTATCACATTGTATCTCCAGCTCTATGTAGCCGTATTTCATAGAACTGGAGGGGACCTCAGGAGCCTGCCCAGTCCAGGACGCTCATTTCACAGACGCCCAGGGAAGTTACTTGCCCAAGGTCACTCGGCAGTAAACGCTAGACATGGGATTTGAACCCAAGCCCTTTGAGTCCAAATCCAGTCTTTAACCCACTGTTCCACACTGGGGCGCTCCAGCCCTTCCTCTGGCTGACCAAGCCTTTGCTTGCATGTTTTTCCAATGGCCCTCTTGGATGAGGAGCTCTGCAGCAGCCGATGATACTGGGGCTGGCTGGCTTCAGTTCCTCTTCTTATGGCTTCAAGGTAGACTTTGTTTTTTGGGGGAGGGGAAGGGGATTGTATGGCAGTCGGAGGAGCCACTTCAGGGGCCTGAGGTGCCCAGCAGACCGGGGAGGAGTTGTGTCTCCTGGACAGAGGGAAGGGAGCCAGAACCTCCAGTCTCTCTGCTCAGCTCTGGGTCTCAGGAGAAAGTTAGCAATCACACTCCTCCCAAAAAACTATGCGTCTTGAGGGGGAAAGAGGGGATCTGGTTCTATACGAACCAAAGGCCTGATCTGAATGCCAGACTACTGTCCACCCTCCCCTCAAAACCAGAGCACTCTAGGCCCCACCGAGAAGTCACTTCTTGCCTTTGGAAACCGAGGTCAACCCCCACCCCCCAACTCAGGCCTGCCTGCTGGGGGAGTTGGGGAGGGAAAACATATCGCCTGGGGGCAAAAATAGCCTTAACCTTTGTCTCCTCCCACTCCCCACCACGCTGGTTCTTTCTTGCGGCCTGCCTTCCCGTGAGGGCTGCACCCAGAACAGCCACAAACAGGAAGCCCAGGGGAAGGGGGTGTATGTGGTGGAACTAGGGGCAGGACCAGGGCAGCTACAGCAGGGACCCCTTTATTTCTCCTTGGAGGTGGAATGAGGGAGTCATAGATGGCTTGTGTTTAGGGGGAGGGAGCTCATTTCCTGTACCCCTTTAAACCTCAGTTTCCTCATTTGTACAATGAAAGGTGTTGGATTTGATGACCTATAAGGTTCCTTCTAGGTCTAAATCTATGCTCCCATGATCCTTAGGGTGTCTTTGATACCTCCATCCTCACACACCCACTGGTTGAGGGAGTATGACCCTATCCCACCTCCCGCCAGGATAATTAAATTCTGCGCCCCATGCCCCATCCCCCTCACAGTTATTGACATGTGTGTTTAGTCCCCTCACTGGATAGGCATTAGTGACTTGAAGAATATGATTCATGGCTTCAGGACTGGGGGCTACACTCAGGTCCTCATTCATCCGTAAGTCTTTACTGAACACTTACCATGCATTCAACCCCAAGCTAGGTCAACATGTCATATTCTCTGACCTCCAGGGAATTACCACCTAGTTGAGGAGATAAGATGTATTTCTTGGAGGAACCACATAGCAGGTGAAATAATTTTCCCTTGGGTCTATTGCTTAGCCAGGCCCCAGTTTCTTCCCCTGCAAAATGAGGGAGTTGGACCAGATGACTTCTGAGATCCCTTATAGCTATAAATCTCTAACGCTATGACCATATCACACCACTGCTCAAGCATTCCTTGTGACTCACTCTTGCGGTAATTCTTTTGTGGGACATTGAAAATCTTTCACCCTCTGGACTTAGTACTCCCTTTCATCCACTCTGTGTGCCAGCCCACACCAGACTAGCTGCTAGGATCCTGCACATGAGTCATCTTCTGCCTAGATACCTTGGTACAGATTGTTCCCCATGCCTGGAATGCCCTCCCTCCTGACCGCCATTTCTTGGCATCCCTCACTCCTTCAAAGCTCAACTCAGGTGCCCCCTCCACCAGGCCCTTCCTGCTGTCCCTTGGAAATTACTCTGTATTTACTGTGTATTATATTGTCTGTGTTTTCTTTTTGCCTCTATGCTGTCTCTCCCCATAAACTGTAAGCTCTTTGAAGGCAGGGCCTGTTGCCTTTCCGTCTTTGATCTCCAGCAGGAAGCAGCAGGCATAATAAATGCATGTTGAATAAATGAATCAGACAAAGCACATACATGTCTCTCATCAGGGTTGTTGGTTTGTTTTTGTTTTTTTTTAAGACCTTTGAACTTTCAATGAGGAAAGTCTATCCATGCAAAGGGGTTTTTAATAGGAAGGATTTTAATGGGATTTAGAGCTGAAGGGAAGGATTTAATAGGATTTAGAGCTGAGGGAACTTAAAATCACAGAATAGGGTCCTAGATTTAGAGCTGGAAGGGACCTTAGAGGCCATCTAGATCAGTGCCTTCATTTTACAGATGAAGAAACTGAGGCGCAGAGAGTTAAGTGATGCGCTCAAGGTCACAAAAGTCCAAACAGTGAGGATTTGAACACAGGTCCTCTGACTGCCACGTCCAGTGCTCCTCCTCTATTCCCCTGCCCCTATACCCTGTTGCCCTCCGCAGGAGTCACATTTAGTGCCACCAGTATTTTCTCTAGAGAGGCGGTACCCATCTAGGCCCCCCCGGTCTTCCAAAGGCCCAGTGCTCTGAGGATCAGGAGATGATCATGGCTGGGGCTGGGTGAATTAGAGAAGTTAATTCCTGGCAACGTGTAGCACTCCTCCCCTCCCTCAACACAATGATTGTGTGTTTGGCTTTGGGCACACGTGTGTGAGTGTGTGTGTATACGTATGCATGCACATGTTCTAGGAGGAGGAAGCGGTTTCCTGCCCAGGACTTTGGATCTTCCCCTGGGAGGGGAGGGATAGAACCTGCAGGATCAGAACTCTCTGCAACTTTTCGCTGGAAGGGATATTAAAGCTAATTCAACCCGAGCCTTCCCCACCCCCACCCCACGCCCCTTTACCAGTGAGGAAACCGAAGCTTAGATGAGGGAAGTTACTTGCCTAAGGTTTCACAGGAAATAAGAAAAAGAGTCAAGATTTAAACGGAGGTCCTTGGACTCTCTTCACTGCGCCCCACTATCTCCTTATTCACAGGAGGGAGAGGGCACAAGCATTTATTAAGGCCCTGCCTTGTGCCAGGCACTGTGTTAAACGCTCTACAAATATTGTTGTGTTTGTCACCCCCCCCCCGGGGGGGTTATTGGGCACCCTTGGAGCCCCCTGGGAACTGAGAGATGAGGTCACAGGGACAGAGGCCGGATCCTTTGCCAGGCCGGGGGCCATTTTTTGCCGCTATCTGGCAAATCATTCTTGGTCAGGCTCATGATCCTCCCCAGCAGCTGCTGTGCCTGGAGAAGAGGGTGGTGTCTTCTCTGTGGCAAGGGGCCCCGTGGGAATTCTCAGAAACCTGGGTTTTGGGAAACTAGCCAGGGTAGCTGTAGGGCAGAGGTGGGTACTCTTGGCAGCGGGTGGCGTAATCTGCCAGCTGAGTGGTTCCGCTGCTGCCAGTTCCCCTGGATGTGTGGTGGCATGGGGCGGGGGTGAGGGGGACCTGCCCCCATTGACCTTCTGCTTTCCTTCTCCTCCTTCCTGCTCCATCTACCGCCTGGGGCAGACCCACCTCCTGTGAGCTCAGCCCCAGGGTCAGGAGCACAGCATCGGTCTCTCCTGGAGGAGCCTGGCTGCTCTCGGAGACACTTTCCACTGCCTTAATCTGCTGTCACTGGGTTTGAGTCAGCCCTCCCACAGGAAGCGTGGGGGGTGGGCAGACCCCGGAGCTCAGCCTTCTGTTCGCCACCCCCAAGTCTGAGCGCCCTACTCTGGGCAACCCCAGAACCTGCTGCTGCTCTGCTCTGCTGTCACCACCGATGCCCGGGAGGCCCGCCACAATGTTTGGGAGGAAGCGCAGCGTCTCCTTCGGGGGCTTTGGATGGTGGGTGCCATGGGACCAGGCAAAGGGCATGGTGGGAGGCACAGTCCATGCACGGGCAGGGCCAAGGAGGGGGTAAAGACGAGCTGTTAGGGAAGTCTCATTTCTCCCAGTAGACCAGAAAGATCTGGGATATCTTATGAGAGGGCAAGGGGTGGGGGTATCTTGGAGGTATTTTGAATGGAAGTGGGGGAGTCTGAGAATCGGATCATGAGAGATGGAAGGGACCTCGGAGACCAGCCAGTCCATTTCATAGATGAGATCACTGGGGTTCGGAGAAACTGACCAAAAGCACAGCGTCAATGGCGATGTTTGGATCCAGGTCCTCTGGTTCTGGAGCCAGCCCTCTTTCCACTGCACCCCACTGCCCACTCTGGGGGTTGTGGTAGTTAAGGGGAACCCTCCCAGAGGCCCTCAGGTGTCCCCTCATCACCCCTTGGGCACAGTCCCTTCTGAGGTCAGCAAGAGGCATCCCTGGCCCATGGAGTTCTAGAAGACGTCTGGCTGCTCCCACACAGGGCTGCTGCTCTCTAGCCGTGGGAGCGAAGCAAGGGGCTGGGGCATGGGCCAGATGACTGTCCTTTTGTCTCTGATGTCTGCAGGGTCAGACACCCTGAGACACTGTGTGCACATTGTGAGTGTGTGTGTGCATGTGTGTGCGTGTGTGCGTGCGTGCGTGCGTGTGTGTGTGTGAAAAGGTTGGGTAGGTGAGATGTCAGGAGAATTTATCAGTTACGCTATTGTATACGAACTGCTTTATATGTGTGTGCCTATGAGTGTACATGTGTGAGATGTTGAAGGCATTCATCAGTTACTATTGCATATAAATTGCTCTGTGTGTGTGTGTGTGTGTGTGTGAGAGAGAGAGAGAGAGGGAGAGAGAGGGAGAGAAAGGGAGAGAAACAGACAGACAGACAGACAGAGACAGCAAAAGGGATGGAGAGAGAGGGGGAGAGACAGAGAGTGTCTCAGATTGTGTCAGTCAATAACCCCATATGGTTCTCTGCTTCTGATAGCTCTGTGCCAGTGTTCCCTAATCTGGTTCTCAGGGCACAGACAAGCTGGGTGGGTTGGCTATCAGAAAGGAGTGGAAGAGGCTCTTTCACTATCTGCCCATTAGATCTCTGGCCACCCATCTTGGTCCACTTTGTGAGCAAAGGTCACCCTACTGTGTGACTCTGGAGTTTGCTTCATTGGCTCCTGCCTCAGTTTCCTCCTTTTGGAAAGAGAGAGTCACTGAGATAGAGAGAGACAGAGAGAGCTTCTGCTTGCCGGAGTTCCTGATTCCATTGAAAGCTCAGTTTTCAGATGATGAAATTGAGGTCTTAATAGACCCTAGGCCTGTGGCAGCTTCTTCCCAGCTGGGGAGAAGAAACCTCTGGGTCCTTGTTATCAGTTTCCTTTCAGTTCCTGGGGCGGGGACTTCATAGAAAAGGGCTGCAGAGTGGAGGGAGGGCCAGATGACAGCAGAGCCAGTTTGAGAGATAACTGGGAGAGAGCCTCAGAGTGGGGGAGATGGTGATAGGAGGCAGAGGGGAGGAAACAGGGTGGGGGACATGGAGGGAGAGATTGAGGAAGAGAGGCAGAGAAATGGTAGTGAGGAAAAAGGAAGGAGGGATGAGAGCCAAAGGGCGGTTCTGCTGACAGAGGCATCGGGGATAGGGGAGAGAATGGTCCATTGAGAGCAGATGACTTGGGTTCAAACCCCAGCTCTGCCCCTTACTACCTGGCTGACCTTAAGCAAATCCCTCTTCCTCTCTGGGCCTTAGTTTGTTCATATGTAAAATGGGGGAGCTGGAGTAGAGGGTATCTGCCATCCCTTCCAGCTGTCACAGTCTACGCTTCTATGACAAAAGGGGAGGAAGAAAGGCAGGGAAGGAGAGGAGGAAGCATCCTAGCAGCCGGAACCTTGGCCTTGGCTTTTACTCTAACCTGGTGTTCTCTTCATCCCAGCTTGAGGCCCCTGAGCCGCCTGATCTGGATTCCTAAGTCTGCCCGGCTCCCTAGCTTCCGGTCACTGAGGACCCTCTCGCTTTCCTTCCTGCTCCTGCTGCACTGGGTGCCCTGGGCCCAGCACCCACTCCCTCTTTCCCTGTCCTTCCCTTTCCATCCTACAATCTGTATCCATAAGAGGTGAGGGTGGGGGAGGGGCAGAAGAGAAGGTTATTTACAAAAATTATAGCAATGAACATATTGTTGAGTCATGTCCAGTCCTTCATGACTCCATGGACTGTATTGTCCATGGGGTTTTCTTCGTTAATATACTGGAGTGCTTTGCCGTTTCCTTCTCCCATGAATTAAGGCAAACTGAGGTTCAGTGACTTGCCCAGGGTCACACAGCTAGTAAGCATCTGAGGCCAGATTTGAACTCAGGTCTTCCTGACTCCAGACCTAGTGCTGTCTCCACTGAGCCACCTAGCTGTAGTAAAAAGAAAGTTGGATTGGGAGTCAAAGGGCTGGGTTCAATCCATATTTCTGCTACTTAGTACCCATGTGACCTCAGATTCTTCTATAAAATTAGGGGGTGACCTAATTAAAATTAGGGTGACCAACATGACCTCTAAGGCCCCATCCAGCTCGAAGACCATGATCCAAAGATGTTCATATAAATGCAGGAAGAATGTACAAGGATAAGGTAATCCGAAGTCCGTATAAAAGAAAACTCCTCAGTACAGAGTGACTGGTACCCAAACTTGTTAAGCTTTTCACTCATTCAGGTTCCTTGGGTCTCTCTCAGCTGGCCGGAGGAACTGGGTCCAAATCCCACCTTTGATACTACCTGCAGGGAGGCAGCCTGACGTAGTGGACAGAGCTTGCTAGCTGTGTGACCCTGGGCAAGTCAGCCACTGGCCATTTTGCAGAGCTGTGTTCCGTGCTCTTTCGACACTGTTTTCCTTTGTATCGTTTTGGACACTGTGAAAACTGTTCTCCTGGTCCTGCTCCCTTCGCTCTGTATTAGTTCATGTTAGTCTTCCCATGTTTCTCCGAACTCTTGATAATTGGCATTTCCTACGGCACAATAATGTGGTGTCACATTCACAGGCCACCATTTGTCCAGCCACCCTTCCATTGATGTGCACCCACCATCCTCCTAGTTCTTTGCTACCACTGGATATTTTTTTTTGCGTGGGACCTTCCCCCTGACTTTGGCCTCCTTGGGAAACCTAGTCCTGGTATGGCCTGGCCGGGGGTCACAAAGAGTATGATGGCTTTTCCAGAACAGTCAGACCAATTCATAGTTCCACCAATGGTGCATTGCTCTTCCTTCCGTCCTGCTTGGAATAGTACACTAGCCTTCTCACTGCTCTCTCTGCCTCCAATCCAGCTTCCCAGAGCTGCCAAATAATCTCTCTGGTGACGGTCTGACCTTCAGTAACTCCCTACTGTATCTAGTAGAGAATGCAGCCCTGACGGTTAAGGCATCTACAGTAGAGCTCCAAGCTACCTTTCCAGCCATCTGGCTTTGACACGTTCTGGCTGTGCAATCCTGAGCAAGTCACCTCAGTGCCCCAGGGAACTCAGTCCACAAGTTGTGGACCTGCATTGGTAGAGTGACGGTCTTCACTTTGGAGTTCCTTATGCCAATGACGTCCCAGGTCCAGTCTCTCTCCCTACCCCATTTCATGATGCCATTCAGATTGGATCATTGGGTGGTCTCTGAACTTGGCATGCTCTCTCCATCCTCTTTGCATTCACACAGGCTGCTGTGGGGGCACCCCTCCTCCCCGCCATGCCTGGAGTACACTCCTCCCTCCTCTCTGTCTTTCAGAATCCTTCTGTTTCTTTAAAGCTCAGCCCAGGTGTTTCCTCTTCCAGGAAGCCTCTCTGGATTTCCCCAGCTGAAGGGATTTTCTCCTTCCTCCAGGAAACCCTGTCTGGTTCTCTCTTTGCCCAGTGGCACTCTATTAGTTGTACAGTCTGGGTCGTCTTCCCCTGCCCTGGAATCAAGTAGAACACAAGCTTGTTGAGGACAGGGATTGAGTCATATTTTTTTTTGTCTTTGTGTCAGCAACCATTAGCACAGTGTCTGACCCGTATCAGTCCTGCCTCTGATTCTTACTTGCCTTGGGTAAGTCTCTTGGCCTCCTTTGACCTCAGTTTTATCATCTGTAAAAAGAAGCAATTGGATGAGGTGCCTTCTAGGTCTTGCTCCATGATTCTATAAACTTAATAAATTTTGGTTGAATTAAACTTAGTCTGCATGACTGAGAAACTGATGGACCATTGATAGAAATGGAAGTTCAAAAAGGTTTGGGGAATGAGAGGGGGATAATTTCGGTCTTAGAGATGTGTTTGAAGCAACTGCTGGTTGTTCAGGTGGAGATGTTCACCAGGTAGTTAGAGATGTAGCTGGAGCTCAGGAGAGAGGTCAGGGCTGGATATATGGGAGTATTCTACCAAAAGGTGATGGGATGGAATGGGACTGGAACCATGATTCTATAGGTATGGGGAATTCCTGGTGAGGAAATGCCCTCTACCAATGTAGGTTAGCCCCTTCTCAGCAAATTATAGTTTTAGAGTGTTTCCTGGGGCAGTGAAGTAAGTGAAGGTGAAGAAACTTGCGCAGGGTCACATGGGTATGACTGGAACTCAGGTCTCTTAGGCCAGCTTTCTACCCACTTGCTATATACTGTGTTGAGGTGAGAGTTGGAAGAATGCTGGTGAATGCAGTTGAGGTGCAAGGTGGATCAGAGTGACATCATCGAGCTCAGGTAACTGCCAGATTTAGGATGTGGGGAAATGAGAGGAAATGGGAGGGAGAGAGAACAAAAGGAGATAAAGATAGAAAATGAGATAGAGACAAAGAGACAGTGAAGGAGACAGAGGGCAGGAGAACAGCTCAAGCTAACAAGTAGAATTGTCTCCAAGTTCACCCCTCTTCAGATGTCTCCCAGCAGCTCCAGATGACCACCTGCTGTGGGTGAGGAGGGGATGCTGGGTCAGGTGAGCTGCTCTGTGAGGTCCCTTTCAGTACTGAGAGTCTGGGATTCTCTGAGAGATGCCGAGAGAAGAGGAGAGAAGATTGATAGAAGGCATTAGAGAATGAATGACAGACTAATAGAGCAAGAGATAGGATAATAAGAGTGAATGATAGCATAATAGAGATGGTGGGAGCAAATAAGAGAAAGGGGAGAAAGAATCAGCTAGTACATGACAGAGAAAAGGGGAAAGGGAGAACAAGAGAGGATGAACTGGAAAAAGGATGAGAGGATGAAAAAGGGAAATAGACTATGAGAGGAAGAGAATAAGAAAGCATTGAAGAAGGAACAAGAGGATGAAAGGATAA